>NC_050459.1:60554668-61154668 GCF_903995425.1 Onychomys torridus | reverse complement strand
TCCACCTGCCTCTGCCTCCTGAGTCCTGGGATTAGAGGAGTGTGCCACCTCTACCCAGCTCATGTATTTTTATATTCTAAAAATTGGCTATAATACTTTATTAGTCCCTGGAAATTTGTTGATTTGGAGGAGTTTCTGTAGAGTTTGTTTTTATTTCCTCAAACTCAATGGTTCCCCTTTCCCCATTTCTGGGTTTTTCAACTTTTGTTATAATTGCTTGGGGTTTTGCTATTTAAGTGATTCTAATGGATAATACATTGATTGTTAAATTGTTAAATATTCCTTTTTTCTTTTTCATTTTTTATTTCAAAGTTTCTTTTCATTTTACATACCAACCACAATTCCCCCTCCCTCCTCTATTCCTGCTCACCCCTTATCTTCCCATCACCCCACCCCATCCACTCCTCTCAGCTTCTTTATTAACCAATGGTAGCAACACATGTTCACAGTATACAGAAAGATGATCCCACAGCTCTTCTCCTTTTCTGTCCAATCAAAAAGGAAGGTTTTCATTTTAATATAGTAAAATTACATATAACAAAACTTATCAAGCAAGGATTACAGTTACAATATCTAGTCTATTTGTATTTGGCAAAATTAAAGAAAATACTCTATCATCTATTCAATTTTTGTGAGTCTAAATTTTCATATCTAATTTACATTTTACCATGACCAAGGAAAACTATAACTATCTAGTCTTCAACTCCATCAAAGACACCAGAAGAATATTATCTGAGTAAACAGGAAGTGCATTGAAAGCAACTTCCAATATTCTAGAAATGACAAGAGACATTTGGTTGCCTTGACAGTCACCAAAAGTTCTTTTGTAACATTAGGGCATCCATCTTCAGCCTATGGGCCTAGAGTAGCTGGCAGACTTTTTAGTGAAGCAGAAAATTTGAAGAACTGTCCTGCCTATTTTGACAAAGTTTGTCAGTCACTTTCCTCTGTACCCTGTAGAATGTCTGTCAGTATTTTCTGTGAAGCAGTAACCTGAAGGACAATCTCACCATGTTTTGGTGAAGTTCAGTGGTCACTTTCCTATGGGTCCTGTATGTCTGGTTTATACAACATACTATCAAGCAGTCCAGGCAAGAACAGTTTCTTGCCCAAATGATTAGCCTTTTCCATATTGTAAGCAAATTCCATAATAAGTTTCTTTGATGCCCATCATCTTCTTTGAAGTAATTGGACATGTCTCACTGTCCAGAAAAGTCTAAGTTCTTAAACATTTTAAATGCCATATGCTGTAGGTCTTTGAAATGCTTGAAGATTACCTGTCTATCTGAAATATAACTCTGTATACCTAGAGAAGCTAACACGACTATAAGTTTGACTATTCAGATGACTATTAAATTAGATTTTTTAAATTATGTATTACATTTTTTGGGGTTTCTTTGAGACAGGGTTTTTCTGTGTAGCTTTGGAGCCTTTCTTGGAACTCACTCTGTAGCCCAGGCTGGCCTCAAACTCACAAAGATTCACCTGCCTCTGCTTCCTGAGTGCTGGGATTAAAGGCAAGCACCACCACCAACCCAGCTATATTATACTTTTTAATGAGCTGCATGAACATAATACCCTAAACAAGAGTAGAAATATACATACAGTATAATAAAATTAACTTTAAATTTGTATTAATAAACCAAAATCTATACTAATGTAAAATACATAAGATTAATAGTTTTTAGATGAAAATAGATTCAATAATCTACCCTTTCCCCCCTCTATCATTTCTATATCATATCCCCCTTTCTTCACTTAAAAAGAGATCGACTATGACCAATAACAATTTTTAACCAAACACCCTAAACAAAGACAAACCACCATAATTCATTTTCTGATAATGTGAGCATAGTTTTCTTGGCTATTTCCTACTGATTGGGAATTTTTGGGGGACCCTGAGAAGAATTAGGATTATGGTCAAGTCCTGACTGGATCATCTCATCCAGTTTTCCTTGAAGCTGTTCTTGATGTTGAATCCCATTAGAGACCTCTCAGAGGATCTTTCTTGATGCACCATATTAACCCAGAAGGAATTCACAGCTTCTCATCTTCTGTGGAAACAAAAGTGGAACCCTCTTTTCCAAAGCAATATATCCTTAGACCCAAAATTTGAAGTCAAGATAACTTTAGAATATATATGTTGAATTAATCTAGCAACATTTATAATCAAATGTGTCTTAGCAGCTGCTTTTCCTTTCTCAGCCTTCAAACAGTTAAAAGACAACATAATAACATATAAGTATGCAGACTCTCTGTGTATATTTCATCTTATATGGCCTTTTTATTTTATATTATTTTTATTGTCTCTTTAAAGACTTTGTTTTATTTTTTAAACCATTTATTTCTTTCTATAATTGCCTATACCGATTTTCGTTATTTTTCCCAAGGCTACATAGATTTTTTTTAAACACACCATGACCTATTAGAGGCCTTTCTGCCTGAATCTGGTTTATCCTTTTCTGATCAGAAGACTTTTTAAACTGCTAAGTTGTGTGTCTAGGACTGAAGTGGTAACTTTGCTGCTGGCCCTTCCCAAGTCAGCTTCTCAACATGACAGAGGTACATTTATTGATAGCTCTGGGAGCTATGTTCACCACCAACTCTGGGAAGCAGTGGGTCTGTGCCTCCATCAAGCAGCATGCAGCTCAGAAACCTTATAGCAAAAGCTAAATCTGCCATACAGCATGCTATGAGGCTTGGAAATACCTCTGTGTACCATGGCAGAAATCTGCCATGTTGTGCTCAAGCTCAAATGTAACAGCATCTCTGTACCATGGTCCAAATGAGAGATATGAACTAGGAAGCTGCTCTTGGCTCCATTTCTGTGATTCAGAATCTTTTAAAAGGTTTTTCAGGTCTATGTGTATCAATGCCTGATGATGGACAACAAGGTTGTTTCCAGGTTCTGGCTATCACTAATTATGCTGCTATGAACATAGTTGAGCAAATGTCCTTGTGGTATGAATGTACAACCTTTGAGTATATGCCCAAGAGTGGTATTGCTAGATCATGAGGTAGATGGATTCGCAGTTTTCTGAGAAACCACCATACTGATTTCCAAAGTGGCTGTACAAGTTTGCATTTGTTTGAGTCTTAGATGGTCATTTAATAAAAAGCAGCAACAACAACAACAACAAAAACCCATAGCCAGACATCAGAGTGAAAAGCTGAAAGATCAGAGAAGCAGAACAGCCAGCTACTAGTTCTTACCTCTATGAAATCCTCAGTCTAATGAGAGGAAGTTACTGTTTTCTCATGCCTTATATATCTTTCTCTGCCCTACATATTACTTCCTGGGATTAAAGGCACGTGTGCTTCCCAAGTAAAGGCATGGGATTAAATGTATTTGTCACCACTGCCTGACCACTATATCTAATCTAGTGGCTAGCTTTGTCCTCTGATCCTCAGGCGAGTTTATTGGGTACATAATATATCACCACACTTCTCCATTTTTGTCTAAAATAATAAAAGGTTACAACTAATATAAGAAAAATTATATACAATATGTGTAATAAGTATATACGATGCATACTGTCAAGAATTACATTAACAATATCCAGTCTAATATTTGACAGATTCAGAGAAAATATTCCATTATTTATCCTATTTTGCTGAGTTCAAAATGCTGTACATACTTCATGTTCTATCCTATCTTGTATTACCAACTGAAAACTATCTTTTGATGTCTTTCAAATTTATACACTTTATACATCTTTAGTGAGTTTCCTTTCTGAATTTGTTAACAAGGAAAACTATAACTCCTTCAGAGACCCAAGAAGAAATAATATTACTTTAGTAATCAGGAAGTGCAAGCAAGCAACTTCCAAAAAATGTGAGAAATGACAAACACAGCTGGCTGCATAGACAGTCACTCAAGGTTCCTCTGCAATGTTGGGGCATCCATCTTTGGCCTACAGGCCTAGCATATATGACAGACTCATCTGTGAAGCAGGATTTTTCTAAAGGGCCTTCCTACCTTATCTTGGCAAGGTTCTGGAGTCCTTTCTTTTGTGACCCACTTGTCCCTTTAGACAGTGTAGTGTCAGCAATCAAGGCATGCACATTTTCTTGCCCAGTGGCTAACTTTTGCCACAAACAAAGTAAACAACATATGGAGTTTCTTCAATGCCCATGATATTCTCTGAAGTAGATTGGTGCTGCCAGGAGCAAATAGGTCTCATTGTCATAAAAAGAAGAGTCCATGTTATTAAAATATCTTAAATGCTGGGCTGGAGAGATGGCTCAGAGGCTGAGAGCATGGACTGCTCTTCCAGAGGTCTTGAGTTCAATTCCCAGCAACCACATGGTGGCTCACGGCCATCTGTGATGAGACCTGGCGCCCTCTTCTGTATGTATAATAAATAAATAAACCTTAAAAATATCTTAAATGACATATTCTGTAGATCTCTGAAGTGTTTGATGAACTGTTTATCTAAAATATATTTCTGTTTGACCTTGAAAATATAACTAATATGACTGCAACTTTGATTGTAATAACTAACTAGTAACTTGCATTTCTTTATATCTTCATTAGTTGGTAATAATAACTTTCAAGGAAAACTATAACTATTTAGTCTTCAACTCCTTCAGAGACCCAAGAAGAAATAATATTATCTTAGTAAGCAGGAAGTGCAAGCAAGTGACTTCCAAAAAATGTGAGAAATGACAGAAACAGCTGGCTGCAGACACAGTCACACAAGGTTCCTCTGCAATGTTGGGGCATCCATCTTTGGCAATTTGCATTACATTGTTAAAATAACTGTATAGGTACAATACCTTGAACAAGAGTAGAAATGTATGTACAGTATGTTCTAAGAAAAATAATCTTAAATTTGTATCAATGTACAAGATTTGTATACAATACACAAAAATCCAATCCAATGTAAAATATTTAAAACAATTAGTTGCTTTACCAAAGTAGTTTCAATATTCTACCTTTTTACCTTATCATATCCATATTCTCTCTTTTTTCTTTTCAGAGTAGATTACACAATATAATCCAGTGCTCACAGTGCACTTACTGTGGATTGCTCACACCTATAACTAAGCAATCACAGTGCATGGTGAGTTTATGCCTATGACCCAGCACTCTCTCTGAATGTATTCTAGAAGATTCAGGCCTACAGTATAGAACTCATGATGCATGTATTGCAGAAGGCTCATGCTGTATCTCATGGTGCAATTACATGGAGATGTGCACATTTAACTCAGCATTCACAGTAGAAGACTCAAACTTGTAACCCAGAACTCATGGTGCATGTACTAGGGGGAGGATCCAGCCTGTAACTCATTATTCATTATGCATATATTATGGGAGAGTGATATCTGTATACTAGTATTCATCATGCATATACTATGGGAGTCTGAAATGTGAAATCCTATTACTCAAGTTACATACTGTGGGAGGTTCTTGCCTATAGCCCAGCACTCATGGTGCATGTACTATGGCATCCTATCTCTATATGGCTGCATTCATGGTACATTTACTATAGTGGGCTCATCCCTGTAACCCAGCCTTCACAGTATATGGACTGTGAGTGGCTGACATCTGTATAATAAGTACTCATGATGCATTTACTCTAGGAGGCCTGTAAATTTGCACTCATGGTGCATGTATTTTGTAATACTAATGCCTACAGCCTGGAACTCATGGTGCATATACTGCAAGAAGTACTAGCCTATAACAGATAACTCATGATTCATATATTTTGGGAGGATAACATCTGAATACCAGTACTCATGATGCATGTACTGTGGGAGGCTCAAGCCTATAGCCCAGAACTCATTGTACTTACACTGTGGGAAGTTCATGACTATAACCCAGTATTCACAGAACATGTAGTATGGTGGGCTTATGGATGTAATCTGGCATTCATGGTGCATGTACTTTGGGAGGCTCCAGACTGTATCCCAACATTCATGGTGAATGTATTTGTGAGGACTGATGGTTGTAAAACAGCATTCATGGTGCATGTATTTGTGGGGGCTCATCGTTGTAAACCAGCACACATACTGCATGCATTCTGGACACTTAGGTCTGTAACCAAGCACTTATAGTGCCCCTAGTGAGGGCAACTCACACACGTATCCTAGCGCTCACAGTGCATGTACTTTGGGAGGCTCGTCCCTAATGACACAGCATTCCTTATGAATGTCCTATGTGAAATTGAAACCAGTATCCCAGCATTCACTGTGCATGTAATATGGGAGGTTCATGCCTATAACCAAGTATTCACAGTGGATGTGCTATAATGGCTATTTGCTGCAGCACAGTACCCATGGTGTATATATAGAGGTTGTCTGACACTTCCTAGCAATCAAGGTGCATATACTATGGAAGGCTCATGCCTATAATCCTATACTCACGGTGCATGTACTGTGGGATATTTATCCCAATGCTACTGCACTCACTGTGAGTGTACTGTGTGAGATTCAAACCAGTAACCCAACATTCATGATTCATATACTGTGGGAGTTTCATGCCTATAACTCAACATAAATAGTGTATGTACTATGGTAGGCTCTTTGCTGTAACCCAGGGCTCATGGTGCATGTACAACAGTTGTCTGACCCCTGTAATTCTCCAGGCATAGAATCTCTTGTACATAATATACCATTTGAAAATAGGGATGAATCAAGTTCTTTTTCTATTTGTCCTTTAATTTTATTATCTTGCCTTATTACTTTAGTGATAGTGAGTGCTTTAAGTACTATGTTGGAAAGGAATGGGGATAGTAGACATCCTGGTCTCATTCCCAATTTTAAATGGATTGCTTAGAGGTTTTTGCCTTTTGGGGTGATATAATAGCCTCGGTTATGATGTGTCATGTTCCCTCAGGTACTGTACTTTCCAGGTTTTTGTCATTCACATGTATTGAATATCGCCAAAGGCCTTTTACACCTCATGAAAAAAATCATGTGATTTTCTTTTCATATCTATTTGCATGATTTACTATACTTTTTGAGTTACATATGTTAAAGATACTCCAAATCTCTGGACAACTGTAACTTTATTTTGATTGATTTTCATTGTCTTACCAGACAAGGCCTTTATTTTGTCTTTGTTTTGTAATGGTATGTATTTCAAATTAAAATGTAATTATGCTCCTTCCCACATTGATTTTCTTCCTGCCAAGCCCTAGATTCTAATTCCTCAATATAATTCTTTCAAACAATATACAGACATGCATCAAAAAGACTATCTGTCATGACCAAGTAGACATTAAGTAGACTTTGTCCCTGAAATTCAGGGATAATTCAATTTAAGCAAGCCAATAAATGTAACAAACCACATAAATGGACTAAAAGAAAAAAAATCACATCATCATTTCAATAGATGAAGGAAAAGCATTTGAGAGCATCCAACATGGCTTAATGAAAAATACACTAGTCAATGTACAGATAGAGAAAAAAATACCTCAACATACTAAAGGTATTTTGAGAAATGCAGCCAACATCATTCTAAACAACGAGAAGCTTGAAGAAATCCAGTTGATGTCAGAAATGAGACACAATGTCTGTTATACCCACTATTTATAATGTTGTAAGCTCTAAGTAGTGGCTGGTGTTATTCGACAAGAGAAGGACACTAAAGGAATATGAATACAGAAATAAGTCAAAATATCCCTATTTGTGGATAACATGGGGTATCCCAAAATTTCCACAGAAAACTTCTTGAAACAATAAGCTAATTCAACAATGTAACAGGATACAGAATCATCTCGCACAAATCCATAGCTTTTCTATATACAAACAACATGCAAAGAAAGAGATGGTGAACAAAATCCCATTTACAATAACCTCAAAGAAAATTAAATAAGAATGAATCTACTCAAGGAAGTGAAGGACATCTGTAATGATAGAGAAAGACACGAGAAAAAGAAATGTATTTGAACTTCACAGATTGATAGATTTAATAATATGAAATTGACCATTTTATATAAAGCTATTTAGTGCAATTCCAGCTAAAATTCCCATATAATTCATCACAGAAATATACAACTCTATCTTAAAATTCATATAGAACCACAAAAGACCCCGGGCAGGCAAAAAATACCCTGAACAAAATCAACAGTTCTGGAGAGATTAACTTTCTGTATCTCAACATATATTGCAAACCAACAGTGAGAAAAGCAATATGCTATCAGCAGAAAAACAGACATGAAAAACAGTGGAAGTAAATTTACACCCAAACATGAGTACATGAAGCAACACCTATTTAACATCTGATAAAGATGCATAACCTGAAGAAAAGAAAGTATCCTCAACAAATGGTCCTGGGAAAATTGGATGTCCACATTTGAGAGACTAAACATGTTTTTTTTTAATATTAATGTTAAAATACTTAATAGAAGATGATATGACAAATATAAAGCAACAATTTCATCTACCTGGTAGAGATGTAATAAAGTAAGATATTCAGCATTCCACTGTAAATCTCATAACATAGCTTGATATGCTATGGATGTGTATATATTATTTGATATTTCTGTATCTTCGTCATCCAAATTTTATCCATTTAACACTTCATCTTGAAGTATTGCCTCCTAAGAGAATTATCTAGAGATGCCATACAATGTAAGGGCAATGACATCTATTTTTTAAAAGAACAGTTCTCGTCTCTGTCTGTCTGTCTCTCTGTGTAATGTGATTATAGGTGTGTAGGCCATGACATATGTGGGTACAAGAAGAAAAATTTGGGGGGATTGTTTTGGCCCTTTTGCATGATGATCAATGTCAGATTTCTAGCCTTGAACACCATAGACATTTTTCCCAATGAGATGTCTCACTGGTGCTCAAATAAGATTAGTAGAAACATTACATCAGTAAAATATTGTCTCCTATTCAGATTGTAAAATATTGTTATCTAAGGATGGAGGAACACAAAACAATTTTAATAATAAATCATATTTGCAAATGAAAATGATATTTATACTCTATTTATGGAATATGCTAATTTATTCTGAGGACAAAACACTTGTTCATAACATTTTCTCAGAAATGCAAATGAATGCCTAAGAATAGTCTCAGTGGGTAAAGTTGGTTGATGCTAAGATTGATGACCTGAGTTCAATCTCTGGGAGACATATATTACTCTTACAATTTTTCTCTTATGTCTACAGGTAGGCTGTGGCATATGCACACCCACATACCAGCATGTACATAAATAATTTTTAATCTTAAATAAGGCCAGTGAGGTCACTGGCAGCCAAACTTTTACTTCCTGGGTCTAATCTCTAGAACTCACATATAGGATGTAGTAATTAATACCTGTAAATTGTCCTCTGAGTATCATATGCACACCATAGCACAAATGTATGTGCACAGTTAAAAACAGTTTAAAAGATTGAAGTTATCAAAGAAAGGAAAATAAATAACCAAAATGTTGAGAACATATGAAATGATTTACCAGTTGAAATTAATACATTGTAGAATTTTGAGAAGAGTTACATTGTTCATAAAAACAATGACAGTTCCTGTTTAAATTTTACATTGTATTTTCATGCTTTGATTCAAAGATAGATCACTTAAAAATCATATCTCAGGTGAGCTTAGTGGTTCATGCTTGTAATCCCAGCACTTGGGAGACAGAACCATGCAGATCTCTTTGAGTTTGAGGCCAATACAGTACATAGTGAGTTTTAGGGCAGGCATGGCTACTTAGAGTAATCCCGTATTAACCACCCCTCCCCCCCAAAAAAAAACCAACCAATATCTCAAATTATGGAACTTTTCATAATATAACCTGGCTGGACTCATCAGTACTTAACAAAACCTTTTGTTATCTGTACTCACATCAAGAGAATCATGTTAAAAATGACAATAAGAAATGTGGAGAGTCCATTCACAGAAGGCTAGAAATCCACTAAATCAGACTTTCATCACATTCAAGTCATAGACCACAGAAGGTGGCATATTTATCTTTGCATTATAATGAAATATCGGCAGCAGAGGGTAGGCTTGGTAATACTGCTACTATTGGGTCCTCAAGTTTGGTTACTAGCACCCACATCAGACAGCTCAGTAATTCCAGACCCAGGAGATAGGATGCACTCTTTTGGCCTCTTTTGGCACCACATATGCAAATGGTATAAAGATACATACATACACACACACACACACACACACACACACACACATATGTATATATGATTAAATATAATGTATGACTCCATATTGTAAACAAAGTTTTTTCATGTATTTATTATTCTTTTTAATTAAAATTAATTTGATTTCAGTGTATAAGTTTTGTTAGTGTGTATTCCAATTGAATGGACGAAAATCCAGTGCTTTTAGCTGCTGAGCCAACTATGTAGCTCCTGTCTCCAGGTTCCAGTTCTGCTTGATTGAGTTCCTGTCCTGACTTCCTTCAGTGATGAAGAGCAATGCTGAAGTGTAAGCCAAATAAACCCTTTCCTTCCCAACTTGCTTTTTGATCATGGTGTTTTTGTCACAGCAGTAGAAACCCTAACAAAGACAATGATAGTAGACTAAACCTCTGAAACCTTAAGAAAGCCCCAATTAAATGCTTTCATTTATAACAATTTCTGTGGTCATGGTGCTTCTGCATAGCAACAGAACACTGTCTAAAACACAAATGAAAAATATATTTCCCTTTTAGTGTTTGTTTTTTTGAGATGGGTCTTACTATAGAACTGACTATTTAGACCAGTCTGGCCTTGAGCTCATGGTGATCAGCCTGCCTTTGTCTCCCAGGTTTGGGGATTAATGGCATGTGCTAACATGCTGGATAAATTTGTTTTTGAAAATGATGGATTGTATGGTAATGAGTGGGTGAAAACTGTAAAGACTTTAAGAGGTATTTTCTCATTTCTCCAATGCTCTTTCCCTCTGTTATTCAGTTTTGTTCTTTGTGTGTGTGTGTGTGTGTGTGTGTGTGTGTGTGTGTGTGTGTGTGTGTGTTGATTTACTACAAGCTTTCCCCAAACTGACAGAGATCTTTCTGCCTCTGCATCCTGTGTGCTGTGATTTAAGACATGCATCACCATGACTGGCTTGAAAAAAAATGAGTTTTATTCTGCAACTGTCTATTAAAATTTTTTTCAGTTATTATTTAATGTATATGGATGTTTTCCCTGTAATTTTGTCTCTATACCCAGTTCATACCTGGTGGTGAGGGGAACAGAAAGTGAGTGTCAGATCTCCTGGAGATCTGGATTTACAGACTGTTGGAAGCACCATATCTATACCGAAACGAATTCTGCATGCTCTGGAAGTCTTTAGTGCTATTAACTGCTGAGCTATTTTTTCAGCTCATGTTTTCTATTCTTGACTACATTTTTTTTGTCCAAGGCTGGTTAGGTCACTAGGGGATCAGACTCCTGTTCATCATTAAAGAATGGAATCTCCTTCAAGTAGAAGAATTAGCCTAAGGCAGGGATGAATTCTCTAACTGGTTACCTAATACATGGTTAGGTGGTTAACCCTGAAACTATATATATACAACCAAAAAAAAATTTACTAAACAAAATATAGTCATATATTTGCATACACTTATTCATATAAGTATATTGTATAGAGAGACTTGACAAAAAAGCAGGTGTGAGTAGGGAAGTTAAGTAGGGATGAAGGGATGGCAAGGAAGGTGAAAAGTGTGACATGGGAATGGAGGGGAGGGGCTGGGGGAAAGTGGGGGTGGGGGTGGGAGGGGGGAGGACAGGGGAACCCATGGCTGATGTATAAAATTAAAACTAATAATAATAATAATAATAATAATAAAATAACCTTATTAAAGCTAATAGAAGGAGTCGGGAAAAAAAGTGTTGTTTTTGAAAATGAATAAAAAATAAACTCTAAGTGAAAATGAGAGGGCCTAGGTCAATAATTCTCAGCCTGTGAGTTTCACTCCTGTAGGTATTTAACAACTCTTCCACGGTGTTTGCACATCTGATATCCTACACATCAGGTATTTACATTATGATTCCTAAAAGTAGCAAAATTAGAGTTAATGAAGTAGCAATGAAATAATTTTATGGCTGGGGTCACTAAAACATGAGAAACTGTATTAAAGGATCACAGCATTAGGAAGGTTGAGAACCAATGTCCTAGAAAAACAGCTCAGTGTTTAGGGCCATTGCAGAGGACCCAGGTTCCATCCCCAGCATTCATATGTTCACTAAGAAGCTGCTGTTTAACTCTAGTCCTAGGGAATCTAATGCCCTCTTCTGGCCTCTACAGGTACTGTGCACAGACATATAAAGGTAACCAGCCATACACATAAAAGGTTAAAAAAAAATGGAATTCTCTACTCAATGTGACAACCCTGAGAAAGTCAGCTGCTGGGGCTAGTTAAAATGAGCTTTTTCTGGTCGTGCATGGAAGCAGCTGTGGCATTCCTCTGAGTCAGGCTGTACAAAAGCTAAAATAACCTTGTTTAAGGTCAGAATAGCTCAGCATACCTATCCATCTAAGAAAGAACAACATCGATATTTTCTGTATTTCCCCTGTCTTTTGCATTTGTAGGAATTGTGGCATTGATAGATCTATCTTTCAGATTATATATCATGATTAACAGCATTAGCTACTAAGCAATCAGCTTTCAAATTATCATTTACTTGATTTTCCACTAAGAACAAGATAAACATGCCAGAAGTATTTCTGCCTATCATTTTTATATTTTACATAGCTTTCTGCATGACTTTGTGCTAAGAATGCCACACATATCTCTGCTTTTACATTATGATCATGTTTAGAAGTGGGCTTGTTAACTGATCATGCTTAGGAATCTTTGGAAACTATTCCCATGCTCTCCTTGCTTCCTAGAGATAAGCAACATTTCTCTGCAATTCTATATTGGCTTTTATGGTTGGTATTCTTGGTTGTCAACTTAACTACATCTGGAATTAACTAAAACCAGTGCAGTTTATCACACCTGTGAGGGATGTATCTTAGTGAATCATGTGAAATAGTAAAATCCACCATTAATCTGGTTCTTTTGAGGTGGGAAGATCCATCTTTAATCTGGGCTACACATGTAGGTAGCCTGTATACAGAACATGGAAGAAGGAAGCTTTTATTCTTTGCCTGTTTGCCCTAGCTCTCTCTAGCAAATGTATTCCTTTAATGGTGATACAGTACATTTTTGGGGAATTCCTGTTTATACTGAAGACCAGCTGAGACATGAAGCCTTTTGGACTGAACAATTACTGGGTTCTTGGTTAAGTAAGGGAAGATAGCATGGACAGCTTTTGGAGGCTTCTAAATTTGCAAATCTCTGCAGAACCGGGACTGGTTTTTGTCTAAGGTTGAAGGCCAATGTCCCTTCAGCACACTGTCTCCTTAAGGAAGCTACTCTTGTAAACTCAAGACTCACTAGCTAATCTTGCCTCCTAGTGGACACAGCAATCTACAGGGTTGGAGGGCTCTTCTAGGCTCCAAGTTGCAGGCTTGCTCCATTACTCAGGTAGGAGCATGTGCTGCACTGTGAGACCACTGCCAGGATCTATTAGAAGAGTGTAGTTGAGCTTGGAAGAACCAACATGGTGAGCTAGGGGTTGCTTTCCAAAGATAATGAGGAGTGGCCAGCTGAGTTGTTGGAGCAGATATGCTGGATCTTCCCCAGGGCTGAATGTGAAACTAGGAGCCAGACAAATATTCAATTGGGACCCAAGTGGCCCTTGCATCTCTCTGAGCCAGGGCACCAGCCTCTGAATGACTTTATTCTGAAGACTGAGCTGCCTAGAGCATGGGGAACAGAGCCTGTGCATATCTTCCTTGTTTGTGATCACTGTGCAATGTGCTTTGAATATAGCTCTGTAAGGCAGGTTGCCAAAATCAGAAGTGTAGTTCCTCTAGTGTCTTCCAGAAGTTATGTACTTTTATTCAACAATGAAGTTTAGGATATATTGGAGATAATTTTGTCAAGATCCAGTCTGGGTCCTCCCTATCTAGACTTGATGTGACAAATACCCACAATCAGTTGAGGTGCATCTGAAAATAGAAACAGACAAGCTGAAAAACTTAGTCAGTTACCCCCATCCTATAAAGAGATCAAGATGTAGAAAAACACAATTCTCTGAGTTATTTTTCTACAAGGGGCACCCTTTATCCCACAGTTTATATTTAAGTCGTGCCTGGGTACAGAAAACTGTTTACACTTGCTTCTTAAGGCATAGAGATAGAAGAGATCTCAAAGGATAAAAACACAGTGAGGGGGAGCATTTACTAACATCCACCCATCTTTTAAGAAAAATTAAAGTAACCTGGAATGTCTTCTAGATCCTCTTTGCCTCTGCAGAGCATTCTCAGGAATATTCTTCCCTCCTATTTCTTTTCTCACAGTTACTGTGGTAGTTTGAATAGGAATGGCCCCCATAGAATCACGTGTTGTCCCACAGGGAGTGACACTATGAGGTGTGGCCTTAGAGGAAATGTCCCACTGTGGAGGTGGGCTTTAAGATCTCTCTCATATGCTCAAGCCAGGCCTAATGAGGTAGTCTGCTGTTGCCTGTGGGTAAAGATGCAGAAATCTCAGCTTCTCCAGGACTATGTCTGCTGCATGCCACCATGGCTTCTGTCATGATAATAGTGGACTAAACCTCTGAAACTGTAAGCCAGTCCCAAATATATGTTTTCCTTTATAAGAGGTTTTGTTATGGTGTCTCTTCACAACAATAAAATACTAAGACAGATGTAAAAAGAAATGCCTCTCATATTAGCTGCTCACACTGATGTTTAACTGGATATTTGATTCCTCCTTTTTATTAGTGAACCAGAAGACAGGGTCTGTATGGGTTATCTGCTCCTTTATATATTATATGACTCAGGAATACTTATGACATTACTGAATTCTCCTTGAATTTTTCTCTGTATGATTTTAGCCTATTTGTGCTGGATACTCATCCAGCAAAACTTCTCGAATGTATATATTGAAACTCACATGTCAAAGAAATCAGTAAACTTCTAGTTCCATCCATTTTCCTGCAAATCTCATGCTGTCATTGTTTTTCTCTGCTGAGTAGTACTCCACTGTACATATGTACCACATTTTCTTAATCCATTCTTCAGTTGACGGGCATCTAGGTTGTTTCCAGGTTTTGGCTATTACAAATAATGCTGCTATGAACATAGTTGAGCATGTATCTTTGTGGTATAATTGAGCATTCCTTGGGTACATGCCCAAGAGTGGTATGTCTGGGTCTTGAGGTAGATCAATTCCCAATTTTCTGAGAAACCGCCATACTGACTTCCAAAGTGGTTGTACAAGTTTGCATTCCCACCAACAGTGGAGGAGTGTTCCCTTTGCTCTGCATCCTTTCCAACATTGACTGTCATTAGTGTTTTTGATCATAGCTATTCTGACAGGTGTATGGTGGTATCTCAGAGTCATTCTGATTTGCATTTTTCTGATAACTAAGGATATTGAACATTTCTTTAAATGTCTTTCAGCCATTTGTGATTCTTCTTTTGATAATTCTATGTTTAGCTCTTTAGCCTATTTTTTAAATTGGATTATTCAGTAATTTTGTTGTCTAGTTTCTTGAGTTCTTTATATTACTCAATTACTGGACAAGCCTCAATTAAACATTTCACTATTAGGGTAAGAATTTATATTGTATCAAGCTGATAATAGAAAAATTAAAAAAAGAAATCAGTAAACTTCTAATAAATATTAGTTAGTGAGAATTTTTGGCTCGCTTGTGGGATAAACTTAACAATATTTCCTTTAAATATTCCCTTAACCCTGTTCTCTAAATTTATAATCTGTTAGTCTCTGTGACATTTCTAACTCTAAATAGGAATCAAGCATGATAACACTCAGGCTAAATTCCCCTTTTTAGAGATGGCTTCCTATAAGTTAGGCTGCCTGAGTTAGAAAAGGAATAGTATAATTTACCATATTCAATCTTAACTTAAATACCCATAGATGAGAGGATCTAGGACACAAAAGACACAAGACATATAAAATAATGGAGAAAGAAATAATATTTGGATGTTCCATTTCCATAGCATGTTTATGTTACAATTAGAAAATGAAAACAAACGTATGGATTTGGGGGAGTATGCTGCAGCAGATACAAAAGTCAGCAGCAAACCTGAACAAGAAGAGGCTCAAATATCTTAGAGAAAAAGAGGCTTGGAGATTCCATGTGGAGGGTCAGGCTGGGCAGCACATTAAGACTCTGTGGCCTGCATATGTACCTTCCAGCTGTCAGTGGCAGCAGCTTGTCTGACACCCGGAAATTTATTCCTTTGGTTCCCTTGGGATGTGAGCTCTCCCAAGACCAGCTCTAGGCTGATGCAAATTCCCATGAGCCTTCCACATCTAAACACTTTAAAGTGTCAACTTTCTTTTGGAGGCACATGGCCAAGAAAATTCTTCAGTTTATGTGAAAGAAAATACATTATGTAAAGCAATGTGTCAAAAATAAAATAAAGCAAACACAAACTATGAAAGTCTGGTATATAAATGGGGTAATATTTTGAAGGTTCAGTGTTACCAGGAAGTTTATGGCTATCATCATTTTGGTTTATGTCAAGTGGTTATAGTAACCACAAATTCACATTAAATTTACCTCTTTTATGAAATTATTACCAAAGGTCACATGGCTGCTTCCTTCAGGATGAGGTCACAAATCAAGATGGCAGCAAATCACATGGTAATCTACTCAAAGTTAACCCAACTCTCTGCTAAGGTGAGCCCATCCATCATCAGGCACTGCCCTGTGGAACCCAGAAGTTTCAGAGGTTAAATGTTAACTGTTACACACTTTTCTTAAAAAATACATTTTAGTTACATTAGTATAAATACTATCATAAGTTTGGTTAGCATGGTACTCTCTTGATTCTGGTGTCTTACAAAATGAACAAACCAATTATTTTGTTCCAACATACAATGACACAGACTATACATACCCTTTCAAAAGGAGAAGTCATAACACAGTGAGGAAAGACTGGACCAGAGAAAAACTGAATCACAGCAGGGCAAACACCACCCTGCTGCTCTGTTTTAGACACCTGGGGCTTCATTTTCAAAAGGCTTACCCCTGTAACATGAATCTTAATAGGTCTTATTAATAAAAAAAAAAAAGCCTGGAGCCAGATATTGGGGTAAAAGCTGAAAGATCAGAAAAGCAGAACAAGCCACAGCCAACCTCATCTTGCCAACTTCTCAAGTGATCCTGTTTCTCACCCCTGAGGGTCTCAGTTGAACTGCTGCTTAGTTCCCATCTCCTCACACCATGTATATATATATATATATGTATGTATATATATATACCATTCTCCACCTAGCCATATCACTTCCTGGGATTTAAGGCATGTTGCTTTCCAAGCAAAGGCATGAGATATCAAGTGCTGGGATTAAAGGCATGTGCCATCACTGCCTGACTCTGTTTCCAGTGTGGCCTTGAACTCACAGAGATCCAGATGGATATCTGCCTCCCAAAACCTAGGATTAAGGGTGTGTGCCACCACTGTCTGGCCTCTATGTCTAATCTAGTGCCTGGCTCTGTCCTCTGATCCCCAGATAAGCTCATTAGCATATACAATATGTCACTACATTATAGATAAGAAGTAGATTACTGAATCTACTCTTTTTTTGTTTTGTTTTTTTCAATTCAGGGTTTCTTTGTGTAGTTGGTGCCTGTCCTGGATCTCTCTCTGTAGACCAGACTGGTTTCAAACTCACAGAGATCTGCCTGCCTCTGCCTCCTGAGGGCTGGGATTAAAGGTGTGCACCACCACCACCTGGCTAAATTTTCCCTCTTTTTTATTTCCAAAAAAAAAATTCAGGTGATACCACCATATGAGGATCTGGTTATTCATGGACTCTCTTATTGGTGAAATTATTAAGGCCATTCCATGTAGTTAAAAGGGAGGTTAATTTTGTATGGTAACTTACAAATGAAGGGATAGGTTGTAGGGTCTGGCAAAGGTATGACGCAGTCCGGTGGTGTTCTCTGGAGAACTCTCCTTGGTCCACCTCCTGCGTCTAGCGTCCCAAAACCAAGAGAGACCTCCTCTTGATCCTGGGTCTTCCACTTTCTCCCTCTGCCCCACCTTGTGGGCGTGACCATTACCGAAGCCTCATTGGGGGTTGGAACTTCCAGGCCAATGCTGGGATGGCTACCCACTACACTCTGTCCAACTTGGAACAGAGTAGCAACATGTTCTGTATGAAATTGTTTTTAGTGGCTAGGAATTGGCTTCCCTTTTACTTCCATAAATTGAAGGCTTAAGTGAGTGAGGTCTTACCCTTAGGGCACCTTTCCTATGCTTACAATGAGGAGCAGATACCTTCTCTTTAATGTCACCAACCTCCTTGGAAATTACTGCTTCTGTTTCAGTATGTGACTGCAAACTAAAGCTTTCTGAGTTCTGAATTAAAGGCATAAAGCATGAGCCACCACACTTAGCTTGTCCATCCATTTTCAAAGTTAGCAATTGTTGATACTATTTCTGTGATGTATACCCAATACTGTTGAACTGTTTGTGTGTCTCTCTAAATAACTATTAGTAGACATTTCTCTTGCAATTCAATGGGCCCAGAAACAAGAGGGAGGATCCTTTTTTTCTATTCCCTTCTAAAATGACTTGTTTCCCCCTCCAAATTGCACATTTCATTTCTTTGTGCCTACTTGTTGCTCTTTTTCACTATAGACCTCATGAATCATAAGTACTAACTGTATCACTGACTCAGTGTTTTGTCAAAGAAGTCATTACCATTTAATTCTGCCTAAGTCTTTCAGGACTTGGTCAGAATACAGACAGATTTCTTTGCCAAAATATGACACAAATGACTATCCAAGTTACTGTTTTAGTGTTGCGAGGGGGAAATTGTCAAATCAACTCTTATAATAGAAGGCTTTTAATTGGGGACTTGGTTACACTTTTCAGAGCATTAATCCATTTTCATGGCAGGAAGATGGCAGTAGGCAAGCATGAAGCTTAGAGTTCACATACTGATCTGCAGGCAGCAGGCAGAAAGAGAAAGCCAATGACACATCTTTACCCATGCCATATCCTATTTCTCAGTCAGTTCCACTAATTGTGGAACAAGCATTCAAATACATAACCATATGGGGGCCATTCTCGCTCAAACCACATCATGACCTCTACCCTAGTTTTCTATGGAGTTTATTTCCTGCTCAATCCTTATGACTTTGACCTCCACTATTTGAAATACTCTCAGCACTCTAATCTTCCAGTTCCTTCTATCTGCAAGTTCCTTTTCTCTCCGTACAAGAGGCATAAACCCAAGCAGTACACCCAACCTGTGCCCTTGTGGGCTGTCATTGCTGTCTACTGACCACATTTGAGATAAACTTAGTCTTGTATCTTTGGTCAAGCAATCAGCCACTTTCTCAGACTTGTATTGTCGGTTTCTCTCCTGAACATTTTTTTTTAAGACTCCCATCATTTTGTGGAGATTTGAGCTCAGAAACTTCTTTAAGCACTCATTCTAAGTTAATTTCTGGTGATATCAATGTTACATTTCTTCTGGGTCATCAGGGCTGAGGTAAAGATGAACTTAGGATCAGCCTTCCACACCTTTCTGCTATTAAGGACAAGTTCATAGGGCTTAATAAATGGCATAGCACCTAAGTACAATGGCTACTCATCCACAGGGACTGGCTATGATTCCCAGCACCCAAAATACAGCTCATAACTCTCTGTAACTTCCGTCATGGAGGATCTGACACCATCTTCTGGTCTCCATTGGTACCTAACACACATTTTTATAGACAGTAGCAATACATACCCCTAAATTAATTTTAATTCATATACATGAAGAAAACATTTAAAACAATCTGGAATGATGTATATGTGCCTTTTTACCATTTATGCAAGAGCCATCTAACATCCTGGACCTAAAAATACAAGTAGTTCTGAGCCATCTGATGTGGGAACTAGGAACCAAACGGGTACTTAAGAGGAGCAGTATACTGAGCAAACTCTCTAGCTTCCAAATGTCATCATAATAAGGAAGATGAAGATACCCAATTATTCTTTCTGTTTCATATCACTTGAAAGAGATGAAAGTCCTTGTTTGATGATCGTCAAGGATTCAATGGATTTTTATCCCTCTGCAAATGGACTCTCCACATTGCTTCTTAATTTCATTATTAATACAGTACTCTTAATGTAACCAAAGATAACAAAAGGTCTTGTTGAAACCAGTGAGAGTCCCATCAGATCATATTAGGAAAAGTTCCATAATTCAAGATATGCTTTCTTTTTGGAATTTTTGTGAGACAGGCTATCTCTACATAGCTATGGCTGTCCTGGAACTCACTATGTGGACCAAGGTGGCCTCACACTCAAGAGATATTGGCTTGCCACTGTCTCCCAAGTGCCAGGATTACAGGTTTGCACTTCTAAGCCCAGCTGTTTTTAAAATGGTTTATCTTTGAATTAGAGAAAGAATAAAATAAGATTTACAAAGAAACCATCATTGATTTGATGAACAGCAATACTTCTTGAAATTCTATAATAATTTTAAACCCTTTAAAAAAAGATTTATCTACTATGTATACAGTGTTCTGCCTGCATGTATGCCTGTAGGCCAGAAGAGGGCACCAGACCTCATTATGGATTGTTATGAGCCACCAAGTGGTTGCTAGGAATTGAACTCAAAACCTCTGGAAGAGCAGCCAGTGCTCTTAATCACTGAGCCATCTCTCCAGCTCCCAATATTTTAAA
The DNA here is from genome assembly GCF_903995425.1 of Onychomys torridus. Lineage (NCBI taxonomy): Eukaryota > Metazoa > Chordata > Mammalia > Rodentia > Cricetidae > Onychomys > Onychomys torridus. The sequence continues at coordinate 61,134,001 of NC_050459.1, read as the reverse complement.
CTGACAAATCATTTCATATGTTCTTAATAATTGGGTTATTTTCTTTGCTTTGTTAACTTCAGCTACTTAAGAAATGTTGAACTGTGTGTATATATACACCTGTGCCATGGTGCATGTGACAGCAAGAGGACAACTTACAGGTGTCAATTATCTACTTTCCCTATGTGAGTTCTAGAGATGAAACCTTGGGAGTCAAGTTTGGCTGAAAGCTACCTCATTAGCCCTTATTTATGTTTAAAAATTATTTATGTATGTGCTGGTATGGGAGTGTGTATTTGCCACAGCCCAAATATAGAAATAAGAGACAAACTTGTAGGAATAATATGGGTCTCTTAGAGATCAGACTTAGCAGCAACCAATTTTACCCAGACAAAATTATCTGACATTCATTTGTGATTCTGAGAAAATGTTATAAACAAATGTTTAGTCCTCAGAATAAACTAACACATTCCAGGGAGGGAGGAAGGGAGGGAGGGATAATAGAAAAAGATAATATATCATTTTCACTTGCAAATACAATTTATTATTCAAATTATCCTGTTTTCATCCATCCTGAGATGGCAATATATATTTACAACCTGAAGACAACACTTTATTGATGCAATGTTTCAACTAATCTTATTTGTGAATCAGTGAGAAGGCTTGGTGGAAAATGTCTGTGGTGCGCAGGGCTGGTACCTGACCTTGATATATATATATAAAAGTAGACTCCACAAAGTTGTCTTTAGTCTCCACATATTTGTCATAGCCTAAAAATCAATAATTACAACACACAGACACACAGAAATACACACACACACACACACACCACACACCACATTTTTTGGAAAATAAATCCCATTGGTGTTATGTTATCTGGCATCTTTAGATATTTCACCTAGAAGGTAGTACTTCAAGATGAAGTGCCAAATAGGCAACTAATAGGGACATGAAGACATATTAAATATCAAATAATATATACATATCCATATCAAATCAAGCTATGCTGTGAAATATACAGTAAATTGCTGATTATCATACTTTATTACATCTCAGTCAGAGAGATAAAAATGCTGCATTAGATACACACATGAGGTATTTATTTTTTCTTATATTCTCTTCTATTAAGCATTTTAACATAACATTGTTAAAATGTGTAGAGAAAACAGCAAATATTGGGGGTACATCTTCTATCCTTGGACTCGTGTTCAAGAGGCTGACACATGAGAATCAAGACTAATTACAGATATCCAAGCCAAGCTAGATAACAAAAAGAACATATCAAGGGAATTTGTGAATATATAAAAAACAAAACCAGGAACAACAACCCAATACCCTTCCACAGACACCCTTAATTGAAAAGTATGACCACACACTGCCTGATCTTCAAATAAACAATTGACCATTTAGATGATGGGCATCACATTCTATACACTGCAGTGGAAAAATATGTATCGACCAAGTGAAAGTGCAAAAAAATAAACAATAGCCACAGAATGAATACAAGGACCATAAAATAAACTTCACTAAATGGATTTGCCACACATACAGCAAATTCTATACCTACTCCAAGTATTTCAAAATACAAACCCAACTACAGATGTTGATCTTCACCATTACACTTGCATGAACATGATAAATAATTTACTTATTTCAGGATATAATGAAAAAGAAATGAGACAACATTTTTCCTTGAAACTGAAGACAACTTTGATACTTAAAGTCTTTGCCATTATTTACATGAATAGGATTTTTCTCTTACATGAGTTCTTTTCTATTTTCTAACATCAAGTTGATATATAAAGTCTTCAAAACATTTATAGTGCGAGAGACATGACCAAGCAGTTAAGACAAATTCATCCCCAGGACCAGGGTCAGGTTTTTGACAATTTCCTGAAATTCCTGCTACAAGATTACAGGGTCTAATCTTCTTGGGAACCAGCATAAACATATACATATCAACAAAGGCACATTGATATCACAAATTTAAAATGAAAACAAATCATTAAAAAGTTTTTACTCATGAATATTCTTCTTATGTAAGCATTCATCACTGTAACACAGGTGTTGAGGCATCTGAAGGCTTACAGAGTTTTTCTTCATCATGAATTAGTTCATGTAACAGAAAGCAAGCATGAGGCTTGAAGTTAGAGAAATGAATCCTTCTCAGTTGATGGTATCATTTGGGAAGATTTAGGAAATGCTGTCCTGGAAGAAATATGCCACTGGGGGTGGGTGGGCCTGAGAGTTTACATCTGTACACCATTTTAAGATCCCACTCTCTGCTTCATGCTACAGATTGATGATGTGAGTTCTTAGCTTTCTGCTTTACCTACCACATCTGATAATTGTTGCCATGCCATTTTCATAGTGATCCTGTAATACTCTGCAACCAAGGGCCAAATTAAACTCTTCTGTAAATTGACTTAGACATTATGTTTTATCACAGAAACAGAAAAGGCACTAATACACATCCATAAAGTTTTACACCTGGATGAATTATTTCATGTAATTGAAGAGAGCTATGAAATCTAAAAGGGTTACCTCCTCATATTAATTCATAGGGACATCATAATACTTGAACAGATTGTTGACACATCAGATCTTTTCTCCAGAATAATCTTGAGTAACTGAATATAAGTGTGTTGGCTAAAGATCTTACCAAATCCTTCATAGCCAGATTCCCTTCTGTACTAGTTTTATTTTCAGGTCCTCAAAGATTACTGTGATATGCAAAAGCTTGAACAGACCAATTACACACTAAAAGTTTTACTTGTGTATAAAGACTATCATGAAGTGCAAAGTTTACCAAACTAACATTTATAAGGTTTCTCTACAATGTGATTTTTTCTCATGAATTCTAAGATTACTGCTACATGTAAAGGCTTTATCACATTGACGGCATTTGTAGGGTTTCTCTCCAGTATGTGTTCTGTTATGTAGTTGCAGATGACTTTGACGTGCAAAGGCTTTACCACACTGATTACATTTATAGGGTTTTTCTCCAGTATGTGTTCTTTTATGTAATCGGAGACTACTGTTAAATGTAAAGGCTTTACCACATTGATTACATTCATAGGGTTTCTCTCCAGTATGGGTTCTTTTATGTATTCGGAGAGAACCATGACATGCAAAGGCTTTACCACATTGATTACATTCATAGGGTTTCTCTCCAGTATGTTTTCCTTTATGTACTCGGAGACTACTATGATGTGCAAAAGCTTTACCACACTGGTTACATTCATAGGGTTTTTCTCCAGTATGTGTTCCTTTATGCATTCGGAGACCACTGTAACATGCAAAGGCTTCAGCACATTGGTCACATTCATAGGGTTTCTCTCCAGTATGTGTTCTTTTATGTATTTGGAGACTACTATTTTGTGAAAAGGCTTTCCCACATTGATCACATTCATAGGGTCTCTCTCCAGTATGTATTCTTTTATGTATTTGGAGACTACTATTTTGTGAAAAGGCTTTCCCACATTGATCACATTCATAAGGTTTCTCTCCAGTATGTGTTCTTTTATGTACTTGAAGATGAGTGGGATCTGCAAAATCTTTGCCACATTGATTACATTTGTAGGGTTTCTCTCCAGTATGTGTTCTTTTATGTTTCTGAAGATGACTCTGACGTGCAAAGGCTTTACCACATTGATTACATTTGTAAGGTTTCTCTCCAGTATGTGTTCTTTTATGTACTCGGAGACTACTGTGATGTGCAAAAGCTTTACTACATTGATTACATCCATAGGGTTTCACTCCAGTATATGTTCTTCGGAGACTACTGTGGCGTACAAAGTTTTCACCATGTTGAAGACTTTCATAGGGTTGCTGTTCAGCATGAATTCTTTCTTGCCTTTGAAGATGCCTGTGATATGCAAAGTCTTTACTACACTGAGTATACTCAGAGGTTTTCTCTCCAGTATGACTACTTTCATACCTGCAAAGATAATTGGCAAATGTAAAAAGCTTTACCACATTCATTACACTGATGAATCGTTACATCTGTATGAATTAATTTTACAATTTGGTCTAATTATAAAGAGGAATCCCATTTTAAGGTTTACACTCATGGTGTTCCTATTCATAAAGGATTGTTTTGCATCTTTGAAAATGCCTGTGACAGTAAGAGCCTTTATTATATGGCTCACATTTGTAGCATATTTTTTTCTAAATGAGATTTTTCAAATATTTAAAGAGAACTGGAGGAACTCAGAGATTTACCACAATTTTGCATTTGCAAATTTTCCTATACTGTGAGTCATACTACATTTGCAAAGTGAATTTCTCTGGTATGAGTTTGTTGATGTATTCTCAATGAAGTTGTAAAACCAATTAATTGTAAACTTGTATCACATTCTACAAGTCTACTCAAAGTGGGGACTACTATATATCTTCCTATATTTGAGAGAGAGATAAGTTGATTTTTTCCATATTCCTATGCTTACATGGCTTATTCCAGAGTGACATATGGACTCTTTGCTTACTAAAAGGGTTTGGACAAATACTTATCACCTATTCAACATGCATACCTTTTGTAATATCTGGGTGGTATGAAACTAAATGGGCTGGCCGTTATACAGCATATCTCTCATAGGGCTATGATTCAAATGATGTTATCAGTTAAGGCACTGTTTCCTTTCTTCTTTCTTAGAAGAGTGCCTTGTAAACACATATTAGCTACCTCACATTGAGGATATTTTTTTTGAGAATTTAATAATCATCAATACAATTTAAGCTGTGCTTATTTATATTGTTGATTTTCTTTAAAACTTCTAGGACATATTAAAATTTCTCCACAGGAACACTTGTATCACCTTGCACATAAAAATTACCTTCCATGTCTTCTGGAACTTTGACAATGTTCTTCAATAATATGGTCTTCCCAACTGTAGCCTAAAATATAGTACCAGGAAACGTATGATATATTATTAGAAATTGTGCAATATTTAAGTAACTGTGTTCAGTGAACCTTAAAACAATGCCTGATTTATTCACCTCATTCTTCCTCTTTCTCAACCAAAATTACAGAAGATTATCAATAACCAAGAATGAGTTGTTCCCTTATTTTAAAACATGAAGGAATATTAATCTTACCTACAGTAGTGAGGTTTCTGTAGGTCTCCAGCATCACATCTCTGTAGAGATTCTTCTGGGAAGAATCCAGCAAAGCCCACTCTTCCTCAGTGAAGTCAACATGCACATCACCATAGGTCACTGAATTCTAAAATATCCCATACATGTGTACAACAGAAAGTGTGATAGTGACAACATTGTAAATGTACACTTCCTTGACAAGATACTTATATAAAATTCTGGTGCTCCCCACATTTATTCCATGATACAGAACTTCTATGTAATCATCAAGTTATTTTAGAAAAAAAACTGAATAATGAAGTTCCTCTATAATTTCTGCACTTTGACTAGAATATACCCTTGGAAGAGAAATGCAAATAAACAGACATAAGGAGAGAGACAAGCAAACAGATCAATGGTACTGAGTACATTTTGAAAAAAATGTATGAAAACTTACTAGCTAGTAAAAAGATGGGTAAGCTGGCTGTTGAGGCTCATGACTTTAATTTCAGCTCTCAAGAGGCAGAGGTAGGTAAATTTAATTGAGTAGGATGCCAGCCTGGCATATACAGTGAGTTCCAGGACAGCCAGAGTTATGTATTAGTAAGACTTCATCTCCCCAATAAAAATCAATAAAACAAACAAAAATATAGAAGAACCCAGAGATATTTACTAAAGTTCCTATAAAGAGTTATGCATTTACTCTGGTTCTGTGTTCATCTTCCAGAAAACTGAAGAGCCTCAGTATAAACTGGAACAATAATATTATTAAAAGGGAGTGCATGTTTAAATAGTTACAAATGGACAAATGAAAACATTAACAATGCAAATGTTGATCATAAACAACACAAGGCAGGAGAGTGGGCTCAGCAGTTAAGAGTGGTTGCTGGTCTTGCAGATAGGTGATCTCAATTGACAGTACTTACATGGGGCTCACAACAATCCATTACTCCATGTTCAGGTGTTCTGAGGCCATCTTCTGACTACTCTGGGGACCAGCCACACATGTGGTGCATACCCCAGCTTACAGGAAAAAGACTCATATTTGTTCAAAATAATTCAAAACAAACACAATAGGTAGAAAGAATGTAACACACTTGCAATCTAGTGACTCAGCAGGCTCAGGCAGTATAATGCCATCCTTGGAAAAAGAATGATACCCTCTGCCAAATTCAAGATATGGATGAAGCTCAGCACAACAGCATATGCTTGACATGTATAAAAACCTGCATTCCAGGCCCAGAAGTCACTAATATAAAAACAAAATGAAACAAAACCCCAGGCATATTGGCTCACCTTTAATCCTAGCATGTAGGATCCAGAAAAATTAGGATTTCTGAGTTGAGGCCAGCCATCTTGGTCTACAGAGCTATTTTCAGGACAGCCAGGGCTACACAGAGAAACCTTGTCCACAAAAACAAAAACAACAAAAATTAAAAAAAAACAAAAACAAAAACAAAAACGTATCAGGTTAGCAAAATGGCTTAGCATTGAACATAAATTGCTTCTGGTGATTTAGTGATACCACCTATAATGGTGAAATCACGATAGCAGGACACAAAGAAGAGGAAATTGGTTAAGGCTATAGACACTCAAATCCCATCCTCAATGAGGAATTTAATCCAGAAAGGCTCCTCCTATTAAAAGCTCCACAAGCACTCCAAAGAAAGTCACCAAGGAGAGACAAGTGTTCAAATACTTTATCCTATCTGGTGCCTTTTTCATTCAATCAACTAGATTCTGACCTAGGCCACTATAGGCTTATGGTCATCCCATGATGAACATGCATTTAGTCTAACTTCAATGTCCATAGTCTTCAACAGCTCTTGTACTGTTCAAATGTCCAAAGTCTCTTCTGACACTTAGGACAATTGCTTGACTGTGAAGTCTTGTGAAATCAAAAAAACAGGTTATATCTTTCCCACGTACAATGGCACAGAATACTCATTCCCATTCCAAAAGGGGGATAGGGGACATAGTGAGAGAAGACTGGACCAAGGCAACAGTGAAACCAGCAGGGCAAACACCAAATCCAGTAGCTGTCTGAGACACATGGGGCTTCAGTTTCAAAGGGCTTTGAAGTCACATTTTCCCTGCAACTTCTCATACATCTCTCTTTGGTTACTTCCACTCCCTATGTGCAGCTTTGCATGGCAGATATCTCACAGCTTAGGTATCTCAACATCTTGTGGTCTGAAAAGGCAACCCATGCTTCAACCTCACAGCTTCATGAAACGAACTGTCACAGTCTCCTCACTGGAGCTCTGACTCTGCAAAACACTGATTCCTGCATCAGGGCTGAACTGAAACCACAGACCTGAATTTTTTATTTTTTTTCCCAGAACCAGCAAAAGTTTGGATTCTAAATTGGGATGGACCCTGCTGAACTTGGACCACAGTTTGCATCAGGTTTTATATGAAACTTCTTTCTGGGGCCTATTCCTTCCATTAATTGAAGGCCTAACAGGATGAAGTCTCACTCTTAGGACACCTTGCTAAGCTTCCACTATAGAGAAAGTTCTTGAGTTCTTTATTATCCTAAGTGAGGCAACCCAGAACCACATAGACAAACATATGTGTACTCACTTATAAGTGGATATAAACTGTTAAGTAAAGAATAATTATAGTACAATCCACAGACCCAAAAAGGCTAAGTAACAAGGATGGCTGTAGGGGTAGTGGGGGTGAATGCATGGATTTACCTAGGAAGAGAAGAGAGATTTTTGTGGGTAGACTGGGGGTAGGAACACAGGAAGGATCAGGTAAGGAACAGACAGAGGGAGAGAATACAGGGAGAGATGAGTTTTAGAGGGTGATGTGAAAACCTAGTGCAGTGGAAACTTCCTGGAAGCTATTAGGGTGCCCCAAGTGAGGATTCTAGGAAATCAAGAATACAGAGCCTGAACTTGAACTTGCCATCTTCTGTAACCGCATAAGTCAGTGGTGGGACTAGGACACCAAACAGACACAGACTACTTGACCCACACTTGTCCTGTCTACAAGATATGCTGGAGCAATGGTGGCTCACAGTTTGTTTAGTGGCCAACCAATGACTGGTTTAACTTAAGGCCCAAGCCAAAAAAGGGAGCCCATGTCCAACACTGCCTAGATGAACAGGAACCAGAAGTTAGATGGCTCAGAGAACTAGGGTAGAACCGTAGGCAACTGACCAAAAGGGAAAAAAGTCAAGGAAATGATGCCTAATTATATTCTGCTGTAATCATATACCAGTACCTATCCCAATTGTCATTAGAGGTGCTTCCTCCTGCAGCTGATGGGAACTGTGCAGAAGGGGGTGGGACTGTAGGAGCCAGAGGGGTCAAGGACACAAGGAGAACACAGCCCACAAAATCAACTAAGCAGGTATCATAGGGACTCACAGACTGAAGCAGCAATCATGGAGCCTGTATGGGTCTGTGCCAAGTCCTCTGCATACATACTGTGGTTGGTCACCTTAGTGTGTTTGTGGAACTCCTAACAGTAGGAGTGGGGGTGTGTCTGACTGATTTGCCTGCTCTTGGACTCTTTTCCTCTTACTGGGTTGCCTAATTCAGCCTTCATATGAGTGTTTGTGCCTAGTCTTATTGCATCTTGTTATGATACATTCAGTTCATATCCCTGGGAGGCCTGCTCTTTTTTGAAGGGAATGAGAGGAGCAGTATAACTTGGAGAGTCAGAAGGAGGGGTGACTGGGAGGACTGAAGGTAGGGGAGGCTGTAGTCAGGAAGTATTATATGAGAGAATAAATAAAAAAAGAAAAACAACAAAAAAGAAATGAAAAAGCAATTATTCAAATTTCAATGATCATCAGTCTGTAACAGCCCAACATGTTCAAATGTCCCAAGTATCTTCTGATACTCAAGACAATCTTTTGACTGTGACATCTTGTAAAATCAAGAAACAAATTAAACCTTTGCAACATACAATGACACAGCACACATTCCCATTCAGAAAGAGAGGAATGTGGCTGTGTCCCAGCCTCCAACTCATACAGACATCCCATGCTCAAGTGCAGACCACACAAGCTAGAAGAACAGGGAGACAAACCCAGGTTAAGACTCCCTGCTGGACTAGAGTCCACACCAGCCATCAGAAATCTAGGTAGGCTGCCCACTCATGAACCTCCTTCACTATTAAAGTCCAACACCGTCCCCAATCCCACTTCACTCCTTGTTGCTGTGTCCTAGCTCCCAACTAGGGTGGAAATGGCCTGCTCTAACAAAGAACACACCAGCTGTCAGAAGTCCATGTAGGCCACCTGCCCACAGACCTCCCCCAATCTCACAGTGCCCCTTCACTTACCCTCCCCTCTTTGCCTCTCCTCAGACCACACTTGGACCAATATTTGCTGCTGGAACAGAGGCCATACCTGCTACCAGATTTCAAGTCCCCAACGTGGGTGGGGAGGAAACCTCAGTACAATAGCTCAGACAGACCAGAAGACCAGAAAGCAAATACAGACATAGGTACAAAACACCCATCCAACAAAAACAAACTCAGTCACCCAGATCCATAATTATCCCAAACCTAGATACCTAGATGCCAGCTTAAGAACACAATCAACAATAGCTAGGGGAATACATCATCACCAGAGCTCAGTTATTCTACTACAGCAAGCTCTGAATATTCCAACAAAGATGAAGAACAATAAAAGACTTTAAAACAAACTTTTAGATGACAGAGGTCCTTAGAAGTGACTAAATCCCTTAAAGAAAGCAAGGAGCTCTAGGACCTAGGCCCTGGGACATAACCAGTCCCTGGGAACACACACATATTTCTGCCCCAGTTTCCGGCCAGCAGGGAAGACTCCTGTGGGCAGGCTCCCCACCAAAACCCTCCATTGAACCCAGCAATTCATAAGACCCATGCCCTACCCCAACAGCCATTCCTCTGCAACACCTGCAGCTTCCTAAGACACAGAATCTGCCAGCTCTGACTGGACCAAGAGCCCTGATAAGACCAAGAGTGGGGCTCCCTAAGCCACAGAGTCAGCTAGCTTGGATTGGACCAAGAGCAGCTCCCTGAGATACTGAATCTGCCAGCTCTATTAGATCAAGAGCTAATATTGGAATGAGAGGGGCTCCCTGAGACCCAGACACAGAAAGCACAGATTAGACCAATAGCAGCTTGCTCAGATAAAGGCACCTCTTGCACCTCTTGGAGGAAGAAATAGGTAGATGTCAATGCAAAAAATACATACAACAACATAAAGAGAAGTCGGGCATCACCAGAACCTAGCCCTTCTACAACAGCAAGACCTGAACATCACAGTGTAGAAGAAGCAAAAGAAAGCAACCCTAAAAATAACTTCATGAAGATGCTAGAGGCCTTTAAAGAGGAAATGAAAAATTCCCTTAAATAAGTTGAGGACAAGACAAACAAAAAATTGGAAGAAATCAATAAATCCTTTAAAAAAAAGCCAAGAAAACCATGAAAAGACAATTAAAAATGTAAAGAACACAGTTCAAGACAGGAAACGTGAAATAGAAACAATGAAGAAGACACAAACAGAGGGAATGCTGGAAATAGAAAATCTGAGTAAACAAACAGGAAACACAGATGCAAGCATAACCAACAGAATACAAGAGATGGAAGAGAGAATCTCTGGTGTAAAAGATACAATAGAGAAATAGATTCATCAAAGAAAACACCAAAGCCAAAAAATTCATAACACAAAATATCCAGGAAATCTGGGACACCATGAAAATATCAAACCTAAGAATAATAGGGATAGAAGAAAGAGAAGAATACCAACTCAAAGGCACAAAAAAATATATTCAACAAAATCATGGGAGAAAACATTCCCAACTTAAAGAAGGAAAGACCTATGAAGATACAAGAAGCTTGTAAAACACCAAATAGACTAGACCCCCCCCCAAAGACCCCTCATTACATAACAGTTAAAGCACTAAACATACATAATGAAGAAAGAATATTAAGAGCAGCAAAGGAAAAAGGCCAAGTGACTTATAAAGGCAGATCTATCAAAGTAACACCTGACTTCTCAATAGGGACTTTGAAATCCAGAAGGTCCTGGACAGATGTAATGCAGACACTAAGAGACAATGGATACAAGCCTAGACTAATATAACCAGCAAAATTTTCAATCATCATAGATGGAGTGAACAAAACATTCCAGGCCAAAACCATATTTAAAGAATACCTATCCACAAATCCGGCCCTACTGAAAGCACTAGAAAGAAAATTCCAACCTAAGGAAGTCAGATTCACCCATGAAAACACAAGCAATAGATAACCCCACAGCAGTAAATCCCAAAGAAGGGAAACACACACACACACACACACACACACACACACACACACACACTACCACCAAAAGATAACAGGAATTAACAATCACTGGTCATTAATATCCCTTAATATCAATGTACTCAATTCACCTGTAAAAAGACACAGGCTAACAGAATGGATATAAAATCAGGATTCATCCTTTTGCTGCATACAAGAAACACACCTCATCTTCAGAGACAGACACTACATCAGAGGAAAAGGCTGGGGAAAGAATTTCCAACAAAAAGGACTTAAGAAGCAAACTGGTGTAGCTATCCTAATATCTAACAAAATAGACTTCAAACTAAAATCAATTAAAAGAGATTAGGAAGGACATTGCATACTCATCACAGGAAAGATCCACCAAGATGAAATTTCAGTTCTGAACATTTATGCCCTAAATACAAGGGTACACAGATTTGTAAAAGAAACATTACTAAAGCTTAAATCACACATCAAATAAATCCCCATGCACTAGTAGTGGGAGACTTCAACACCCCATTCTCACCACTGGACAGATCTACCAGACTGAAACTTAACAGAGAAATAAGGGAATGAACAGATGTTATGACTCAAATGGACTTAATAGATATCTACAGAACATTCCACCCTAACAAAAAAGAATATACCTTCTTCTCAGCACCCCCTGAACGTTCTCTAAAATCAACCACATACTTGGCAACAAAGCAAATCTCGACAGATACAAAACAATTGGAATAACTTTCTGTATCTTATCAGATCACCATGGCTTAAAGTTAGATTTCAACAACAACAACAACAACAACAACAACAAAAATTATAGAAAGCCTACAATATCATGGAAACTGAATAATGATCAACTGAATCACCAATGGGTCAAAGAAAAAATAAGAAAGAAATTAAAGACTTCCTAGAATACAATGAAAATGAATGCACTACATACCCAAACTTATGGGACACTATGAAGGCAGTGCTAATAGGAAAATTCATAGCACTAAATACCCACATAAAGAAGTTGGAGAAATCTCATACTGGCAACTTAACAAATTAAGCAAACTTAAATTCTGCAGAACAAAAGAAGCAAAGTCATCAAGGAGGGATAGATACCAGGAAATAATCAAATTGAGAGCTGAAATCAATAAAATAGAAACAAAGAGAACAATACAAAGAATCAATGAAACTAAGTGAGAAAATCAACAAGATAGACAAGTCCTTATCCAAACTAACCAAAAAGTGTATCCAAATTAACCAAATCAGAAATAAAAAGGGAGACATAACAACAGACAACAAGGAAATCCAGAAAATCATCAAGCCATACTTCAAAAAACTATACTCCACAAAATTAGAAAATCTAAAAGAAATGGACAATTTTCTAAAATTGGTATCAAGACCAGATAAACAATTTAAATAGACCAATAACCCCTAAGGAAAATAAACAGTCATTAAAATTCTCCCAAACTGCCTCCCCCCCAAAAAAAGCCCAGGAACAGATGGTTTCAATGCAGGCTTCTACCAGATTTTCAAAGAAGAGATAATACCAATACTCTTCAAATTGTTCTGCAGAATAGAAACAGAAGGAACATTACCAAACTCTTTTTATGAGGCTACAGTTACTCTATTTCCAAACCACCAAGATGCAACAAAGAAAGAGAATTATAGACCAGTCTCCCTCATGAACATTGATGCAAAAATACTCAATAAAATATTGGCAAACAGAATCCAAGAACACATCAAAAACATTATCCACCATGATCAAGTAGGCTTCATCCCAGAGATGCAGGGATGGTTCAACATAGAAAAATCTGTCAATGTAACACAACATATAAACAAAATGAAAGAAAAAAAACCACATGATCATCTCATTAGATGTGAAAAGGCCTTTGATAAAATCCAACACCCCTTCATGATAAAGGTCTTGGCGAGTTCAGGAATACAAGGAACATACCTAAACATAATAAAGGCAATTTATAGCAAGCCAATAGCCAACATCAAATTAAATGTTGAGAAACTCAAAGTGATTCCAATAAAGTAAGGAACAAGGTTGCCTGCCCTCCCCATATTTATTCAATATAGTACTTGAAGTTTTAGCTAGAGCAGTAAGACAACAAAAGGGGATACAAATTGGAAAGGAAGAAGTCAAACTTTCATTATTTCAACTGATATGATACATAAGAGACCCCAAATATTCTACCAGGGAACTCCTAAAGCTGAGAAACACCTTCAGTAATGTGGCAGGATACAAGATTAACAAAAAAATTAGTAGCTCTCCTATATGCAAATGACAAATGGGCTGAGAAAGAAATCAGAGAAATATCACCCTTTACAATAGCCACAAATAATACAAAATACCTTGAGGTAACTCTAATTAAACAAGTGAAAGACCTGTATGACTAGAATTGAAGTCTCTGAAGAAAGAAATTGAAGAAGATAGCAGAAAATGGAAAGATTTCCCATGGTCATGGATAATGAAAATGGCAATCTTACCAAAAGCAATCTACAGATTCAATGCAATCCCCATAAAAATCCCAACACAATTCTTCACAGATCTGGAAAGAAGAATAGTCAACTTCATTTGGAAAAACAAAAAACCCAGGATAGCTAAAAGAATCTTGTATAATAAAGCAACCTCTGGAGGCATCATGATCCCTGACCTCAAGCTCTATTATAGAGCTACAGTAATGAGCTTGGTACTGGCATAAAAACTGACATGTGGACCAATGGAATCAAATTGAAGACCCTGACATCAATCCACACACTTATGAACACCTGATTTTTGACAAAGAAGCCAAAATTGTACAATGGGGGAAAAACCATCTTCAACAAATGGTACTGGCATAACTGGACGTCAACATGTAGATGATTTTGAATAGATCCATATCTATCACCATGCACAAAACTCAAGCCCAAGTGGATCAAAGACCTCAATATAAAACCACTTACACTGAACCTAATAGAAGAGAAAAGTCATGAGTAGTTTTGAATGCATTGGCACAGGAGACCACTTCCTGAATATAACACCAGTAGCATAAACACTGAAAGCAACAACTAACAAATGGGATCGCCTGAAACTGAGATGCCTCTGTAAAACAAAGGACACAGTAAATAAGACAAAACAGCAGCCTACAGAATGGGAAAAGATCTTCACCAACCCCAATCTGACAGAGGGCTGATCTCCAAAATATATAAAGTACTCAAGAAATTAAACATCAGAATAATGAACAACCCAATTAAAAAATAGGCTACAGAGCCAAAAAGAGAAAACCCAACAGAAGAATCTCAAATGGCTGAAAGACATTTAAGGAATTGCTCAACATCCTTAGTCATCAGCAAATCAAAATGACTCAGATACCATCTTACACCTGTCAGAATGGCTAAGATCAAAAACACTGAAGACAGTTTATGTTGGAGAGGATGTGGAGCAAGGGAAACAATCCTCCACTGTTGGTGGGAGTGCAAACTTATATAGCTTCTTTGGAAATCAGTATGGCAGTTTCTCAGAATATTGGGAATCAATCTTCCTCAAGACCCAGCTATACTACTCTTGGGCATATACCCAAGGAATGCTTAATCATACCGTAAGGACATATGCTCAGCTATGTTCATAGCAGCATTATTTGTAATAGATAGAACCTGAAAACAACCTAGATGCCCTCAACTGAAGAATGGATAAAGAAAATGTAGTACATATACACAATGGAGTACTACTCAGCAGAGAAAAACAATGACATCATTAGGTCTGCAGGCAAATGAATGGAATTAAAGCAACATTTATAGCTCAATCTCCTCCCAGTTCTCAGGATTATTATGAAAGATGTAGCAGGAAGAGCATAAAAGGTAGAGGCGAACTCTGTTCCCCCAGATCCAATTCCCTGTGGTTCATACCTAGTTCTGCAACAGATCACCAGCTGAAGCCACCCTTTCCCCCTGCCCACATTTCCTGTGGATCCCACATCTTTGCCATTCTTGCCAAAAGAGGACATATATACATTGGCCATAGAGCAGAGATGAATGGTTCTGGAGACTCACCAGACTTCTTGATACTTTATATTTATCACTTGGTTTGTTGTAATATTAACAATACAAAAAGCTGAGAAACAACACTGGAAGCTAATTATGAAGCGTCCTGGACTCTTAGTTGCTCTTTTTTATTAATAAAGGAAGAACTATCTAGCCCTTGGCCATGAACCACAGTCTTAATTGACACTGATCAGGTAAGGATGATGCTCGACTATGAGTCCTACAGCCACAACCCTTAACAACTTTTGTTTGAAAGTGATTGCATCTCCTCTTATTTTGGAATGTATTTTCAACTTGATACATACCAAATATGGAGAAAATATAAATTCAGGGAAATACATATATTCCAAAGGATCACAGCAATATCCTGTTATCTACATTATTTTGACCATTTGCTTAAATAGTTGTATGTTTTGTTGCCTAAAATTTGTTTTCCTGGATTTATTTGTCTATTAGTAATTAGGATACTTACTGTATGCTTTCTCTTTTTATTTTTTATTTTTTGGTTTTTTGAGATAGGATTTCTCTGTGTAGCTTTGCACCTTTCCTGGAATTCATTCTGCAGCCCAGGCTGGCCTCAAACTCACAGAGATCCACCTGCCCCTGCCTCCCAAGTGCTGGGATTAAAGGTGTGTGCCACCACTGCCTGGCTTGCTTTCTCTTCTTAATGTTGTGCCCTGAATTTGCAAATTGCTGTGAAATTGCTAATAATTCTTATATGTGGCCCTCATAAGCATTGTGTATGCCTCAAGGGGATGTAATGTAATGAGCATTAAAAAAAAAAAGGCCTCTTAGATATAAAAATTTAGCTTAGTCAGGGAGCCGACTACACTCAAGTCTGTACCTAATAACCAGAAATCACTGATAACTCATTCCAGATAATCAGACACAGTCCTAGAACCTCATGACACCCACTGGACAGTCTATAAGTAGATACCAAGAGCAATGCTCTGCTCTGCACATTTAGAGAGACATCACTTTGTTCAGCCCTGTGGCCAGAGCATCTCCCCCAGGATCCTGACTCTTGAATCAGAGTCTTCTGTTAAAGACTGGATCTCCTCTTTGGCTGAGATACAGGTGAGCAACCTTAGAGAAATAGGTTTAGGGACCATAGTTAGGAATTTAGAGTGTGAACCTTGTGTGATGACCACCAGCATAATAAAATAATAACTTTTGCTATACTAACTATGCATATCTACCTTCTTACTCATGAAAGTTAGGATCATTTTCCTATGATGGATGATTAGATGTAAGTCTGCATCAGAGTGAGTAAAGGAAAACTTTTCCAAACCAAGTGCAAGATAACAGACTTTTAATCAAACATTGAACGACTTGTATTATACACCTAAAGCAACTTGTTCTCTTCTAATTGCTTTATAAGTCACAAGAACTTTTGAAAACAAATCTATTCCCATTTTTATGAATGTGTGTGAAGAAAGAATGTCTTCCATATTTGTACAGGTGACACACCAGAAAAGGGGTTATCATATATCCTGGACCTAGAGTAGCAGGTGGTTATGCACCTCCCAGTTTGGGTGCTGGTATCTGAATTCAAGTTATCCCCAAGAGGAATATGTGCTGAGTGACCTACCAAGCCCCATAATACTTTTTATTCAATACACTAAAAGTCTTTCACAAATTAACAATAAAACCTAAATAAATAAAGTAAATTAATAATCCTTGGGAACATGAGGCATCAACATTAAGAGGTTGTATATGCTCAATCTGCACCATAAATTGAATACAATCCAAAGACAATGCCCAATAATTTATAACAGGAAAGCTGATTCCAAAGCTACATGCAAGTGGAAATACTCAGAATGCTCAATGGGATTATGAAAAAATAGTACAGAGATTGACACAATGTGACTTCTATATTTACTACAAAGCTACAATAATCAAGAATGTGTACAATATTTTTGAAAGAATAAAAGGGATGGAGAGAATAAGCCAAGATCAAAAGTAGGAAAATACAATCAACTTTTCATAAAAAGACCAAAAGAAAGTAGCCAGGATAACTGTGATCTTGACCAATGTTACCCAGCTACCTATGATTCTACATGTATATAAATTAAAGAGGCATGGACTTCACAACTCAGACAAAATTAACTCAAAGTGACTCAAACTTTTGTTTCTTACTCTCCAGCTACTGATATTTCTTCCAGAGAGGCTCCATGCTCTAGAGCCCTTTCTACAAATGTAGGTGATCTCCTCTAGAGCCACTAGGGCTCTACAGCTCTTCTTGCCCACTGTGGTTTTAGGCAAACTCAGCCCTATGGATGCACAAAACAATGTAGAAGAATAATTTAATGTTTGCTTCCTGCCACATGAATTATGACACGAGATGTGGAATCTTCTCTATCCACCTGCCCAACACCATTCAAAATTGAGATACCTTTGGAGGCATTCCAGAAACTTGTTTGTCCCCTAAAACTGAACTTCACTGAATTCCACCATGGTGGCTAGCAGCAGCAGAAAGTTAAAAGCAATATAATTATGTATTGCTGGATGACCTTCATTACCTCTCTCCACCATTTTCTAAACCATCTGTAACAATTATAAGAAACCTGAAAGTGGAATGTAATGTTCAGAACTTTTAGAAGCCAGGCCTTCATTTTTCCAATCTGTCTTTCCACTGTACACCAAAAGCAATTTCTTTGTGTGCACACTGGATAGTGGTATTAAAAGCATCATACCCTCTCATACCCTGGGCTGCAGAGCCTCCCCTCCTCAGAGAATTCACACTCAGGGAGACTCAGAGGACAAGGGCCACTGCCCAGGTCACCACAGGGACCAATGGAACCTCATTCTGACTCTTGGTATAGCCTAGTCCCAGCAGCTCAGATCCCAATAGCTTGTCCAACCTACTCTTCCTGGTCTGGGGACAGTAGCTCCCACACTCACTATGGTATAGCTTGTGGTCTTCCTTACACCTCCCTACAACAGAACCAGAGGAGAAACCTGAAAAGAACCTGTAAGCTACCTCCAACTGGTACTCCTGAATGCTAAGCCTTCCAGAGTCCCTCATTAGCTAAGACTACCCAGCTGGGCCTTGGAACATTAGAGGTTACCCTACTGGATGAGCAGAGATCAAATGGCTCAAACAGCAGAGGCCTTCCCAGCTCTGCCCTTCCACCCTATGGTCAGACATTGCCCTCATTTGGGAAATTTGTAGTTTAGTAGAATCTTCCATTCTCCCAGAGGACTTCCTGTTCCTCTTCCAAGGCACAAGGTTCTTTCTGTGCACATTCCATTACACATCAATGTCCTGTGCAGGCAACCCTCTGCTTCACAGCTCAGAGGTTCTGCAGTCAAGCACAGAACAGCAAGTAACTGCTGTTAAAGCAAAAAGAGGCCATGGATTAGAAAACAATGAAGGGTCAATGGGAAGGCTTGGAGGCAGGAAAGAGAAATTGGAAATGAAGTAACTATAATCACACAAAGTTATGTTCAAAAGTTGAAAGAGGCTTTATGGCCACGTGCTCCAGAGATTTCTACTACAGCACCCCAAGCACTACTCATGCCATGTCTCTCAGGTTGTAATCTTCAACCTGGAAAATACAGTCCTGCTAGTCAGGGCCACACCATCTTATCCAGTTCATCCATTTTTGTTTAACTAGTGCAACTAAAGTAATTGGGTTTCATGAAAGTTCACTTCGTTAGCCAGATTCTTGATTGCCTGGTGTGTGGATGGAAGAAATGGCTAGTCAAGACACTGATCAATCATCTATAATTGATTACCTCACTGCTCGTTGCTAATGTCAACCAACTACTGTCAAAGCAGGAAAGCTTTTACCCCACTTCTTCCCCATCCCGACCTGTGCTTTGACTATGCCTACTTTACTGGTCAGTGAATGTAATTCTTGCACAGGTCCTATGTCATTTTCAAATCTGCAATATAATCTGGAGAAGTTGGAAGACACTCACTCACTGGTCTATTTTTCCTTTTCACAAACCAATCAAGGCCCAGCCTGGAAGGAGTTGCACTTTCCAGCACTGGGCAGCAGAGGCAGGAATAAATGTTCAAAGTAATTCTGAATTATAGAGTGTGAGGCAAGCCTGAGAAACAGGAGACATTGATTTAGATCAATGATTGATTTAGACCAGTGGTTCTCAACCTTCCTAATGCTCTGGTCCGTTAATACAGTTTCTCATGTTGTAGAACCCCCTCTATAAAATTATTTTCAATGCTAACTATAATTTTGCTACTGTTATGAATTGTAATATAAATTCCCGTGTTTTTAATGGTCTTAGGCCACTCTTCTCCTATGACTGGGCCATTTGATCCCTCAAAGGAAACCCTGACCTCCCCAAGAAGAGAACCAGTGCTCCAAACTGATTTAAATAAATAAATAAATAATACTTAAGAAAAAATGGAATGGAATTCTTAATGACTAAGAACATTGGGAAATAGAAACAAATAGAGATTATAGCAGTAATGCATTTAAAGGAAATGAAATTTAACTAATATTAATAACCTTTTAAAATGATAAAGATAATTGGAAAGATACTTAGGTATAATGACTTTGAAACATAATAGGCACTTCCCTGGTAGAGAGAATGCCATTAATAAGACATTGTATGACTTTGTCCATGTAAAATGTTAGCTGCTGAGTGCTGTACGTTGACACAGATTTACAGCCAATGGTCTGTGTCTCAAACCTCTGAGGTGACTTAAGTGTGTTAACTAGAACTGCACATATCTGCATAGGAGAGTTCCCTAACTCTGAATACTGAATACTCAGTAATCCAAGTCACCCTCCCTAAATTGTACACCCACCAATTCTGTCTGTCTTCATTCACAAGGAAGGAATTAATACATGCTGGGGAATGTTACAAGAAGTCACTCACCCTGCCCTATCAGGTCCTTCTTTATAACGGAGACCCCTGCAGCTCACTGCCTTAAACTCCAGTCTGTGATCTGGCTATTGTCTAGTCTGTTTCCCCTGCAGTGTGCACAGTACACTGTACCTCCTCTTCTGGTTTGAAGGGAGAAGCCAGGCCCCAAACAAATTTTTCCTGTTGCTGCAATGGACAGTCCACTATGTGACTTGAATGGGTCATTTTAGAACTCTGTGGTGCTACAGGCCTGTAATCCAAGGATTTAGGGTGTTTAGTCAGGAGGACAGCAAGGGCAATGCCCTGTGGGGCTACAGAACGGCATCAAGTTAACCTCAACACTGGAGACCTTGACTGAAAACCACTTTTCAAAAGGGCTGGAGAGCTGGGCAGTGGTGGCTCACGTCTTTAATCTAAGCACTTGAGAGGCAGAGGTAGGTGGAACTCAGTGGTTGTAAATCAGGGTTGTCTCCTTTATTATGGGAATGTAGCTTAATGGCTGGTTAGTCCTGGTGAACAAACACTTACATTTTATCATACTAATCCCTAACAGGTATGGTTAGCATTCTACTTTTCTTTGGGATATTGCCTAAATTCTACTTTGTGTGATTTAATGTCTCCTAAGAATTGAGAAATCCTTATGTCATCAATTCTATTACCATCAATTCTACTCTTCTACATCAGTTTAGCAGTGGAGTGCTACTTTACTCACCAGATACAGTTTATAAGCTCCACAAAATTAACTCCATATGGCTCCTACACACAAATGTTAAATGTTAAGCGTGCAGAACTTCTGGAAAATATTAGCGAGACCAGGGCTCAGAGAGTTTGGCAAATCTGCCTTCCATAGCGACAATACAGGCACCACAGGAGCCAGCATTCCACAGTGACCTCAACAAGAAGAACATTTCTAACCACCAATCCCTGCACAGATGCAGCCGGTGGAGTAAAGGTATTCAGATGCTGCCGCCCAGCCCTGGGAGTTGCAAGGAGCAGGCAGGACCACAGGACCACACAGAGCACACTGGGCCAGGCAGAAAGAAAACGAATTCTGTTCTGGCCACTGGCTCTTACCCAGCCAGGAGAAAACCCACCACACCAACTCCGGCGGACAGCTGGCAGCTCCTCCCAATCTGGGGACAGCAGCCCCTCGCTCACTATGGCCGGCCACTCCTCCCCATCTGAGGACAGAGGCTACTCACTCACCATGGCAAGGCTGCTTAGATCGCCAGCGCTCTCCCCGCGAAAAGAGTACACAGCGCCACACCAAGGCAAACTTCCGACTCTCTCTGCAGAGAAGCTCAGCCAGAAGCCTGGCAACCGGAAGAACCCTCCCATGTTACTGGGCGGGTCTGTTGGAGGCTCTGATTGGCTAGTGAGGCTTGAGTGACAGGACTGAGAGAGCCGAAGGGACTTAGCACAGGGATTCCCAGCCTTGGCTTTCACCACAAGCACAGACTGGCTGGAGATTTGCACCAAACTGAACAGCAAGTTTCTTGTTAATATATATCAATAGGTACAGTTTTAAAAGGAGGTATGCAAATTCAGAAAAAGGCTAATTAGACAACGTTACACAAGAGGAGCACAGGGTATCTCATAAACATAAACAAAGTCCACAGTGGCATTGGGGCTGATAAACACAGCCGCATGTGTGGAAAGAGTGGGGGTCTCAGGACCTGAGGCAGCTCCTTCCCATAGGCTCTGGCCCCAGGCATTTACCAGCTCTCCCAAGCATATTCCAGGTTTTAGAGAAGGAGCTCAATTTATTTCTCTGTACATCAGGGCCTTACAGAAAGCTCCCAAGGCCTGTGAAGGTTGCCAAACGTGGAGACGTCTAATTTCTCAAGTATCTTCTAGAAGTTCTGCACTTCCAATTTGACATTTCGATGTAAGATCCAGTTGGAGTTAATGTTATGAAGGTTACAAATGGCATCTCACATACTGGGTAGCTGTCCACTACTAAGCTATGATGTGGAAGAATAGAGTTGGTGATATAAAGAATTTGCCAATGCTTAGGAGATAGTAAATAAGAATTTAACTAAGGGAAGGCTGCCTCTAAAATACCCCAAAGATAAGTAGTACATTAACCAGGTTTGTTAGAGACAGGATATTAGCATGTAAATATTTGTTCACATTTTATGTATATTGTTATTGGTCACATGTCTATAGTAAAAACAGCTAATGGGATGCTCATTGATGGAGAGGATAGACAGACCCTCTGTGTAAAGATCTCACTATAGTAAGCTGAGCATCATAGTTTTAAGAGGGCTTTCTTAGTTCTGTTGTATGGGATGCTGTAACATCAATTTGATGATGTTTTATGTATGTGCTGTTTCTTTATATTGTCTACATATTCCATTAAAAACCAAAAGCATGCTTATAGTAGTGATACCATGTATTCTATAAAGACTGTCTTGTGTTTTCTCTAAGGTTTAGTTTAACAGATTGTACCTAGGAGGTATTAATTTATTACATTATCTTATACACAGTTTCTATTCAGCTGTTTTTATTTAATTGTTGTTGCTCAGCACTATCTTAAGACAAACAATTGGCACCTTCCTAAGATCAGCTATGCCTGCTTACAAAGGATGACCACCACAGGTTTTCTGACTGTTGATATTCCATCATAGAAGGAGGGATCCCCTCTTTCTGAGTATACAGACTTTTTTTCAGGCAACTGTATGCAATTTGGCCCTAATGACATGTGACCTTGTGGTTTTGGAGAGTAGCTAGAGTACATAGCCTGGGAAAGACTTGGGAGGAGATGAATTCTGCATATGCACCTATGAAAAAAAAATCTTAAAAATGGGAATATACCTTGAGTGCTATAAGGCTTACCTCCTATGTACACTGAGAAATGTAATGCTAGAGTATATTGGGCATTGGAAGAGTAGAGAGAAGGTGAGCTCCACATATTCATGTGTGGGAGAGACATTATACATACTAGCTAGAGACATTCCTGTGTGGCTTCTTTGGGGTATCTACCTTAGCTAGTGTTTCTATTGTTGTGAAAAGACATCATGACTATGGCAACTCTTATAAAGGAAAACATTTCCTTGGGGTTGGCTTACAGTTTGAGAGGGGTTATTCTATTACTGTTATGGTGGGAAGCATGTTGGCATTCAGGCAGATGTGGCAATGGAGACAGAGTTGAGAGTTCTACATCCGAATCAATAGGTAACAGAAAATGACTGACACTCCTATTCCAACAAGACCACAGGTACTCCAACAAGACCACAGGTAATCCAACAGGACCACAGGTACTCCAACAGGAGCACAGGTACTCCAACAGGACCACAGGTACTCCAACAGGACCACAGGTACTCCAACAGGACCACAGGTACTCCAACAAGGCCATACTTCCTAACAGTGCCACTTCCTATGGGACTATGGGGGCCATTTTGATTCAAATCACCATAGTATCCAAGCTCATGTAAGTATCTCCTTTAAAATGTCCAGTAATTAAGTTCAATAAACTCATTCATTCCCCTAGTGTGGACTTTAGTGAATTTGTACTTTGCATTGTCATTGGGACTTATGGGAATGGGATAGACATTGCTTTGTTCCCCTCCACTAGGGAGAAAATTCTCACAAATGATCATAAATGTATTTGTTAATGTTCCTATGTTTCATGGTATTAGGAAAAGGAACCAGTGCATAAAAGTATATGTTAAAAAATGTAAATATGGAAATGACCTTAGTAAAGAAAGACTTAGATATATGAAGGTGGTAATGCCTAGATGATTCCAGAATAGGAAAGACTGAAAAGCTTTGGCAAGTCATGAGGCCATGAGTAAGTCATTTAAGGTATATAAAGGATAAAATTTAGATATCATATATTCTATTAAAGTTGGTAAGGTCAGATATCAACTATTTCAAGGACTGGCTAAAATGTATGTCAATCAAAAGTTTATTGAGTTATGTCTGGTTATTAAAATAGTATACAGTAGTTAAAAAGTACCAGATTGGTATAAAACTGATCCTCTGGGTGTTTCATAATCATTCTTGGAGGGAATTCTAATGTGGTTAGAAGGACTAAAGGGGAGAATTTTTTTCCTCTTTTCCTATAAGGTCAATGAGGTCCCAGGGACTAAGGCCATTGATCAGTTGTCTTGCTCATGGAGGCCATGGAGGCCATGGAGACCCCACTCCATGAATCTGAAACACTGACCAGTCTACAAAAGGGAGGGTCAATGTGGGGGAGATTTACTCAAGGCTTCAAAGGAAGCCACAGTACATAAAGCAAAGCCTTTGACTCATCCTCACATTGATGGACAACTGGTAAAAGAAGGGCTGGTAGAGTCTGAGGTTCCCCTGAAGCCCAAGTGAGCCCTGAGGAGTAGTTGCTCCGCTGGCCTTCACAGCACAGAAAGATTAATTTCGGCTACCTGCATGGTCTTCAGCACCAATAGAAAAGTTTAACCAAAGACTAAGAGAATTGCTAACAACCCAAGGGATCACACTCCACAGACATTAGACTTAGAACTATATAACTATATAAGATAGTTAGATAACTAATCTCACTAATATTTTCTTCTTCACAAAAAGTGTTATCCAGATGTGAGCCATTATACCTTGCTCACCGAGCACCTGCCTACAGCTAAGGAAGGCAGTCCCATTATTGTTTTAACCCCCAAATTAAATGATGGATAAATGCATCTTCTCTCCATATCCAGAAGCCACATGGGAAGGGCATCATGCTGACTTTTGGCTGACAAAACAGAAATAGAAAGGTGTGAAAGCTGAGTGTGGGTTCATCACTCTGAAGACCAAATGTAGAGGTCAAAGGGAAATATCTAATAGATGGGGGCTATTGTGAACCCATCAAGTGTTGTGGAATATTAGTTTAAGATGTATTGCATTTGTTTACAGTGTGGGATATTTGTTTAATGATGCAAAAATGTGTTGCATTCTTTTATGTTGCATTTGTTTAACTCTGGAAAGTGGTGTTACTGTACCTGTCAAAAACACCTGATTGGTCTAATAAAGAGATGAATGGCCAATAGCTAGGCAGGAGAGAAAAATATGCAGGGCTGACATATTTCTATCCTAGAATAAATAGGATAGAGAGGAGGGAGAAGAGGAAATGAGGAGAGAGGACATCAGAAGCCAGCCACCCAGCTACACAGCAAGCCACAGAGAAAGAAGTAAGGAAAGGTATATAGAAAGGTAAAAGCCCAGAGGCAAAAGATAGACAGGACAATTTAAGAAAAGGTGGCTAGAAACAAGCCAAGCTAAGTAAGAATAAGACTTCAGGTGTTTATTTGGGAACTGGGTGGCAGGCACTCAAAGAGCCAAAGAATAGAAAAATACAGACTACAATTTGATGTATCAACATGAGGTTTGAATATCCACCTAGGGCCTGAGAAATTGGGGGGGGAAAGATAGAAAAAGGACACAGCTCCTTTAAGAGGCACTACTGTTCAGCTCCAGAACTAAAAATAAATAGCAAGCTAAGTAAAAATGCCTGTGGTAGCACAGATACCAGCTTCCTAGAGCTAGGAAGGTTGAATGCAGATCCTGGTCAACCACATATCCAGGTCAAGACACAAGGTTAATGCTTGGCTTTCATGACTGAAGGAGCTGGTGGAGGCAGCCACTAAAGCTGCAGTGGAGGTCCTAGCCACATTGCTTAGCAGGTTTTTGCTCATGCAGAGAAAAAATTGAGTTATTAAAGGTATATACCAGGGACAAGATGAGAAAGATAGATATTTTGGGATCAGTAGGTCTGGTATAGGCTGATGCCTCATGCCAAGCAACTTTCAGAAGTACAGCTTCTAATATACTATTTCAGAGGGATATGGAGCAGAGACAGCAGAAAGCTAATAAATCCTGCATATTTACTTTTTAAAAAATCAGCTAAGGGTACAACACAACTGTACTCTCTGTACCAAGCACACAGATACAGGAGTATCGCTGTGAGGGTTAGATAAGCTTGGGTTATAACAAGACCATTTCTCTAAAAAGCAAATGACAGCATGTGTGCAGGGATCCTCTACCACAGCTATATGGGCCAGTGAAGCCATTCTTTGTTAGCCCATGATTATCTGTAATTCTAATTGAGAGGGATATGACTTGTCTTTCTGTCTTTCCTGGATACCAGCCATGAAGGTAGTTTACAGACATCCTATCCTGGCTGTTTTATGTCAATTTGACACAAGTTAGAGACATCAAAGAGGATGGAGCCTCAGTTGAAGAAAATACCTCCAAAGAATCAGGCTATAAACAAGCCTATAAGGCATTTTCCTAACTAGTGATTTATGTGGGTGGGGCCACCCATGAGCAAGGAGCCCTGGGTACTACAAGAAAGCAAGCTACAAGTCATGGGGAACAAGCCAGTAAGCAGCATCCCTTCATGGCCTCTGCATGAGATCTAGGTTCCAGTTTTGTTTGGGTTCCTGTCCTGGTTCCCTTCAACAACAGACTATGAATTGGAAGCATAAGCTAAACAATCCCTTTCCTCTCCAAGTAGCTTTGGTCATGGTATTTTATCTCAGCAACAGTAACCCTAACTAAGATAAGTTGGTAACATAAGTGCGGTATTCCTGTGATAGACCTGGCCATGTTCTTTTGGGGAATATAATGGAAGGACTTTGGGACTTTGGGCAAGAAAAGCCATTGAGTGTTAACAGCTCAGTGAGCTGTTCTGTTGGAGGTTGGGAGATGAAAATTTTGAAAGCAGTGTAGAGATGATGGAAGTCTGGTTTATGAAGTTTCAGAGGAAAGCAAAGAGTCTACCAGGACTTTTGGTATCTGGTCAACTGGAGCTGAAGAATGTCAGGTTATTCTGTGTAGTATGGGTCAGTTGAAGAAAGGAGGCACTCCAAGATGATGTTTTAAGGCTTATGTGGCAGCAGGAAGGTTCCACCTCTCTGATGGACTGAACCCCGAATAGCCAGACAAAGCATATTTATTGATTGTTACACAAAATATTTCCTTATACCAAGGTCCTTAATTTAATTTACATATCTTACTAAAGGAAGGCATCACATGTCCTCATGACTTTATTAGTCCTTTATTATAAATTGCATGCAATACACAATAATATAAGAGCCTCAGATGTGCCTGAGGTGTCTTGTGACCAAAGTCATGGGGTGGCTGCAATGCCCCTTCAGTAAAACAATTCTACAAATCATGGAAAGCAATCACTGTTTTCCACAAGGATTCTTCAGGGTCAAAGTATTTCTAGAAAAGAGCTGTTCATTCTAATGTCTACCCCAGATACAGTGACTCTGCTAAATTCCTACAATAGAAGAATCAGTTGTGATTAAGAAGAGGTCAGAACCAATATGTAAAACCACTGCTTTGCTGGATCAATAGATGCTGCTAGCTGGGGCTGAAGAACTACCTATGATTAAGAAGAGACTGGTGTCATTGAGGTGAAATCTTCCTGGAAGTGTTAGCACACAGAAGTTACATTCCAGAGGTGAGCAATGATGTACCTTCTATTAGCAGCCACACTTGGTAGTGTAAGCATCACCCAGGTGGTACTGGTTTTGAAGGCATGTAGAGGGTATGGAGAGCAGATTAGGCTTGACACTGTGTGGTAGGACTGCAGTCCCAGAAAAGAGCCCAGGGAAGACTATTGGTGAAAATATAGCCCAGTTGCAGCAGAAGTCCCCAGTAGTTTTGGAGATGACAGTACCATGGGCTGACCACCGAGAACCGAACAGTAGAGCCAGCTGGAGCCCAGAAGAAAGCTGTCTGTGCTGCAGAGGGTGAAGCTGGAGAAGTGATCCATGGCCCCTGGAGAAGCCCAGAAGACCATGAGTGGA
Source organism: Onychomys torridus (assembly GCF_903995425.1). Lineage (NCBI taxonomy): Eukaryota > Metazoa > Chordata > Mammalia > Rodentia > Cricetidae > Onychomys > Onychomys torridus. Next base: position 61,106,045 of record NC_050459.1, on the reverse strand, counting down.
TGCCAGACATTGGCTATTGAGTTATCGACACTGTTGCAGTTTGGTTTTGCTTTGTTCAGATTGTGACTGTGCCATGGTTTTTCTCTCTTGAAATAAAAAAGTACTTAATTTATTTTTAATTTAAAGGAGCCCACAGTTGAGAGACTTTAAACTTTTAAAAAAGATTTTGGAGTTTTGCATAGAATTTTAGATTTTAAAAGAGACTGGATATTTATTAGCAACAACTTTTAAGATGTTTGAATTTGTAAGGCTACGGGACTTAAGTTTTATGTTGTACTATCTTTATTAACATGGAATCTTGGGGATGAAGAAGATCTTTCCATTCTAACCTCCCTCCCCTAACTCCTTGCTGTGTCCCAGCTCCAACCCTTCAGGCACTCTCTAACTCCCGCCAGGACAACAAGAAGGCTGAGGGTGGGTGTACCTCTCCTCCTGCTCCTTCAGTTCCGGTCACCGCAGTCTAATCTCCAGCTCTGTAACCGACAATCTTCTAGGTCTCTGTTTCCTCTCTGACCCCATCCCCAATGGTTCACAAAGATCTCCCTCAATCTTCCTTATCACCCCATTATCCCAGCCCCCAATACCAGCAGGCATTCATTGGGAACACACAAGCTGAACAGGGAAACAGGTAAGCCAACTGAAGACTCCTTCCTCCCCTCCAAATCTAATACCCCAGTCTCATCACTAGCACTGGAACAGAACACTAGCTGCAGCCTCCCCACCCCCTCATGCCCACATTTCCTATTGAGCCCAAAGACCATCTCAGCCTAACCTCCCTACCTCCACTCAATGATTTACCCCAGTCCCCAACTCACACAAGCATCACCTGCAGATCTTCTCTTCTCCCTCTGTTCCCCTAGATCCAACACCCCATCTCATCCCCAGGTCTGCAGCAAAACACCTGTGGCAGCCTTCCCTGCCTGCTGGTTTCTATCTCCTGTGGATCCCACAGATCTTCCCCTTCCCCATCCCTCTTCCTAATAGTATAAGTGATGATGTGGTGGGACATGCAAGAGCTATACACCAGTGGATGATTACTGATTCTGCTGTCCTCATTAGGGATTGCTTTTTCTCTTTCTTTATTTTTTTCCAAAAGGTGTTTGCATCTTTAAAAATTTTTTTCTTTTTCTTTAAGAAATTTTCTATTCATTTTACATACCAACCACAGATTCCCTCCCCTCCCTCCTCCCAGCCCTCAGCCCTCCCCCATCCCAACCCCCATTCCCACCTCCTCCAAGGCAAGGCCTTCCATGGGCAGCTAGCAGAGCCTGATACACTCAGTCAAGGCAGGACCATGCCCCTCCCCCCTGACCAAGGCTGTGCAAGGTGTGGCCTCCAAAAAGCTCACCCATGCCCCAGGGACAGATTCCAATCTGCCAGACAGAAACTTAACAGACAAAAAAGGGAACTAACAGATGTTATGACTGAAATGGACTTAACAGATTTCTACATAACATTTCACCCAATCACAAAGGAATATACATTCTTCTCAGTACCTCATGGGACCTTCTCTAAAATTGTCCACATACTTGGTCACAAAGCAAAGCTTAAGAGACACAAAAGAATTGGAATGACCCCCTGTATCTTATTGGATCACCAGGGCTTAAAGTTAGAATTGAACACCACCACAAATTACAGAAAGCCTACAAACTCATGGAAACTGAACAATGCTCAACTGTATCACCATTGGATTAAGGAAAAAATAAAGAAATTAACTGCTTCCTAGAATTCAATGAAAATGAATCCACCACCTACCCAAACTTATGGGATACTATGAAAGCAGTGCTAAGAGAAAAATTCATAGCACTAAGTGCCTCCATAAAGAATGTGGAGAAATCTCACACTAGCAACTTAACAGCACACCTGAAAGCTCCAGAACAAAAAGAAGCAAACTCACCCAGGCGGAATAGGCAACAGGAAATAAATTGAGGTCTAAAAATCAATAAAGTAGAAACAAAGAATCAACTTTTGAGAAAAATCAACAAGACAGAAAACCCTTATCCAACCTACCAAAAGGCTGAGAGAGAATATCCAAATCAACAAAACTGGAAATTAAAAGGGGACCATAACAACAGACACTGAAGAATTCAAGAGAATCATTCAATATACTTCAAAAACATGTCCTTGACAAAATTGGAAAATCTAAAAGAAATGGACAATTTTCTGGATAGGTACCATATACCCAAATTAAATCAAGACCAAATAAACAATTTAAATAGACCAAAATGTTAAAAAAAAAAACAAAAAACAAACAAACAAACAAAAAAACAAACAAAAAAAACAAAAAGAAAAAAAAGGAGAAAAAAGAAAAAGAAAAGAGAAAATGTAAAAAAAAAAAAAAAATAGACCAATAAACCCCAAGGAAATAGAAACAGTCATTAAAAGTCTCCCAACTAAAAACAACCCAGGAACAGAAAGTTCCAGTGTGCAATTCAACCAGAATTTCAAAGAAGAACTAATACCAATACTCTTTAAATTGTTTCACACAATAGAAACAGAAGGAATTTGGCAAACTTATAAAAAATAAGGCTACATTTAACCTGATACCCAAATCACACAAAGATTCAACTAAGAAAGAGAATTACAGACCAATCTCCCTCATGAACATTGATGTAAAAATACTCAAAAAAAAATTACTGGCAAACTGAATCCAAGAACACATGATAAAGCTCTTGGAGAGATCAGGAATACAAGGAACATACTTAAACACAATAAAGACAATTTACAGCAAGCCAACAGCCAACATCAAATTTAATGGAGAGAAACTCAAAGTGATTTCATTAAAATCAGGAACAAGACATGGCTGTCCACTCTCTCCATATTTATTCAATATAGTACTCAAAGTTCTAGCTAGAGCAAGAAGACAACAAAAGGAGATCAAGGGGATATAAACTGGAAAGGAAGAAGTCAAACTTTTGCTATTTGTAGATGATACGATAGTATGCATAAGTGACCCCCAAAATTCTACCAGGGAACTCCTACAGATGATAAACATCTTCAGTAAGCTGGTGGGATACAAGATTAAATAAAAAAATCAGTATCCCTCCTAAATACAAATGATAAATGGGCTGAGAAAGAATTAGAGAAAATTCACCCTGTACAATAGTCACAAATAATATAAAATACCTTGGGGTAATGCTAACCAAACAAGTAAAAGACCTGTATGACAAGAACTTTTAGTCTTTAAGAAAGAAATTGAAGAAGATATCAGAAAATGGAAAGCTCTTTCATGCTCTTAGACAGATAGGATCAACATAGTAAAAATGGCAATCTTACCAAAAGCCATTACAGAGTCAATGCAATCCCCATCAAAATCCCAGTACAATTAGTCACAGACTTTAAAAGAACAATACTCAATTTCACATAGAAAAACAGAAAAACCAGGATAGCCAATACTATCCTGTACAATACAGCAACTTCTGGAGGCATCACCATCTCTGACTTCAAGCTATAGTATAGAACCATACTAATAAAAACAGCTTGATATTGCCATAAAAACAGACCCATGGATCAATGGAATTTAATCAAAGATCCTGACATTAATCCGCACACCTATGATCACTTGATTTTTGACAAGGGAGCCAAAATTGTACAATGGAAAACGGAAAGCATCTTCAACAAATGGTGCTGGCATCTTCAACAAACTGGATATCAACATGTAGAAGACTGCAAATAGATCTATATATTTCACCATGCAGAAAACTCAAATCCAAATGGATCAAAGACCTCAACATAAATCCAGTTACACTGAATCTGATAGAAGAGAAACTAGGAAGAAGCTTTGAGTGCATTGACACAGGATATCACTTCCTAAATATAACACTAGTAGCACAGACACTGAAGGCAACAATTAATAAATGGGATCTCCTGAAATTGAGAAACTTCTATAAGGCAAGGACACAGTTAAGAGAAAATGGCAGCCTTCAGAAAAGGTAAAGATCTTTACCAAGTCCACACCTGACAGAGGGCTGATCTCCAAAATATATAAAAAACTCAAGAACTAGACATCAAAATACCAAATAATCCAATAAAAATGGAGTTCAGATCTAAAAAGAAAATTCTCAACAGAAGAATCTCAGGTGTCCAAAAGACATTTAAAGAATTACTCAACATCCTTAGTCATCAGGGAATTGCAAATCAAAACAACTCTCAGATACCATCTTACACCTGTCAGAATGGCTATGATCAAAAATACTAATGAAAGCTTATGTCAGAGAGGATGTGGAGCAAGGGGAACATTCCTCCACTGCTGGTGGGAGTGCAAACTTGTACAGCCACTTTGGAAATCAGTATGGTGGTTTCTCTAAAAATTGGGAATCAATACCCAGCAATACCACTCTTGGGCATATACCCAAAGGAGGCTCTATCATACAACAAGGACACTTGCTCATCTATGGTCACAGCAGCATTATTTGTAATAGCCAGAACCTGGAAACAAACTAGATGCCCTTTGACAAAAGAATGGATTAAAAAATGTGGTACATTTACACAATGAAGTATTACTCAGCAGTAAAAAACAATGAGATCATGAAATTGCTGGCAAATGGATGGAACTGGGGAAAAAACATCTTGAGTAAGGTAATCCAGACCCAGAAAGACAAACATAGCATGTCCTCACTCATAAGTGGGTATTAGATGTAAAGCAAGCTATAACTCATAGACCCAGAGAGGCTAGGTAAAAAGGAGGACCCTAAGAAGGACATGCATAGATCATCCTTGGAAGGGAAATAGATTAGATAAGATCTCCTGGGTAAAGTTGGAGAGTGGAGAGGGGAGGGGATGGGGGATGAGAACATAAAGCTAGTGGGAGCTCAGGGTCTCAGGACCAACAACTGGGAAGCCTGCATGGTACCAAACTAGGCCCTCTGAATGTAGGTGACAGCCATGTGGGTTGGCTGTTTGTGGGGCCCCTGACAATGGGCCTAGGATTTAACCCTGGTGCATGAACTGGCTTTTTGAAGCCTATTCTCTATGGTGGGATATCTTGCTCAGCCTTGATACAGGGGGAGGGGTTTTGTCCTGCCTCATCCTGATATGATAGACTTTGTTGACTCCCCATGGGATGCCTTACACTCTCTGAGGAGTGGAGGAGGGGTAGGGTGGGGAAGAGGTGGGGGGAAAAGCAGGAGGAAGGGAGGGGGAACTGTGGTTGGTACGTAAAATGAAAAAAAAAAAGACCCAGTAATCACAACACAGTCAATCTGACATTTCCACAATCACACTGAACCCAATAATAGACTATCTTTTCAGTAGGTATATGTCAAGGAGCACAAGCTTTATATCTGAGTTCTAAGTGACTTACCTACTCTATTTCTTCAGTATCCATAGATGAAAAGCTTGTTATGATACATTACTTCACATATCACAGGCCTTATTATTCCATTACTTGTGATTACATGATTAGAGTCAGAACTAAGCATCAGTCTTGTATTTTATGCATAAATAATATCTGTTCAATTTTATTTAAATTCCTAGTCGAGTCCCATGCAGGCTCCACAGCTGTTGATCTAAATTTCATGAGTTCCCACTAGTTTGGTTTGATTGTCTCTGTAGGTTTCCCCATCATGATCTTAATGCCCTTGCTCATAGAATCCCTCTTCTCTCTCTTCAACTGGACTCCTGGAGTTCAGCCTGGTGTTTGGCTGTGGATCTCTGCATCTGCTTCCATCAGTTAGTTACTGGAGAAAGGCTCAATAATGACAGTTAGGGTATTCACTGATCTGATTACTTGACTAGGTGACCTTCTGCATAGTGAGAGTTATCTTGATCTGCTTAAGGTGCCACCTGGCAGTAGGATCAGAATCTATCCCCGGTGCATGAGCAGGCTTTTTGGAGCCCACTACTGTAGTGGGTAGCTATTCCAGGTTTGACCTTGAAACACTGCCCCTAGAGTGACAGCAGGTAACTACCACACCTGCCTATGACCTGGCCCTGGGGCTGACCTGCTCCTGGGGCACGGGTGAGAGGGAGCCCCTTAAGACTCAAGGTGCTTTTAATCCCAGCACTCAGGAGGAAGAGCCAGGTGAATCTCTGTGAGTTCGAGGCCAGCCTGGTCTACAGAGCGAGATCCAGGAAAGGCACAAAGCTACACAGAGAAACCCTGTCTCGAAAAACCAAAAAAAAAAAAAAAAAAGACTCAAGGTGCTTAGGCCTCTTGTGGATACCTCATGGTCCTGGAAGCTGGATGGGACACCAAGCCAGAGTTTTCCACTGGATGATACCTCATCTTGCCCTGACCCTGTAACCAACCCCTATTGGGTGTATGTAAATTATCCCAGAAATATTATTACCAGATAAATTACATGAAATTGCCTCATTATTTACAGTAATACACTACCTATGATGGGACACCTCACACAGCCTTGAGGCAGGGGGAGGGGCTTGGACCTACCTCTACTAAATGGGAGGTAGGGCCAAGGTAGGTCTACCCATGGGAGGTCTTACCTTCTAGTAGGAGGAAATGGGGGTGGGGTGGGTTGGGAGGGCAAGGCTGGTGGGGCAGGAGGAGGGAGGAGAAGGGTCTTTTATTAGTATTTAAAATGAATAAAAAGAAATTCCTTAAATTTGTTTTGTCCTGTAATGTCTGTTGTGATTTTGAGTGTACACAAGTGGATGCGGGGTGAGAGAACTGTATAACAGTATTTTGGAGTACTGAAAAATGTACAAATGTTCTAGACTCACTCGGTGTGCTTTTTGATACCTTTTAGAACTCGAGGTAAAATAGAAAGGTATTAGGTTCTTCTAAACATGGTTTAGAATTTGAAATAATTTCTTAGCAGTCACAGAAGTTGGAATTTTGAGACATTCTCTTGGCAACTTTGGAGACAGATATAGATGTGTTAGATATTAGGAGTCGAGAATGGTGGGAGAGAGAGAAGAAACAAGTTTAAAAACTCCACACAGGCTCACTGAAATTAGAGTCCAGTGTTGTCAACATCACTTCTTCATCATTTAACATTATGTTTAATGAGTTTCCATGGGACAGTTTCTTGTGTTCATAATTATATATAAGAAAATAGTATTAGATTCATGTTTTTATGCTTTGATTACCCAAAATATCTATTTTGCCTTATCACATGTGTAAGTACTTAACTGTGCTAGATTCATTCTATTGTCTTTGTGATATTATTTAAAATCATGTGTTATAACACTTCTTACATTATACTTTCTAAGATCACAAGTATCCATCTATTTCCTTTCATTTGTGCTTTTATAAAAATGGAGGGTTTCCTTTCATAAACATACATATATATGTAATAAATATATGTGTGTATAATTTTGGTAGGAATGCTATTGAATCTCTGTAGATGTAACCATCTTGTTAAATAAGAAACAAAGAGCCAATTGCAGAGTTAAAAGCCAAGAGGTCAGAGCAATAGCTGAGAGCAGAAAACCTTACCCTTCACTGCTGCTCTGTCTTTCCTCTCCGCAAGAGACCTACTTCCTGGTTTTCTCTTTTTTATAAACCCAACCACATGACCTCCTCATCACTGCCTGTCTGTACAGACCTCCAGGTCTTCTATGGTTGGTATTGAGATTAAAGGTGTGTGTCTCTGTGCTGGCTGTATCCTTGGACACACAGAGATCCTGCCTAGCTCTGCCTCCTAAGTGCTGGGATTAAAGGCATACACTACCACCACCCAGCTTCTGCTATGGCTTGCTCTGACCCCAAGGCAACTTTATTAATATACAAATAAAATCACATTTCAGTACAAATAAAATATTACCATAAATCTCAGTAGTACTTATGGAAATATCATCATTTTTACAACGTTAACACTATTGATAACACTATTATAACATTGAGTTGCTTATATGTCCTAGCATCTTCTTCCTTTACTTTCTATGTTAAATTTAAATGATCTTTGTAGAGATTTTAAATCACCTGAATACAATTTTTCATATTTACTATATATTTTAGAAGCCAACTGATATGGGGTTATTTTGCTGAATTTCTTCCATCAAAATTTTTACCTGGATATACAAACTGTAACTATCTTTGAATGTTTACCTGTGCCCTGTTAACATGTTTAAAGTATTATCATATCTAAGTGTTGTGCTTGTGCTCTTTTAAGTATAGGAGCCTATTATAGGCAAATAGGAAGGGTATGACTTTTCCCTGCACTATTTCTTTCCTTTTTTCTTCTTTCTTTTGACTTCCTTTCTAGGTAAGTTTGTTCTTTAAATTACTTCTCACACTTAAATAATACCTGGAAGGAAGCAACTGATTTTAGGAAGGTTTTAATTTGGTTTTCAGTTTGAATAGGTCATGTCTATCATGGCAGGGAATGCATGATGACAATGAAGAATGAGGCTACTTAATCGCATCTGTGTAGACCAGGATTGAACTTGACTCTCAGCTGTCTTAATTTCTCACATATCTCACCCAAGACTGCATTTTGTGGGATGGAAAAGCCAATATTCAGAGATGTTTTCAACTCATTATTTCATTCTCTGTGGAAGTGGCTTTTTTTTGTGATTGGGTGTGATATAACTCCAATCAAGTAGGAAAATGATATTGTGTGGCTAGTTTTATATCAATATGGCACACACTAGAGTCATTTGGGAAATGAAACTTCAATTGAGAAAATATTTCCACTATATTAGCCTATGGGCAAGTCTGTGGGGGAATGTTTTCTTGATTGATGATTGATAGAGGAGGACAAGCTCAATTCAGGCAGTGCCATCCTTGGGTAGATGATCCTCAGTGTTATAAAAAACAGGATGAGCTGGGCGGTGGTGGCACATGACTTTAATCCCAGCACTCGGGAGGCAGAGCCAGGCAGATCTCTGTGAGTTTGAGGCCAGCCTGGGCTACAGAGTGAGTTCCAGGAAAGGCGCAAAGTTACACAGAGAAACCTTGACTCGAAAAAACAAAACAAAACAAAAAACAAAAGAAAAAAAAGAAAAGAAAAGAAAAAGAAAAAAGAAAGAAACAGAAAAGAAGAGAAAAGAAAAGAAACAGGAAGCACTCTTCCATGGCCTCTGCCTAAGTTCCTGCCTCTAGGTTCCTGCTCTGATTTACCAAGATGACAGACTACAAGCTTTAATATGAAATATACCCTTTCCTCCCCAAGTTGCTTTTGGTTATGGTATTTTATCACAGAAACAGAAAAGTCACCAAGACTTTTACCCACTCTGACATTAACACTGTGTAGAATGAAAATTGAAATAATGGTCATGCTTGCCTAATTTGTACCTTTGTCTGTGGAAATCTCTGATGTTTTAAATTCCATTAAAATTATTTATTGTCTCTGGTTTCACACTAAGTATTAAATTTACTTAGTGATAGGTATGGGACCAGTTTCAATTTCACACTTATGTACTTCACATTTCCCTACTCTTAGGATGTGGTATCTGTGCTTAGGTATCCTAAGTACATCAAAATAGTACATATTTTGGCCAACTGGAAAAGTATTAGATAGCTGTGAACTTTCTGCACCTACAGTGGACTTTCATTTGTTTCAAGGATCTGCATGTCTCTATTGTTCCAATACAATGCTAATTTTATTATTAGAGTTCTGGAATATAGTTTGATATATATACATCCATCCCTAGCATTGTTATTTTTACTCAGCATTATTTGGGTATTTAGGGTCCTTTGTGTTTCCATATAAACTTTAGGATTTAATCTTTGTTGAATTGTGTGGTTTTGGGTATCTGCTGCAAGCTGCAAAAATATACAAAGTAGGGTTTCAGCTGATTTTGACAAAGCTAACACCTGGAAGAAGCCAAGGGCCTTCCAGAGGTCAAGCTGAGGCTCAAGGAGCCATGGTGATATTTGGCTTTTGATTATCAGGCATTTCCTGCTATGAATTTCTTGTGTGCTATTGTAGCTTTTCTATCATTTATTGGGCACCATTTCCCATCTACTAAATGAATATTTAGATAACCTTGTGCACTGACAGCTATGTACAGCCTGAACCCCAGTTCAAGCCTCCCTAAAATTACCATTATTGGCAGCATCCAGCCAGGTCCATCCCCAGATGGAGGAAAGTACCTTATCAGAGATACCTCTGTGCTCTCTAAGAACAGACTTAAGCATCCAGGCTACCTGTTTGAGAAGGTCTGGCGGATGTGCCAATTAAACTTTACTTCCTCCTTTCCCAAACCTTACCTCTAGTTCCAGATCTCCCTTTAACTATCACCAGAGGCATCTAGCTGCACACAGGTTGCCTAGCGACCAAGCACACTTTCCCCCACCCTGCAGAAAAAAAACAACAGATAGCTTGGACAGATAGGAGCCACAGGAAAAAAGAAGGCAGGTTTATTTTCTCCCATTGACCTAGCAACTTAAAGATTCTTAACATTTTCTACCAATCACATTTAAGACTATAGTGGAACATATAAGATCCTTCTTATTAGATATTACCCAAATCTAGCCTTTAGTTAATTCATTTCCTCATTAGTCACTTCCCTTTTGGGTTGCAAATGATAATTAACAATTACTGTCCCTCTATGTGATTCTTATCACCCCTCTGTTTGACCCTGGAAGCCTGGTGGCTACTGCCTGAGGAAAATTCTTATCTGCCTTTATGACCCTGTGGAATTCAAGCCTGGTGACCTTGCTCGACCAGGGGCTTGATATAACTGGATTCTGGGGAGACTTAGGAGGAACGTGGAGAACAGAGAGACAGAGAATGGAGAGGGATAAGGAGAATATGTGTGGATATGATGGAAGATGAGGAAGAGTCAGATGGGGAAGTATGAGCTGGGTAAGAACAAGATGAAAAGGACCTACATGAAGCAGAATTAAGACGAGAGAATTAAGATAGAATTTAGAGGGGACAGTAGATAAACATAGAGAGAAATAAGGCAAGAAAAGAGCTAGGCATGAGAACAGAACTGAAGCTGTGTAGATAGGATGTTATGCCAGAGGAATTAAAGCAAGTGGACTATAGAGCTGGGTGCACTGAGATTCTATTTCCCGAAAATAGTCCTCGACATTAGTAGTTCTCGCTCCTGAGCCCCTGGGATGTGTAATATAAGGCTCTAATATTGTACAAGAGGTATCAGGGTGACTGTGGCCTCATAAAATGAATTTGGCATTGTTCCTTCTGTTTCTATTTTGTGGAATAATTTAAGGAGTTTTAAGAGCATTAGCTCTTCTTTGAAAGTCTGGTAGGAATCTGTACTAAAACTTTCCAGCTCTGAGCTTTTGTTTGTTTGTTTGGGAGGCTTTTATTGATGGCTCCTATTTCTTTAGGGGTTACAGGTCTATTTAAGTTCTTTATCTGATCTTGATTTAACTTTGGTAGGTGATACCTATTAAGAAGATTGTCCATTTCTTTTATATTTTCCAATTTTGTGGAGTACAAGTTTTTAAAGTATAACCTAGTGATTCTTTGTATTTCCTTGGCTTCTGTTGTTATGGCCCCCTTTTCATTTCTGATTTTGTTAATTTGGATATACTCTCTTCATCTTTCAGTTAGTTTTGATATGGGTTTGTCTGTGCTGTTGATTTTCTCAAAGAACCAATTCTTTGTTTCATTGATTCTTTCTATTGTTCTCTTTGTTTCTATTTTATTGATTTCTGTCCTCAGACTGATTATTTCCTGCCATCTCTTCCTTTTGGGAAAGTTTGCTTCTTTTTGTTCGAGAACTTTCAGGTGTGCTGTTAAGGTGCTAGTATGACATACCTCCAATTTATGTATATACTTAGGGCTATGAACTTTCCTCTTAGCACCACATGCATTATGTCCTACACATTTGAATATGTTGTGTATATTTTCATTGAATTATAGTAAGTCTTAAATTTCTTTCTTTATTTCTTCCTTGGCCCCATAGTCTTTCAGTGGGGAGTTGTTAAGTTTCCATGAGTTTGTAACTTTCTGTTGTCAAAATTCAGCTTTAATCTATGGTTTTCTGATAGGATATAGGGGATTGTTTTAGTTTTCTTGTATCTGTCAAGACTTGTTTTGTGACCCAGTATATGGTCAGTTTTGGCGAATGTTCCAAGAGGTGTTGAGAAGGTCTGTTCTTTTGTGATTGGGTGAAATGCTCTGTAGATATCTGTTAGGTCCATTTGGTTCATAATTTCTGTTAGCTCCAGTATGTATCTATTTAGTTTTTGTCTGGATGATCTGTCTATCGGTGAGAGTGGGGTATTGAAGTCTCCTACTATTAATGTGTGAGCGTCAATGTGTGATTAAACTTTAGTAATGTTTCTTTTACAAACTTGGGTGTTCTTGCATTTTGAACATAGATGTTAGGAATTGACATCTTATATTGGTGGATTTTTCCTTTGATGAATATGAAGTGGCCTTTTCTCTCTCTTTCTTAATACAAAGGTTGAATTTTATTTTTACTAATGTGAATGTGTATGCGTGCCCAGGCAAGAATAAGATGTTAGCTCTCCTGCATCTGCAGTTATGGGTGCTGGGGTCAGAACTTGGGTCCTCTGTAAAAGCAGCAATCGGGGTTGGGGATTTAGCTCAGTGGTAGAGCGCTTGCCTAGCAAGCGCAAAGCCCTGGGTTCGGTCCTCAGTTCTGGCAAAAAAAAAAAAAAAAAAGCAGCAAGCGTTGTTAACTGGGGACCCAACTATCCAGCCCATAACTCAGGATTTATTTTGATTTGTTTTTAATGATTTATTATTATTATTATTATTATTATTATTATTATTATTTACATGCCAAATGCAGTTTCCCTTTCCTCCTTTTTGCCAAGTCCCTCCCTACCATTTCCTTCTGCCCCCCACCACTCCTCCTCTGTTTCTATTCAGAAAAGGGCAGGCCTCTCAGGGATCTCAAACCTTGACTTAAAGCCCCAGGGTTAAGCAAAGCTTTTGTTCCAAGCTTTAACCACCCAGGTGTTGGGATTAAATGTGTGTCTCACCACACCCAATGAAGGACACACATTTTGGGCAGTGTGGGGAAAGCATCTTCTAAAGATAATTTTGTGGGGTAAGTCTTACAAGTGACTTCCTACATTTTCTGTTAGTATGACAGTGTTTGGCTTCATTCAGTTGCTGTGGTGAGGTTGAAACAATCCCAGGGCCTAAGTTTGTTTTGTTAAGGGGTTTAAAAGGGGTATTGTTTTTTTAAAGGCATGTCTCATGTAGCCCAGTCTGGCCTCAAACTCCCAAAGTAGCCAAGGATGTCCTTGCACTGTTTCAGTTTTTTCAAGTCCTGTTTGAGAAGTGAAGAGAAGGGACAATGGTTAACACACTCTCCAGCATTTACAGTGTTTGATAAAGTTCCTAGAAGGTTACACATGTGAATGCTGTGGAAAGATGTTTATCTACACATATTACATAAATAAACACCTTACGTACATTCCCTGCATGGGCAAGGGCCAGAAGGATAAGCAATTTCCATGTTTTCTCTGCCAAAGATCCTTTAAGAGGATTTACCATCAGGCGGTAGTAGCACACGCCTTTAATCCCAGCACTAGGGAGGAAGAGCCAGGCAGGTCTCTCTGAGTTCAAGGCCAGCCTGGGCTACCAAGTGAGATCCAGGACAGGAACCAAAACTGCACACAAGAAATGCTAACTCAAGAAACCAAAAAAAAAAAAAAAAAAAAAAAGAGGACTTGCCAACTCAAGGTGCACATTCTTCATGTCCATGACAGGCATTGGCACTACCTGGTGAGCCAGTGGTGGTTTGATATACATCTTCATATTGTATTTTCACACAACCCCATTCTTCTGAACACATGGGGAGGGGCTCTCAGATACTGTAAAGGCTCCATTTTAGGCTCTATCCCAGTAGATAAATGTATTTCTGCTTAGTGGAAAATATTCCTGCTTAGCTCGTACAGAAGGCTTCCACGTTGTAAAGCTAGCTTGCAGCTCTTGGAAAAACAAGCTGCTTGTGGCAGAACCACCTTGTAAAACCTCCTAAAAGCCACAGGAACCAGCCGGATGGCTGAACTCCAAGCGACCCTCACTCTCCCACCCATGTGTAGTCCAGCCGGATGGCTGAACTCCAAGTGACCCCACTCCCCAACCCATGCGAAACTGCCCTATAACAAGCCTGCGAGCTTGAGCTTCGGGGTCTTCAGTCCCAAGCTTGACTGATTGACCCGTGTGCATGCGTACAATAAACTGTTTCTGTGTGACCCGATATCAGAGTGAAGCTTCTGGTTTCAGCGCCGACTCTAACATTGGAGGTTCCACCGAGATATTCTTCACGTCTGGTGGTGAGTCGGCTTGGGAGGGTGAGCAGCTGTCCAGGCTGCCCGTGAGGACTCCTGGACGGTGGGGGACAGATGTGTCTGGAACCCACAGGCTGCAACTCTGGAGGACGCTCTAGAGTGTGGGGATCCTGTAAGAGGGACCCCTTCAGACACTCTCCTGCCTAGGAGATTTTTTTTTTAGAAGGCCAGGGCCGCTAGATAATCTTTTGGTTTCGTTTTCTGTACCATTTTGCCAGCTTGTCCTGTCTCTGTGTGTTTTGATTTTGTTTGTGTCCTTCAGTGTCTTATTTTATCTGTTCGGTATGGGACAAACTGCCTCTACACCACTCTCTCTCACTCTCTCTCATTGGTCAGAAGTGACAGCTCATGCATCGAACCTGGCAGTTCGAGTGAAGAAGGGAAAGTGGCAGACTTTCTGCTCATCTGAATGGCCCACCTTCGGCGTGGGGTGGCCCGGTGATGGCGCTTTCGATCTGAACCTTATTAGGGCAGTTAAACAAAAAATCTTCATTCCAGGTTCACATGGGCATCCGGACCAACAAGCCTACATCTGGGTTTGGGAAGACTTAGTGGTGGACCCACCTAAGTGGGTCTGGTCGTTTCAGGTCGGCCCGTCTGCACCACCTACTGATCATACCTCTCTCCTTCTAACCAAAACCTCTGATTCGCCTAAATCTTCCCCTACCCCATTGATCCCGACACCTGCACCCCTGCCAGAGTCTCAGGCTGATCTCATTTCTCTTGACCTAGACACCCCACCACCTTACAGATCGCTGCCGCTGCCAGCGGGGGCAGGATCCGGACCGGCCCCGGTCTCCCCTTCGGGGCCTGCACAGGGCACCCGCCAGAGAAGGGCACGCCCTCATGATGAGGCCCCACCGGCAGTCACATTGCCCCTACGCCCCTTTGGGGGAACTATTGATGATGGGGCTGGAGGAGACATGCCTGCCCTCCAATACTGGCCATTTTCTTCCTCAGATTTATATAACTGGAAGAATAATAACCCACCCTTTTCTGAAGACCCCTCCCGCTTAACTGGACTCCTAGAGTCCATCATGTTTTCCCACCAGCCTACATGGGACGATTGCCAGCAACTTCTGGGGGTCCTTTTCACCACAGAAGAAAGGGAACGCATCCTCCTGGAAGCTAGGAAGTTGGTCCCTGGACCGGACGGGCGGCCAACTCAGCTCCCCAATCTCATTGATGAGCACTTTCCCCTGCGGCGCCCAACGTGGAATCCGAACACTCCGGAAGGTAGGGAGCATCTGTCCCTCTATTGCCAGACTCTAATGGCAGGTCTCCATGCAGCGGCCAGAAGGCCCACTAATTTGGCTAAGGTAGGCGAGGTTCTTCAAGGGTCTGAAGAGACCCCCTCTGCCTTTCTTGAGAGACTCATGGAAGCATATAGAAGGTATACACCCTTTGACCCACAGTCAGAGGAATTGAGGGGAGCAGTGAGCATGGCCTTTATAGGGCAGTCTGCCACAGATATACGGTGGAAGTTGCAAAGATTAGATGGGTTACAAGGGCTGAGCCTGAGGGACCTGGTTAAAGAGGCAGAAAAAGTCTATTATAAGCGGGAGACCGCGGAAGAAAAAGAGGCTCAGTTAGAAAAACAAAGAGAGGAAAAAGAAAAAGAGCAGCGAAAACGCCAAAATCGGGATCTAACACGGATTCTTGCAGCCGCAGTAAGAGACGGGCCGGGGCCACGGGGGCGAGGAGGAGGAGGAGGAGGAGGAGGAGGAGGAGGAGGAGGAGGTCGGGGAGGCCGTCCTCCTTTGGGACCAAATCAATGCGCCTACTGCAAAGAGGAGGGTCATTGGATCAGAGAATGCCCGAAGAAGCAGAAAGGGCGGGGCCAGCAGGTCCTCGCCCTTGGGCACTGAGGGAGTCAGGGTTCGGACCCCCTCCCCGAACTCCGGGTAACGTTTGAAGTGGAGGGGACCCCAGTGGACTTTGAGGTGGACACGGGGGCAGTCTATTCAGCCATCCAGCATCCACTAGGCCCTCTGTCTACCCGAATGTCACTGGTCCAAGGAGCAAATGGAAGCAGAGAGAGACCCTGGACCACCCAGAGAACAGTCAACTTGGGAAAAGGTACTGTGCAACATTCTTTTCTGGTCTTACCTGACTGTCCGGCACCCCTATTAGGTAGAGACCTCCTGACAAAACTGGGAGCTCAGATCTCCTTTACCTCTTGGGGCCCAGAATTAAAATTTGCCCACCCGAAAGTAGGGGACCTCCATCTCCTCACGCTAGAACTCCCAGCTGCTGAGGAATACCGGCTGTATGGAGCAGTGGCAAAAGCCTCTGTAGCCACTGTTTCACCGTACAATGAGGAGTGGATTCATAGGTTCCCTAATGCGTGGGCAGAGACAGGGGGCTTCGGACTGGCTAAGGAGCAACCCCCGGTGGTCGTCACCCTCAAACCCACCACGGTACCCGTGCGAGTAAGACAATACCTGCTTAGTCGAGAAGCCCGAGAAGGCATAAAACCCCACATCAAGAGGTTTCTGGAACTGGGCATACTGAAACCATGTCAATCAGAGTGGAATACTCCGCTCCTGCCAGTAAGGAAGCCAGGAACAGATGACTACAGACCAGTCCAGGACCTGAGAGAAGTAAACTCCCGGGTAATAGACATTCACCCTACAGTGCCCAACCCTTACAACCTCTTGAGTACCTTACCTCCAGGGCGCAACTGGTATACTGTTCTGGATTTAAAGGATGCCTTTTTTGCCTCCCCCTCCACCCTGATTCTCAAAAGCTCTTTGCCTTTGAATGGTCAGACCCTGAGGGAGGGGGGACAGGGCAACTGACATGGACCAGACTTCCGCAAGGATTTAAGAACTCTCCAACTATCTTCGATGAGGCTCTACACCGAGACCTTCAGGAGTATCGAGAGACCACCCCTGATGTCACCCTCCTCCAGTATGTAGATGATCTACTCCTGGCAGCTGAGACTCGGGACGCCTGCAAACAAGGGACTGAGAAACTTCTGGATACCCTGGCCAGCCTGGGGTACAGGGCGTCTGCCAAGAAGGCGCAGATCTGCCAAAACAAAGTCATCTTCCTCGGTTACTCCTTGGAGGGAGGCAGGAGGTGGCTCACCGACGCTCATAAGCGAACCGTGGCCAGCATACCTGCTCCAATGGACCGCCGGCAGTTACGTGAATTCCTGGGTGCAGCTGGGTTCTGCCGGCTTTGGATTCCAGGGTTCGCTGCCATCACAGAGCCTTTCTTTCCCTTGTTAAAAGAAAAGACCCCCTTTGAAAAGACCAGGCTGCATTCGAAAAGTTAAAGAGGCGCTCTTATCCGCTCTGACACTCGCTCTCCCGGATGTGAGGAAGCCATTCACTTTGTACTTGCATGAAAAGGGTGGGGTGGCGGTCGGTGTCCTAGTACAAGCCCTTGGTCCGTGGAAAAGACCAACCGCTTACCTATCCAAGCGGCTAGATCCTGTGGCCAGGGGATGGCCAATCTGCCTAAGGGCGGTGGCCGCGGCAGCCATGCTGGTGCGGGACGCGGACAAATTAACTTTGGGACAGCATCTGACTGTTATAGCTCCCCATGCATTGGAGAGCATTGTCCACCAGCCGCCTGACCGATGGCTTAGCAATGCTCGGGCCACTTATTATCAGATGACTCTTCTGGACCGGGACTGCATCACCTTCGGGCCCCCAGCTATCTTAAACCCTGCCACGCTCCTCCCAATTGCTGAACAAGGAGAGGAGGGAGTGCCGGTTCACGACTGTGGTGCCATTCTGGTGGAAGAAACCGGGGTCTGGGCAGATTTAACGGACCAACCGCTGGCCAACCCTGACCTGATATGGTATACAGATGGCAGCAGTTTCCTAAATGAGGGCCAGCGGAGAGCGGGAGCGGCAGTAGTGGACAAAAATAAGGTCATCTGGTCTAGCAGCCTCCCAGAGGGAACCTCGGCTCAAAAAGCCGAATTGATTGCACTCACCCAAGCACTTACCATGGCAGCTGGTAAACGGGCTACCATCTACACAGACAGCTGGTACGCATTTGCAACCACGCATGTGCATGGGGCCATATACAGGGAGAGGGGACTGTTAACTTCAGCCAGAAAAGAAATTAAAAATAAAAAAGAAATCGAGGCATTATTAGACGTTGTCATGCTGCCTTGCGCACTGGCCATCGTGCACTGCCCAGGGCACCAGAAAGGTGACTCCCCAATTGTGGTCGGAAACCAGAGGGCTGACCAGGAAGCAAGGGAAGCAGCTCTCCGAGGCACCAGGCACCTGATAGTCCACCTATCACCCCCTGAAAGCCCGGTCTCTGAAGAACACCTCGTCCCCCGAATCCCTGAAGGACACGCTGGAGGGAATCCACAAGCTGACCCATCTGGGTAGCCGAAAGTTAGTTCAACTCCCTGAAGAAAATAAAACTCACTCCCCGTCTGAAAGGAAGCGGATGGCAGAGAAAGTGATAGCGGACTGCCAAGCCTGCCAACAGGTTAATGCATACCCTGGTCGGTTGGCTCCTGGAAAGAGGCTACGAGGAAGTCGGCCTGGCCAACATTGGGAAGTAGATTTCACTGAAATACAGCCGGCTAAATATGGCCTAAGGTATTTACTAGTGTTTGTAGACACCTTTACAGGATGGGTAGAAGCCTACCCCACCAAAAAGGAGACTGCAGCAATAGTCGCTAAGAAAATCCTGGAAGAAATCTTCCCAAGATTTGGACTGCCTCAGGTAATTGGGTCAGATAATGGCCCAGAATTCGTGGCTCAGGTAAGTCAGGGACTGGCAAAAATATTGGGGATCGATTGGAAGCTGCATTGTTCATGCAGACCCCAGAGCTCTGGACAGGTAGAAAGAACAAACAGGACCATTAAGGAGACCTTAACCAAATTGACCATGGAGACTGGCTCTAGAGATTGGATGATGCTCCTACCGTATGCCCTCTTTAGAGCTAGGAATACCCCTTCCCTTAAGGGCCTTACCCCTTTTGAACTACTCTTTGGTTGTGCTCCCTCAGTTAAGGACCTAGCCTTCCAGAAAGGGGAAATCATGCCTTCCTTCCTATCTGACAGACTGCGAGCCTTGGCGGTGGTCCAGCACACCCTGTGGAAACAGTTGTCTGCTGCGTACCAGCCCAGTGGAGATTGTCCTGCCCACCGGTTCCATGTAGGGGACTTCGTGTACGTCCGCCGGCTCCATGGCTCCCACCTTAAGCCCGCGCCTGCTCGGGATGTGGATTTGGACTGGACTGTGGAACGGACTGACAATCCCCTCAAGTTTCGGATCCGATGTCGAAATCAGCCGAACTAATCCGCACCAACCTGTGAGCCAAACATGGCAAGTACTGTTGGGGGCAGGGGATGTGGTTTGGGAGAAAACCGGTAGGCACCCTCTTTGGACTTGGTGGCCTGCCCTGGAACCCGACCTCTGCCACATGCTGGCAGGAGCAGAAGACTTTGACATCCCAACCACTGACCCGGCAAACCCAGGTGAACCAGAAGTGTGCACCCAAAGTGGACGCTGCCCCTGTTCGCGTTACCAGCAGGGTGCCGAGACCCGAGGGCCCGGGCGGCCCTGACAAAGAGACCGTTTTATGTGTGTCCTAGGGATGGGAGAAGCAGGTCGCTAGCGCGCTCTTGTGGGCAGCATGAAAGTTACTATTGTAAGTCATGGGGATGTGAAACTACAGGGGACGCTTGGTGGAAGCTGAGCTCATCCTGGGATCTGATCCAGGTAAAGAGGGAGACAGGTGGGAATGAACCCCCCTCTCTCAAGATTACTGCTGGAGCACACCTAGGACAGTCACGACCCTATGGTACGGGTCGGGACCTTGTACAGAGTTTGCCTGCAACCCCTTGAACATCACTTTCACCCAGGCAGGAAAAGCATCAAGAGATTGGATAAAAGGTAGACTGTGGGGCCTGAGGGTATATCACCAGACGGCCTATGATCCAGGAGTCCTATTCAAAATCAAGTTAATAATAAACGCCGACCCTCAGCCGATAGGCCCTAATAAAGTATTACAGGACCAGAAAGCTCCTCCTCCTAAAACAAATAATAAACGGGTACCCCCAAGGCAAATATCCCCATCTAACTCAACTCGTCAGAACCCCTCCACCCTCCCGATGGCCACACTGGCTGTCACGAATCCCACTCTACCAGGGTCAGGAAAATGGTTGATAGACCTAATCAAAGGGGGATACCAAGCCCTCAACTCTACTCAGCCCAACCTTACTGAATCCTGCTGGATTTGCCTCCAAGCAAGCCCCCCATACTATGAAGGGATAGCTGTTAATGGGAGTTTCACCTATAACACCTCCAAGAGCTGCGACTGGGGAACAAAGCATATGCTAACCTTACCTGAAGTGACTGGTTTAGGAACATGCCTAGGACACTCCCAAGTGCTGGGAAGCAAGCTCTGTGCACGTACAGTGAGTGTGTCCTCTTCTGACACATCTCAGTACATAGTCCCCTCATCAGGTTTATACTGGGCATGCAATACTGGGATCACACCGTGTGTCTCAATTGCTAGCTTTAGCCAATCTAAGGATTTTTGTGTGTTAGTCCGGATTTACCCAAGGTTAGTTTATTATTCAACAGAAGAATTTGAAGGACATTTTCTGGGCAGAACTCGGTTCACACGAGAACCTGTCAGTGTCACCCTGGCTGTTCTATTAGGAGCAGGTATATTGGCAGGGGTCGGGACTGGAACTACAGCTTTGATTGAGGGCCCTAGACAGCTAGGGATTTTAGAAGCTGCAATACAGCAAGATCTAAGAGCAATAGAAACATCCATAACTGCTCTGTAAAGGTCCTTAACCTCCCTGTCAGAGGTAGTCTTGCAGAACAGACGCGGCCTAGACTTACTATTTTTAAAAGAAGGAGGACTTTGTGCCGCCCTAAAAGAAAACTGTTGTTTCTATACTGACCACACAGGGGTGGTAAGGGAATCCATGACAAAACTCAGAGAGAGACTAGATGCAAGGGAAAGGTCCATACGCGGCTCCCAGAGCTGGTTTGAGGAATGGTATGAAAAATCACCCTGGATGACCGCCCTGCTCTCAGCCCTCATGGGGCCCCTGATTGTCCTGCTCCTAGTACTAATCATTGGACCATGTGTCCTGAATCGGATTTCAGGCTTTGTTCGGTCTCAAGTAGACGGGGTTAAAATGATGGTCCTGAGACAAAGATATCAGCCTATACCAGAGACCGACCTTTTGGATTAAAGGTCAGTACAAGGAGAGGAGGGAATGTAAAGGCTCCATTTTAGGCTCTATCCCAGTAGAGAAATGTATTTCTGCTTAGTGGAAAATATTCCTGCTTAGCTCGTACAGAAGGCTTCCACGTTGTAAAGCTAGCTCGCAGCTCTTGGAAAAACAAGCTGCTTGTGGCAGAACCACCTTGTAAAACCTCCTAAAAGCCACAGGAACCAGCCGGATGGCTGAACTCCAAGCGACCCTCACTCCCCAATCCATGTGTAGTCCAGCCGGATGGCTGAACTCCAAGCGACCCTCACTCTCCCACCCATGTGTAGTCCAGCCGGATGGCTGAACTCTGAGCGACCCCACTCCCCAACCCATGCGAAACTGCCCTATAACAAGCCTGCGAGCTTGAGCTTCGGGGTCTTCAGTCCCAAGCTTGACTGATTGACCCGTGTGCACGCATAAAATAAACTGTTTCTGTGTGACCCGATATCGGAGTGAAGCTTCTGGTTTCAGCGCCGACTCTAACAAAGTTACTATAGACCAGGCCAAAGTGTGGGGCATCGCCAAATGCTCTCTGCATGAAGCAGAGACCCAGGAACCCAAGGCATGGGAGGAAAGGAGTATGGGCCAAGTGATTCAGCATTAGTTCTGGGAAATAAATCCAGGCAAGGAGTGCAGCCTGTGTAGTGATATTTTATTTGTATTGAAATGTGATTTTATTTGTATGTTAATGAAGTTGCCTTGAGGTCAGAGCAAGCCAGAGCAGAAGCTGGGTTGTAGTGGTGCACGCCTTTAATCCCAGCACTTGGGAGGCAGAGCTAGGTAGATCTCTGTGTGTTCAAGGACACAGCCAGCATGGCAGACACACGCCTTTAATCTCAATACCAACCATAGAAGACCTGGAGGTCTGTACAAACAGGCAGTGACGAGGAGGTCATGTGGCTGGGTTTACAACCAATGAGAAAACAGAACAGAAAGTCTATAAAAAAAAAAGACAGGACACACAGAAGTAGGTCTCTTGCAGAGAGGAAGGACAGCAGGAGCAGTGAAGGGTAAGGTTTTCCCGCTCTTGCTCTGACCTCGTGACTTTTAACTCTGCAATTGGTTCTGTGTTTCTTATTTAACAAGACAGTTACATCTACAAGCCTGTCTTCCAGAAGCTGAAGGGGGTCTTTGTCCACAGTTTTAGGAAGATAATTAGAAAAAGACAGCCTTAACTTATTTTAATTAAAAAATAACTGTACGATGAGTTGCTTGGAGATTGCTCTTATTTGATGTGTTTCTATTTCTTACTGTTTTTCTTGCTCCTTTGACACAACTGTTTATTTGAGAATTTGAGGCAAGGTTTGGTGGGGAATGTGTTATGATTGACCCTGAGGGTATCCCGCGAATGCAGGGAAACATGCTGGCATGCTGAGCAGATGCAGCAGCAGGCTGGTGGGTGACCTACTCAATGGGGGCATGGCGGCAGGGCAGAGGGTGGACATTTACAACCCAGATGCTACATCCATGCAAAAATGGTTTGTGATAATAGACAAAGAAAAGACAGAAAGAAGAGAGAATGAGAGAGAGGAGTTAAGGGGTGGGTAGACACCTCATGGGAGTGGAGGGAGAGAGAGAGAGAGAGAGAGAGAGAGAGAGAGAGAGAGAGAGAGAGAGATGGGTGGGGTTTTTCCTTAAGAAGAGGCTTCGAAGTCAGACAGGGTGGCCCCTAGGGGTGGGATCAGAATGTTAACAGAATGAACTGAGAGGATGACAGGGTTGCAGCCACCTTAGAGAAAGGTCAGACAGGGGAGAGCAAGCCCCTAGACAAACGATTTCAGGAAAAACCACCGGAGGATGTGCTGCCCCTCCACCTCTAGACCCAGACAATTAGTAGTTGTGCAAACACAAGCTCCAGACATTTTCTGCCATAACCTAAAGGATATGACATAGATGAGATACCATAACTGACAGAATAAGCAAGCACCGGATGTGTCCTGTGGGATGTATATCCTAACTGTCAGAGGAAAGACGTTTCCTGCTGATGAATGTAAGATGTCATAACTGTCAGAGGATATGACTCTCCTGCTGATGTAGATACAATAACATAATTGCTAAAGGATGAGGCAATATCCTCATAGCTGCAACCCTCCAATCATCTCAAGCCAAGCACCTCTGGTCTGAGTAAGCAACAATCCTGAGTCTGTAACTATATGGATTTGTAATTCCCCTAGCCCCCTGCTCTAACCCTGCTACTGCTTGGGGTCCCTCTTATCCCACTGCTGAGATGGATGGACAGGGGACCTGAGTTTAAACTCAAGTATAAAGACTTTGTTTTTGCAATCAGATCAGTCTCTTGGTGGTCTCTGGGGATTCTGGACTTTGGGTACAACATGAACTCCATTTTGCAAACTTGAGAATCAGAGACAATGAATGCTTTTCAAATGTCAAGAACTGTCAGGCGTGAATTTCTGGAGGCCATCATGTAGATAGATATGTTGTGCATCTCCAAAGCCACTTAATGGAACCATTACCCTCCTAGTACGCAGAACTCACTAAAATCAGCCTCAGGAATTACTTATTTACCCTCCCTTGTCCACTCCAGGAAGGCTCCGGGGCCAAAAAGGGTAAACTTTCCAATCCTAACTCAGAAAAATGATGCCTAAGGCACAAAAATCCCCCCAAATTTCCATCCACTAAGGTAAGTCTGCCTCCATGCTGCCTACAGCAAGGTGATGGTTTGGGACTTCTCCTCTGCCCCCCAAACCACTTCAGCCAAGGCCAGCTGCTGCTCAACACCTGCAGGCAGTTCCCACTGACAACCACACCCAACCCTATAACTGTAAAATGTGTGAAGCAGAAACTACACAGCAGGGGTGAGGAAGAGAGGGAACCTGAACAAAGGCCTTTGTGCTGATTGGAGGAAGAAGCCCAAGGGCTTTCAGCCCAGGAGTTGAAAACCCACTTACCCAGTTAAAAACTCAAAGCTGCAAAACAAAGAACTCTTTTAGAGATTGCAGAGATCCCTTGAGGCCATCCTGGGAGCCTGTAGCCCTGGAAGGCCCCTACTGCCTGACACTGACCTTCCAGCACCCTAGTCTGTGCATCCTCCTGGTCCTGATTCCTTAAAACTGTGCATTGAGTAAGAGGGAGAGAGCACACAGGGACTCTGGGCACTTGGACAGCAATGACAGAGAAAGCAGCCAAAAGGTCAGGTCCGCCATGTCCTCAGATTGTCTACTCTCTGTACTCCACAGCCTTTGCTGGGCACCATATTTCTCCCTTGTTCCCCAGAGACTACTCACTTAATTCATTGGTTCTCCAGAAAGTTCTATCAAGTGGTCTGGATTCACAGCTATGGATCTTTGGGAGCCACTTCTGCCAGCTCCAGGAATTGAACCCTGGTCCTTGGGGACAGTGAGTGCTCCTAATCTTAAGCCATTCCTGTCAGCTCCTACTTTGTATTTTGCTGCAATTTTCCCTAACCTGTAGTTGTCACCATTCCTCATGAGTGTGTGTGATGTGTGTGCAGTGTGCACGTGTGTTTCTGGTGTGCATGTGCAAATGAGTGAGTGGTGTACAGTAGTCATGTGTGCAGTGCACGTGTAGGTCATTCATGTGCGATGGTGGGCATGTTTGTGTCGCCAGAGTCATGGTGCATGGACTGTCGTGGGCTCATGACTAGAAACTGGCACTCTTGGTGCATGTATTGTGGGAGGCTGACACATGTGTCCAACTAATCATTCATATGCTACAGGAAGCTCACTCTAATGCCCAACACTCATTGTGCATGTACTATGGGAGTCTCATGCCTATAACCTGTGAATGTACTGTGAGAAATTCATACCAGTCATCCAGCACTCATGATACATATACCATCAGAGGCTGTTGCTTATAAGTCAGCTTTCCTGTTGGATGTACTGTCGTGTGCTCATCTTTGTAATCCAGCACTGATGGTGCATTGCTGTGGACGTCTGACACAAGTATCCGAGCATTCTACTGTTAGACACCTCTAACCCAGAATTCATAGTACATACACTTTGGGGGTCTGACACAAGTATCCCGGCACTCATGGTGCATCTGCTACAGGAAGCTCTTCCCTATAACCCAGCATTCATTGTGAATGTACTGTATGAGACTCTACACAGTAACCTAGCATTCATTGTTCATATACCTTGGTAGGCTTATACCTGTAACCCAGCACTGATGGTGCATGTACTGTATGTGGGAGGCTGATATGTGTTTTTCAGCACTCAAGTTGCACATGCTTTTGGAGGCTCATGCCTATAACCAAACATTCATGGTTTATGTACTGTGCTGGGCCCATGGTTGTAACCTAGCACTCATGATGCATATATTGTAGGAGGCTGACATGTGTGTCTCACCTACCATGGTACATGTACTGTGGTGGGCTCATGCCTATCAACCGTCATTGACTGTGCATTTAATGTATGAGGCTCACAACTGTATCTCAGTAGCACCTATGTGGGAAATACATGCTGATAACTCAGCATCCATGGTGCATGTACTATAATGGACCTTGGCTGTAACCCAGCACTTATTGTGCATGTACTGTGGGAGGCTCATACCTATAGCCTAAAAGACTTGTGTTTTATGTACTGTGGTAGACTCACACTTGTAATGCACACTTACTGTGATTGGACTGTGTAAGATTCAACCCAGCAACCCAGAACTCAATGCTGCATGTACTGTGAGTGGCTTTTGCCAATAACGTAGCATCTATTATAAATGTACGTTGGACAACTGAAAAAACTAACCCCAGCATTCTTGGTGCATGTATTGTGGTGGATTATTGTCTATAACTCAGCATTCACAATACATGTAATGTGGAGGCATGTGCCTATATTCTAGCATTCACGGTGAATATACTATGTGAGACTCAAGAACCAATTGTGGGATACTAATACCACTAACCTAGCACTCATTGTGAATTTACTGAGGGAGGTGTACTGGGTGGCCTCCAACAAGTAACCCAGCACTCAAAGTACATATACTGTGAGAAGCTGGCAATTATATCCCAGCACTTATGTTGTAGGTACTCTTGGAGGCTGAAAGGTGTATCTTACCTCTCATGGCACATGTACTGTGATGGGCTCATGCCTATAGCCCAACACTCATGGTACTGATACACTAGAGAAATTTCCAAACTACATATGTCTATAACTCTATTAAATACAAAATGATATCAATACTAAACTGTGACATGAATTGCTAAATGGTCTTATTAATAAAAAAACAAAAACAAAAACAAACAAACAAAAAACAACCCAGAGCCAGATATTGGAGTAAAAGCTGAGAGATCAAAGGAATAGAATAAGACACAGCCGTAAATTCTTACTGCTAGGAAATCCTCAGCCTGAGAGAGAGCTATTTCCTGTATACTCATGCATGTATACCTTTCTATGTCCTACCATCTTACTTCCTCTCTCTGCCCAGCTACTTCACTTTCTTTTTCCACCCAGCTCTATCATCACTTCCTGTCTGTACAGACCTCTAGACCTCTATGGTTAACTAGTGCTGGGATTAAAGGAGTGTGCTACCATGCCTGGCTCTGTTCCCAGTGTGGTCTTGAACTCACAGAGATCTGGATAGATCTCTGCCTCCCGAATGCCAGCATTAAAGGCGTGTGCTACCACTGCTCGACCTCTATGTTTAATATAGTAGCTGGCTTTTCCCTCTGATCCCCAGGCAAGCTTTATTGGGGTGCACAAATAAAATATCACCACACCAAACAAAGCAATCCAAAATTTGATCTCCTTGAGCTCATTTGTTTTCTCACTAGGAATACATTTACTTTACTCAGACTTAAGAAAACTATGTATGGCAATCTATCTTTCAGAAAGTACCCACTAGGTTTGTAATATTACTAATACAGGAGCAGAATCCATTATAAAATTAGAAGCATACATATTATAATGAGTGATTTATATTGTGCTATTTAGAGAAGGTATTATATTATGCAAACAGAGGAATAGAAATTGAATACTAGTACATACATACATAAATATGCAAAAGAGGGAGTGGCAGAAGAACCAACTTTATAATGCATTTATATTTATGTGAAGAAAACTAAAGGGAAAAACTGGCCTGCATGACCACTTTGTGAAAAAGAGAAATGTCCGCTTATATAAGGCAATTGTTATATTAAAATATACAAAGAGGACTCTCATCTGCTCTTATGACATCTCCACACAGCTGGTCTAACTCTAGAAATGTGGCTCAGGAATTGACTTTTGTGGCTCAGGCACTGACCCCTCACTCACCCTTGCACACTTTCCACACCCACAGATCTACCCCCAATAAAGCAGCTCATGGACCTCCTCCTCTGACTACACAGCTTCTGCAGTAGACCAAGCTAAATCCTCACCTCAGACAAACAACTGGAAACAGAAGTTCTTTGAAAACTTGTCATGGAGGGAGAGCCACTGGTTAAGCAGGGATTTTGTAGGTCTGAGCTGTAAAGGTGTCTGCACACCGGATAGTGGTTTAGTGCTCTTAGTTCTGCATCTAGTGGGAAGACCTCTCCTGCTGCAAGTTCTTCCTTCAGGAGGGATATTTCTAGAACCCCGTCTGAGTTTCCTTGCCTGAATGTACCATTTCCATGTTAAGAGCTTTGTTTCTGTCTATACTATGTGGAGAGCTTTTCCAGTTATTCTGACCCAAGATAACAGTGGTATGAAGCATTATATAATTATTATTTTGTCCTATAGCAGCAGGTTGAGATCTCTCTCTCTCACACACACACACACATTTTCTCTTCTATTATATTTTTTATTATTTAAAAATGTTTTAGTTTAAATATATTTTTATCATATTTCCCCTCCCCCAATCAATAGCCCAGGGATCTATTCGAAAATGAAGTAATGCTGCTCTAAAAAATCATTAATAAAATGACTCCTAGCAATATTATGATATACTCATAGATCAGTGCCTTGTTTAGCCATCATCAGAGAAACTTCCTCCTGCTGCAGATGGGAACAAACACAGAGACCTACAGCTAAACATTGCACACAGAATGAGAGACCTTGGAACATTCAGCCGCAAAGGAGATGTCTCCACGAGATCCATGCCCTTCAGAGCTCAAGGAACCCCATAGAAGAGGAGGTGGAAAATAGTGTAAGAGCCTGATGGGATAGAGGACACCAAGGAAAAAAGGTCCTTTAAATTAACAGGAGCAAAGCTCCTATGAACTCACAGAGACTGAAGCAGCATGGGCAGGGCCTGCATGGGACTGCACCAGGTCTTCAGAGTATACATTACAGGCTCCCAGTGTAGTGCTTTATGGGCTTGCTGAGTTTGTGATCAAGTGGGTTTCTGAATCTTGAGACTTCTCCTGGACTCTTTTCTTACTGTTGTTGGTCTTGTCTAACTTCCATGTGATAGTTTTTGTTTTGCCATATTTTATTTTGTTACTTTTTAAATGAATGAATGATTTAATGATTAAAATCTAGACACTATGGTAAAGGTCAACAACTGTACTGTTAAGAACTGAATTGAACAACTTACATCTGCTGGGAGAGGGATAATCACGTTTCTCCGATACAGTGACACTGGATTGGATATCCATCCAAGACAGGCCTCATTTTTAGGAGTAATTGACCAATATACAATTGACTCCATATTTTGTATGTGTGTGTTCTTATTTGGTTACAGTTTTGTGAGTTGCTTTTTTGTTTTACTTTTTGGATCTGGTTTTATTTTACTTTATTGGTTGGGGAGGGTTTTTTTGTTTTAACAGGATTTTATTAGAAAAACAATGAAGTTGGATGAGTAGAGAGGGGGGAGGGCTTGGAAGGACTTGGGGAAAGGGAAGAATATGGTAAAAATATATTTAAATTTAAAAACTTTTAAATAATAAAAACTATAATAGAAAGAGAAGACAAAAAAAGTATTTGTAAAATTGTAGATTCAATTGTATTCTTCATACAGGCAGAGAGAATCAGTCAATACATGATATAACCTTTTCCAATTTCCTTAACGTTAGCTATTAGGATATTTGACAAAGCCATATTTTTTAAGCTTCATATATATGCATGCATTTATGGACTCTCATATATATATGGGTTTAATTGTAGTTACTCTACACAAAAGCTGATGCTCCTCCACAAAGCTATCAGCTGCCTAATTAAAAAGAACCCCCTGTGCTCATGTGTGGAATACTTTCTCTTGCATTATTGGTCACAAGTGTCCTGGAGATCTGTAAAACAATACAGGCTATTCCCATTTCACTTGGTTGCCCACCAGAACTTCATAGTTAGACTTTTACTCAAGATAATACAATTTGTCAAAGGACATGGAGAAATCAAAGTGGTTCTGACCTGAAGTTTCCACCCTGATTTCTCATTTTTGTGGTGATGGAAGGTGCTATATAGGCTCTGAGGAGAGGGGAATCATCAGCATCATTACCCACCTGTGAACGCTGTGGCCTGCAATAATGGCCAACATGTGGCTCTATGTCCACTGGAGCAATAGCAGCAGGAATGTCATGGGTGCAGCAAACTGCTTTCAGCTTAGATTTGAGGCCCAGTCCATGGGGGGAAACAGGGGCCCTGTACTGTAAAACTGGTTAAGAGACTATGGTTGGGGAATTTATATGTCACAGGCAGGGGAGAGGAACTTACTAATATGATTCTGCTCAGATACAACTGATACAACAAAAGATACAACTGCCACTGTCACTTTCTAAGAAATGGAATCATTGTTCTTATCAGAATGCATCTCCCCTACCTTTGATATGACCCATTACTCTTCATCACACACAAACCTATGTCCACATGCCTGTGTTCATGACTCAGTCATATATGTGCCTACAGTATTTTTAGGGGTATGAACAAGCTGTTCATACCTGTAGGGAATTTTGCTGCAGAGCTTGGATAGATGAAAACCCTGAGACATTCTTTGCCCAACACAAATGCCTCACTGTCACTCTCCTCTTGTGGTTAAGTGTCCATAAAGCACTAGTGAGCAAGCCAGCAAGTGCAGAAGAGGAAGCCTCTGACATCTCCTTGAAAAATTCTGTCTTATGTACCTGCCAGATAACAGAACTTGGAAAGCCACCAGGCTTTCATTTTCTCTTTCTCTTAAAGAAACTCTAAGGAGGATCCTGTCCATTTTTCCCTGTCTAGATGAACTTTAATGTTAAGATTCATTGATTCTTTGGCTGATATGAATTTCAGTATTTCTGTATTTTTACTAAGTCTCTAAAGGATGAAAGAAGTCACACAGATGTGTTTTCCACAGCGTCCTCGCATCCCTGCTGCTATGTAGCAGTGATTGGGTTTATATATCATTGTGACACAGGGCAGGATTGTGCATTTGTAAATTCCTACACTCATAAAAGCACCTAATTTTATTAGATGCTAACCATTTTCCTCTATAATTCATTGGCTTTCCCTTTGATGAAGGACAAGATTGCTATGTACAAGATCTCTGGTATAATTACTCAGATTCAGGCAGAACATTTTATTATTTGACATAGTGTACAGCATACCTTCATCTTACTATTTATTATCATTTGGTGTGGCACCAAAGAGAACATGTTCAATCCTGGCTGTGTTTATCACTGGTTTATTCTGATGTGTTTTGTCATCAAAATGAATAAGAGTGGCCTGTTGATTAAAATACTTCAGCAAAGTGTGTGAAAGTCAGTCTTAATCAGGATCCAAAAAACAACAATTGTGTTTTTGTCCTATGTGCAGTGGAGATAAAAATATTACTTGAGGCCATTTTCCCTTCTTAATCCATAAGAACTAATAAAATTTATGAAGTCTATCATCTTCACAGTGATAAAAACAGCAGCATTTTTCATTTATCTGATATATTAAGGATCTTTTCTTTATCTCATAAGAAAGGCAAAATACTTTGTGTCTTAGAACATTCAGGGCACTCTGTTAAAATAGCATTGAACAGATCATAAAAGTCCAACTTCACTCCTGACAGTTCTGTAGGAAATGCTCAAATGGTATCCTTGTCTGTGTCCTCACATTCAAATGGCAGAAACAAATACCTTTTCTTAAACTGATTGATAAGGGAGATGATTTTACCGAGGAAGGGAAACAAGCTAGCACAAGATATCAAAAAGTGGAATATTGCCGGGCAGTGGTGGTGCACGCCTTTAATCCCAGCACTTGGGAAACAGAGCCAGGTGGATCTTTGTGAGTTTGAGGCCAGCCTGGGCTACCAAGTGAGTCCCAGGAAAGGCACGAAGTTATACAGAGAAACCCTGTCTCAAAAAAAAAAAAAAAAAAAAAAAAGTGGAATATCTTAATGCTGACAACATTAGGTTTATGTATTAAGGAACAAATTGGGACACCATCCAGTTTATTGACCCACCTTGTATACCTGTAAGTTGTTAGTCCACTCAATGGTCCAGAACTTATTGAGAAAGCAGCATGAACAAGATATTTTGCCCACTGGTAAGGCAAAATACTTAACACAAAAAGAATGAAATGTAGTACCATGCCTCACTTTTGAAACATTAGTTTTCTACTAATGTATTATTAGTTTTATTGCAATTCCATTACATCATTAGATAAAATTGAAAAATAGGGGATTTCGTGTTTTTTTTTTTTTTTTTCAACTAAAAGACACCTTCCCCTCGTGTATCTAAATCTTCTTGCTCTACATTTTATTCTTTAAAAATATGGCCACATGCTGGCTGGTGGTGTTGTACACCTTTAATCCCAGTACTCAGGAAGGTGAGGCAGATGCATCTTTGTGAGTATCAGGTCAGCCTAGATTACAGATCAAGTTCTCTACAGAGAGAAAACAAAACAAAAACAAACAAACAAGAAAATATGGGCATGTATAAATAAATGTTTTTATAAATTCTGTCTAGGTATATAATTTATATGTTAACTTATTAATATTCTCTTTCCCATAAATTAAGATAAACAAGGAGCAATTCAAAACATTGTCTGTTGGTAAACATTCTCACTAGTCGATAGTAAATTCCATAAATAATATAATATGGTACTTTAATAATTAAGTATAAAACAGATGATTATGTCTTTTAAATGTATTTGACAGTATTACCCAAATAACCAGATTTTGCAAAGTTCCTTTCAACACAATGTTATTTTAATACTTTTTGTCTGGTTGTACTCAGTAGGTTTTATATTAAAAGTCTCATGCACCTTTTTTTCTACACCATCATTTACATTATCACCTAATTTCTTCAATTTCAAAGTGAAGATTTTCTACAAAGCACACTAGGTAGGAAAAGAAGTTGCAATTTCTAATACTTAGCAGCTTCTATTAAATCTACTAAAAATTACTGCTACCCATAAAAACCATGATCTTTAAAAAAATTTATTGGTACCATCCCAACAATATGGAAATAATCATTTATATCTTCCCATAGTTTTCAATATAGACATTGACTGCAGCCTTGAGACATTAGCCTGAGTTTGCATCTCTACCTATTCTTTTCACTAGGGACTTATGAAAAGAAGAGAAAATGAAACCTACTCTTTGACCTTATGCTCTGCCATGGCAGGTTTTACATATAAAACAACCACTCCTTTGGGCAAACACACTTTGGTCATCCGCCTCTTGTCAATCACTTTATTAGGCATTGGAAAGTAAAGACATGGAAGATTACTGTGTTGGATGTTGCATTTACTTAGCTTCAGTGCAGATTAAATGTAGGTGCATGTGGGAAATTCTCTGTGGAATATAAAATCTACATTAGTGTTTGTGTGTTAAAATGTTTCCTTTATTCATACTCATAGATCAGTATCTTACTCTGTTGTCATTAGAGAAGCTTTCTCCCACAATAGATGGAAACAAAACAGAGATCTGAGACAAACAGCAACAGAGACAGGGTTTTAATTTTCCCATCCCATACAACTTCACATGTGAGATTTGATACTGGTAGATAAATGGCTAAATTTTGGCAGAGGTTGACTTCACGATCCTGTAACTATTGCTTAGAATCTCCTGTCTTTGTATACATAATTGCCATATTTGTGAGTTCTTTGACAAACAGAGTCATTAGACTGAAAAAGTCTTCATAGCCTAATAGATACTAAAAAAGACAATTTTAAAAGATATGTTGCACAAAAGACTGGATTTCTTGTTCATCTCCTCAATGGCAAAAGCCAATGCCAAAGAAGCTATTGCTTTGGAGGTAGCAAGCTTAAAAGAAAGCAGAAGAATCGGTGTTCAAACAATATAATTTTCAATCCAAATGCAATGTGCAATATGTACTAAATTCTGTCTCCCTCAGAATATAGTGGTTAAGCAATTTTCTCTGAGATTGTAGAAATTGATATCTCTTGGGCATGAAAGTATTTTGACAAGTAATGTAAAAGGATTCCTCCCCAATGGGATGGCTACTACACAACTCCTGTACAAATGAACTCAAAACAAGAGTAACTATTAGTTTTGGCTGCAGCCTCAGATGTTTGAGGAGTACATGTCTATGGAAATTTGGGGGGTTATAATTATTGCACTTTATTAATTCTCAGTTTGTATTGTACAAATATGCTCTTTAGAAAGGATTTGAAAGTTATTTTTTAATTTTTTTAAAAAAGATTTTATTATTTATTTATGTATATGACTGCTTTATCTGCATGTACAACTTCATGCCAGAAGATGGCATCAGATCCCAGTGGAGATGGTTGTGAGCCACCTTGTGGTTGCTGGGAATTGAACTCAGGACTTCTGGAAGAGCCTGGGCCCAGTGCTCTTAATAACTGAGCCATCTCTCTAGCCTGAAAGTTATTTTTATTTGTTTTACATGTTAATAGTTGGTAGACTTTAAAGTAAATCATTAAATAGTTTTATGACAAAACTTCTCTTAGCAAGATGCAACACAGTCTACTCATCCCAGATAGGAAGCCCACAACAGACCAAAGTATGTATGTTACACAAGTCAACCTGATGAACCAATGAGTTGTACTGGGGTTTTACTTGTACAGTATTACATATAGGATTACTGATGAGGGGTTACTCACCATTGCAGAAATGACTCAAGAACACTTGCATCACAAAAGCCCACTCCAGCAACAACTCACAAATGCAGGGAACCTGGAGCACAGAGAACAGCCTGAACACAGCTCACCAGGTTGGAGACAGTGTCCTTTCCAGGGGATTCAGTTGATCTGTATCTATTTCAGGAAGCTGGGCTGGTTTTTGCTTCTTCCTAGCAGCTGGTCTGGTCTTAGTCTTCCTTGCAGCTTGGCTTAAGATTGACTCTCAGCAGTTTGGCTTTTTTTTTGTTGGGAAGACAGGGCCTAGTAAATCTGGTCAATTTCAGGGATTCTTGTAGCTATTTTGGGTTGTTTTACCTTCCTGCAGGAAGGAGAGTTCCTGCAGAATGGAATGCTTCAAATAGTTTGCTCAAGCAAACTGTTACACAATAAGTGTCCAAAACCAGATGGAGGGTTGTCTGAGGTGTTTTGTCTGATTGTGCTGTAGAAAGGATGGACACAACTTAAGTTACTAATCTAAAGAATAATTGTAAAGAGCACAAGTCCATGTTGATTCTGAGAGAACTTTCATCTTGTATAACCACATGATTCAGTGCCACTGATGGATGGGCTGAAATAATTTCTGAGATTGATGATGCCAGAGTTACCAATGTTTGTTTTCATTTGAGATATTTTCTCTGGATTTCTCAGTCCTTTAAAATAGTTAAATTAAATACTGAGTATGCCTATTGGTCCCCATCCTCAGTGGGATGTCATTGAACAAGTAAATTAATGCTGTTAAAAATTTTAAAAGTGTACACAAATTATTTTAACAATGGCTATTTGCAAAATCTTCAAACTGGAGGCTGCCATATATCCTTCAGTAGTGAAATAGTTAAAATGAAGTATATACATATATGTTCCATACATATGATGTAAACTTGATAGTCTGAGTAAACCTCCATATACTATGCAATAATATAAATCATTAAATGAACCTCCAATTATGATTGTTGGAAAAGAACATCCAAAAGCCCAAATACAGATTATGTTCCTCAATATAGTGTGTTCTTGAAAAGAAACCATCACAGAAATGGACAATAGATAACGCTTTGACAGCCACAAAACGGTGGTCAACGTGAGAACTCAATTGCTGTGAGTATAAAACCAGGAGCAGGCATGAGAAATGTCCTTTCAAATTATTGGTCAGGGCAGTCCAAATGACTCTTCAAGCAATGCAGTTCATTGGTCTAGTTGATGGTTTCCTCTCAGGGCTTGATCATGAGCCCATATATATATCTGAGTGTGTGTGTGTGTGTGTGTGTGTGTGTGTGTGTGTGTGTGTGTGTAAGAGGTGGCACTCACTCAGTGGCTATCCACAACTGTCTAACTAAACTTAGGTCTAACTCAAGGGGAGTGAAATCATAACTGGTTATAGAATCCTAGCCAGCTTTTTGAGGATAGTGTGTCTATGGACCTTCGAAAAGTGTTTCCTACCACTACTTGGCTAGACTATCTCAATTCCTTGCCAGGTTTATTTTTATATTGTGGCTCTGCTTCTTCCTTGGGATCATTGGCTGCATTAATCCACCAGGGTGGAGTGAACAGAAACAGGGAACAGGGTTCAAGAAGGCTATGAGTACCAACGAAGACAGCCCTCTGGGAGACTACTTTTGGTGAAGCAGCTAAACTTTATTCCAGAGTATAAGGAATATATAGGATTGGGGAACCTGGGGACAAACCCTAATTTGCATTAAGTGGCACATTCCTATCACAAAGTTTTGTGTATGGCAGTAGGCTCCTATAGCAGAGCTCCTAGCACAAGTATTCTTAGCAGAAATCTGTGCCAAGGGTCAACCTAAAGTTAAATCAGTATTCTGGCTTAGAGAGAGCTTTCAGACAAGGTCAATCCTCCAGGTCCAGGGACATTCTCCAGGTAAGAGCAGGTAGAGACAGGAGTTCTGCTGGGGAGGGAGGGAGTCCCATGGTGCTGAGCTATCGAGATAAACTGCCAGGCCATGGGGAGACTGCAACTTCGACCAGTCAACAAATGCCTTCCAATATCTATCCACAGGTAAGTGTAATTACCACTACCCCCCATTCCAAGAAGCCACTCTTTATAGCAAATGGAGACCATCACAGAAAACCACACTGAAAACACTATAGATATCCCCAAATCATGGGGTGCCCAGCTCCAGGGAATATATCTATATACAGCCCCTGCATCTTTGGCTCAGGAAACATCATAGAAGGGGTTGGACAGATTGTAAGAGTCAAAATACCAGGAAGTTTGTTATGAAACCATCTTTCCTAGAAATGACTTCATAAACAATGCCAGATCAATGACACTATCAATGGACATGTTAACATAAAGGGAAAGTATCTCACAGGGTCCCTTGTCTAGAAAAAGAACTACAGAAAACTAATGACTGTTGGGAAAAGGAAAAATAGCATCTTCCAGGGACTAATCCCTTTATTGGTTTTCCAATGCAGAGTGGCAAGCCTTGAAACCATAACCATATAAACAAGAAAAACAGGAGTCATCAAGAAATATTTATATATATTATATATATTTGTTGATAAGCAATAATAATAAAAGAAAATTACTTTCAACTTGAGAGTGGGAAGGGATGGGAAGGGCTTAATGGTGGACAGTTGGGAGGAAAAGGAGGAGAGAAAGTGATGAAATTGTACGAAATTAAAACATTATAAAATTTTATAAACAAGAAAAAGAATAATATAAAGAATTATTGTTGCAGTGGGAATGTCCTAATCTTAAGTGTACAAGAAGTATACATTTCCTGGTTCTATGATTTGAGTCATTTTATCCCATGGACTGATATATTGAAGCTTACTCCCTAGTGTGGCAATGAAGGGAGATAATGGCATCTTTTAAAACACGACCCACAAGGAGACCACCCTGTAAGTGCAAATGCTGACCTCTGAAGGGATTAAGGTTGATTTAGTGGGACCTTTCTAATTGACACATGAGCGTAATTGACAGGGAATAAGATTAAGCCTGTCCTCACTGTCTGGCTCTTGATTCACCACATACTGTCTCATGCACACCCTTAATATGATGCCATCTGATGTGACGCAGCATAACCAAGTTTAAAGTGATTAGAGACGAAATTGATAGACTACTCTTATACTTTAAAACTTTAAAACAGTGAGCAATGGAAGCTAGTCTAATATATATACAGTTATCATAGTGCACTATGGTTTGAGGATACACTTTCTTTTGATATGAATCAGTAGTAGCATCTGTCATACAAATTTGCATAGTCATAGCATCTTTGTTCATCCTTAAAGCTATTTTTAATCAGAATTTTATCTTGATAAAAACAGATGGGAGAAAGGCACATGTCATTTTGTCAGGTATGTCATGAGCCTCAGAACTGTGACATCACAGTGGTTAGTCGCCTTGACTACTGCAGAATCCTCAGACTTCAGTAGTTGGTTTGCCAACTGCTGAAGCTAACTTTGATATTTAGTGTCAAGGAGGAGTAAGAGAATTTCAAGTCCATTGGATGGGTCTCCATTCCAGGCTCTGCTGAAAAGGTATTCTTCTAATATCTACTTTCGATCCTTAGGCTAGACTGGTGGTTTCAGGAGATGTCCTATCTTGATTCCTCCAGATAATGTAAAATAATTCTTACACTTCAGCTCTAGCTTTATGAAAAGCTACTTAGGATAATAAGGTTAAGTTCTGTCCCTAAAGAAAGGAGACTTTACACTGTCAGGAGAGATATGTCCTGAACTACATGGTAGGAAATGTCTGCAAGTCTCTTAAAATGGCTGTTGGATTAATGGGGAGGACTGATGTTGTGCTCAGTCTAATTTTAACTATTTTGCCCATAGAACATTACTGTATAATAGTCACATTTCATCTAAAGTTCTACAAACTCTCCTGGTTTTAGGAATTTTTTGATGTTTCCAAAATTATTTTCTGTTCTTCTGCATCTATTTCCCCAAATTTGAACAGTGCTTATGACCAGAATGACTTTTCAAGAATCCTCATTCACTTGAATTTTTATACTACCATGTAACTAAACTGGAACTACTTGTTAAACATATCTTCTCAAAAATTTCAGTCTGGGGACTGTTAGTTATTTGGTGGCTCTCTTACCCCGCAAGGAACACGTTGCGTAGATTACATGGCTACAACCATGTAAAGCCATGGAGTCCTAGTCACGCGAGATGTTCTGACCTGGAAATGGCTATTTTGAACTGGAAATAATTAGGCGGTCCGCCGGGCAAGTCCAACTGTGTGGACATGTTGTGATTTCCTATCATTCCTGACTCATTTCTTCTTAAAAAAAGAAAAAAAATGTGGATGAGTGGGTATGGGGTGCCGTTTCTTTCAAAGCCTGCTCAGGTTGAATGGTGGGCATCAGTTAGGGGGAAAATGGGAAGCTGGCTCCTGAAGTCCTGGGATGAAGTCCTGCAGCTGTGTCCATCCTTCATGGTGTGGCTGGTCCTGGGATGAAGTTCTGTCATGCCTTGTCCTGCAGTTGTCCGTCCTTCATGGTATAGCTGGGAACCTTCTCTCTGACAAGACACTGGTGACATAAAAGCTTAGAGAA
This sequence comes from Onychomys torridus, assembly GCF_903995425.1. Lineage (NCBI taxonomy): Eukaryota > Metazoa > Chordata > Mammalia > Rodentia > Cricetidae > Onychomys > Onychomys torridus. Next base: position 61,067,209 of record NC_050459.1, on the reverse strand, counting down.
AAGGCTCATTATTATTTTATTTTTGGAGTTGACATTTATCTGAGGTGGATCTGGCCTGTCTGGATGGAGACATCTTAAAAAGGTGGCTGTGATGTTTTAGTACTCTGCTTGATTTTTACCTGAGACAAGCATTATTTAAGGTAGTTTAAGGCACCTGTTTGTTTTGTTAGTTTAGCATTTAGGATACACAGGTGATCAGTTGCTGAGTATTGAATAGTGATAGACTGTTATATCCTTACTGCCTGGATATTTTAATGGTCCCTTTTGCCTCCGGCCCTGTGTGGTTCTAGTTGGGAAAGGAAGGGGTGATATCTTATTCCTCTGGAATTGGTGACAAGGCAGTGGATCCTGGTGTCCTCTGGAGCTTGAGAGGGGAAGAGAACTTTTTTTTTTTTTTGAGTTAGGGATAAGGCAAAGATCATGACCCTGTCTGTATGCACATGAGAAACACAGGCAGTAACTATAAAGTGAGACAATGAGCTCTTATCTTAGTTGGAAATCTTTCTCATTAAGTAATTCTGAAAGTACAATTAAATCTGGTGAGGTAAATAAGGCTGTCCTCTGTTCCTGACAATAGAAAGGAGGAGTGACATCCTAAAACTCCCAAGACTGAGTCAATGGCTCTGGTGTCCAGAAGGAAAGAAACAGATCGCTTCCCTGTTGAGTTCTGGGTTCCCTGCTGTGTCTGTAGCCAAGCCTAGGTTTGCTGGAGGTCTTAGCTTGATGTACCCATGCGTCTTGGCTGGTTGTCTTTCTAGGCAGCACAAGGACAAGGCTGTTGATGGGCAAGGCATTTGCTAGCCCCATGGCCTTTTTCACTTAAAACAGGGACCCAACAGCTTTCGGGAGTCAGTGAGTGCCAGCACTTGGCAATTTTGTTTTTGGGCTTTTATCTCTTCCCTGGCACACCTTAAATGCTACAGATGACTCTTTTGCCCATGGGATCAGGAGCCTTGCTCTCCAGATACTTAACTTTTAGCTGGGAACAAGAGACGGATTTTACTCTGTGTCCTGAATTTTTCCTGATGATTGGTGGCTTAGGGACAGCTTTTAGAAGATCTGCCAGTAGGCAGACTATAAACCGATCCTTTTGGAAGACTTGCCTGAGGCTATAAGCTGATATATTTTTTTTTTTTTTTGGCTTAGGAGCCATCCTGATAATTGTAAACTTAATTGTTTAGATCTCAGCTGCTTTTAGACCCGTCTGTGGTTCTCAAAGCAGTTTGAGAATGAGTGGGTGGAGTTAAGGTGAGTTAGGGTGAGTCTTAGAAACCGCCCAAGCCCTCGCATTTGAGCCCGCCCACCGACAGCGCTGAAGTCAGACAGAAAAGGTTACACGTGGCAGATGCCTTAGTGGGAAAGGAAAGAAAGGGTTTAGAGCTTTAGCAGAAAGCTTGGAGATGAAGCAACTCTTATTTTCCCGTTCGCTGGCTGAAGTACCTGCCACACTGTTATGTGGTCAGATTTACCAGTACCGTAAAGCTGTTAAGCAGCCAGACTTACCGGTACCCGCCCCATCCGCCAATGTAAGTGGGTGGTATCCATCCTCTGTCCCATGGCTGTAACTGAGTGGAAAATAAAAAATGAAAACAAACAAACAGGATCAGACTTCAACTCAGGCGTCCCAAGAATGAAGTAAGATCTAAGATCAGCTCAAGTCCCCCCCCTCCTCATCAAGGGATGGGAAGAGCTGTGACTGTGCTGCTGTTGGTCCACCCAGTAGACTCCAGATGCCATTTTTGCTCCTTCTTGTCGGGAGCAAAAATGTGCCTGCCATTGCCAGCACAGCCTGAGGACAACCCCCAGGATTTTCTGTCGCAAACATATAGCTCAGATTTCAGTCATTAGAACAGTAGACTCACTGTGAAAATCGTGGCAGTATCAGTAGTGGAAAGCTGTGCTTCTCATGGCTGGCCACCACCCGTGGCAGCCAGCTGGAGGTGCGTGCTCTTTGGCGGAAGAATCACAAGCCATGGTTACCTTTCTAGAGCTTTATTGAGAGAGAGATAGGGACAGAGAACCTTCCGGTTTAGGCATAGCTAGGAGCACATGAGCAGGAGAGAATGAAGAGACAGTTTAACATTGAGAGAAAGAAAGCTGAGATAGAGAGCAACTCTTTCCATTTGCCTGTTTGCTGGCCAGAATTAGATAACTCCTGTAAAAGATTGGGATTTTTGTTATTTTTTACTTTTTCTTTTTTTTTTTTTTTTTTTTTTTTTTTTTTGAGCTGAGGATCGAACCTAGGGCCTTGTGCTTGGTAGGCAAGTGCTCTACCACTGAGCTAAATCCCCAACCCTGTTATTTTTTAAAGCATACTTGGGCCATCTCTCAGTACAGAGACGGATAAGCTTAGGAATCTTTAAGTAAAGCTTCAAGAAGACAGCCTAAGGGAACAGCCTAAGGGGGAGGAAGGACTGATCAGGTTGGAAGCCTTATTTCCAATGTCTGCAGTGGAGAGGCAGAAAAAATAAAAAATTAAAAAAATAAACGTGATCCGGAGCTAAGACCCGGGCATCCCCAGAGATCAAAGATGGATCTCGGGCATCAGCTGATAAGCCGGGGCCCACCGCTGTGTGAGGCAGACTCCCCAGGAGCCCTTAACGTTCAGCCGCCCCATCGGGTGTGAAGAATGTGCCGGCTTCACACAGCTCCAGGACGCACCTGATGGTGGTGGTCCTATCGCGAAAAATATCTCAAGCTGCAGATGTGGAAGGTGGCTGGAAATTTGGGCCTGCGATGGGGGCTGACCGTAGCCAGTGAAGACCGTGGCCAGGGGTTCCCCAGTCTCAAGAATAACCAGTGAGTACCGGACGCTCAACGGTCATTCTCACAGATTCAGGAAACCGTTTACGCTAGCTGAAAAGGGGATAACTCACCAATCAGAGCAGCGGTGTTGCATGTGGATTTGTGTGACCAGGCTAATGGAGAGTGATCTGTCGTGAATGGAGCAGAGTTCCGGTTTGTGCAGCTCAGAGTTTTCATCCCCAGTTCCCGGGTTTCCAGGCGCAGGGTGACTGGAAGCACCTGTTCCCTCACAGCACCAATGTTAGTTATTTGGCGGTGCTCTTACCCTGTGAGGAACACGTCCCGAACACGACAAATCCACAGACGAGCTGTTTATTAATGTAGGATAGAAAGAGAATGTGACAGGCCTGTGTGAAGCACATACGTGAGTGAGGAGAGGAGAGAAGAGGAGAAGAGAGAGAAGAGAAGAGAGACCTGTGCAAAATGGCGCCAGCTTTTTAAAGAGTGGGCTGTGCATGCGTACAGGACCGCATGTGGCTACTCCACGCATGCGTGTAGATTACACATACTTTATGCAACCATGTAAAGCCATGGAGTCCTAGCCACACGAGATGTTCTGACCTGGAAATGGCTATTTTGAACTGGAAATAATTAGGTGGTCTGCCAGGCAAGCCCAACTGTGTGGACATGTTGTGATTTCCTATCAGAGACAACTACTATTTGTTTGTTTGTTTGTTTTTACCCCTTGTCGTTTTTACTTCAGTTCTTGCTTAGTTGTAGATGTATCCATCTTGTTAAATAAGAAACACAAAGCCAATTGCAGAGTTAAAAGCCAAGAGGTCAGAGCAATAGCTGAGAGCTGAAAACCTTACCCTTCACTGCTGCTCTGTCTTTCCTCTCCCCAACAGACCTACTTCTGTGTTGTTTTTTCTTTTTTATAGACTTTCTGTTCTGCTTTCTCATTGGTTGTAAACTCAACCACATGACCTCCTCATCACTGCCTATCTGTACAGACCTCCAGGTCTTCTATGGTTGGTATTGAGATTAAAGGAGTGTGTCGCCATGCTGGCTGTATTCTTGAACACACAGAGATTTGCCTAGCTCTGCCTCCCAAGTGCTGGGATTAAAGGCATACACTACCACCACCCAGCTTCTGCTATGGCTTGCTCTGACCCCAAGGCAACTTTATTAACATACAAGTAAAGTCACATTTCAATACAAATAAAATATCACTTTTTTATATTATATTGGTATTATATTCATGTTATTTTTCCTTGAAGAATAGAGCATTGAAAATTAGCTAAATACGTATGTACACACACACACACACACACACACACATAGGGGTGTATATGCAAATATACTGTATAGGCAGTTATGCTGCATTGGTTACTGGGCTTCTAGTCTGTTAATTTATTCTTTAAGGTTGTGTGACTATACATTTTCATTCCTTGATTTTAGTCTATAAAGACTGAGCATGTACCCAATTGAAGCCTTGTCTTAGTTTCAGCCTTTTTTGCATTTTAGAATTTATTTTATTCTAGTAGTTTTTCCACAGACATTAACACTTAAGTAATTGTGAATAGCAGTCTGATCATATACTCTAGAAGTTGCTCATTTTCATGGTACCACCAAGCAAGGCAAATTTTTTCCTTTACTTATGAAAAAGGACCTAAATACTTTTAAAATCATTTTTTTAAACATAGCAAATGTTTTTTCCCAAGAACAATTAAGTTAATGTTTTTCTTTAAGTAACACAATGATTATTATTCACAAGAAAGTATCACTGTGATCCATGTTGTTGTCTTAGATAGGGTTCTAGTGTCCCATGTTTTATAGTATCCTTAAAATTTTATAGCATTATAATGGTTTTTCTGATTTCTCTGTTTTAACCTTTTATTAAAAATGGACTTTTCTCCCTCATATAGTATATCCTATTATGGTTTCTACTCTCTCTCCTCCTCCCAATTGCTTCTCCCCTCCCCTCCCATTCCAATCTACTCCCTCCCTGTTGCTCATTAGAAAACAAGCAGGCTTCTAGGTGATAATGATAAAACAAAATTGACAGGGAGTGGGAAGCAGCACCAGCACCAGCAATGAACTGGTTCTGCAGAGGGTATGAGGATCAGGACAGGGGAAGGTTGAATCAGAAACATCCCGTTTGCTCATGTAGATCTCATCCATTTCTCTGTCATTGGGTGATCCCTGTGTCTTTCCTAGGGTCCCGTTTTCTAGGTAGCCTCCCTGGAGTTGTGAGTAGCAGTCTAGTCGTCTTTGTTTTACACCTAGTATCCTCCTATGAGTGAGTACATACCATGTTTGTCTTTCTGAGTCTGGGTTACCTCACTCAGGATGATTTTTTCTAGATCCATCCATTTGCCTGCAAACCTCATGATGTCATTGTTTTTCTCTGCTGAGTAGTACTCCACTGTGTATATGTACCACATTTTCTTTATCCATTCTTCAGTTGAAAGGCAGTTAGGCTGTTTCCAGGTTCTGGCTATTACAAACAATGCTGACATGAACATAGCTGAGCAAATGCCCTTGTGGTATGATTGAGCATTCCTTGGGTATATGCCCAAGAGTGCTCTAGCTGGGTCTTGGGGGAGATGGATTCCCAATTTTCTAAGGAAGCGCCATATTGATTTCCAAAGTGTCTGTACAAGCTTGCATTCCCACCAACAGTGGAGGAGAATTCCCCTTGCTCCACATCCTCTCCAGCATAAGCTGTCTTCAGTGTTTTTGATCTTAGTCATTCTGAAAGGTGTAAGGTGGTATCTCAGAGTCATTTTGATTTGCATTTCCCTGATGATTAGGGATGTTGATCAATTCCTTAAATATCTTTCAGCCATTTGAACTTCCTCTGTTGAGAATTCTCTGTTTAGCTCTGTAGCCTATTTCTTAATTGGACTGTTGGGCATTTTGATGTCTAATTTCTTGAGTTCTTTATATATTCTGGATATCAGCCCTCTGTCAGATGTGGGGTTGGTGAAGACCTTTTCCCATTCTGTAGGCTGTCGCTTTGTCTTGTTGACCATGTCCTTTGCTCTACAAAAGCTTCTCAGTTTCAACAGGTCCCATTGATTGATTGTTTCTCTCAGTGTCTGTGCTACTGGTGTTATATTTAACATAGTATTGAAAAATTTACCTCCTCAACTCTTCCCAGATCTATCCCTTATCAATGCAACATTATACCCTTTTTCATAAAATACATTTTGATCATGTTTTTACCTCCCCCATTTTCTCCCAGATTCTCCTTAAAAACTCAGATTTAGGTAACTTTTATCCCCTTCTCTCTTTCAAATCAAACAAATCAAAAACTAAGAAACAATCTGTCCACCCAAAATAGATACACACACTACATCAACAAAAATCAAAAGAACAAAACAAGAGGTCATTAAAGCAAAAATGCCAAAACAACATAAAATAAAACAAAAATCCATGAACTTATTATTGAGTTTGTTTTGTGTTGGCCAACTACTTCCTGGAATGGGGCCTACCCTGGTGTGTGGTTGATATACCTAGTATCACTGAATTGGAGAAAACTGGTTTTCCATATACCAGTTGGTGTAAATAGCAGACAGCTTTGTGGTTATGGATGGGAGTTTGTATATATTTCTCCTTTTCAGTGCTGACACACCATCTTGCTTGAACCCGTGCAGGTCTTATGCCTGCTGTCGCTATCTCTGTGTTTGTATGTTCATCAGCTCTGTCATGTATGGAAGACACTGTTTTTGAGTCATCTATTACCTCTCACTCTTACATTCTTTCTGTCTCCTCTTCTCCATAAATCCTTGAGCTATGAAGGGGGAAGCAGTTTGATGAAGACATCCATTTAAGACTTAAGTGCTCCAAAAACATCTCACTTTCTGCACATTTCCCAGTTGGATATCTCTCTTTCTCTCATTTAAAAAAAATTTTACAATATAATGCAAGAAGAAGCTTCTCTGATGACGACTGACTGATGTGTTGATATAAGGTATAGCAATATGCCATTAGGAGTCATTTTATGTTCCTGTAACAGAATATTTGTAGTCAGTTTTCCTCAAGGTCTATGTGTTAGCTAGTCTCAGATTCTGGCTACCGTATCAGTATAATTTATGAGTACCATTTCTGGGCATCAGCATTAGACCAATCAAAAAGTGGCTGGTTAATCCCATCACATGTGCTCCTACTTCTCTAGTATATCTTCCAGGCAAGTCACTGCTCCAGATGGTGGAGTTCACAGCTGAATGCTGTTGGGGTTACCATTGTCCTGTAACGGTGTGTAACACCTACACTACTTCCATCAGATTCAAGGTATCTCTTCTTATGCTGAATTTTTGAGTTTAGTTTTGGGTGAAATGATGGAAATTATTCTCTGGTTGGCCTAGTATCATTTGTAGAAGATGCTGTGTAGCACAAATTATAATTGGTCTTATAATAAAAATCCAGAGCCAGATATTGGGGCAAATGATGAAAGATCAGAGAGACAAACGAACAAGCTGCAGTCAGCTCTCACCTCACCAACTCCTCAGCCAAAAAGACTGAGCTCCTATTTCCTCCTACCTTATCTTCCTTTCTCTACCCAGCCATATCACTTCCTATCTTAACCTTCCTAGTGCTGGGATTAAAGGTGTGTGCCATCACTGTCTGTCTTCTATGGCTAACTAGGGGCTGGCTTTGCCCTCTGATCTTCAGGCAAGCTTTATTTTTTAGATCATATGCAAAATATCACATTTCCACTTTTTATCTAAAATAAAAAGGTTATAACTAATATATGAAAAATATATACAATAAGTACAAATACTATATGCAATATGTACAAAATAATTATATCAACAATGTCTAGTCCACATCTGACAAATTCAGAGAAAATATCTATCCTATTTTGGTGAGTTCAAAATGTGGTACCTAATTCACTTTCTATCCCAACTTGTACTACCAACCAAAATTTATTTTTTAATGTCTCTTAAACTTATACACTTTACACCTCTTTATTGAATTTCTCATCTGAATTTGTTAACAAAGAAAGCTATAACTATCTAGCCTTCAACTCCATAAGAGACCTGAGAAGTAAATAACATTAACTGAGTAAATAGGAAGTACAAGCAAGCAACTTCCAAAAAATATGAGAAATGACAGAAACAACTGGCTATCTGGACTGTCACCCAAGGTTCCTCTTCAACATTGAGGCATCCATCTCCAGCCTACAGACCTAGTATATCTGACAGACATTTCTGTGAAGCAGGATATTCTGAAGGGCTGTCCCACCTTGCTTTGGCAAAGTTCAGCAGTCCTTTTCTTTGTGTCCTACTTGTCCATTGGAAAGCAACTGTCAGCAGTCAAAGCAACAGCACTTTCTTGCCCAGTGGCTAACTTTAGCCACTAAGAAAGTAAACTCCATAAGGAGTTTCTTTGAGGCCCATCATCTCTGAAGTACATCAGTGCTGCCAGGAGCAGACATGTCTTGTGTCATAAAAATAAAAATAACCTACATTATCAAACCATCTTAAGTGCCATATTCTGTAGATCTCTGAAGTGTTTGAAGATGACCTTTATATATAAAATATGTTTGTTTGACCTTGAAACATACCTAATATGACTACAGGTTTGATTGCAATAACTAACTACTAACTTACATTTCTTTATATCCTAATTAGTTGGTAATAACTTTCAAGGACTAGCAATTTGCATTAGATTGTTAAATGAGATGTATAGATACAATACCTTGATCAAGACTAGAAATGTATGTACAGTATTTTCTAACAAAAATAATCTTACCTTTGTATCAATGTACAAAGATCCATTTCAATGTAAAATATTGAAAAGTAGTAGTTGGTTTTTAAAAGTAGATTCAATAATTTATCCTTTTATCATATCATTTCTATATCTTTTTTCAGAGTATCTTCAATAATCTGCACTTTTATCTTATCATATCTGTATCTTTTTTTTCAGAGTAGATTCAGTAATCTACCCTTTTGTCCTATTACATCTGCATCCCCTTTTTTCTTTTTCTTTTCTTTCCAAACAAGAACCCTGAATCTAATTCCTTTGTTCAGCTTTTTTTTTTACTGACCATTACCAATAACATCTTGTAACCAACCACCCTAAACAATGACAAATATCCATAACCCAATGAAAGACCAAAAACCACCCACCACACCTCTTGGGAATGTGGTTATGATGTTCTTAATGGACATCCTGCTCTCTGTGGGCAATGGCATCTTTAGATTATCCTGAAAAAAAATTGGGTTAATAGTGAAGTCCTGGGAGAGATAGATATATCATTTGTTGTCCAGTCTTTTCATAATGGTAAAGTGTAGGGCTTGTCTCAAGTTCTGGCTAGAGTAGTCTGTGAGGCTGGATCATCTCAGCTAGTCACCTTAAAATTGCCCTGAGCAGTTTGTAGTCCAAAGCTAATCTTTAGATGGTGTTTGTCAGCTTAGTGGCATTACCATAGTCTATATGGAATCATCAGTGTGGGATCTCATCATCTTTTTGGAGACCTCAGAGATTGCATTAGGGTCTTTAATTGCTCTGAGAAGGAGTTTCCTCCATGCTGACAGGAAATGACCTAATCAAATTTGACATGGATGCCTACAAGAGGCCCCTCAAGGCATTTACTGATAGCAAAGGGTTACCTTGACTGTCCCTTGTTGATCTACATTCATTAGACCAAAGTCTGCCACACCTTGTGCATAATCCAGAAGGAAGTGGTATTCTATTTGGATTATTCTTAGAAAAAGCATTGTTTCTAGGAGTGCCCTGTTTACAGTCCCTTTTAGGTGACCTTGTTTACCACAATTGAAATGCCTAACATTTCAATTTTTCTTCAAACCTCTGGAAATCACCTTTCCTATCCAAGCATGATTATGGTTATGAGATTAAATATTGATTATATTTCAGATCCATTTTTCTAAGGATGCTGATCTTGCCTTTAATTGCCTACTTACCCATTTGCATTGTGCATAAGCATTATCAAAAGCCAGAGATTAAATTATTATTTATCTAGCTTCTGAATTTGGTATTATTCTATTTACTGTTGAAGTCAATCTCTGTAAAAAAGTCAGTGAAGTTTTCTTTTGGGCCTGCATAACTTTAATAAATGACTCATTTTTTCCCCTACTTCTTTGATTCTTTCCCAAGCATTCAAGGCTGCTGCATGGCATAAAGCCACGGTGTGGTCATCATATAGAGATTGCTTTTCTACATTAGCATAATCTCCCTCTCCAAGAAGTTGGTCTTGGGAGATTTCCATACCTCTAGCTCTACTTTGTTGTTCAATGGTCTTAGCCTCATCTTTCCACCAGCTTATAATTGAGAACCAGCCTTCAAGACTGCTATAACCACATCTCTCCAGTCTTGAGGGATAATTCTATTATAAGTTGACCACGAGTTTAACATCTGCTTCACAAAAGGTGAATGCATGCCATATTAGACTATCACTTCCTTGAATCTCCTTAAATATAGCATTTGCACAGGAATCCATTTAGCTCTTATACAGCCTTGGGGATATCTATCATTTGGAAATTCCTTTAAAGTTACTAGATAAATTAAGGTTGGTTGTTTGAAAACTTTAGACTTTCTCTCTCTAACCTTATAATGCAATGCTGAGATTGTTTCTTCTTTAAATTCCTCTGTCTGGGTCTGAATATCTCTATGATCCATTTTAGTAAGTTTTCCTAAAAGTTTTATCTTGGCACCCATATTAACCAACCTTTTAAATGATAAAATAAAAATGATCAAACAAATAATATTTATAATTGACATTACATAAATTCCATCTACATTAATTATGCTCTCATTTAATTGCTCCATTTTCAAACTGTCTAGCATATTATGAAACAGAGATCTAACTCCCTTCATTGTAATAATGTTCCCCATTTTTCAATGTGGGAAAAAGCTCTCTATTTTTTAACTAATTCCTCCTTTAAGAAATCCCAATTGAATCACTAAATATACTGACAATGACAATTCAGATGACAGTGAAGTGAGACAGCTACCTAGTATGGCAACAGCCCAAGAGTGGGTCCAGTGAAAGCCACAACCCACCAAGAGAGGGAAGAAGCCAAGGAGCCTGCATCTGCATGGGGTAACATGTTAAAGCAGCTAATTCTTATAGCCTGTGGAGTCTGTTGCAGAGATGCTACAACAGAAAAAAACATCCCAGAGTGCTTTGGGTAGAAAAGAAAAATCTAGCCAGCAGGGTAGGCTCCATGTAGCTCTGGTCTGAGCTGGTGGCTGCAATGCCACAGGCAAACAGCTTTTCATGTATTCATGCCCCACAAGATGCATGACAAATGTAGTACGAATTCTAATTGGTCTTATGATCAAAACCCAGGGCTAGATATTGGGACAAATACTGAAAGATCAGAGACAAAGGAGCAAGCTACAGACACCTTTCACCTTATCAACTCCTCAGGCAAAAAGACTGAGCTCCTGTCTCCTCCTGCCTTATATTACTTTCTCTGCCCAGCCATATCATTTCCTGTCTCTAACTCCTTAGTGCTGGGATTAAATGTATGTGTACCTCCCAAGTATTGGGAGCAAAGGCATGAGATTCCAAGTGCAGGGATTAAAGGTGTGTGCCATTATTGCCTGTCCTCTATGGCTAACTAGTGGCTAGCTTTGCCCACTGATCTTTAGGTAAGCTTTATTTGTTAGAGTTTACACAAAATATCACCAAAGTGCTGTCTTTTATTCCATTGTGTGTTTTTGGCTATTTGTGAAGAATCAGGTGTGCTAATTTATGTCTGGATATTAACTTCAAGTCCATCGATCAACATGTCTACTTTTATGCTAATACAAAGTAAAACCCCCAGGGAATTGAGGTTATGTGGAAGGAACAGCTACTGAATACAGGCCACAGCAGGACTAAGTGTAGTCTACTCAGACTGGAATAAAAAAAGGTGGTAGGATCCTGAGTGTGCACCAAGAGGTGGAGTCCCGAGGGAATGGAGTTAGGCAGGGAGAAGTCTTTAAAAAATCATTCAAGACCTAGTATATATGAATGTTCTTCACAAGTAGGTTTTCATGACTTTCTTGATAGTCTTTAGTGTTATTTGTCTTTCCTTTCATTACCTTACCATCAGCTTCATATCCACTTAATCCTTCTGGATTCATTATTCCCCTGTAACCAAATATACTAGCATATTATATATCTCTTCCCTAGAACATGCCTCCCTACTATCCCTTAGTAATTTTCTGATCTCTAATGATATTTCAAATTAAAGACACATATCTGAAGTCTGTTTGTTCTTCAAGACAGGGTTTCTTTGTGTATCCCTGACTATCCTGGAACTTGCTCTGTAGACCAGGCTGGCCTCAAACTCAGAGATCTGTCTGCCTCTTCTATTCTAAATGCTGGGATTAAAGATATGTGCCACCACCACCCAATGTGAAGAGCCTTAACATTCACAGAGGAAAGAAAACGTGTGGCTTTTGTCTGTCTGCATCTGACTTGACTTACTCAAAGTAATTTGTTTCTTGCTTTATGCATTTATCTATAAAGTTCAAATTTTCATTTTTTTCAATAGATGAGTAGTATTCTATTCTGAATATATACCATATTTTCCTCATTGATTCACCATTTGATGAACATCTAGACATTTTTCTGTCTATTAAGGGGAAAGCACAGATGAACATTGATGAGCTGGTGTCTGTAGAGTAGGTTAGAGTCCTTCAGGTCTATATAGAAGAATAGTATAATTGAACCATGTGGTAAATTTCTTTCTTTCTTTTTGAGCAAATTGCACACCAATTTTTGTCATGGTTGTATGGATTTGCATTCTTACCAGAAGTAAATAAGTGTTCCCCCTTCCTCACTTGTGCATCAGCATTTGCCATCATTTCACTTTCATCTTAGCCATCCTAATTAGGGAAAGATTAAATCTTAAAATAAGTTTAATTTTTATTTTTCAGTTGGATAATGATGTTTCTTTGTATCTTTGGAGAACTCTTTTTGTCTTATACCCCAACTTTTATTTGGGTCATTTACTTTCTTGTTTTTTTTTTTTTTTAAAGTTGTTCATATATTCTAGATACTAACTCTATGATAACTCACAAAAACACTTTCCCATTCTGTTGGCTGCCTCTTTGCTCAAACAATAGTGTCTCTTGCTGTACAGAAACTCCTTAGTTTCATGAGGTCCCAAGTATTAGTTGTTTGTTTCTACGTCTGCACTATTTGCAATATGTTCAGAAAGTACTTTCCTGTGCCAATGAGTTTGCATGTATTTCCTAATTTTCTCCTATATAAAATCTAGGGTACCAGAAGGCATTGTGTAGGGTGAGAGATAAGGTTCAAATTTCATTCTTCTAAATGCAGTGATTCAGTATGAACTGCACTATTTATTGGAGATACTTTATCTTCTCCAAAGTGTATGACTACCTTCTTTGTCAAAAATTAGGTGACTGAAGGAATGTGGGTTTATATGAAGACATCAATTCTATTCACTGGATAAATGCCTGTTTTTGTGCCAGTATAACTTTTGTATTTATTATTTTACTGAAGCATAGCCTGAGATCTGTTATGGTGATACCTCCAGCTTGTTTCTGTTGCTTTTGATGATGCTTAATATTTACGTTTGTTCTGGATATCCTCAGTCATTTGTATTCCCATATGAAATTCAAAAATAATTTTTAATTGCTTTGAAAATTTTCACTGGCCATTTTCACTTTAATCCTGTCAGTCCATGAGCATGGGAGGTCTTCCTATATGCTGGTATCTTCAATTATTTTTTCAGTGTTTTAACATTTTCACTGCATAAATCATTAATTTCTTTGGTCAGATCTATTTCCAGGATTTTTGTTTTGTTTCATTTTATTATACTATTGAGAATGGACTTATCTTCTTGAGTTCTTTCTTTCTGTGTTTGTCATTTGTATAGAGGAAGAATACTGCAGATGAATTTTTAAGTTGTCTTAATAAATAAAAAACAGAGCCAGAAATTTGGGTTAAAGCTTGAGAGATAGATCAGAGGAATAGGACAAACCATGAGCTAACCTCACCTCACCAACTCCACAGCCTCCAAAGAGACCTCCTTCCTGTATACTCACGTTTACGTGCCTTTTCTGTTCTGTTCTCTCATTGGCTCTCTTCGCCCAGCTACATCACTTCCTCTTCTTGTCCATCTCTGTACAGACCTCCAGACCTTTATGGTTAACTAGGTGTGTGCCACCACATCTGACTCTGTTTCCAGTGTGGGCTTGACACCCACTAATTTTAATTTTAAGTTCTCATCTTTTAGTTCAGGCAATGGGATATCATTAACTAAAACTGTTCTAAGATAATTTAATTAAATCTGATTAATACATTATATTAGTTAATATTATAATACATGTATAATTTATATATTATACATTATTAATTAATATTATAAATTAATTAAATTAATATTTCTCAAGGCAAAAGCACATATTCCCCTTGTCACAGTGGACTGAGAAATGGTCACATCATCTAATATCCACTATACATTCTGAGTAGTTCTGAAAATATTTTTGAGACAGTACTGGTTATATGATTTTTGTTTTTCTTCATTGAGTTGTTAACATATTTCTAAGTCAAGAGACAGAAACTAAATTAGGGTTTCTATTGCTGTGATAAAACAACATGAGCAAAAGACACTTTGGAAGGAAAGGGTATATTTCATTTTTACATCACAGTCCATCACTGAGGGAATTCAGGGTATTAAGTTTTCTGCCCCTCCTCCCATAAGAACTTTCTTCCTTGATGCAGTAGGCCAGATTAAGCTGAATTGAAAAAGTATAACAACAATGCCAGGAACCATCCCTGATGGTGAACAGATCCCAGCAGAGGATGTAAGGAGTTGGCAGGGAACAGAGGTGAGCCAGGCTGTGCTGGTGGTGAGAATCTTGCAGACTGATTGCTTCTTTATTTATACAGAATTTAGTAAACAGGGATACATTCATGTTTTTCCAAACCATAGATCATATCATTTTTGGTACTGGACATGTGTTTCACTTTCTCTTGCTCATCTTTTAGTCATCACTAACAAACTTTGACAGAGTTATCATTTCTAACCATTTTACCCTAAAGTTTTGATATCATTAATAAACAGCTATCATTTTTACTCATTAACCCTATAACCCAAATTTTAAGACTCTAGAGCCTGTTCTCAGGCTAGTAGATTTTGTGGCTACAAGGACACTAACTAAAACAAAATTTCCATGCCAGCCTGGGTATATTGCTATGTCCCAAGCAGTGTATTATTAACTCTTAATGGTCAGAGTGCCCAAGAAAAATCCTTAGGCCAAAGCTGCTGGAGTTATTATTTAAATTCTGGCATAATACAATGTTTATATTTTTATCCTTATAGACAAATTCTATAAGGATATAAAATGTCTAATCCTGGCATTCTGTTGTTCCTTGGTTATATGACACCACATTGGCTCTGTGTGTGCTGACTTTTCTAAGAAAGGGAGGTCCTGACATTTTTTTTATCATCTTTCCACTCCATTCTTTGCTCATCAATAAAAGTATCTGTGTAGGGCAGAGGTAACTTCAGCTAATCTAATTGTGTTGTTGTATTTACCACATAATTGCCTGAGTGTATAGTGGAAAGAGGCTTGCAATCTGAACTGTGGCCAACTCCTCCAGCCTACTGAATCTTGCTCACCTTTTTGAGTTTACTTTGTTTTAGATATCTTGGTTCTTCATAAGCACAGGGGCAGATGTTTCAAGAATATCTCATAGCCTCATAAAGAGACTTCTAGCTTCTTTATGTGCATTACAACCTCCAAGACATAAGAAGACCTTTAAGTAGATAAGGATATCTCCCTTAAAGCAAGAGGGGGTAGTATACTCAGGACTTTGCTGGGGAAGTTTAGAAGCAATACTCTAAATAAATGATTCATAAGAAAATTTCCATCAATCCAATAACCCTAAATTGTACAAATATTAAAAGTCCCCCAAGTATGCAACAGAGAGAGATGAAAACTAAAGGTGGCACAGCGGCCATCATGTGGCTCAGCTTTGCTGGATCTTTGTCAAGCAGCTGTGACCTTATGACTTTTTTCATTGCCATAAGATATGGCTGTGCCACACCAGGTATTTTTGAACTCTGCAACTCCCAGGTGGGTCCTCAGGTACCAGAGATCTCAGCCAGAGGAGTCTTTCAGGGGGCCTGGATTATGTGCTTTTTGTAGGAGCAGGGTGGGAGGCAGTGACATGCATGTTAAGGTAATGAGGTCACGTCTGGGGTCCCATAGATATGTCCTGGGTTCAGTGGTCACTTTGGAATCTAGACCTAAGTGTCTCCTTTGCCCATTGTTGTGCTCTGGCTTTCCTTAGTGCATGTTTCTGGTGGGAATCTCTCTGTTAGTTAGTGGCTGCAAGCACCAGCTTCTGGCTGGAAGGGGGAGGGAGGGCAAGGATCTTTTTGTCTGGAAATCTCTAGCCTAACAAAGGGAAACACTCAAACAAGTAAAAAACCTGGCAGCAGAAGTCATGGCAGAGTGCTATATACTGGCTTTCTCTTCATGACTTGCTCAGCCTACCTTCTTACAGAGCCCAGAACCACCATTCCAGGAGTGGCATCACCCACAGTGAGCTGAGATTTTGGACATCAACCTTAAAATTCACAGGAAAAGAGACCACAGTCTTTTCCACAGGCCAATTTGGTGGTGGCATTTTCTCAATAGAATGTCCCTCTTCCCAAATGAGTCTTGCTTATACAAAGTTGACACAAACCTAGCTAAGACAGAGCCTTCCTCTTACAGTATGTGCCTTAAAATTAGGGAGTAGAATATATTTGAATGGTATTCAAAAAAATAAATTCAGTTTAAGAAGAGATGTCAGGTTGCATAAGCAACTTGAAATATCTAGCTCCATGTTTGGTTAACAAATAATTTGTACGTATTGACTTGTAGAAACATCCTGCATGTAAGGATGTGTGCTTTCTCCCTTCTCTCCTTTTTAAGATGATGGGGCATTAATTGCAGTAATGGGACTGCATGGCTTTGGGACCTTATACCTGTAGTGGCTCCTCATCCAAATGGAGTATAGCTAAGGTGGCAGTTTTGGTTAGAATGTCAAAAATCACCTAAGTAAAGGTTAACATTGTATGAACATTTCTTTGACCATTCCCTGAGCTGTGCAGTGCTTAATATCACTCATGGGTAGGTATTCTCATTCATAATAAAACTGATTAAATATAAGATCAGACAGATTTTATTAATTCTTTTGAAATTTTATGTATTGTATATTTATCCTATTTAATCCTAACCCCTCAACTGCTCCCACATTCACGCCTTTTTTTCAAACCCATCAATTTTGTGTCATCTTTATTTTCCCTTAAAACAATTTTAAACATTTTTTTTTTTTTAAATTGGCCATATACTCTTGGGTGTGTTAACATCCACTGGAGCATGGTCCACCAACTGGAGACCACATCCTTAAAGCAAACTGAATTTCACTATTGGGCAGACAGAAATTGTCCATAGCTCATCACATTTGTGTGCAGAAAACCTTGTTTCACTGCAGCCAGCTACTTGCTTTGTATCTTTCAGTCTTTATGCTCTTTTGGGAAAGTATCACTAAGTCATAGGAGGAAGGATTATGATTTACTGACATACCATTTAGGACTCTGCACTTCACAGCATTGTATTCTCCTCACACATTGACCAGGTGTATATCTGTGTGTTAAATCACTATCTGTTGCCAAAAAAAAGTAACTCTGATGAGGACTGAGAATTGCATTAATATATTGCATAAGTCATTAGGAGCTGGTTTAATACTATGTACTCATACCAATAAGAAGATACTGATAGTTTTTCCCTAAGGTCTCAACCTATCTAGCTAGAGGATATTGGCCCTGATAATGGTGCCAGATATATGTTCCATCTTGGGGATTGGACCTTAATATATTCAGAACATGACTGGTAACTTCATGGCATTTGTACTACTATTGCATCACTGGGCAAATTTTGCAGCACTGTTATTATTGTAGCTGACAGGGTTACTCTGAGGTAAGACTGATGATTACTCTCTTTTTTTTTTTAAGTATTTTTTATTTTTTTATTAATTTTTTTAGATTTATTTATTTAGTATACAGAAGAGGGTGCCAGATCTCATTACAGATGGTTGTGAGCCACCATGTGGTTGCTGGAAATTGAACTCAGGACCTCTGGAAGAGCAGTTGGTACTCTTAACCTCTGAGCCATCACTCCAGCCCCTGATGATTACTCTTATTCTCCAGTGGTGTATATAGCACAGTTGGAAGAAGACTTCCAGGCCATTACCAGGTTGATTTCTCCATTCTATGAGACAATCATGTTATCTCCAATAATAGGAGCTTAGTCTCAAGTTTGGAAGGGTAACCAAGATCAATGTCAGGGCCTGTTGAGAATCTATGGGATTCACTAGCTAACAGCTCACAAATAGCATCCCAATTCTAGCACTATACTTATACTTGTTAGACTATGGAGTCTAGTGTGAGTGTCATCATTTCTTAGTGGATAACTCCACTTATACTATTTTACATATGTACATGTATATTTATACATTTAGGCATCTTCTATAATAGTTAGCTTCCAGATGACTTTAAAAAATAGTTATCCTCCTAGTAGTCACTCCTCTATGCTGCCATCTCACTCCCACATCATGTAACCTCTTTTTCCATGATTCCTCTTTTCCCCTTTATATCATTGTGTGAAATTTCCCCTGCCTTGAAATTTCTCCCCATTGTCCTTTACTAATTTTCTGACTTCTATGTCTATTCCAAGGGAAACACACTTATGTAGAGTTTTGAATAACTGACTTAGAATTGGTTCCCAGAGTTAGGATCCTACCTAGTACCTTGACTAGTGAGCTTAGTTTATTTAAGGAATCAATCCCAGAAAAGACAAGTAACCAGGTAGATAAGATATATGGTAAAATTTCTCACATATTCTACAGCATGCTCCCTCTGTTCACTTTTAAATTATTTGATATATGTAGCTGATTTAAGCAAGCATTACAGTACCATGTTGGGAAATCATCAAACTACTACAAGTTATGCCCTCCATTCTTTTTCAGATTTAAAGAAAATAGAAGAAGTTGTTCTTTGATAAGCTGGAGTTTTCAGCGAGGTGCTAACTATGTCCTTCTGAGCACACCAGCCCCACACACTGGGCACTTTTTTCAAAAGACCACTGTGGCTATTTGTGAAGATGGTGAGTTGCCTGATCCAATTCTGGTAAGCATCATTTTTTTTTCCTTCTGTGGCCACAGTATTTCCAGAGAATATAGCACTTATAAATCTTTTCTCTAATTGGAAGAACTATTAGACAACCCAGGATAAGGGAAGAGAAACTGTAAAATATCACTTTTAAAGAGAGAATACCCCATTTAGATTTTACTGATTTATAGAAGGCAAGCATGAGAAGAAAATACATACTTGTCTTTTCTGCTGGTTTAAGCATAGAAACTTCCTTCTGGATGATGGCAGGGGGCACAATGGACATGGCTCTATGAATTTACCTCTGCCTCACATCACCTTGTCACCTTCTTCCTTGAACTCCCACTATGTCTGATCTCTCCTTTCATAGCCAATGATTGCATTGAGGGTGCTCATTTTTCTAATGTGAAATATTTGACAAGCTTTCATTTGCATTTTAAGTGATTCAACATGCAAAAAATTTCATGTGGTATTAATCCTTTAATCCTAACAAAATACATAAAAATATGTCCCATATTTGGGCCTTTTTATTTCAAATAAGCTACTAAATTATCAGTGGAAACATTTATTGAATATCCAACATCCCTCCAAGCACTATACTAGATATAGGGAAGTTTATACTGCATGAGAACAAGTTTATCATATTAGGAACAAGATTTACTACAGTAAGCCTTAAATGTTTTATAAAATTTAGCAATAGCCATGACTGCCATAATCCTACTTCTGAAAGTTAAAAAAATTCAGTAAGTTTTGTGCTATGCTCAATGTAACAATAAATCAGTGGCAGGATAGATTGCAGTCACTGTGGGTTTTGTGACAGCATCTTTGTACACCGAGAGCTATAAATACTAAGACAGAGTAGAAGGAAATGAAAGATTTATTCAAAGGAAGTATCATCAATAAGACATCCATAAATCCAGATAGTTGCTAATCAAATGATAGGATCTTGTCATACCATTTTATGACTAGATTTGGGAACTTTTACAATCAAATCTGTAAATGGTATCTATGTATTTTTATGATCAATACTTCCAGTTGAATCCTGTGCTCACTATACTGAAGTTCATGCCTTAACTTTTTACTTCCTAATGACCCATGGGACTATACAAGATGGCAGAGTGCTTTGAAATGAATGGAAGAATTAAGATCTTTGAGAAAACAAATTATTTGATTAAAACATCAATCATTCTAAAGAACAAAACCCTGTGCCACTATTTACTGTGCTGTTACTTTCAAAATATTCTGTCACTCCTACTCGCTTCATCTCAAGTACAGATAAAATACCTGAAAAATAGCCATACTAAATGGTGTCAATAAAATTCTTTTTATTCCACAATACTTTTCTGAAATAATACATTGAGTGTGGTAAAATTTTCTTTGAAGTCAGAAGTTAGCATAACACAAGCCCAGAGATTTATAGCTAACTATCAGTTCATAATTCACTGTCCAGAATGGAGATGAGATTCAGAACTTGAAGTCACACATCTTTAGTCCTTTCATCTTCAAATTCCTGACATTTCTTTGCTTGATGGTATTTGTCTAATTGTTTTTAGAAGTTCTTTAGAGCCGGGCGGTGGTGGCGCATGCCTTTAATCCCAGCATTTGAGAGGCAGAGCCAGGCAGATCTCTGTCAGTTCAAGGCCAGCCTGGTCTACAGAGTGAGATCCAGGTGAGGCACCAAAACTACACAGAGAAATCCTGTCTCAAAAAAAACCAAAACAAAAAAAAAAAACAACAACAAAAAAAGAAATTCTTTAGAATCTATTTCAATAAGAACTAAGGTAAGTCTAGTCTCTCATAATATATTTGTACTAAAATAACATTTTTCATTCAACAGTGAGTATAGAACAACCTTTTGAAGACCATTAAATTCCATAGTGGCCTGCACAAGAGACAACTGTAGGAGGGTGTCTGAGGCTCCATCTGGATAAGTCCATTTAGTTAGCTCCCCATAATTTTTTTCATTCATTTTGAGACTAGAATACCCATAACCACATATTACTTCTTTCTTCATTTACTGTTACAATATTCTTCTTTCTTTTTCATTTGGAAATAAGTAGACCCCACACAGTTATCTTCTTGTCTCCACATATCTGTCATGGCCTAAAAAACCGATAGACACATGACACAAACACACAGCAAAATGTTTTTAAATAAATCTCATTGCCATTACATTATTCAGCATCTCTGGATAATTTCCTTAGAAGGCAATACTTCAAGATATGATGCCAAATGGATAACTGATGAGGACATGAAAATGCATGGAACTTCAAATCATATATACATATCCATAGTACATTAAGTTATATTGTGAAATATACAGTTGATTGCTGATTATCCTACCTTATTACATCACTTGCAGATAGATTAAAATGTTTCTTTGGATAAACACATGAGGCATTTAATATTTCTTATATTCTCTTCTAATTTTAAGCATTTTAACATTAACATTCTTAATATGTGTTGACAAAACAGAAAATGTTGGGAGTCCATTTTCTACCCTTAGTCTTGTACTCAGAAGACTGACACATGAGGATCATGAGTTTGATTTTATCTTTAACTACTCCCATCCAAGTGAGGTTGGATAAAAACAACATTTCAAGGTAATTTTTGAAAAAAATATAAAAAAAACCCAGAAATAAAAACCCACCACCCTTTCACAGACACACTTACTTGAAAATATGACCACATATTGCCTGATATTTATATAAAAATGTACAACTTAGTGATAGCCATCCCATTCTATACAGTGCAGCAGAGTGCTTCACTAAGTGAAAGCACAATAGAAAAAGAATAAAAGCCACAGAAGGAATATAAGGGCTACAAATAAACTTCACTAAATGAATGCCACACATAGAACATAATATAATATCTACATCAAATGTTGCAAAATAAAAGCCACAATAGGATTTTCACATTAGTCTTTAGTGAACTTGGTTAATAATATATTCACTTCAAGGCTATGATGAAAAAGAGAGGAAAAAAGTTTTTGTTTTTTTTTCTTGAAACTGAAGACAATTGTGATGTCTAAAGTCTTTACCAAATTATTTAGGCAAACAGGGTTTATCTCTTGTGTAAGTTCCTCCCTATTTCCTAATATAAAGATGATATAAAAAAGCTATAGGATATTTACAGCATTACAGATATTAATATTATATTAATATCTAGAGACATGGCTAAGCCCTTAATTAAAAACCATTCCCAGGAGCAAGGTCAGGTTTTTGATAACTTCCAGTAATTTGTGCTACAAAAGACTCCAAGGGTCTAACCTGTTTGGGAACCAGAATGCACATGCACATACCCATAAAAAGACACATTAACATTGCATTATTAAAATTAAAACAAATCTTTAAATTAATTTTTACTTATGAATGTTTATCCTTTGTGATTCCTGTAACACAGGTATGAGGCATCTGAAGGCTTACAGCATTTTTCCCCATCATGTAACAAAAAGCAAGCATGTAGGCTTGAAGACAGAGAAATAAATCATTTTCAGTATGTGGTATCATTTGGGAAGATTTAGAAAATGCTGCCCTGCTGGAAGAAATATTTCACTGAAGTTTGGGCTGAGAGTTTATATCTGCACACCATTTCCAATTTACACTTTCTGCTTCATGCTGCAGGTTAAGGATATGAATTTTTAGCATTCTACGTTAGCTGCCATCTTTGACACTTGTTTCCATGCATCTTTCATGGGGATTCTGCATTGCTCTGGAACCAGGGGACAAATTAAACACTTTTGCCAGCAAATTTAGATATGATGTTTTATCACAGCAACAGAAAAGGCACTAATACACATCCATAAAATTTTATACCTGGATTCATTACCTCATGTAACTGAGGAGTTATGAAATCTAAAAGGGTTACCTTGTCATTTAAATTCATAGGACTTGTGTCTATGTGCTTTGCAGGTGTAAACAAAATAAAGAGGCACATCATATTGCTTGGACCAGTTGTTGACACTTGTCAGATTGTTTTCTCCATAATAAATCATCTTGTGTAACTGAATGAAAGTGGGCTGGCTAAAGATCTTACCAAATCCTTTATATTCAGATTCCTTTCAGTATGAGTTTTTCCAGATCCTCAAAATCTAATGTTATAGTCCAAGGCTTTAACAGACCAATTACACACAAAAACTGTTGCTCATGTCGAGTTTCTCTCCAGTATGTGTTCTTTTATGCATTTGAAGAGTACTATGACACATAAAGGATTTGTCACACTGATTACATACACAGGGTTTCTCTGCAGTATGGGTTCTTTCATGGTTCCAGTGACTATTGTGACATAAAAAAGTTTTACTTCACTGATTACATTCATAGGTTTCCTCTCCAGTAAGCGTTCTTTTATGCATCTGAAGAGCATTGTGATGTTCAAAGGCTTTAGCACAGTGATTACATTCATAGACCTTTCCTCAATTATTTATGTGTTCTTTTATGATTTTGAAGATGACTTTGTCGTGCAAAGGCTTTAGCACATTGAGTACATTCATAAGGTTTCTCTCCAGTATGTGTTCTATTATGGCTTTGAAGATGATTGTGTTGTGAAAAGGCTTTACCACATTGAGTGCATTCATAGGGTTTGTCTCCAGTGTGTGTTCTTTTATGCATTTGAAGACTTTTGTGCCATGTAAAGGCTTTACCACATAGGGTGCATTCATATGGTTTGTCTCCAGTGTGTGTTCTTTTATGGCTTTGAAGACTTTTGGGCCATGCAAAGTTTTTACCACATTGAGTGCATTCATAGGGTTTGTCTCCAGTGTGTGTTCTTTTATGCATTTGAAGACTTTTGGGCCATGCAAAGGCTTTACCACATTGAGTGCATTCATAGGGTTTGTCTCCAGTATGTGTTCTTTTATGCCTTTGAAGATGATTGTGTTGTGCAAAGGCTTTACCACATTGAGTGCATTCATAGGGTTTGTCTCCAGTATGTGTTCTTTTATGTAGTTGAAGACTTTTGTGCCATGTAAAGGCTTTACCACATAGAGTGCATTCATAGGGTTTCTCTCCAGTATGTGTTCTTTTATGCATTTGAAGATCACCATGAAATGCAAAGGCTTTACCACAATGATTACATACATAGGGTTTCTCTCCAGTATGTGTTCTTTCATGGCTTTTAAGATGACTGTGATATGCAAAGGCTTTACCACACTCAATACATTCATAGGGTTTCTCTCCAGGATGGTTTATTTTATGAACTTGGAGAGAACTGTGATTTGCAAAGGCTTTATCGCATTGATTACATTCATAGGGTTTCTCTCCAGTATGTGTTCTTTTATGTCTTTGAAGATGACTAAGATATGCAAAGGCTTTACTACACTGATTGCATTCATAGGGTTTCTCTCTAGTATGTGTTCTTTTGTGCCTTTGAAGTTGAATGTGTCGTACAAAGGCTTTACCACATTGAGTGCATTCATAGGGTTTCTCTCCAGTAGGTGTTCTGTTATGTATTTGAAGATGCTTGTGACAATGAAAGGCTTTACCACACTGATTACACTCATGGGGTTTCCCTCCAGTATGTGTTCTTTCATGCCTTTGAAGATGACTCTCATATGCAAAGGCTTTATCACAATGAGTATATATGGAAGGTTTCTCTCCATGTTGACTTCTTCCATACCTTTCATGTCTTCTAGAACTTTGATAATGTTCTTCAATATTATGGTCTTCCCAACTGTATCCTACAGTAGTGAGGTTTCTGTAGGTTTCCAGCATCACATCTTTGTAGAGATTTTTCTGGGAAGGATCCAGCAAAGTCCACTCTTCCCAAGTGAAGTCAACATGCACATCATCATAGGTCACCACTTTCATATCATAGTTTTCCAGCTCACCCATGTTCTCTGCTCAGCTCCCAGAAGCAGTCCTCTCAGCACAGCACAGCACAGCACACAAAACCACTGGCACCAGCTTCTCTTTAAAGCCAATACAATATTCTTCTAACAGCTATTTTTCAAAATGCTGGCAGGATTTGTTCAAACTTGATTTAAAGCACACCTGTACAGAAATAAGTGAATTCTTCAACAAAAGAATCAAAACACCAAGCTAGCAGATGGTGGCACATGCCGTTAATCCCAGCACTTGGGAGATAGAGGCAGGTGGATAGCTGAATTTGAGGGCACCCTGGTCTACAAAGTGAGTTCCAGGACATCCTAGGCTACACAGAGAAACCATGTCATGAAAAAAAAATCCCCCCAAAGCAGGCAGGCAAACAGACAAAAAAGGAATTAAAACACCAATCATAAACTAAAAAATAAAAAATCTGATTTGATGCCTCCTTCCAGCTATCCACAATTGAGAAAAATCTACCTCCAAAATATATCCTGATTTTCTGTTTTATTCTATTCAGTATAATTTATGATTTAAATATATTTAATTATGTTGTATTAAACATTTTTTATTTTAATAGTAAATATTCCATAATTTCATGTCTAGACAGTCATGTTTTGTTTATGACTCACATAGTTTTTGTAGGATGCTCAGCTGGGCATATTATCTGGTCTTGGCTGTGGAACTCATGGACATGTAGTCATTTAACAGCTCAACTGGGGTTCACTAACATGTCTGTCATTTGAACTGGCTAGTAATTTTTTTTTCTCAATCTACATCAGGTTAGTTCAGCCTTCTTCACATGGTAGAAGTTTTCAGAAGCAAGAGTAGTCAACGTTTAGAAATGTCCCATTTGTCAAAGGTTATTATGCCATAATTCAATCAAAAGTTGATTTAGAAGGTACCTTTGAGATGCAATATATGATCAACTACTATAAACAACAACAATAAAAAGACCTTCATGGGCTGGGCAATGGTAGTGCATGCATTTAATCCCAACACTTGAGAGGCAGAGGCATGTGGATCTCTATGAGTTCGAGGTTAGCCTCATCTACAGAGCAAGATCCAGGACAACCAAGGCTACACAGAGAAACCATGTCTCAAAAAAAAAAACCCTAAATAAATAGATAAATGAATATAAAATAAGAAGATCTTTATTTTTATGGAAGGCGCTTAGTAATTATATGTGATACTGTTAACAAAACTGAACGTAACCTCACTAACAAACACATAACTTTCTTCAGATTTAGGCACTCTGAATGCACTGGAAACCTAGTCCTAAAAAATTGAACAAGACATAGATTTGGAGAAATAATTTAATTAACTCAAATGGATCAAACAAGACCAACAATACAAAAGCTTATTTAAAGTTGGTGTGTTATATACTATATGTATTATAGAAATAAAATCCTCAAAATTCAGCAGAATTCTAGGCCTTACATGCTTTATGGAAATAGACAAAAACAGAGGACCCTGTAGACATGAGAATAATTAAACCTATAAAAGCTCAAATGAAGAAATATTTGCAACAAATACGTGTATTAAATGTAAAAGAATAAAACAAACTATTTTCACTAGTGCATCCAAGCATCATATTTATCCTTACACAATCTAAAGTATTAAGTCCCTTCAATGCCATATTTGCAAATGATGAATAAAGGATTATTCTTCTTAAGAATAAGCAATACAATTCACCTCAAATTCCAAATTTATAAATGCTGATAAAAATGCACATTGCAATAGTCAAGAAAAATAATATAACACTTTTAAATTATTGTTTAAAGAAACTTATTTAGTTTCCACATTATTGGCCAAATTCACTTTGGTCTTTTACATGAAGCAATGGTGGTGACTGGATATAATTTGTCACTTATCCACAAGACAGTGATGTTCATTTAACATCATACCCAGGAGAAAAAGGATTTATTGTTTCTAAGAATATTTTATGAGAATTTAATCTATATATCTCAAAGTCATATAAAGTTATGAGATTCTAATCAAATTTATTAAGTACCTATCAAGTATCTTTCTTACACAATCTGTAAGAGTTAGAATAAGTTTTAAGTCTCCATAGCTTGCTGACAACACTTAGAAATTCTAATTTATAATACTCATGCATTTAAGTATTAAACATCATGGACAAATTAAAGTCCTATAAAAGAAAATGTGTCAAGAAGAAAAAAACTAAAACTGTTTCTCTACAGGAAGTTCACAAACCAGCAAAAACTCAATGAACTCATAATATAGTAAGATTTTAGAATATAAAATAGGTGGAGATCCATTATTTTCCAGAAACGACAATATAATTAATAAAATCAGATACCATAGAAGGTACCACTGATAAAAGGAGACAACAAACATACCTACAAACTTAACATGGTACCTTAAACAAGAACTAAAAGATTCTAACAAAAATCAAAGAAATCAGTGGCTAGCACTCACTCACCCTGTGCACTCTGCTTTTATTCCTTTTTCACTAATAGAAAATGGGTTTGGTGAGGAAATTGAAGAGATTCATTTGAAGCCTTCTGATGTTTCAACATTGTTGAAAATAGTTTTGACTGCTAAAAGTATCATATTCCCTTACAGTAAAGAAAAGTATGTTTGTTAGGATTACTTAGAAATTATTTTTTTCCAATGATTGAAGATTGGATATAAGGCTGCACCAGAGTGAGAAAATGTAAACTTTAAAAAAACAAATGCAAGATAACATATTTTTGTCCCATCCGCCCCGGAACTCCCATCTGGACCAGAGGTGAGTCCCTGGGGTCACACCCAGAAAGGACCACACACACCTAGGACCCAACCCTGGGCACCAGCAATTCCAGAGAAGACCTGCCAACTTGGCCCCAGGTTCTGGCCATAGGGCAGGACCCCCCCATCCCCACCGGGAAGATTCCCCCTCTACAAGACCCTCCGGTGGACCCTACAACTTCCATGCCCAACCCCCACACCCATCTGCCAGAGACCCAGACACTTCCTGAGACTTAGAAACCAAGCCCCAGCTTCCATCCAGCCCCAGAACTCCCATCTGGACCAGAGGTGAGTGCCTGGAGTTATAGTCAGAGAGGCCCCCACCTCTAGGTCCCACCCTTGGGCACCAGCCATCCCGGGAAGACCTGCCCAACTTGGCCCCAGTTTCTGGCCATTCAGCAGGCCCTTCAGGAAGGTCTCCCTTTTCTAAGACTGAAGACAGACCCTGCAATCTCCACACCCTGCCCCCACACCCATCTGCCCGAGATCCCAGCCACTTCTTGAGACTCAAAGACTAGTCCCTGGCTCCCATTTGCCCCGGAACTCCCATCTGGTCAAGAAGAGCTCCCATCTGTACAAGATACGGAGACTCCAGGGACTTCCTGAGACTCAGACCAGCTCCCAGCTCCCATCCGGCCCAGAGCTCCCATCTGGACCAGAGAGAGGCTCCCAAAATCTGTCAGCTCTGTCTGGACAAAGTGCACTGATAAGACCAAGAATGAATCCACAAGGAGAAGGGCAGACGTCAAAGCAGAAATACATACAAAAAATAAAGAGCAATACAGCATCACCACAACCTAGCTCTCATCCAACAGCTAGACCTGAACATCACAGAATGGAAGAAGCATTAGAAAATAACGTTATAAATAACATCATGAAGAGGCTAGAGCCTTATATAGAAGAAATAAAAAATAAAGTGGAGGAACAGACAAACAAAAAATGGGAAGAATGTTATAAAAAACTAGAGGAAAGGACAAATAAAGCAGAAGAAAACAATAAGTCCCTGAAAGAAAACCATGAAAAAGCAATGAAACAGTCCACGACCTGAAAAGGGAAATTAAAAAAATGAAGAAGACACAAGCAGAGGGAATGCTGGATATAGAAAATCTGAGTAAACAAACAGGAACTTCAGATGCAAGTATAACCAACAGAATGCAAGAGACGGGAGGATCTCTGGTGTTGAAGATACGTTAGAAGAAATAGATTCATCAGTCAAAGAAAACACTAAAGCCAATAAAGTCATGACCCAAAATGTCCACAAAATCTGGGACACCCTGAAAGACCAAACCCATGAATAATAGGGATAGAAGAAGGAGAAGAATACCAACTCAAAGTTACAGAAAATATATTTAACAAGATCATAGAAGAAAACTTTTCCAACTTAAAGAAGGAAATGCCTATGAAGATACAAGAAGCCTATAGAACACCAAACAGACTAGACTCCCCCCAAAAAGTCCCCTTGCCACATAATAATTAAACAACTAAATGTACAGAATAAAGAAAGAATATTAAGGGCAGCAAAGGAAAAAGGCCAAGTGAATTATAAAGGCAAACCCATCAGAGTAACACTCGATTTCTCAATGGAGACTTTGAAAGCCAGAAGGACCTGGACAGATATAATGCAGACACTGAGACCATGGATGCCAGCCTAGACTAATATACCCAGCAAAACTTTCAATCACCATAGATGGAGTGAACAAGACATTCCAAGACAAAGCCAGATTTAAACAATACTTATCCACAAACCCAGCCCTACAGAAAGCACTAGAAGGAAAATTCTAACCTAAGGAAGGCAGATAAACCCTTAAAAACACAGGCAATAGGTAACACCACAGCAGTAAACCCCAAAGAAGAGAAGTACACACACACTACCACCAAAAAATAAAAATAATAATAGGAATGAACAATCACTGGTCATTAATATCCCTTAATATCAATGGACTTAATTCACCTATAAAAAGACACAGACTAACAGAATGGATATGAAAACAGGACCAATCTTTCTGCTGCATACAAGAAACACACCTCAAATTCAAAGAAAGACACTACGTGAGAATAAAAGGCTGGGGAAAGACTTTCCAATCAAATGGTCTTAAGAAGCAAGCTGGTGTAGCCATCCTAATATCCAGCAAAATAGACTTCAAACTAAAATCAATCAAAAGAGATGATGAAGGACATTACATACTCATCGCAGGAAAGATCTACCAAGATGAAGTTTCAATTCTGAACATTTATGCCCCAAACACAAGGGCACCCACATATGTAAAAGAAACATTACTAAAGCTTAAATTACATATAAAACCCCACACATTAATAGTGGGAGGCTTCAAAACAGCATTTTCACCTCTGGACAGATCTGCCAAGTTGAAACTTAACAGAGAAATAATCAGATTTATCTGATGTTATGACTCAAATGTTCTTAATTGATATCTACAGAATATTCCACCCAAACAAAAAAGAATATACCTTCTTCTCAGCACCCCATGGAACCTTCTCTAAAATCGACCACAAACTTGGCCACAAAGCAAATCTCAACAGATACAAAACAATTGGAATAACCTCCTGTGTTCTATCAGACCACCATGGTTTAAAGTTAGATTTCAAGAACAGAAAAAACTACAGAAATCCTACAATCTCATGGAAACTGAATAATGCTCAACTGAATCACCAATGGGTTAAGGAGGAAATAAAGAAATTAAAGACTTCCTAGATATCAATGAAAATCAATACACCACACACCCAAACTTATGGGACACTATGAAAGCAGTGCTAAGAGGGAAATTCATAGCACTAAATGCCCACATAAAGAAGTTGGAGAAATCTTACACTAGTGAGTTAACAGCACACCTGAAAGCTCTAGAACAAGAAGAAACAAAGTCTCTCAGGAAGAACAGACATCAGGAAATTTTCAAATTGGGAGCTGAAATCAATAAAATAGAAATAAAGAGAACAATACAAAAAATTAATGAAACAAAGAGTTGGTTCTTTGAGAAAAATCAACAAGATAGACAAGCCCTTATCTAAACTAACAAAAGGACAGAGAGAGAGCATCCAAATTAACAAAATCAGAAATGAAAAGGGGGACATAACAACAGACAATGAGGAAATCCAAAGAATCATCAGGTCATACTTCAAAAATCTCTACTCCACAAAACTGGAAAATGTAAAAGAAATGGATAATTTTCTGGATAGGTACCACATACCTAAGTTAAATCAAGACCAGATAAACCATTTAAATAGTCCAATAACCCCTAAGGAAATAGAATCAGTCATTAAAAGTCTCCTAACCAAAAAAAGCCCAGGACCAGATGGTCAGTGCAGAATTCTAACAGATCTTCAAAGAAGACTTAATACAAATACTTTTCAAATTGTTCCATACAATAGAAGCAGAAGGAATATTACCAAACTCCTTTTATTAGGCTACAATTACCCTGATTCCTAAACCAAAGATGCAACAAAGAAAGAGAACTACAGACTGATCTCCCTCATGAACATTGACGCAAAAATACTCAATAAAATACTGGCAAACAGACTCCAAGAACACATCAAAGTAATTATCCACCATGATCAAGTAGGCTTCATCCCAGGGATGCAAGGGTGGTTCAACATATGAAAGTCTGTCAATGTAATACACCATATAAACAAACTCAGAGAAAAAACCACATAATCATCTCACTAGACTCAGAAAAGACATTTGACAAAATCCAACACCCCTTCATGATAAAGGTCTTGGAGCGATCAGGAATACAGGGAACATACCTAAACATAATAAAGGCAATTTACAGCAAACCAATAGCCAACATCAAATTAAATGGAGAGAAACTCAAAGCCAATACCACTAAAATCAGGAACAAGGCAAGGCTGTCCCCTCTCCCCATACTTATTCAATATAGTATTTGAAGTTCTAGCCAGAGGAATAAGACAACATAAGGAGATTAAGGGGATACAAATTGGCAAGGAAGAAGTCAAGCTTTCCCTATTTGCAGATGACATGATAGTATATATGAGTGACCCCAAAAATTCAACCAAGAAACTGATACATCTTATAAACACCTGCAGCAACATAGCAGGATACAAGATAACTCAAAAAAATCAGTAGCCCTCCTATATACAATAGACAAACAGGCTCAGAAGGAAATCAGAGATACATCACCCTTTACAATAGCCACAAATATATAAAATACCTTTGAGTTACTCTAACTAAGCATGTGAAGGACCTATATGACAAGAACTTTAAGTCCCTAAAAAAAGAAACTGAAGAAGATGTCAGAAAATGGAAAGCTCTCCAATGCTCATGGATAGGCAGGATTAACATAGTAAAAATGGCGATCTTACCAAAAGCAATCTACAGATTCAATGCAATCCCCATCAAATTACCAACACAATTCTTCACAGACCTGGAAAGAATAATAATACCCAACTTCATATGGAAAAGCAAAAAGCCCAGGATAGCCAAAAGAATCCTGTACAATAAAACAACCTCTGGAGGCATCACGATCCTTGACCTCAAGCTCTATTATAGAGCTATCATAATAAAAACAATTTGGTACTGGCATAAAAACCGACATGTGGACGAATGGAATCAAATTGAAGACCCTGACATTAACCAGCACACCTATGAACATATAATTTTTGACAAAGAAGCCAAAAATGTACAATGGAAAAAAGAAAGCATCTTCAACAAATGGTGCTGGCATAACTGGATGTCAATGTGTAGAAGGCTGCAAATAGATCCATATCTGTCACCATGCACAAAACTTAAGTCCAAGTGGATCAAAGACCTCAACATAAATCCAGTTACTGTGAACCTGATAGAAGAGAAAGTAGGAAGTACTCTTGAATGCATTGGCACTAGAGATCACTTTCTAAATATAACACCAGTAGCACACACACTGAGAAAAAAAATCAATGGGACCTGTTGAAACTGAGAAGCTTTTGTAGAGCAAAGGACATAGTCAACAAGACAAATCGACAGCCTACAGAATGGGAAAAGGTCTTCACCATCCCCACATCTGACTGAGGGCTGATATCCAGCATATATAAAGAACTCAAGAAATTAGACATCAAAATGCCCAACAATCCAATTAAGAAATGGGCTATAGAACTAAACAGAGAATTCTCAACAGAGGAAGCTCAAATGGCTGTAAGACATTTAAGGAATTGTTCAACATCGCTAATTATCCGGGAAATGCAAATCAAAATGACTCTGAGATACCACCTTATACCTGTCAGAATGGCTAAGATCAAAAATACAGAAGACAGCTTATGCTGGAGAGGATGTGGAGCAAGGGGAACTCTCCTCCACTGCTGGTGGGAATGAAGGCTTTTACAGCCTCTTTGGAAATCAATATGGCATTTCCTTAGAAAATTGGGAATCCATCTCCCCCAAGACCCAGCTAGAGCACTCTTGGGCATATACCCAAGGAATGCTCAATCATACCACAAGGGCATTTGCTCAGCTATGTTCATATCAGCATTGTTTCTAATAGCCAGAACCTGGAAACAACCTAGATGCCCTTCAACTGAAGAATGGATAAAGAAAATATGGTACATATACACAATGGAGTACTACTCAGCAGAGAAAAACAATGACATCATGAGGTTTGCAGGCAAATGGATGGATCTAGAAAAAATCATCCTGAGTGAGGTAACCCAGACTCAGAAAGACAAACATGGTATGTACTCACTCACAGTAGGATACTAGATGTAAAACAAAGATGATTAGACTGCTACACAACTCCAGGGAGGCTACCTAAAACAGGACCCTAAGAAAGACACAGGGATCGCCCAATGACAGAAAAATGTCTGAGATCTACATGAACAACCTGGACGACAGTGGGAGTAATGAAGGGCAAAGTTCTAGGGAAAGAGAGCTTAGGGGAGCAGGAGATCCCAGCTGGATCAAGAACAGAAAGGGAGAACAAGGAATAACAGACCATGATAAAGAAGACCACATGAGAACAGGAAGAAGCAAAGTGCTAGAGAGGTCCCCAGAAATCCACAATGATACATCCACTGTAGACTACTGGCAATGGTAGAGAGAAAGCCTGATCTGACTTAGTCTGGTGATCAGATGGCCAAACACCCTAAAGGTTGTGCTGGAATTCTCATCCAATAACTGATGGAAGTGGATGCAGAGATCCTCAGCCAGGCCCCAGGTGGAGCTCCAGGAGTCCAATTGTCGAGAAAGAGGAGGAACTGTAAGAGTGTGAATTGTTGAGACCAAGATTGGAAAAGCACAGGGACAAATAGCCAAATGAATGGAAGCACATTAATTATGAACCAAAGGCTGTGGAACCCCCAGCTGAATCACGCCCTCTGGATAAGTGAGACAGTTGAATAGCTTGAACTGTTCGGGAGGCACCCAGGCAGTGGTACCCGGACCTGTCCTTAGTGCATGAGCTGGCTGTTTGGAACCTTGGGCTTACACAGGGACACTTTGCTCAGCTTTGAAGGAGGGGATTCCTGGCCCTGAAGGAGATGGGAATGGAGGGGAGGGGCTGTGGGGAAGGTGGGGGCGGGGGCAGGAGGGGGAAGGACAGGGGAACCCATGGCTGATATGGAAAATTAAAACACAAATAAAAAAAAAAGATAACATATTTTTAAAGAAACGATGTATGATTTCTATTATATACCTAAAATAACTTATTTTGCTCAAATTGCTTTATAATCTCAAGTACTTTTGAAAACAAGTCTGTCTCCATCTTTGTGTGTATGTTTGTGTGTGTTAGAAGGTCTTCTATGTGTACAGGCAACAGACCAGAGAAGAGGACGTCAGATCCCTTGGATCTGGAGTAGCAGGTGGTTATGAGCCTCCTGTCTTGGATGTTGGTGTCTGAACTCTGGTCAACCTCAAGAATAATGTTGATCGGCCTGTCCTGACCACCCAGTACTTTTTATTCAATAAACTGAAAGTCCTTTACATATTA
Source organism: Onychomys torridus (assembly GCF_903995425.1). Classification (NCBI taxonomy): domain Eukaryota; kingdom Metazoa; phylum Chordata; class Mammalia; order Rodentia; family Cricetidae; genus Onychomys; species Onychomys torridus. The sequence goes on along the minus strand of NC_050459.1, from coordinate 61,032,802 downwards.
ACAACAACAAAAAAACCCTAAACAAACAAAGAAGAATATAAATGATCACTGTGAACCTGATGCCTCAGTATTAACATATTGGGTATGGGACCAGGTAGGCTGCTCATAGACATTCACCCCTCTCTGTTACCAGAGATGCAATACTCAAGGTTGTCCCTAGTGCTACAACACCAGGTGCAGGCTCCTCTCCCCTATGCCCACACCTCTTATAGATTCCACAGACCATCCCTACCTGCTCTTCCCTTCCCTTCCTGCCCCCAACTTGGGCAGATAACGCCTGCTCAATCATAGGTCATGCCTGTCAGAAGGCTAGGTAGGCTGCCCAAAGAACTACCGCACTGTCTGTTACCACAGACCATATTCTCAGCTCCCTTTAGTACTGGAACAGACTACGAGGAAGACACTACAAAGAGTCCCTTTATCTTCCCCTGTCCACATGTCCACTCAGACCATCCCCACCTGCCTCATCTCTATGTCCCAGCACTCAACTCAGGTAGGCCGCCCCTGATCAGCCAAATGTCATGCCTATCAGAAGACCAAGTAGGCTGTCTGCAGATCTACCACACTATCTGTTACCACAGACCTAATTTTCACAGTTGCCCTTAGCACTGGAATAGAAAACTAGGAACAACTTCCCGCCCCTTCATTACTCCTGTGGATTCCTGTGGGAGCCCGTTTTCAGGTTCCTTGTGGCTTTAACCAGCAGGCCCACATAAAGAGGATGATTAGACCACAGGCCTGAGTGCAGGTGTCTGAAATGGTCTGCACTTGGCTGTGCAGGGGCATGAGGTCTTTTGCTCCACCCCTTGGCATCTCTATAAATACCCCGAGGCAGAGATAGGGCCCACTGGAAAAGGTTCCAGGCCCTCTCGAGGCTAGCCTTTATTTTCTATCTGTTTATCTCTGCAATATAAATCCTTCTATCTAATATTTCCTGCTGTTCACACTCAAGAAAACTCTGGAGAGCTGTGGGGTTGGTGGGTAAACGCCCCACAGAATGGCGCCATGAACAGGGACTAAAGAAAAAGGGAAAAAGGGGGGGGGGGAAACTAAAGACAAGTGAATGGGGACTAAAGAAGAAGGAAAATAATAGTTTTATTACAGAGCTTTTGGTGAAAGTATGAGTCAGCCCTGCCAGTGGAAAGTGGCATGCCAGTGTTATGGGGAAAAATATATATATAGAGAGAGGGGCAGGGGCTTTATCCTCGAGAGAAAAGGAAAATGGACTAGAAGGATGTCCAATACTGCAGTGCAAAATTCTCTTCTGTCAAAATTTTCTATCTTCTATCCCTTTTTCAATTTCTATCTGTGAAAAAATAAGTATAACGTAGTAATACAGTGTAAGAAAAACTCAGAAGTGTAAGATCGTGTAGAAAAAAATAAGTAAGGCAACTAGACAGAAAAACTCATCAATTTTCTAACTTTGGGGGCTATGAATGCAAACTGGGAAATATATTTCTTTGAGCTTATGGGGAAGAAAAAGTTTCCTATGGAAGCTTTTGGCCTAGGGACAGCTGAAATGCTAAGTCCTAGGGCAGGAGAAAGTGATTTCTCCCTGAGGCAAAAATGCAGGTGTAAAAAGCCAAAAAGTTTAAAGTTGGGAAGCTTTGGGAAAAGTTGGTCTTTCTCTCTTGGGAAAATATCTTAAAGCTTTTCTTGAAAAATTCAGGAAAAATTCTAAAAAGCCTTAATCTTTCTCAAACTAAAAGCTCTCTTATATTTTCTAAAGCAGTTCTATAGTTTTCTTAAGGAGTATAAATAAGTAGATGTTAACATTATATGTGAATTTGTAAAAAAAAAAAAGTGTAAATGTTGAATGTGAGTCTAAATGCTTTGTAAGGCAAAATATGTTACATATGAGTTTGTAAAAAAAAAGTGTAAATGTTAAGTGTTAGTCTACTTTTTGTTTTTGTTTTTGTTTTTTGGTTTTTTGAAACAGAGTTTCTCTGTAGCTTTGGAGCCTGTCTTGGACTAGCTCTGTTGACTAGGCTGGCCTTGAACTCACAGAGATCCACCTGCCTTTGCCTCCTGAGTGCTGCTGGGATTACAGGTGTTCACCACCACCGCCGCCCAGCAGTCTATTCTTAATGTATATGGTGAAAGAACCTGAAACACAGAAGGTAGTGACCTAGTAGACTGCAAAGCAGGTAGTCTGAATGTTTCAAAAGCTCCAGAAGCCACTAAGAAGCTAAGAATGGTGGACACCTGTAGATGTAACCGTCTTGTTAAATAAGAAACACATTGCAGAGTTAAAAGCCAAGAGGTCAGAGCAATAGCTGAGAGCTGAAAACCTTACCCTTCACTGCTGCTCTGTCTTTCCTCTCCGCAAGAGACCTACTTCCTGTGTTCTATTTTTTATATAGACCCAACCACATGACCTCCTCGTCACTGCCTGTCTGTACAGACCTCCAGGTCTTCTATGGTTGGTATTGAGATTAAAGGCGTGTGTCGCCATGCTGGCTGTATCCTTGAACACAGAGATCCGCCTAGCTCTGCCTCCTAAGTGGGATTAAAGGCATACACTACCACCACCCAGCTTCTGCTATGGCTTGCTCTGACCCATTTTCTAGCCACCATTTTTGGCTCTGTATCTAGTGCCTGTCAGTTCTCTGTCCCCATATAAATTTATTAGGGTGCACAATATTTTGGGGTATACAATACCACCACAGATGCCAGAACCAGCATAACAAGGCATCTACAGCTGAGATCCATGGAAAAATCAATGCAACACAGAAAAACCTAAGTTAATATAAAAAATGATACGGTTTAGAATACTACTGTAATTACAAAGATCTCATGAGAACAAAAGTTGCAGAGACACTTGTTTGAACTAAAACTATTAACTGCAAAAAGTTTTGGTTGTAAAACGTCTCTTCACATTTTGAAGTGAAAGCCTGATACCAGAATTTGCTTTTTGAACTTTTTGAACTTAAAATAATGAGATAAATCTACAAAAAAAGCCGGGCAGTGGTGGCGCACACCTGTAATCCCAGCACTAGGGAGGCAGAGCCAGGCGGATCTCTGTGAGTTCGAGGCCAGCCTGGTCTACAGAGCTAGTCCAGGACAGACTCCAAAGCTACAGAGAAACCCTGACTGGAAAAACAAACAAACAAAAAAACAAACAAAAAAAAAATTAAAAAAACTTCAAGAACATTTGGTATGGATTTCTTCATATTTAGAAGGCTAGTACCAGAATTTATCATTTGAATTTTATGACTTAAGAAATGAAAAGAACAATAGTGATTTCACTGCAATGGGATAATTTTGAATTTACTTATAGTAATGGCCTGGGAACTGTTTTCTAGAGTTATTTGTGTTACAAATGGAACTGTTTAAAAGGAAAAGTTTGGGTTTTATTTTATTTTTTTTAACTAGGCTTGAGACTTTGTTTAAAAAATTAAAAAGAAAAGGGAGAGTTAATATTCCTTAGTCTGTTTAATTTAAAAAATATTTTCCAGATGGCCAAACACCCTAACGGTTGTGCTGGGACTTTCATCCAATAACTGATGGAAGTGGATGCAGAGAGCCTCAGCCAGGCCCCAGGTGGAGCTCCAGGTGTCCAGTTGTCGAGAAAGAGGAGGGACTGTAAGAGTGTGAATTGTTGAGACCAAGATTGGAAAAGCACAGGGACAAATAGCCAAACGAATGGAAACACTTGATTTATGAACCAAACGCTGTAGAGCCCACAACTGGTCAGGCCCTCTGGATAAGTGAGACAATTGAATAGCTTGAACTGTTTGGGAGGCATCTAGGCTGTGGGACCGGGACCTGTCCTTAGTGCATGAGCTGGCTGTTTGGAACCTTGGGCTTACACAGGGACACTTTGCTTAGCCTGGAAGGAGGGGACTGGACCTGCCTGTACTGAATCCACCAGGTTGAAATGAATCCCCTGGGGAGTCTTGGCCCTGAAGAAGATGGGAAAGGAGAGGAGGGGCTGGGGGGAAAGGTGGGGGCAGGGACAGGAGGGGGGAGGACAGGGGAACCCATGGCTGATGTGTAAAATTAAAACACAAATATAATAAATAAAATTTGAAAACAAAAAAATAAATAAATAAATACTATCTTAGAATGTCAAAAATATTTTCTTGTTGTTTGAATGGATTAATGTCATGTTTTGTTAGTAAGAAATACAAATGGGGTATACTAAGAGACTACTTTTAAAGTGTAAAGAGTTTTATTAAGAAACTGCTTTTGGTTAGATTGAGAATATTGCTTTTCAATATGGGTTTGTAGGAATTGTATAAGTTTGGGTGTTTTCTAACTAGGTTCGAGATTTTGTTTTAGAAAATTATAAAGAAAAAGAGTTATGAGTGAATTAAGGTTGAATATATGTTTGCAGAAATAACGTTTAACCTATTAATATTTATGCACCCTGGTTTTGTGGAGTTAAAGAAATATTTAGGTTTGATGTGAATACATCAGAAGTTTTTCCTATGTTCTGTTAGCAAGAAATTCAAATGATTCTATTAACCGTTAAAGTTGTAAGACTGAGAAAATTGTTAACTATATATAACACCATTTATGTTAATTCAAATGGTTCTATAAAGAGTTTGCTTTGAGTTCTAAGATTGGGAGAACTGTGAGTATGTATAGCAATATTTTTGTTAACCTGTTAATGGTAATGATGAAGCTAAGGGATTCTTTAAGTTTGCGATTGCATTAAATTTTTGGTTTAGAAAGGGCTTGAGGCAGCTAAGACCGCTGTAGTCACCTTAGACCTAATTCAAAAGAGAAATGCCATCTTTATTATCCTCTATTCCCATCCTGGGAGGTGTGACAGCTATGGAGATTGCTGTGAGCTCTTAGTAACGATTTATTTTTTATGTATTAAAAAAGGGGGACTTGTGGGAGCCTGTTTTCAGGTTCCTTGTGGCTTTAACCAGCAGGTCCACATAAAGAGGATGATTAGACCACGGGCCTGATTGCAGGTGTCTGAAATGGTCTGTACTTTGCTGTGCTGGGGCATGAAGTCTTTTGCTCCACCCCTTGGCATCTCTATAAATACCCTGAGGCAGAGACAGTCAGGGCCCATTGGAAAAGGTTCCAGGCCCTCTCGAGGCTATCCTTTATTTTCTATTTGTTTATCTCTGCAATATAAATCCTTCTATCTAATATTTCCTGCTGTTCACACTCAAGGAAACTCTGGGGAGCTGTAGGTAAACGCCCCATAGATTCCTAAAATTTTCTCCCCCTGATCTGCCCTTCCACCAGCTTTGAACAGTAGTAAGCATTCCCCCATGAACACACCAGCCAAGCATGCCAGTAAGAAATGCAACATTCATCCAACACACCCTCTGAAAATACAGAGAGAAAACAGAAACCCAGAAACAAAACCACCTCATAACCAAGACAATCCCAGAAATCAGCACCTAGACCTATATTCACCCCAAAACCAGATGTCTAGATGCCAGCTTATGACAGCCAGGGTAGTAATATCACCAACAGAGCCCAGCTATGTTACCACAGCAGGTCCTGAAGATTCCAACATAGCTGAAGCAAAAGAAAAAGACCTTAAAACCAACTATATGAAGATGACAGAGGTTCTTAATGGGGAAATGAATAAACCCCTTAAAGAAATCCAGGAAAACAATTGAAGGAAATAAAAAAAAAAATCGCTCAAAGAAAGCCAGAAAAACACAAGCAATTGAAGAAACCAATAAATCCCTTAAATAAATAAATTGAAGGAAACAAATATAACTGTACAAGATCTGAAAATGGAAATAGAAGCAAAAAAGAAAACACAAATTGAGGGAATACTGGAAATGAAAAATTTAGGACTGCGAAGAGGAACTGCAGAGGCAAGGTTCACCAACAGAATACAGAGATGGAAGAGAGAATCTCAGGCATTGAAGATATGATAGAATAAATGGGTATACCAGTCAAAAAAAATATTAAATCTAAAAATTCATGACACAAAATATCCAGGAAATATAGTAAACTATGAAAAGACCAAGCTAGAAAAAGAATGCCAGCTCAAAGGTCCAGAAAATATTTTCAACAAAATCATAGAAGAACAATTTCCTAACCTAAAGGAGTAGGTGCCTATCAAGGTATAAGAAGTATACAAAAGAACAAATAGTTTAGCCCAGAAAAAAAAGTCCCCTCACTACATAATAATCAAAACATTAAGCATACAGCACAGGAAAGAATATTAAATGCTACAATGGAAAAATATCAAGTAACATACAAAGGCAGACCTGTGAGAACTGCACCTGACTTCCTAATAGAGAGTTGAAAAGCCAGAAGGGCTTTGGACACATATGTGGCAGACTCTTAAGAAACCACAGATCCCAGCCCATATTACTATACCCAGAAAATTTTCATTCACCATAAATGGAGTATAAGATATTCCATAATAAAGTCAAATTTAAACACTATCTACCTACAAATACACTACAGAAGATGCTGAAAAGGAAAATCCAACCCATGACTACACACATGAAAACAAAGGAAATAATTTCACGGCAGCAAAACCAAAATGAGGGAAGTGCACACACACACACACACACACACACACACACACACACACACACGTACACATAACACACCACCACCACCACCAAAGTAACAGGAATTAACAATCATTGTTTATCGATATTGCTCAATATCAATGGGCTCCATTCTCCAATCAAAGACACAGATGAACAGATTGCATGTAAAAAGAGGATCCAACTTTGTACTGCATACGAAAAATATCAAGGATAGACATTATCAAAAGGTAAAAGCTGGGAAAAGGTATTCCAAGAAAATGGACCTAAGAAGCAAGCAGGTGTAGTCATTTTAATATCTCACAGAATAGAATTCAGACAAAACTTAATCAAAAGAGATGGGGAAGGACCCTACCTATTCATCAAAGAGAAAATCCACCAAGATAACATTTCAGTTCTTAACATCTATGCCACAAATCCAGAGTCACTGTTAGCATTCAGACCCACCCATCCAGCATCCTGACAACATCATCTTATGTAAAGTCCTCTTTAAGAGAAAACCCCTCCCCCTTCCTTTTTCTTGCCACAAGGGTTGCACACACCCCTCCCCCTTTCCTCTTTCCTTCTCCCTTTCCCCTTTAATAATAAAACTTTTCTCACCAGGCGGAGGTGGCCCACGCCTTTAATCCCAGCACTTGGGAAGTAGAAACAGGCAGATCTCTGTGAATTCGAGGCCAGCCTCGTCTACAGAATGAGATCCAGGACAGGCACCAAAACTACAAAGAGAAACCCTGTCTCAAAAAACCAAAAAAACAAAAACAAAACAAAACAAAACCCAAGCAAAACTTTTCTCATTAGCACTATCTCATGGTGAGTGTAACTTTCTATCATGCTCCTTGACTCCACTCACTAAGGCTGCCTCAGCCATTTTTAAAATACAACAGTCACCACCTTTGTAAAACCTCTGCAGCTTAAGTCACACATTGACCCTCACACACTGATAGTGAGAGACTTCAATACCCAACTCTCATCAATGGACAGGTCCTCCAGACAAAAACAAAACAAAGGAAATGCTAGAGCTAACTGAAGTTATAAACCAAATGAACCTAACTGATATTTACAGAACATTCCACCCAAACATAACATAAAAGAATATACTGTCTTCTCAGCACCTCATGAAATTTCCCCCCAAATTGATGACATTACTGAAAGTCTCAACAGATATGATGAGGAAACTGAAATAATCTCCAGCATCCTATCAGACCACCATGGATTAAAATTAGACATAAATAACCACAGAAACAACAGCAAGCTTAAAAACTCATGGAAACTGAACAATTCTCTACTGAATGACTACAGAGTCAAAACAATAATAAAGAAATTAAAGACTTTCTAGAATTCAATGAAAATGAATATACAACATACCCAAATTCCTGGGACATAAAATGGTGCGTGCTAAGAGGAAAGTTCCTAGCACTAAGTGCCTATATACTAGCAACTTAACAGCACACCTGAAAACCCTACAACGAAAAGAAGTAATGCTGATTAAACCATTTCATGAAGGACAACCAAAGAAAGAGAGACACCTGAGGAAATAATGAAGTCTTAAAGGAGCAGATAAGTGAGCCTCAGTGGACTGAACCCCATGCAGTCTTGCAGAAGCCTTTTTATTGATTGTTACACAAACAGTACTTTTTTAACAAGTCAGTATTCACATACTAAACCTTTGATCTGATCTAGGAGTTGCCTGAAGGAACACATCACCCAAATAATTCTCAGCCATTACAAGACTCCCTTGTTTGCCAGGAATGTCTTGTGACTGAAGTTTTGCAAAAGCTCTGGAGCTACTACAGGAAAACAACTCTATAAAGCTCAGATAATAATTTCTGATTATTTACAAAACATTTACTTCAAAGCCTAGGTGAGACATCACTCTGGAGTTTACACCAGGAACAACAGCCCTACTAAATTTCTCACTACAAAGTAAGCAAACTAGAAAGGAGTAGACAACAACCTATACAATTGAGGGCTAAAATTAATAAAACAGAAACAAAAAAATACTGCAAAAATAAATGAAACAGAGTTGATTCTTTGAGAAAATTAACAAAATAGACAAATCCTTATCCGAACTAACTATGAGACAGAGAGAAAATATCCAAATTAAAAAGATCAGAAATGAAAATGGGGACTTAACAACATACACCAAGGAAATTCACAGACTCATAAGGACATAACTTTAAAAACCTGTACTCTACCAAATTGGAAAATGTAAAAAAAAAAAAGGATAATTTTCTCAGCAGGTACATCTTACCAAAGATCAATCAAGACCAAGTAAATGATTTAAATACATATAAAACACCTAGTGAAATAGAAGCAGTCATTACAAGTCTTTTAAACCAGGGCCAGTTTTAGTGCAGAATTCTACCAGACTTTGAAAGAAGAGTTAATGGCAATACTCCTCAAATTATCTCACATAGAAACAGAAGGAACATTACCCAATTCTTTTATGAAGCCACAGTTACCCAGATACCCAAAGCACATAAAGATTCAACAAAGAAAGAGAATTACTGGTGTTGGGGATTTAGCTCAGTGGTAGAGCGCTTGCCTAGCAAGCACATGGCCCTGGGTTCGATCCTCAGATCTGGCCAAAAAAAAAAAAAAAAAAAAGAGAGAGAAAGAGAGAATTACAGACCAATTTCACTCATGAACACTGATGCAAAAATACTTGACAAAATACTTGAAAACAGAACCTCAAAACACATAAAAAGGATCATCCATATGACCAAGTAGGCTTCATCTCAGTGATGCAGGGATCATTCAATGTATGAGAATCAGTAAATACAATCTACCATATAAATAAGCCAAAATTTAAAAAATGCACAGGACCATATCATTAGACACTGAAAAGGCATTTGACTAAATGCAACACCCTTTCATGATAAAAGTCTTTGTTGGGATTAGGGATACAGGTGCATACCTAAAATAAGACAATTTACAGAAAGCCTATAGCCAACATGAAATTAAATGGAGAGAAACTCAAGCCAGTTCCCCTAAAATCATGAACAAGTCAAGGCCATCCACTCTCTCCATATTTATTCAATAAAGTCCTTGAAGTTCTAGCTAGAGCAAAAAGACAGCTAAAGGAGATCAATGGGATATCATTTGGGAAAGAAGTCAAAGTATTATTTGTAGGTGATATGATAGTATACATATGTGACCCTAAAAATTCCACTACTAAACTACAACCAATTAATATTTTCAACAAAGTGGCTAGATACAAGATCAACTAAAAAAAAAAATCAGTATCCCTCCTATATACTAATGAGACTGAAAAATAATTCATGGCAACAAAATCTTTCACAATATTCTCAAATAATATAAAATATGTTGGGGTAACTCTAGAAAAGAAAGTTAAATTCTTGTATGAAATATTTGTCAGAACAACCCTTGGAAGGTGATTGCTTCAGCTAGATTCTGTGTTCTTTCGGTCCTTCACTTTTTATTTATGTAATGTAGACAGGATGTCTGAAGTTCTCAGAGCTGGCTGACAAATGAGAGTACACAAGAGATTACAATCAGCTGCAATGACATGCTGTCCCATGACCAATACAGCACTGCCTGTCAGAGTCCTCTATCAGGGTATAATCCTTTAACAACTGCTATTGTCTTCTTTCCTCCTGAGACACCCAGCTTGTTCTTAACAAGTGATCATTTAGGTTATTTTCAAATTTAGGCAGTCATTTTCATAACTGCCATGAACATGGGAGTTCTGATACTTCTTAATACTAATTTCAAGTGCATGGAAGATTACACTGAGAAGATTGCTGGGGTCCATAGCAATTCTGTCATTTTATGAGAACTCTGTATACTGTAGACACACATGAACACATGGATAGAAAAAGGAGGTCTGGACAACATGGTTACTCTGTTGTTTGTGGTAATGGGGTTGGTGAGTTGAGGTAATATGCCCAAATGTAACAGAATACACACACTAAAAAGGTGCAGTTTTACATCAACTATAACGATGTAACATGGTTTTAATTTATTATATTTGATATCTGTGGAAAATTCTAAAGCACTGCTTTCAGAGCTCTCATAGGATTATGAAGACATAGTACACACGCTGACAATGGACTTCAGTACTTACTGCAAAGCTACAACAATTAGGAATATGTACAACGTTTGTGAAAGAATAAGAGGATAGAGAGAAAAAGCCAAAAAAAAAAAAAAAAAAAAAGACCTAAGGAAACTCAGAGAAAATGTTCGCTTGACCAGTGTAACCTATGATTGTAGGTTTATAGAAATGAAATAAAAACAGACTTCACAAAATTAACTCAAAGTGGCCCCTAAACTCACATTTCTGACCCTTCAATTAGTGATCTCTCTCATCTAAGCAGAGGCCCCAGATTCTGGAGCTCTCTCTGGAAATGGAAGTCATCAGAAAGGTGGGCTATGGCTCCATAGTCCTTCCCTGTTGCCCACTGTGGTTTCAGGCAAGCCCAGCCCCACTGATGCCCAAACACACAAAACAATGTTGAGGGATAATTTAAAGTCTGCTTCCTGCAACATAAACTATAGCACAATATATGGAATCTATCTACCTGCCCAACCCCATGCACACCCAAAAAACCTCTGCAGTTCAGAAACTCCTTTTGTCCCCTGGAATTGAATTTTCCCAATCAAGTATTACTGAAGTGTGATCCCCATCACCTTCTTTCTACCACTTTCTAAACTATTTGCTAAGTTTATCACATAAAAGTGAATGTGAAATGCAGTATTCAGAACTTCTAGAAACTAGACCTTCAGTTTCCCAATCTCTCTTCCCACTGCAAACTAAAAGCAATGCCTGTGTGTGCACATTGGACAGTGATATTACAAGCATCACAGCCTCCCATAGCAGAGCAGCATAGTCTTCCTCCCCCAGGGAATCCATATTCAGGAAGGCTACCACATATAGCAACATACAGCAGGTCACCACATATAGCAACAGAATCAGTAGGGCTTATGGTCCATCCCTGTCCCAGAACCTGGGACTCTGATAGCAGAGCCAACATGCTCTTACTGATCTGGGGACAGTGGCCACCACATTCACCATGGCATGGCTGTGGTTTTCCATACAGCTGCCTATAGCAGAATCAGAGAAAAATCCTGGAAAGAACCTGCAAGCTAACCCCCACTAGTCCTCCTGATTTTAAACCTTCCCAGAGTCCAATATTAGCTAGAGTCACCCAGCTGGGCCTCAAAACATTAGCAGCTCCCCTACTGGATGAGCAGAGATAAAATGACTCAGACAACTCATGCCTTCTCAGCTCTCTCATTGCATCCAAGGAGTAGACTGGGCCCTAGTCCGGGAAAATTTTATTTCAGTAGAATCTTCAATTCTCCTAGTAAACTTCCTGTTCCTCTCCCAATGGACAGGCTCTTTTGTGTGCACATTACACTACACACTCAATGTCCAGTGCAGTCAACCCTTCATACCTCAGAAGTCTTACAGCCAAACACACGTCACATTCAAACAGTAGGTGTTGTTAAAGCAAAGAGAGGATTACAAAGAAAGGAGGAGTCTATGAGGGGTCTTGAAAGCAGGAAAGAGATGGTGGAAAGGGTGTAATTGTAATCCTAAAGAATTATTTTTAAAAGATGAAACAGGCTTTACCGTTATGTGCTCTAGAGAATAGGAATTTGTATTAGAGCACACCAAGTATTACTCATGCCTTTTCTCTTAGGCTGTACATCTTAAAACTGGAAAATACAGTATTTTATCCAGGATAAATTGTTCTTTATTGTGGTTGAACAGGCTAACTAACTACAGTAACTTGGCTTCACAATAAGTTCAGTTCTTTATCCAAATTCTTGATGCCCTCATCTGTGGACCAGAGAAATGGCCAGTCACAACACTTACCGATCATCTAACATGATTACCTCACTACTCATTGCTAATGTCAACTACTTTCATAGCAGGAAAGCTTTCACCTTCCTTCTTGCCATCTTTTTCTGTGCTGTGACTACATCTGCTTTATAGTTAGTTGGTCGTGAACTCAATTCTTACACAATTTCCTCTTCATTTGTAAGTTCCAGTAAAAGCCAGCAAGGTTGGAGGACATTCATTCACTGGTCTATTTTTCCTTCTCAATGGCCAGTCAAGGACTAACCTTGAAGCAGTTGCAGAATTGACTTTCCAACACTGGCCAGAAGAGGCAGGATTAAATGTTCAAAGGAATTCTCAATTACATAGTGTGAAGCAAGCCTGAGCTACAGGAGATATTACTCTAAATTAGTGGTTCTAAACCTTCCTAATACTGTGAGCCTCTCATTGTGATGTCCACCCCAACTACAAAATTATTCCACTGCTACTTCATAACTATAATTTTACTTTGTTGTGAAACATAATATAAATATCTGTGTTTTCTGATGGTCTTTTCAAGACAAGGTTTCTCTGTGCAGCTTTGGTGCCTGTCCTGGATCTTGCTTTGTAGACCAGGCTGGCCTCAAACTCACAGAGATCCTTCCTGGCTCTGCCTCCCGAGTGCTGAGATCAAAAGCATGTGCCACCACGGCCCGGCTATCTGATGGTCTTAGGTGAATCTGATAGGATCATTTGATTACCCCAAAGGGAGCCAGGATTCTCCAGGTTTAGAACCACTGCTTCTAACTGACATAAATAAGTAAATAAATAGCACTAAGGAAAAAGTGGAATGATAGTCTAATGACTGAGAACACTGGAAAATAGAAACAAATAGAGATTAGAGCAGTAATTTAAAGAAAATGAAATTTAGGAGAGGAAACTAATAACTGAATTTCTAAAATCATAACAAATAATTAGAAGAACACTTAGCTATATTGACTTTGAAAGAGAATAGGTACTTCCTTGGTAGGGAGAACGCCATTAATAAGACATTTTATCACTTGTCCATGTAAAATGTTAGCTGCTGAGTACTGTAAGTTGATCTAGATTTATAGCCAATGGCCTGTGTCTCAAACCTCTCAGCTGATTTAACTGTGTCAACCAGAACTGCACATATGTACACAGAAGAGTTCCCTAACTGAAAACTAAATACTTAGCAGTTCAAGTTACCCACCCTAAATTATACAGCCATCAATTCTATCTGCCTTCATTCATAAGGAAGAAATTAATACATGCTGGTAAATTACCAGACAGTCACTCACCCTGCCCCAGTAGGTCCTTCTTTATGATGGAGAGCCCTGCAGCTCACTGCCTTAAACATCAGTCTATGATCTAACTATTGCCCAGTCTATTTTCACTGCAATGTGCACAGTACACTGTTCCTCCTCTTCTGGTCTGAAGGTAGAAGCAATTCTCCACACACAATACTTTTTCCTGTTATTGCAATGGACAGTCCACTATGTGACTCAAACTGGTCATTTTATAACTCTGTGGTGCTACAGACCTGTAATCCAAAAATTTAGGGTAGTTTGTCAGAAGGATAGCAAGGGCAATGCCCTGTGGGGATGCAGACAGGGTTAAAGTCCACCTCAATCAACATAAGAGACCTTGACTCAAAACCACTTTTCAAAAATGCTGGAGATATAGCTGTTAAGAGAATTAATATACCTTTATGGCACACTGGTACTTAATGTTGGTTGTGACCCTTTAATAGCCCCTTGAACAGCATATTAGACTAGGCCTATTCTTTGATGGGGGTAGGGGGCAGCTTTTGGCTGGTGGTAAATCACGGTCATCACTTTTGTTTTGGAAATGTAGTAATGGCTCGTTAATCCTGGTGAACAAACATTTATAATCTTATACTATTCTCTAATAGGCAGGATTAGCATACTACTTATCTTTGGGGATTTAGGAGGCAATTATCTAAATTCTACTTCTTGTGACTTAATGTCTCCTAAGAATTGGTAAATGCTTATACCATCTATTATACTCATCTACATCACAGTTTAGCAGTGGAATGCTACTCTACATAGGAGATAGCATTTACAAGTTCCACAAAATTAGCTTCAGATGGATCCTAAAAAAAAATGTTAAATATTAAAAGTGCAGAATTTCTGAAAGATACTAGAGAGACCAGGGCTCTCCCAGTTTGGCAATTCTGTCTTCCATAGAGACAATACAAGCATTAAAGGCACCAGCATTTCACAGTGATGTCGACAACAAGGATATCTCTAAACATAGAACTAGACCTTGGAGTGAAGCTATTCACAGGCTGACACTCAGCCACAGGGAGTTGCAAATAACACATAAGAACACACAGGACCACACAAGATTATGCTGAACTCTGCATTTGGTGCTGGCTTCCACCCAGTCAGAGGAGGATCCACCACACCTTCTCCCATAGCTCCACTGGCTGCTTCTCCCAGTTTGGGGATGCAGGTCCCTTACTCACCTTGGTGCTGCAGCCTAGATTGCTCATGCTCTTCCCACAGTTCCCCTTAGCACACAGGCCACCTTCCTACTTCCTCAGCAGAGGAACTGAGCCAGAAGACTGGCACCTGGAAGAACCCTCCCATCTGACTGGTCTGTGTGAGGCCTTGATTGGCTAGTCTGGCCTGAGTGACAGGAATAGTTCCTTTGGGGTCCAGGTGAGCTGAAAAGGTTCCCCACTCCAAGCACAGACCTACCCTATACTACCCTATAGTCTCTTTTTAATGTAAACCAATGGATTCAGTTTTAAAAGAAAGTATACAAATTCAGAAGGAGGCTAATCAAACAAATGTTTCACAAAAGAAACACAGGATATCTTAAGCACATTGTAAACCAAGTCCACAGTGGTGTTGGGAGTAGTAACCACAACCCTATGTTTGGAAAGAGTTGGGTTCTCAGGACCTGAAGAAATAAATGCCCCCAGACCTTCACCAGCTCTCCCAAGCATATTCCTGGTTTTTGAGAAGGAGCTCTGTTTTTACTTTATACACCAGGGCCTTAAGAAAACCTCCCAAGGCCTGGGCAGGTTGCCAAACTCAGTGAGGCCTAGTTTCTCAAGTATCTTCTAGAAGTTCTGCATTTTGAATTTGATATTTAAGTATAAGATCCATTTGGAGTTAATTTTGTGGAGGTTATAAATGGCATCTCATTAACTGGGTCATGGATATAAAGGATTTAGCAATGCTTGGGAGACAGTAAGTCACACAAAGTGGAATTGAGCTATGGGAGGGCTACCTTTAAAATACCCAAAGGTAAATAGTATGTTAACCAGGCCTGTTAAGAGATTAGGATGCTAAGATATAAATATTTGTTCACCATTTATGTATACTGTTATTGACCACATGTCTGTGGTAAAAACAGCTAATGGGATGCTCATCCATAGAGAAGATTGAGAGACCCTCTGTGCAAAGATCTCTAGAGCTGTAGTAAGATGGAGCATCATAGTTTTAAGAGGGATTTCTTAAGTTGTGTTGTGCTAAATGCTGTAACACTAACTTGATTTTTTAAAAATGTATTTGCTGTTTATTTGTATTGCCTATATAGACCCATTAAAAACCCAAAGCATGGTTACAGTAGTGATGCCATGTATTGTATGAATACTGTCTTGTGTTTTTTCTAAGCTTTAGTTTAACAGATTTTACCTAGGAAATATTAATTTATTACATTATCTTATATACAGTTTCTGTTCAGCTTTCTTTTATTTTATTCTTGTTGCTCAGCACTATCTTAAGACAATCAATTGGCACCTTCCTAAGATCAGCCCTGCCTGCTTCCAAAGGATGACCACCACTAGGTTTGCTGATGGTCGATATTCTATCATATGAGGCATCCCCTCCTTCTGATTGATTATACAGCCTCTTTCACAGAGGCAGTGAAATTAAGCCCTAATGACATCTTACCTTATGGTTTTGGAGAAGAGATAGAGTACATAGCCTGGGAAAAAGAATTGGAAGGAGGTGGATTCTGTATATGCACCTATGAGAAAGCCATCATAAAAGTGGGAATTTACCTTGCGGGATTATTGGCTGTATATGCTGAGGAATGTAATGTAATGCTAAGTATATGGGCAGTGGAAATATAGAGAGAAGGTAGAGTCAACATATGCAGCTATGGGAAAGCCATTGTACAAAGTAAGTGGAGAGAGACATTCCTGTGTGGCTGCTTTGGGGTATGTGTCTTAGAGTTTTTCTATGAAGAGACACCATGACCACAGCAGCTCTTATAAAGAAAAACATTTCATTAGGGTTGACTTACATTCAGAGTGTTTAATCCATTATTGTTATGGTGGAAGCATAGTGGTGTTATGCCTATATCATGAGTACCCCCCGCCCCCAACAAGATCACCAAGGAGCCAATGTCTGATGCAAAAACAAAAGGTTTTTTTTTTTGTTTTGTTTTGTTTTTTTGTTTTTTTTTTTTACAGGTGATATCTATCTATCTATCTATCTATCTATCTATCTATCTATCTATCTATCAGAAAATAGCTTTTAACTGTATGAAACCAACAATTCATGGCATTAATATGGAGTGGTGTTGCTTGAGGGAGTGCTAGGAAATGTGAATGCTAAAGATGTGACATTTCATATTCAGCTACTTGAATCAAAGGATGAAACTTTTTTAGTTTTAATGTATGTTGGCATTAATTGTGAGAAGTCAGTTGGGCTGGCTAGTGTTATGTCAACCTGACACAGGCTAGCGTCATTGGAGTGATGGGAACCTCAACTGAGACCAGGCAGCAGGCAAGCTTGTAGGGCATCTTTTCTTTTCTTTTCCTTTCTTTCTTTCTTTCTTTCTTTCTTTCTTTCTTTCTTTCTTTCTTTCTTTCTTTCTTTCTTTCTTTCTTTTTTCAAGATAGGGTTTCTCTGTGTAGCTTTGGAACCTGTCCTGGAACTCACTCTGTAGCCCAGGCTGGCCTCGAACTCACAGAGATCCACCTGCCTCCAGGCAGACTTTGTCTGATACTCAGTTACAGTGAATGAAGGAGGAAGCCCCAAATACTCATTACAAGGGGTCTATATAGGAAACATTTACATGCAGTGGGTTACATATCTTAGTGTCTTAGAATTGGATGAGGGAGCTAGGGATGAGGTAGTTCTTTGAAGTTACTGGCTGAACTATAAGCATGGAATTACTAATGGCTGACAGGATACAGGATATCTACAGAGACATACATTTTTCACTCCCCATATCCTGTTCACTGGGTCCAGGATATATCCATTTAAATTTATCGTTCCAGTCTAAGTTCACCTACTGGTAAGCTTCTGGGTTCATTTATAGGCTAGCTCTAAATTATGGTCAGCTCTAAATTCATCTACAGGTCAGCAGATACCTTGGGATGGGAGCTGATTCTTTAAAGGGCTACTGACTTTTCCCCTTCAGTGGTATGCAGCCAGCCATGGTGCGGGAGAGAGTGCTGAGAAATCTACAGCCAGACCAGCGGGCAGAAGGAAGTGACTGTGACACAGTTCCTCCAACCATGCCACACTTCCTAACAGTGCCACTCCCTCGGGGACTATGGGGACCATTTTGATTCAAACCACCACACTATCCAAACTCCTGTAAGTACTTCCTCAATTATGTTCAGTAAGTAAATTTAATAAACTCATTGGTTCCCCAGGGTGGACTTTGGTGAAATTTTACTTTGCATTGTCATTGGGATTTATGCAGATGGGATAGACATTGCTTTGTCCCCCTCCGCTGGGGAGAAAATTCTCACAACAGATCAAATATATTTGTTTATGTCCCTATGTCTCATGGTATTAGAATAAAGAAACAGTACATAAAAGAACATGTTAGAAGAATGTAAATATGGAAATGGCCCTCGTAAAGAAGGGCTTAGATATATGAAGATGATAATAACTGGATTGCTCCAGAATAAAAAAAGGCAGGAAAGCTTTTACAAGTTATGAAGTTCTCAGTAAGTTATTTAAGGTACAGAAAGGATAATTTTAGAGATCATACATTGTACTAATGTTGGCAAGGTCAGATATCAACTATTTCAAATTCTCGCTTTTGTTAAGTTATGTATGGCTATTGAAATATTATACAACAGTTAAAAGTACCAAACTGGTGTAAAAACTGATCTTGTAGGTGTTTCATAATCATTCTGAGATTATTCTAATGTGGTTAGAGGTACTAAATGGAAGAACATTTCTCCTCCTTCCCTACAAGGTCAGTGAGGTCCCTGGAGACTAAGGCTACTGATGGAGGCCATGACGTTCCCACTCATGAATTTGAAACATTGTTCAGTCTACAAAAAGGAGGGTTAATGTGGGAAAGATTTCCTTAAGGCTTCAGAAGAAGCTACAGTACATAAAGGAAAGCCTTTGATTTACCTTCACATTGATGGACAACTGGTAAACAAAAGGCTAAAAGAATCTGAGGTTCCTCTTAAGCCCAAGTGACTCATTGAGGACTAGTTAGTTGCTCAACTGGCCTTGGCAGTACATGAAGAACTCCTAATTTTGGCCACATGCGTGGTCTTCAGCCCTCAACAGAAAAGGTTAACAAGACTAGGAGAATTGCTAACATCCCAAGGGATCACACTGCACAGACAGTAGGTGTAAGTCTACACGAGCTGTTATTTAGACGGCCAATCTCACTACTATTTTCTCCATCACAAAAGATGTTGCCTAAATGTAAGACGTCAGACCCTGGCTCACTGAGCACCTGCTCACAGCCAAGGAAAACAGGCCCATGATAGACTTAACACTCCAATTTTTTCTCTTTCTAAAAGCCTCATGGGAGGGGCACCATCTGACTTTTGGCTAATGAAACAGTTATGAAGGGTGTGAAAGCTGATTGTGGGTTCATTACTCTGGAGACCAACCATGGAAGACAAAGAGAAACGTATGATAGATGAGGGCTACTGGAGCCCATCATGAATGTCTTAGGGACTTTGGACATTTTAGTTCTTAGAGTTTGCACTCAATGAGAGGCCCTCTGGAAGGGCCACCTGATACCAAATTCAGCTGGAAGAAGCCAGATTGGTCATCATCCCAATCCCTTAATGGCAGTTAAGTTACCTCTTAAGAAGGGCATGGGATAATAACTGTAGTTAGAAACTGACTAGGCAGTTTAGGGTAAAAAGGCCCCCCAAAAACTAACTGGTTGGTTCTTTACTAAAAGCCAGAGGTGTCACTGGGACTCTTAGCAGTTTCACCCTTGCCAGAGGCCAAAGATGCCAGAAGTGTTTTGGAGCTGTGATTTCTGATGCTAAGTGATTCTGGGGGCCTTAGTAAGGAGGAATGTTAAAAGTGATAAGGAAGCCTGTTAAGAGAACAGAACCTCCTGGCCAAGAAACCTGGACTGTGGAGCTCAAGAAATAGCCACTCAGGACATATACAGATCACCTATAATTGATTAACTGATTGCACATTGGTAATCCAAACTGCAGACAAAACTGGAAAACATTCAAGCTCCTTTATTTCTGTACTGTGACCATAATGGCTTGAAATGTGTGTGCTGTGGGATAATGCTCTTGTACACTGTAAAAATTTGTCACTCAAACGGGTTTAATAAAATGCCAATTGGCTAGCAGCCAGGCAGAAAGTATAGGCAGGGCAACCAGACTAGAAGAATTCTGGGAAGAGGAAGGGCAGAGTCAGGAGTTGCCAGCCAGGTGCAGAAGGAAGCAAGATGGGAATGCCGTACTTAGGAAAGGTACCAAGCCATGTGGCTAAACATATATAAGAATTATGGGTTAAATTAAGTATGAGAGCTAGTTAGTAATAAGCCTGAGTTATTGGCTGAGATTTTATAAGTAATATTAAACTTCTGAGTCAATTATTTGGGAAGTGCCTGCTGGGTATCTGAAAACAGGCAAGCAGGAAAGAAAGTTCTGTCAACATGTGGTGCCCAAACTTTTGCTGAGAATTTCCATATAAAACCTGAGAAATCTTAAAAAAAGGATTCTAAACATACAAAATTGGAGTAAAAAGCAGCTTCTTGGTAACCATCTTTTCTTTGGTAGGCTCTGTTTGCTGGCAGTGAGCAGAGGTACAGCTCCTTTAAGATATAGTTTGCTGACTCAGTATTAGTGATAAAAATGGTGTGGCTTTTTTAAGAAGCCCTGCTGCCAAACACTTAAATGGAGTTTATGAGCAGCAGGTGGCACACTACTCAGTGGTAGCACAGACCCAAACTTCTCAGAGTTGGAGCAGTACACATGCCTCTGAAATGAGACTAGTATCTCAAGGAACCAAGGATTAGGGTGAGTCAGCTACCAAAGTTGCAGCTTTAGTCCTAGCCATGTCCAATTAGCAGCTTAAATGCTCATGTTGTCAGAAAAAGATTGAGATATGCAATAAAGACAGATTAAAACAAAAACAAAAAACCTCTAAGTAGATTATAATGTGTTTAAAAATACTCTCACATAGGCTTGGGGGAGTAAAGAGAAGGTATAGACAGTCATAAAAAAGAAACATACAGTTTTAAAATAATAAAGTAAAATTCTTAAAAGGAAGTAAATAATAAAAAAAGCCATGTAAAGATGGAAATATAGAGAGTCTGGATACTGTATGCTATTGTGCTGTCATTGAATTGTTTGACAGCTGATGAAGGAGCAACATCTGCTAAGAAATATTTGATTATAAATGCTGCTGGTTAACCTATATATTTTGAAAATGCTTTGACTTCAAAATTTAAGTCAAAAGATGTTATTTTGGAGAAGAGGTTGTGCTTTTATTTCCACAGGGAATGAGAGGCCATGGATTCATTCTGTGTTAAGAAAAATCAGATTTGATCAAGGAAGACCCTCTGAAAAATCTCCAATGGGAATGAATGGCCCAGATGATCCAATGTGTCAGAGCACCTCTGATGCAGTTTCCTCTGAGTTCTGCATCCAGAAAGGTTTCAAAGCTGCTGGATGAGATGATCTACAGATTACTCCAGTCAAGACTTGACCATAATCCTAAATTTTCTCAGGGTCCCCATAAGATTAACAACACCTCCACTCAGCAGGAAGTAGCCTAAAAAGCTACACCACATTCTCAAAAAATGGATTATGGGTTTTTGTCTTTGTTTAGGGGGTTTGGTCACAAATTATTATTGGTCATAGTTAATCTTGTTATGAAAGAGAAAGGAGATCTGATATAGAAATGATGGTAAAAAAGGGTAGGTTATTAAATCTACTTTAATCCAAAAGACAACTGTTAATCTTACCTATTTTTACATTAGTATGAATTTTAGTTTACTCATACAAATTTAAAGTCAGTTTTGTTATACTGTATGTACACTTCTACTCTTGCTTATGCAGCTCATTTAAGAATGTAATATGTAATTAAGAAATACAGATTAATAGTCATGTATAATAAGAAACTTATAGACATGTTAGATATGTTTCCAAGGTCATACAGAGATATATTTCAGATAGATAGGCAATCTTCAAACACTTCAAAGACCTATAGAATATGGCATTTAAAATGTTTTAAGAACTTAGACTTTTCTCCACAGTGAGATATGTCTGTTCTTGGCACACCAATTAGTTCAAAGAGGATAATGAGCATTGAAGAAATTCCATATGGAGGGTTTTTTTTTTTTCATGGCAAAAGCTAGCCATGTGGGCAAAGAAAGTGCCTTGTCTTGACTGCTGTAGGTAGGCTGAACAAATTGGACAAGCAGGACACAAAAGAAAAGAGTAGCAAACTTTAAAAAGACAAGGTGAGACAGTCCTTCAAAATTCCTGTTTCACAGATAAGTCTATCAGATAGGCTAGGCTTGTATGCTGAAAATGGATGCCCCAACATTGCAAAGCAACTCTGGGTAACCATCCAGGCAGCCTGATGTCCCTGTCATTAGGTAACATGACATCCTTCTGGAGTCTTTGATGGAGTTGAAGACTAGATAGCTTTAGTTATAGTTTTTTTTTTTTTTTTAGTTATAATAAAAGATAAAAGATACAAAACTTTAGACTTGCCAAGATAGATAATTAAGTATTTTTCTCTAATTTTGTCAAATGCAAAAGGATTGGCTATGTTACTGTACATGTTAATAACTGTTTTTGCTTTACTATATTAAGGTTAAAAATCTCCATATTAGACAACAAAAGAGAAATGCTCTGGGATAAACACTCTTGTGCACTGTAAAGATTTGTCCCTCAAATCAGCTTAATAAAACGCTGATTGGTCAGTAGCCAGGCAGGAAGTATAGGTGGGGCAACCAGACTAGGAGAATGCTGGGAAGAGGAAGGGCGGAGTCAGGAGTCGCCAGCCAGCTGCAGAGGAAGCAAGGTGAGAATGCTGCACTGAGAAAAGGTGCCAAGTCCCATGGCTAAACATAGATAAGAATTGTGGGAGCTGGGTGGTGGTGGTGCACACCTTTAATACCAGCACTTGGAAGCCAGAGCCAGGCGGCATCCCTGTTGAGTTTGAGACCAGCCTGGGCTACAGAGTGAGTTCCAGAACAGCCTCCAAAGCTACACAGAGAAACCCTGTCTCAATAAACCAGAGAGAGAGAGAGAGAGAGAGAGAGAGAGAGAGAGAGAGAGAGAGAGAGAAGAGAGAGAGAGAGAGAGAGAGAGAGAGAGAGAGAGAGAGACAGAGAGAGAGACAGAGAGAGAGAGAGACAGAGAGAGAGAGAGACAGAGAGAGAAAGAAAGAAATTGTGGGTTAATTTAAGTGCAAGAGCTAGTTAGTAATAAGCCTGAGTTACCAATTGAGCATTTACAAGTAATATTAAGTCTCTGTGTCAATCATTTGGAAAATGGCTGCTGAGTGTTTGGGAACAGGCAGGCAGGAGAGAATCTTCCACCTATAAGAGTCAACAATAAATTCCCATTCTTAAGCACCACTCTTCAATAAAAGCCTGGGCTGCATTAGGACACTCATTCCCTGTTTCTTTTTCCTTTTCAGTGACCAGTCAAGGCCTACTCTGGAATGACTTACATATTTGGGCTTTGAGGCAGGAAAGAGATGGAGGAAATGGTGTAATTATAATAAAAAATGTTTAGGAGTTAAAACAGGCTTTACGGCCATGTGCTCCACAGACTAAAGATTTGTATTACAGCACATCAAGTACTACTCATGGTATTTCTCTCAGGCTGAACATCTTAAAGCTGGAACATAACAGTCCTGTTAGGCAGGCCACACCATTTTACCCAGCTCTTCTGTTTTTGTTGAACTGGAGTAACTACAATAATTTGTTTTTACAATAAGTTTTATTCTTTATCCAGATTCTTGGTTACCTGGTCTGTGGCCAGGCAGGACACTTACCAGTTATCTAAGATGGATTACTTCAGTACTCCTAGCTAATGTCAACTACTTTCAACAGGAAAGCTTTCACCCTCCTTCGTGCCTTCCACTTCTGTGCTGTGGCTACACTGGCTTTAAAGTTGGTCAATGAACTCAATGATTGCACAAGTCTTCTTCATTTGTACATTCCCAATAAAAGCCAGAGGGATGGAAGGACACTTATTCACTATTTTTTTTCCTCACTGACTAGTTAAGGCCCAGACTGAAAGGAGTTAAAGGACTGTCTTCCCAGTCCTGGGAAGCAGAGGCAGGGTTAAAATGATCAAAGCAATTCTCAGTTACATAGTATAAGGCAAGCCTGAACTACAGGAGAAATTTCTTTTTGCACCCTTTGAATAGGATATAGTCTTGAAAGAGAAATGCCAATTAACAGACAGAGAGAGGCAGGCAAACAGGTCAACAATAATGAGAACACATCAGAGTAATTGAGTGAATGATTACAAAGTATAAAAAAGGTGGGCAAGCTGGGTGTCTTCACTCATGCCTTTAATCCCAGGACTCAGGAAGCAGAGGTAGGTGAATTTAATTGAGTTGGATGCCAGCCTGGCATAAGCAATGAGTTTCAGGACAGCCAGAGTTAATAAGACCCATCTCCACCAACAAACAAACAAACAAACAAACAAATAAAAATTTTAAAAAATCAATCAAACAAAAAAAAAAATGGTAGAAAGAACTGAGAGGTTTTTACTAAAGTTCTTACAGAGGTTTGCATTCACTTTAGTTCTGTATTATTCTTCCAGAAACCCGAAGTGCCTCAGTTTAAACTATAACATTAAGATCTTACTAAAAGGAAGTGTAGTTACTCATGAACAGGTGAAAGTATTAATAATGTAAATGTTGGTCATTAATAAACAACATAGAGAAGGATAGATGGTTCATCAGTTAAGATCTCTTACTGCTCTTACAGATAGGAGGTTCAATGGCCAGTACTTACATGGGGATTAACAACTGTCCATTACTCCAAATGCAGAGGTTTCTGAGGCCATTTTCTGACTACTGTGAAGACCAAACACACATGTGGTGCATATCCATGCATACAGGCAAAATATTCATACTTGATCATATGAATTCAAAATAAACACATAGGCAAGAAGAATGTTACAAATCTGCAATCCAATGACTCAGAAGGCTCAGGCAGTATTAATGCCTTGAGTATCATCAACATGGGAAAGGGAATACCCTCTGCCAAATTTCAAAATTCAAGATGTGGGTGGGTAGAATTCAGCACAACAGCATATGCTTGACATGTACAAAATCCTATATTCCAGGCCTACCAGCCAGTTTTATACATATTTTAGGAATGTTGGCCCATTTTTAAAACCCAGCACTCCAGGATCCAGAATCAACTGGATCTCTGATTTGAGGTCAGCCTGGTCTACTGAGCTACTTTCAGGACAACCAGGGCTACACAGAGAAACCTTGTGTTCAAAACTAAAATTAGAACAATAAAAAAATCAGGCTAGCAAAATGGCGTAAGACTGAATAGCAATTATTTAAACTGCATCTTATGTGCCTTAGTGATATCATGTATAACAGTAGTGAAAAAATGACAGCAGGACACAGTGACCAAGAAATGGGTTGAGGCCACAGACATGCACATCCTGTCCCCAGAAAAGAATTTCATCCACAAAGACTCCTCCTACTAAAGGTTCCACAAGGATAGCCACCACCAAAGGGAAACAAGAATTCAAATCATCCTATTTGGGAGCTTTTCATTCAACTAGCTACATTCTGACCCAAGTCATTACAGGTTTAGGATCATCCCATGATAACAATGTATTTACTCTAACTTCAGTGATTCTCATAGTCTGCCATAGCCCCTATATGTTTAAATGTCCAAAGTCTCTTCTGACATCCAAGACAATAGTTTGACGGTAACATCTTGTGAATTCAGAAAACAAGTTACAATGGCATGGAATACCCATTCTCATTCCAAAAGAGAATAATGGAGACATAGTGAGACAAGATTGGACCAAGGCAAGACTAAAAGAGCAGGGTAAACATCAGATCTTTTAGCTCTGTCTCAGACACATGGGGCTTCTGTTCAAAGGCCTTAGATGGCTCGTTTTTTCTTGCAACTTATATCTCTCCATTTGGCTACTTCTATTCCCTATATGCAGCTCTCCATGGCAGATGTCTCATAGCTTAGACATATCTACATCTTGTGGTCTCAAAATGCAATCCAGGCTTCATTCTCACAGCTTCATGAAATGAACTCTCAACACTGGATCTCTGACTCTGCCAAACATAGATACATACAATAGTGCTGAACTGAAACCAGAGACTAAGAACTCATAACCTGAAATTTTGGTTCCTTTTTGTTTCTAGCACCAGCACAACATGAGTGATCCTGCCAAGTTCAGCTTCTTAATTAGGATGGACAATTCATCACTTGGATCACAACTGCAACTGGTTCTGTATGAAGCTGCTTTCTCGGACTAGGAATCACTTTGACTAGTCCTTCCATTAATTGGTGGAGTATTACCCTTAGAGCACCTTCCTAGGTTTCCATTGTAGAGCAAGGGCATTTTCTTTAATGGTGAAAATCTCCGTGAGAATTCCTGTCTCTGTTTAAGTACTTGATTGCCATCTGAAACTACATTTTCATTTTCATTTATTTCTGCCTCACTTGTTGATACTTTTCACTGTAGTCTTAAATGAGTCATCATTAAGAGCCATCCAACAGATTCAATATTCCATCTAAGAAATCAGCCCATTACATTTTAATGTTACCTTACTCAATTTCTTAGAGCATAGGCAAAATAAGAACGATTTCTGGTCAAAATATCATACAAAGGACCTTTAATTTAATTTTTCATGGAATCTATTTCCAACAGAAATCCTATGACCTCAACTTCCACTGTCTGCATTGCTCTCAACAGTCCCACCTTCCGGGTTCTGGAAGAGCCAGTCAAGCTCTCTGTATGCTTTGTATATATTTTGCCAATTAAAATCTGGATATCTTCCATTTTCCTCCAAAAGACAATATTCCCAGGTTCTGACCAGTAACAACATCACTTTTTGTGTCCCATTTTTTAATTCTAACTTGCTTTTTTTGTTGCTGTCATTAAATTATTCTTTAACCAGATAATGAATGGGTTTTTTTTTTTTTTTGACTGATTCTTGTCAGATCACAGTCCATCACTTTGTGAGCTTAGGATAGAAACTCAAGCTAGCAACTGAAGGCAAAAACCATGGACAAACATTGTTTTCTGGCTGTCTCACTTGCTTGGTCACTGTCTTATATTCAACTAGCTCTCATATTCACCTGAGGCCCACTTGCTGAGGAATATTCCCAGTGGAAGAGCCTTCCCCCATCAATCACCAATCAACACACTCTCTGATAGACAGAGTAGTTTCTGGCTAGTATGAATAAAGCTGCTATGAACATAGTTGCGCAAGTGTCCTTGTGGTATGGTAGAGCATCTTTTGGGTATATGCCCAAGAGTGGTATACGTGGGTCTTGATGTAGATAGATTCCCATATCTAATGTCAGATCTCCAACTCCTTTCAGCTTTGTGACTGCAAATATTGGAAAAAATGAATAAATCCCCTAAAGAAAGCCAAGAAAAAACAGTTGAAGGAAATGAATGAAAGTGTTCAAGACCTGCAAATAGAAATAGAAGCAATATAAAAGCACAAACTGAAGTAATTCTGGAATGAAAAATCTAGGTAAGTGAATAGGAAACTACAGAGGCAAGCTTCACAAACAGAAGAGATGGAAGAGAAAATCTCAGACATTGAAGATATGATAGAAGGAATGACTATATTGATCAAAGAAAATATTAAATCTAAAAAATTTCTGGATCACTATGAAAAGACCAAACCTGGGAATAAAAGGAATAGGAGAGAAATTCCTGCTCTTAGGTCACGAATATATTTTCAAAAAGATCACAGTCCAAAATTCTCCTAGCCTAAAGGAGGACACCAAGAGAACACAGCCCACAAGATCAACTAAGTAGAGCTCATAGGGACTCACAGAGACTGAAGCAGAAATCATGGAGCCTGTATGGGTCTGTGACAGTTCCTCTGCATCTATGTTTGTGTATCTTGGTGTTCTTGAAGGACTCCTAAGAGTGGAAGGGGGGGTCTCTGACTCTTCACCTGCTCTTGGGCCTCTCTTCCTACTGGGTTGCCTGTCCAGCCTTGATATGAGGGTTTGTGCCTAGTCTTAGTGTAACTCGTTGTGCCATGTTTGGTTGACATCCCTGGGAGATCTGTTGTTTTATGAAGGGAAACAGAGGAGAGGGGATCCAGGGAAGAGGGGAGTAGGGCAGAGGACTGGAGACATAGAGGGAGGGGAAATACAGTAGGTTATATTGTATGAGGGAAGAATAAATAAAAAAAGAAAATACAGGAATGTCGACACAGTGAGGGAAGATTAGACCAAGGGAAGACTAAAACTCTGCAGGGCAAACACCAAATCCTGTAGCTCTGTCTCAGACACATGGGGGTTGATTCTTAAAAGGCTTAGATATCTCTGTGCCTGCAACTTTTCATACATGTTTCCACTTCCTGCATGTAGCTCTCCATGGCAGATGTCTCATAGCTTGGGTCTCTCAACATCCTAAGGTCTCAAAACAATACAAGCTTCAACTTCATAGCTTCATGTGATGAATTCTCACTGTCTCCTCATTGGATTTCTAACTATGAAAAACATACATGAATCTAAAGTGCTGAATAAAAACCACAGAGGAAGAATACATGGCCTCTAAGTTTTGCATCTTTCTTGTTTCCAGAACTAGTACAACATGGGTGATCACCTCAAATTTGGCTTCTAAATTGTGATGGACCCTATCACGCTTGAACCAGAGTTGCAGCAGGTTCTGTATGAAGTTACTTTCTGGCACTAGGAATCACTTTGCTTACTCCTTCCATAAATTGAAGGTTTAGCTGGATGGTGTCTTAACCTTAGGGCACCTTGATAAATTCTACTGTAGAGGAAGGGCCTTCTCTTTAATGGTGACAATCTCCTTGAAAGTTCCTGCCTGTTTCACCACTGGACTACCACCCAAAACTACCTAGTGTTGTTTTTCTCTACAAAACACAGACTTTTCATTTGTTTCTGCCCCATTTGTTTTGTTTTCACAGTAGACCTGAATGAGAGTCATCAGTAATAACCATCCAACAGAATGATGGAGTCTATTTCCCACTGAAATATTATGACCTTGACCTCCACTGTCTGCATTACTCCCAACACTCCTATCTTTTCAGTCCTACAGGAATAGCCAGTTAAGCTCTGAGTACAGCTTTCTATGACTTCCTATCTAAAGTCCTAATATCTTCAACATTCCTCAAAAAGTCATCAATCTCTGGTCCTCTGTAGCAACAAAATCACTTTTGGCTCACCGTTTTTTTGTTCTATATTGCTTGTTTCTTACTGTGACTAAATTCTCTAATCAAAAGCATCTCAGGTAATGAATGGTTTTATTGACTGATACTGCCAGACTACAATCTATCATTGTGGGAGCTTAGGATAGAAACTCAATTTAGCAGCTAAAGGCAAAAATCCATGAGAGAATTTTGTTTACTAGTTTTCTCTCCTGCTTGGTTTCTGTCTCTTTCTCATATTCAATTAGCTCTCTTATCCATCCCACACCCACTTGGTTAGGGATATTGCCATGCTCAGTGAAAGAGCCTTCTTATATCAATCATTAATCAACACAATTTCTCACAGGCATAGTAACTAGTGATTCTTATCTGGGCATGCCCTCAATTGATGTTCCTCAAATGACTCTAAGCTATCATGTTGACAGCTAAAGCTAATTAAGACAAAGAGACATAATATATGAGAAAGTTCTAAAAACAAAAACAAAAACAAAAACAAAAACAAAAACAAACCCAAAAAACAAAAAACAATGTATTAAGCATATCAATAACTTAAGCAGCAAAAATCCAAATATGAAGACAGACATAATTGGAAAACACAAATATGCCTAGAAATGAGGATAGGCAAGCCTCTAAGATCAAGAAGAGGAAACTAAAACTATGACTCTACAAAAATTTCCCAAGCCAACAAAAACTCAAGGAACTCATAAAGTAATACTAAGTTTTCCAAATACAAAATAGGTAAAGGTCCCATCATTTTCCAGAGAAAGAACAATATAATTAGATAATAAAAATAACAATATAGATGACACCACTGGAAAACAAATGACACATAAAGACATCCATAGAAATATATAACATGGTCCCTTAAGCAAGAATGACAAGATTATATTCAAAATCAAACTAAAAGGAACCACTCACCAGCACTCATCCTATGCACTCTGATTCTCTCCTTTGCTAATAAAAGAAAGTGGGTTGTTGTGTGAGGAGGGCTATTCCACTAAAATTGGAGAGATTCACTTGAAACTAGAAAATAGTTTGAGTACTAAAATGATCTCATTCTCTTAGAATAAAGAAATGGACATTTGTTAGGATCATTTAAACACAATTTTGTTTCCTGCAATTGATGACTGCCTGTAAGTCTGCAGATTGAGGAAATAAAAACTTTTCCAAACCAAATGCAAGAAAACATTTTTTAAAGAAATACTGAATGACTTGTATTATACACCTAAAGCAACTTGTTTTGCTCTAATTGTTTTGCTCTAATCACAAGCAATTTTGAAAACAAGTTTATCTTCATTTTGCTGTATATGTTTGCGTGTAAGGGAAAATGTCTTCCATGTGTGTAGGTGACACACAGAAGAAGAGGGTGTAATATCCTTTGATCTGGAGTATCAGGAGGTTATGAGTCTCCTGACTTGGGTGCTGGGATCTGAACTTATGTCATCAACCAAGATTATGTGCTGACCTACCTGCCAAGCCCCATAATACTTTTTATCCAATAAATTAAAAGTTTTCCACAGATAACAACAAAACAGCAATAACAACAACCCCCCCTAAATAAAGTAAATAAATCCTTGGAATATGATGCATCAGTATTAAGAGGTTGTATATGGTCAATTTGCAGCATATACTGAATACAATCCAAAGAAAATCCCCAATGACTTGTAACAGGATGCCTGATTCCACAGCTAAATGCAAAGTGGAAACACTGGGAATGTTGAATAGGATTGTGAAAAAATAGCGCACACACTGACACAGTGTGACTTCTGTACTTACCACAAAGCTACAACAGTCAAGAATGTGTACAACATTTGTGAAAGAATAAAGAGTATGGAGAGAAAAAGATAAGAATAAAAGCAGGAGAATATGGTCTACTTTCATTCAAAAGACCAAAGGAAACTCAGTCAGGAAAAGTGTTATCTTCACCAATGTTAACCAACTACCAACAATTCTAAAAGTATAGAAATTGAACACTGACTTCATAACTCCCACAAAATTAACTCAAAGAGACCCTTAAACTGTTATGTTCCTGACCCTCCATCCACTTGTTTCTCACAAAGAGGCCCCATGCTTTAGAGCCCTCTCTGCAAGTGGAGGACATCTCATGCTATGCCTCCATTAAACTCTCATGTCCCCTTATGGTTTCAGGAAAATCTAGCCCCATTGATGCTCAATCACAAAACAATATAGAATTTAATGTCTCCTTCTTACCACATGGACTATGGCACAAGATGTGGAATGTGCCCTATCCACCCATACAATACCATGCACACCTAAAAAAAAAACTCTGTAGCTCAGAAACTACTATTGACACATGGAATTGAACTACCCTGAACCAGGCCATTGTGGCTGGTGGTAGTACAAAGTTAAAGGCATTCTAATCATGTATTGCTAAAGGATCACCTCTGTCTACCAGTTTCTTTCTTTTTTAAAAAAAAATGATTTATTTATTTAGTATGTATACAGAAGAGGGCACCAGACCTCATTACAGATGGTTGTGAGCCACCATGTGGTTGCTGGGAATTGAACTCAGGTCCTCTGGAAGAGCAGATGGTGCTCTTAACCCCTGAGCCATCTTTCCAGCCCATCTACCAGTTTCTAAAACTGGTTATACTATTTATAAGACAAACCTGAAAGTGGAATGTAATGTTCAAAACTTCAGGAAATTCAACTTTCAGTTTTCCAATCTGTCTTCCCACTGCACAACAAAAACAATGCCTGTGTGTGCATCCTGGGCAGTGATATTATAAGCACCACAGATCCCCACAGCCAAGGCTGCAGAGCCACCCCTCCTCAGGAAACCCACACTCAGCAAGGCTCCGTGTCCCAGGACCTCTGCCCAGGTAACCACATCCACCAACCAAACCACAGACTAACTCAGGGTCCAGAAGCTCTGATAGCTCAGCAGAGCTATCTGCTTTGTGTCATTGAAGGGAGTGAACCCATACCCATCAAGGCATGGGTTGTGGTCTCCTTTACAACTCCCTACAGCTGCTTTAGAGGAAATTCCTAGAAAGAATCTGAAAGCTACCTCCCACTGGGACTCCTGATTGCTAAGTATTCTGAGGATCCCACATTAGCTAGGATCACCCAGCTTGTCCCCAGGACATTAGCAACTCCCCTACTAGGTGATCAAAGATCAAATGACTCAGACAGCACATGCCTTCCCAGTTCTGCCCTTCCACCCAAGCAGACAGGGCCCTAGTCTGGGAACTTTGTATTTTAGTCTTCCAGAGCACTTCCTATTGCTATACCAAGCTACAGGATCCTTTGTGTGCACATTCCTTTACATACTCAGCAGTGCCAACCCTTTGATCCGTAGCAATGAAGTCTTACAGTCAAACAGATGTTGCATTCAAACAATGATTGTTTTTACTGTTAACTGTTGTTAAGCAAAAACAAGCCATGAATTAAAAACAATGAGGGGTCAGAGGAGGGCTTGGAAGCGGGGAAGAGACTGTGCACATGATGGAGTTATAATCACAAAGAATTATTTTGAAAAGTTGAAATAGGCTTTATGGCCATGTGTTCCAGATACTAGGGATTTGTATGAGAGCACACCAAGGATTACTCATACCTTTTCTATCAGGCTGAACATCTTAAAGCAGAAAATAAGAGTCTGTTAGGCAGGGCTACACCATTTTATCCAGATCTGTTTTTGTTGAACTAGTTTCACTGCAGTAATTTGGTTTCATGATACGGCCAGTCCTTTATCCAGATTCTTGATTTCCCTGTTGTGTGGACCCCAAGAAATGGCCAGTCAGGACATTTAAGGATCATCTAAAGTTGATTACCTGGCTCTGCCTTGCTAAGTCCAGGTACCTTCACCTTCCATACTGCTCCCCGCTTTCTGCACTGTGACCACACCAGCTTTCGAGCTGGTCGGTGTACTCAATATTCGTCCAGGTCCCTCTTCATTTGTACGTGTGCGATAAAAGCCAGAGAGACTGGAGGATGCTCACTAACGGGTCTATTTTTCTAACTGGGCCAGTCAAGGCCCAGCTTGGAAAGAGTTACAGAACTGTCTTCCCAGCATGGGGCAGCAGAGGCAGAATTAGGTGTTCAAAGCAATTCTAAATTACATAGTGGGAGGAAACATGAGCTAAACAGAAATAAATAAATTAATATCACTTCAGAAAAAAACAATGAAATTCTCAACGACAGAGAAACACTGGAGAGCAAAAACAAATAGAGATTTTAGAGAATGAATGCATTTAAGGAATATACAATTTAAAAAATAACATCAATAATTGACTTTTTAAAATGGTAAAAATATTTTAAATGAAATAACTTAGCTGTTCTGACTTTGAAAAGGAGTAGGTATTTAGGTGCAAACTCCACCTCAGCCCCCTCCCCCATCTCTCTCTCCAAACCCTGCCTCATCTCAGAAAGCCCACCAAACAGTGGCCCCTGCCCCAGAGATGCTCAAGACCACTCCCACAGGGTATTTAAATTGCCCTCTAGAGAAAAGACATGTGATTTTTTGGGCCCTTCCCTATTTCCTCTCTGGGGGCTGGAAAAATCATCTGGGAGCATTTTACTCATTAAACCTGGGCTTTTTCTTAATTTGCTTTGATTTGGATTACTGCATTGGCAAAGAGGCTTAATGTTGGGGTAGGGAAACTTTTAAGTAGGTCCTTCCCAAGTTGAGGAAATGCCATGAAAAAGAGACAGATTAACCTCACCCATATGTACCTGTTGGCTACTAAGATCTGTAATCTGACACACAGAGTTACAGTTAATGGTCTGTTTCTCAAACCTCTGAGCTGACGAAACTGTATCAAGCAGGATTGAACATATCTGCACAGGAGAGTTTTCTAATTGGAAATTTAATATTCACTGGCTGAAGGTAACCTTCCCAATAAGAATACCCACCAACCTGTTCTGTCTTCATTCACATGACCTAGATTAATACATGCTGGGAAATTAAAAAAAAAAAAAAAACCACTCTGCCTGCCACAACCAAGGCCTTTGCATAATTGTGAGTCCAGCAGCTTCTCTCTTTCCCCTTGAGGTGTACACAATAAACTATTTCTCCTGTTTTTGTCTGAAGGCAGAAACCATGTTCCACGTGCAAATCTTTTTTTCTGTGATCACAATGGATAGCTTACTACATGACTCAAGTGCATAATTGTAAAATTCTGGGGTGGTATAATCATTTAAGAAGTTTGGAGGTGTAATATAGAGGACAACAAGGTCAATGACCTGGAGAGCAAAAGACTGGGAACAAATCCACCTGAGAAAAAATGAGAGCTTGTGACAGAAACATTTTCCAGAGGGCTGAAGTCCAGCTGTTCTAGCATTAATATACCTTCCTGGGGGGAAATCACTCTCACTCCACACACTTAAGCTATTCATAAAGAAAAATCTCTTTAATAATTTATCAATGGCTAATGTTCAAAGAGCAAAAAGCCTAGAACATATTTTGGATTCGACATATGCTGTCATCATTTGTTTTAGGTTCATGCTCCAAGTTCCATTTTGAACAATTTAAATATTGACTGGAGACTGCAAGTCTAGTCACTTAGGTAGATGGGAGATTTAAACAGCAAAGATATTCCTACAGTATTTTTTTAAGTGATGTGAAACAGCAGGTCACTGTTCAGTGATGAGGTAGAGATGCCAGAAGATGAGAAAGTCAGAAAATGTAGAAAGAAAGGAGAAAAGGTGGGGCAGGGAGGTCTTGCACAAGCTACGGTTGTGCCATGCTAGCTTCTTAAAAACAGTGTCTTATACACTCGTGGGAGAACTCAAGGAAATAGGGGACTTTTATGAAGTAAGCACAAACTATTTATACAATGAGACAAACTCAGGAGAAGGCTATTCAAACCCTGCTACACAAGGGGAACACAAAGTATCTCAAGAAAATTACTGACCAAGCCAACAGTGTCCTTGGCCTGATAACTACAGCCCCATGTGATACAAAGAACTGGGTTCCCAGGATCCGAAGCAGTCCCTTCACCAAGGCCCTAGCCCCGGACCATTACCAGTTCTCCCAAGCATATTCCTAGTTCCAGAGAAGGAGCTGTTTTATTCTCAATACATCAGGCCCTTAGGGAGAGTTCCCAAGGGCTAGGCCCCAGGCTGTTACTGGCTCTGCCAATCATGTTCATGGGTTTGAGAAGGACGTATGTTCCTAGAATCTCCCTGCCTGAGGGCTTAAAGGGAGGTCTGGTTGATCAGGTCAGCTCTCAACACAACAGTGTTTTTCATTTCCAAATAGTTGTCATGCAGTTTCTTGCCTGACAGAAAATACTTTTCTCAAGAAGAAAAGTGGACCTTAATGGCACACCAGGCCTCAAAGTTGGTTTTAGCACTGTAATGAGCAACTTTTAGAAGCCTGTTCTTTGATATGGAGATGGGCCTAGTGGCTGGACATAAATTGGGTTTCTCCTATGTCCTGTTTTGGAGCCAAATGTCTGGATAATCCTGATGAACAAACATGTATCCAAGCATCCTAATTTCTCTCAGGCCTGATTAGCGTACTACCTACTTTGCGGGTATTTTAGAAGCAGCCCTCCCTTAGCTAAATTCTACTTAGTGTGACTTACTATTTCCCAAGCACTGGCATATCCTCTATAACACCGATTCTACTCTTCTATATGACAGCACAGTAGTGGAGTGCTACTCTTCCCATTGCCACCTCCATCAAATTAACTCCAAATGGATCTTAACCTTTTTTTTTTAGCAATATGTTTGGGTTTGGAAGGGGGCGCTGTATCTTATGGGGACACAAAGAAAATTTTAGGATTATGGGGTAGTCTGTAAGGGTGTATCATCTGAGCCAGTTGCCTTGAAATCATTCTGGATGTTGGATCTTCTGGGCCATGGTGTCATCGGAGACCTTTCTGGGGGTCTTGGCTGGTCAAACCTGATGTATCTTAATCTGGAACAAATCCATAGCCTCTGGCTTTCTGTGGAAACAAAAGCAGAGCCTCCTTTCCAAAGCAACATATCCTTACATCCAAATTTTGAAGTCAAGGTGCCTTTAAAATATACATTTTTGTTTAACTCAACAGCTCTTAGATGAATGACTATGCTGAGTTATTCTATCCTCAGAACAAAGCTGTTATTGCCTCTAAGCAGACTGGTTCAAAAGAAGGCCACAGCTGCTTCCATGCAGGACCAGAAAGAGTTCATTTTAACTAACTATGGCTGCTCTCTAAGGGCTGTGACATCACTGTAGAAATTTCTATTTTTTATTAAACACTTTTATTTTATGAATATGCATGTTTGCCTATAGGTGTTTATACAAAGTGCTTGCAGAGGCAAGAAAGGGACATCAGTTCCCCAGGACTGAAGTTAAAATAGATTTTTAGCTACCATATGTGTTATGGAAGAGGAATAAAGGGCTTCTGGGCACCACCCATGCTGCTGACGGATGAGCCATCCCCTCTAACCCTTATTTTTATTTAGAATTTGCTTTTATGTATTTAATCAAAATATATTACATCACTTTCCCCTATCTTGTTCTCCTTCCACCCTTTCCCAAATTCTTCCTTTCCCCCTTCCTTGCTAACTATGTATGAATATGTATGCTGAAATATATGAATCCAACCTTCTAAGTCCATTTTGTTGGTTGTGCATATATAGTTTCAGAGATGACCATACTGTATTAAATAAACAATCAGGGGATTCATCTCTGTCTGAGGCTAATTCTCCCACTTGCAGGAGAATTCCAATCTTTAATTAGCAACAACAATCTGACCTCCAAGTGACATAGGCTGCATTGGACAGTAAACATTATCAAGAAGAGAAAACATGGCCTAGCAGTGGTAGTACACATCTTTAATCTCAGCACTCTGGAGGCAGAAGGAGGTGGATATCTGTGAGTCTGAGGCCAGTTGGGTCTATAAAGCGAGTTTTAAGACAGCCAGAGGTATTACACAGAGAACCCCTGTCTGGGAAAAAGAAAAAGAATGAAAGAACAGAAAAGTAGGGTGGAAAATACCTCAGCAGTTAAGAGCACTGAAGATTCTTCCAGAATACTCAAGTTCCATTCCCAGCACATAAGAAAGCTAACTACTATCACTCTGTAGCTCTAGTTCTAGGTGATCTGATTCCAAATCCTGTTCTCCCAGGCCACCAGGCAGGAATGGTGTACAACGACACACATTCAGGCAAAACAGCTTTATACATAAAATAATGACTAAAATTCTTTTGTAAAAATGAAGAGACACTTGCTCCAATAAAACTTGGCATGGTAGTGCATTCCTTTAATCCTAATTCTGGACACAGAGTCAGAAAGACCACTGTGAATTTGAGGAAAGTCTGTGCTACATAGTCCATACATAGGCAGAGAGAAAGACAGACAGACAGACCACACACACACACACACACACACACACACACACACACACACATATCGTGCTGGAAATGAAGAACAAAACTTAGTGACAGAGAAAAAAAGTGTTGTAGAATTGGCACAATACAATATCTCTAAAAGTCATTTCAGTTGGGTACCACTGATGTCCATATAATCATTTTAGTAATGAATATTGTCAAGACTGATAGCTAATGCCATTCATCCAGGCACTTGGGACACAAAGGCATGCTGATTTCCATGATTTTGACAACACCTTGCTATGCCTTCCTGTAGGTGCTTTCCTGTGTCCAAGCCACCTTTCCCAAATAACCAAGTAGAGACTTAATATTAATAAATGCCCAGCCAATAGCTCTTACATTCCTATATTTCTATTTATGCTTTGCCATATGACTGTACCTTTATTATCATGGCATGTTCATCTCTTGCTCCCTCTGCATCTGGCTGGTGACTCCTCAGACTCTACCCATCTTGCTCCCAGTTGCCCTGAAAATCCTGCCTAGCTATTGGCCAATAACTTTTCATTAACAATGAGAACACAATTTCACAATGTACAAAAGGATTATTCCACAGCATTTCCCCCTTTTCATCTAAATAAAAAAGGAAGGTTTTAACATAGTAAAATAATGCACAACACAAAGTTATTAAGAATTATAGTTACAGGCTTTTGGGAATTTGTTTCCCATGTTATATTACCTTGCCCAGCTTTGTTTGACACAAAGGGAGGAGCTTGGTCCTGCCTCAGCTTGATGTGCCATGCTTTGTTCAAACCTATGGGAGGCTTGCCTCTTTCTGAATGGAGACAGAGTGGAGTGGAAGGGAAGAGGGGTAGATGGGAAGTGGGCAGGGGAACCACAAGAAGAGGGGAAACTATGGTCGGTATATAAAATAAAGGTAAAAAATACTATTTAATTAAGGTTAAAAGGAAAAAGATTTCACACACAAACAGACACACACAGACACAGATACACACACACACACACACACACACACACACACACACACACACACACAAGAATTAGTTACAATATCCAGTCCATTCATATTTGGCAAAGTTAAAGAAAATATTCTATTATCAATTTTACTTATGTGAGTCTAAAGTTTTATACCTAATGTACATTTGATCATAACTAAGAAAAACTTTAAGTCTAATTATTTAGTCATTAACTCTAAAAGACCCAAAAGGGTGAAATGTTACTTAATGACAAG
The DNA here is from genome assembly GCF_903995425.1 of Onychomys torridus. NCBI lineage: Eukaryota > Metazoa > Chordata > Mammalia > Rodentia > Cricetidae > Onychomys > Onychomys torridus. Next base: position 60,994,366 of record NC_050459.1, on the reverse strand, counting down.
GACACCTGGCTGTCTGGACAACCACCCAAAGTTTTCCTGAAACATTGGGGCATCCATCTTTGGCTGGCAGGCCTAATATATCTGACAGATTTTTTTTTTTTTTTTTTTTTTGTGAATTAGGGAATTTTGAAGGACTGTCCTACCTTGTCTTGGCAAAGTTTGATAGTTGCTTTATTTTGCATCCTGCTGAACCAGTTTGGACAGTAACTGTCAGCAATTGAGGCAAGGGCAGTTTCTTTTCCCAAATAGCTAGCTTTTGCCATAAAGAAAATAAAGTCCACATGGCATGGTTTTTTTTTTTTTTTTTTTTTTTTTTTTTTTTTTTTTATGACCATCATCTTCTCTGAAGTAAATTGGTGCTGCTAGGAGCAGACGTGTCTCACTGTCATGAAAAGCCTTATGTTATTAAAACATTTTAAATGCCATATTCTGTAGGTCTTTGGAGTGTTTGAAGACCATCTATCTATCTAAATATATCTGTTTAACCTTAAAAACATACCTAATTATTATAGATGACTATTAACCTGTATTATGCATTAACCTTAATTATATATTATTTTTAAATGAGCTATATAAGCACAATATCCCAAATGAATAAAAACATACATACAGTATAACAGAAATAACTTTAAATTTCTATCAATAAACTAAAATCCATACAAATGTAAAATATTTTGAGATTAATGGTTGTCTTTGGATTAAAATGGATTCAGCAATCTATACTTTTTCCCTATTATTCCTATATCATATCCCCCTTTTTTCATTTAGGAAGAGATCTGTAAATTTAACTCTTTTGTTTAACTTTCTTTTTTTCTGGGTATGGCCAATAACAACTTATAACCAACCCCCTTTAAGTGATAACAGACATCCATAACCAATATTTTGGGAATGTGGGAATCATTCTCTAGACTACTTCCTGCTGTCTGTGGTGCTGGTATTTTGGGGGGAACTTAGAAAAAACTGGGATAATAAGGAAGTCCTGGCTGGAGTAGTCTGTGAGTCTGTCTCATCTTAGCCATTGGTCTGAGGTTCTTTTGGATCCGGAGTTTTGAGGAGACTGTAACAGAGGCATTTTCAAATGCTGTATCACCTGGGCCATCCATTTTCATTGGTGTATGGCCTCCTACTTCTGAAAATACATAGACTTTTAAAGGTAACATAAATTTCTGTATTAATGAAAGTATAGACTGTGTGTTGTACACGAGTTAGCCAAAAATGATTTTTGCTTTATGTTTGAGCAGGTAAAATATGCATTATATATTATATAATTCTTTTAGGTTTATTTTTTATGTCTGCAGTCAGGATTTTAGGGGGTTTTCCCCAGTCAAATCTGATCATCTTTAACCTGGAATGAATCCACAGCTTCTCATTTCCTGTGGAAATAAAAGTTTAAACTGTTCCCCAAAGCAACACACATTTTCATTTAAACTTTGAAGTGAAGATTTAAAAAAAAAAAAAAAAAAAAAGTAGGTTGGTTTAATCTAGCAGCTTTCATAATCTCATATCTCTCAGCAGCCAAAAAAAAAATTAAAGACACTACAATAGTACACGGGATTCAGACTCTCTGTGTATTTCCCACCTTTATATAGCTTTCTTCTTCCCCCCTTTTCTTTTTCTTTTTTGATTTTTCAAGACAGGGTTTCTCTGTGTAACAGTTCTAGCTGCCCTGGAACTCAATGTGTAGACCAGGCTGTCCTTGAACTCACAGTGATCCACCTCCCTCTGCCTACCTAGTGCTGGGATTAAAGGCTTGGCGCCACCACCACCTAGCAGCCTCTTGACATGCTTTCAATGCTGCTGATAGCAATTAAAAAAAAAAATCTATGTCCACTTAGGAAGAAAAGTATCAGTATCAAATCCAAATTAACACACACACACACACACACACACACACACACACACACACACACCAGTAACAGAATTGTTAAAATATGGGATGACAATGTGGTACCTTTTCTTTTTAGAGTAGTTGCTTCTCATAGCTCTTCCTGGCAAAGTGTATACTTTTACTTGGAATACTGCATATGTGAATTTCAATATTCATTGCTCTTGTTAAATTTAATACACACATGATGGGGGAATGTCTTTCTGTATGCTGCGAATACGTGTTGCTCTGGTTGGCTAATAAATAAAGCCACTTGGACTATGGCAAGGCAGCTTAAAGACAGGTGGAAAATTCAAAGAGACAGGAAGAAAGGGGGGAGTGCCAGCAAGCCACCCAAGGAGCAACATGATAGATTAATAGTTATGGGCTAACTCAAGATATAAAAGCTAGCTAGCAAAAAGTTTTTGAGCCATGGCCATGCAGTTATAATTAATATAAGCCTCTGTGTGTTTACTTGGGGGACATGAGTGGGAGAGGTTGGGACACAGGAAATCTTCCAACTACACACACACACACACACACACACACTGAAATGATGTCTTAATCACTGTTCTATTGCTGTGAAGAGACACCATGACACCAAGGCAACTCTTATGGAAGAAAGCATTTAGTTGTGAGATTGCTTACAGTTTCAGAGGATAGTTCATTGTCATCATGGTGGGAAGCCTGGTGGCACTCAGGCAGAGACAGTGCTGAAAAAGTAGCTGAGAGATCTGTATCTTGAATTATAGGAAGAGAGAGAGAGAGAGAGAGAGAGAGAGAGAGAGAGAGAGAGAGAGAGAATATGAGAATGAGAGAGGAAGAGAGAAACTGAGTCTGTCATGAGATTTTGGAACTTTGCAGCCTACCCCTAGTGATACACTTCCTCCAACAGTGCCAGAACTCCTTATCCTTCTAATCCTTTTAAATATTGCCACTCTCTGATAACTAAGCATTTAAATATACTGGCCTGGCCATTCTTTGTCAAACTGCCACAAAAACTATGCCTAAGCATTCCCAACTTTGGAGGTCTTGAGGCTGATGTAACTTTCATCATTCAATCTACTCCAGGCATTAAGAGGAAATTATTAAAGCAGTCAATACAACCTTAACACTGTCAGGTAACTTAAAAAATGGCTTGAGATTTGATTTTCAGCAATAAAGTAACATGTTGATGAAGGACAATGTTATTTCAAAGGAAGGAAGAGCCTTCAACATGAATTAGCTCCCCTTGAAAAGAAATTCTTCCCAAGAATGTTTGATAGCATCCTCCAAACTGAGCAGCTGTAGATGGCCTTGAGAGTAAGTTCAAAATTTTTATCATGTTCATATATTTTTTATTTACTTTGATACCAATAACACACATGTGGAGATCAGAGGAAATGTTATGGAAACCAGTTATCTCTTTTGACCACATGAGGTCCTTGGGGACTTATTCAAGTTATGAGGATTGGTGGGCATTGCTTTTACCTGCATATCCATCTCATGAGCTGAGAGATTACTTGACATCAGAGGTAAAAAAATTGTCTTTCTATACTGAGGGCTCTGTTATATGCCTTAGTTGGTACCACATATTTTTTTTTTTCTAAACAAAACTATGTACCAACCATTACTGATAATAGTATCATTATCAGGTATGAAGTTAAAATTTTCACTTTGAAAAAATAACCTTCATAGTATATATAGCAGTAGACAAGATGTGATACATGATATTTGAATTTTACCAGAACATCCCAAATAGATGTTACAACTAAAATAACCAAAGGTTTACAAGCTGAAACACCCTTTAAGAAGGTACTGTAGCTATAGATGTAGGGTTGAAAATTTGTTCCTAAGAATAAATTCAAGACCATCATATACAACAGTGGAAAAATAGAACATTCATAAAACATGTGATTACTATTCCCCTAGGCTCTGTTGCACATAGGAGGTGGCAATAACTTATTAAGAGACTATATGACGCATAGTTCTTAGAAAAAGCTTTGATCACTCCTTAGTTTTTCCTTTGAGGAAAGTCCTAAAGAACTGCCATTTTGTTTCTATAGTAACCTTGAGTTTAAACCTTAACTTGTGGCTCTCCTTGTTTCTTTGAGAATGATATAAGTTATTTCTGAAATTTACCAGCAGCACTTCCTACCATTAAATAAGAGTCTTTTCATTCTGGTTTAAGAAAATTCACAGTGTTTTTAACTAGCATAAACTATGTATTCCTTGAGTCTTGACAGTGTTAAAAATATCCTAAACACTAGGCTACTTCAGTTTTGGTATAGAGCTTCATGTGTCAAGTGCTTGCAATCAATTTGTAGTGACCTCAATTTGGAGCCACAAAACCCATGATTTAGTGGACATGGTAGTGCATTCACCTAATTCTTCCCCTAGGGTGATAGACAAGTATGGCAGGAGAGACTACCTGGCCGTCTGTCCTGTAATAAATAAGGAACAACAATAACAAAGTCTTAAAAATGGTAAGGGGTGAACAATGAAATCTTGTCCTTCGTCTTCAAACACAAATCTTGATATACACATGTCAACAGTTTCAGAAAATAGGTCTGTCTTCTATTGTTTCACAACCAAAAGCAGCATGGGGAGGAGAGGGTGTATTTGCCTTATATATTCAGCCCACAGTGCATCATGAGGGAAGACAAGGCTGAAACCAAAGCAGAATAGAAATCTTTTTGCCAGGAATTGAAACAGAATCTATGGAAGATTATGAATACTAACTCTCTAGATTCCTGTTAGGCCAGCTTCCTAATGCCTCTCAGGACCATAGGTGAGACCTCACAGAGCCCACATCAACCGTTATTCAAGAAATTGTCTCATACAATTGTGTGCAGGCCAAATTGATGTATTCATTTTCTGAATTGTGGTTTCCTCTTCCCAGAGAACTATTGGTTTTGTCATTTTGACAAAAAAAAAAAAAAAAAAAATCTAGCCAGTACGATTGATATCTTGTCAACTCAATAGGCAAATATATCAAGTCATAACCTTTTCTTTTTACATTATCTACAAGATTTATATTATCACAATATAATACAGTCCAACTTTTAAATGTTCTTCATTCTTTTAAAAATTCCAGCATATTAAAGATTCAGCGTTTCTTATATCCAGTCTTTTAACTGTGGGCTCTGGAAAAATAAAAAATAAGTTACACACTTTCTTCTTCCAAGAAGGAAGAGCCATTGCACAGTTGCAAAGTAAAAAACCAAGATAAAAAATCCAAGAGTATAAAGAACTCAAGTGTCCAGTGTTGGAACTTAAATCTTCTCTATTTCTCTGGTTTTGCCTTCCACAGTGCACATACAGATTATTGAATAAGCTCAGGTCCAATTATCCCACACATGCTGCTGTTCTAGGTAGCCATCCCAATGTCCAGGTATCATCCATATGCTAGGGCTCCCTTGCAACTGAAGTTAACTACCCAACCATGGCATTCCTTAGCCTCTTCAGGTACTTCAACCCTGCCATGTGCTGTCCAGCCTCACCATATCTGTATGTGGTTTACACTGTAACTGAGGCTGTGTCATCACCATGAATCTCCCTTCAGTGACTCCAACATCACTACATAGTATCAAGTCCAAAATGTTCTCCATGACACCTCCAATTCTATACTTTCCATGCTGTTACACCAATAACTCCTTGTAGATGAAACCATCTTGTTAAATAAGAAACAAAGAGCCAATTGCAGAGTTAAAAACCACGAGGTCAGAGCAATAGCTTAGAGCTGAAAATCTTACCCTTCACTGCTGCTCTGTCTTTCCTCTCCACAAGACACCTACTTTTCTGTGGTTTTTCTTTTTTATAGACTTTCTGTTCTGCCTTCTCATTGGTTGTAAACCCAACCACATGACCTCCTCATCACTGTACAGACCTCCAGGTCTTCTATAGTAGGTATTGAGATTAAAGGCGTGTGTCTGCCATGCTGGCTGTATCCTTGAACACACAGAGATCCGCCTAGCTCTGCCTCCCAAGTGCTGGGATTAATGGCGTGCACTACCACCACCCAGCTTCTGCTATGGCTTACTCTGACCCCAAGGCAACTTTATTAATATACAAATAAAATCACATTTCAGTACAAATAATACACAACTCCTAGATGACTATTGTCTATTATATGATTCTACTGTTGGAAAAAGGTGATGCCTCTGACTCTTACAGAACATAACTTCTTTTTGATGACTTTAAGGAAATAATTTCAAGAAGATTTTGCGGTGGTAATGATGATTTCTTTTTAACCACATTTGACTTCTCAGCTCTAGCCCACTGTAATCATTTGACCCCAAAAAGCCAATATTTCACTTTAGTGGTATTCCTCTCTTGATAATCACTATGATTTGCCTGGCCCCCCATGTCCAGAAAGCACATATTCTTAATACAAACACATAATATGCATGACCCTGATAGTTCTTTTAGGGCTTTACAAGCCAGATCTCTACCATGGACATTGTTGTCGGCAAGGTATTCAAAACTCTGAAAATAGCTTATTAAGCTCTGAACCTCAATGGCTGTCACAGCCAGAAGTTCCAAAGACTTCCACCATCTTCACACAAGCAACAGTGTCAGACTGTTCTCAGCAATTCCTCATAATCTTGGTACCAATTTCTTACTTTCCTTCCTATTACTGTGAAAAAGACAAGGACCAAAAGCACGTGAGAGGGGAAATAGTTTATTTGACTGACCTTCCTGAGCAAGGTCCATCATGGAGGGAAACCAATGCAAGAACTAAACCAGGGTAGGAATCTAAAGCAGGAACTATAATAGAACCACTAGAGGAATGCTTCATACTTCTTTCTTCTCCACACTCTCAGTCAGCTACTTTCCAAAAAAAAAAAAAAAAAATTAAACCTTTATTTTCACTGTGTGAATGTCTGTGTGTGCACTCACACATGCATGTGCATGCACACACACATGTGAATGCACATGAATGAAGGTTCACATGGAAGACATGAACTAATGGCATGTATTCTCCCTAGAGGTAGTGTGACATGCAGTTTTATGCTGCCTGATGTATGTGTTGGGAACTAAACTCAGGTCCTCTAAACATGCATTGTGTGCTCTTGCTCAGGAAGCCATGTCTCCAGCTCCAACAGTAACATTTCTTATACCTCCCAGAACAACCTACAAAGGTATCACTGTACAGGATGGGCTTAGTTCTCTCACATCAATCATGAAACAAGAAAATCTCCCAGAGATGAGCCTAAAGACTAATCATATGGATGTATTTTTTTCAATTGAGGTTTTCTTTTCCCAAATGAATTCTGCTCATATTAAGTTGATAAAAAACAAACTACCATGGCAAACAACACACATATCATGAACACATGAATAAGTAAGGTTATAATCTGGCATCATATTTTTAATGCTTTATGTTGGTCAAGTGCCACTAAATGTATGCTGAAATTTGTTCTAATAGCTGCATTGGAAATGAATTTTTTCCCAGAACTGTTCTGAATACAAAGACAACGATCAAGGTTTTGTTGTTGTTTTTTTCCCCCCTAAAAGTGCATTACATAGGTAGATGAATTTATATGATTGTCAAAAATATTCATGTTGTTTCTTTTTCACAGTGAATTAGTGGAGATGCAGTAACCACAGGTTGTACTACCATCCACAATGCATGGAAGATTGCTCTGTATACAATAAACCAGCTGTTGTAATAAGTCTTTCAATAGCTAGCTATATAAAGAAATTAACTAACAAATGGATTCAATATTGACTGCAGTAAAGCAGAACTGACATCTCACCTTCAAATTATTGAACCAAGATCATATATTGGAACTAGGAGGATACTGAGGGCAGCATGGACAGAAGAGGCAAAAATGAGATGGTCAATATTTGGTGATAGGAAGTAATGAGGAGATATTGCTCCAAATGAACTAGCAGCAGTTCTTAAGTGTGGCAATGTCAGAGAACACAATGCCAAATTGTGGATAGGATGCCCAAATGGGCACATGGTAGACACCACACAATTGCGAGGGATACATGTAAAGAGACTTTGTATCCCTAAGAAATCTACCCTGGTGGTCATTTGAAATGTCTCTTTTGGAATTCCCCCTTAATGAGAAATACCCGCTTAATCCTGACAAAATTTCCATTGGCTGTACTCTTAAGAAAAGTTACAAAATTATTATTCCTTCAAAAGAAACTATTTCAGAGCCTCTAACACTCACTCAAATATAACCTAATTCCTTTATCAGTAATGACAGGACTAACAAGGGAAATTAATGAAAAATTGTGAAATACACAGCTTGGTTTACTGTGTTTCATGTGCAAATCAATTGTAACTGAAGAGACATTGAGTTATCTACCAAATGGCTTTGCAACATTCATTAATCAAATCAGTCTCAAAGACATTTAAACACTGAGCCATTGCTGAATGACGATAGCTTTTATGCTTTCAATGGGTTTACTTTCAATAGTAAATTTTTTGTAAAAATGTGCAAGACGTTTCTCATGTAGTACTGGCATTCTCATCTTTTTATGATTCAAAAGGACTCTCAGTTAACATTAATCACTTCAAGAATAATATCCCAACACAATATGTCACACCTCAAATTAGAAGAGTGATTCTCAAGAATGAAGATTACAGAGCACAATGTGTTAGCATTTTTAAGGATGGATAAAATATAGTAACGTTGTGTGATTACTCTTGAAGATATAAGCACAGAGCTTGGATTAGCTAGAGAAAGTCATAGACCAGACCAGTTGGCAACAAAATATACACTCTGGTGTTGGATAGCCAGATATAGCTCCTCAATAATTACTGATATATATCAAGGAACACCCTTGACAGGTTCTAAAGTCCAGAGGTGGTCCGAGACTATGGGCATACAGTGGGACTTCCATGTAGCATATAACCCAACTGCAGCTGACAATATAGGAAGATGGAATGGACTGCTTAAAATCAACTTATTACAACTCAAAGATTTCCCCTTGGAAGATGCTATTGAAGTTGCATGCTATGAGTTAAATAGTAGACAAAGATTGAATAGAGCTTCTCCATTTGAAGACACTTAAGTCAGACTTAGAGAAAGAATAACAAACAGGTATTTACTGACTGTGTAGAATATTCCCCCATAAGCATGTTTACCAGGACAGAAATACTCAAGACTTAAAGGAGACAAGCCGTGGCACCAGTAATAGGCAATACAATCTGGACCACATATAAGAAGGGAAATGTGGACCCTAGAAAATTAGATGATGTACAAACATAATGTGTCTAGGACCAAACCCATTATGTATGATTTGCACTTTCATAAGGATAGTAAGTCTTAGAATTAATTTACTTAGCACTGGTGCTAACTAGACATTATACCTTCTACCTAGACAGAGAGGGAAATAGAACAAGGCAAGACCATAACAAATTACACCCTATGTCTCATAGAAACTTTAACAAGAAAATAAAAGATAACACAAGATGGAACAATGTCATAGTATCCATCTCCTGGGTCAAGGAACCCAGGACAATATTCCTGGGACTCCTCTTGTTAAATTCTGTATGTTTAACATTACCCAATGAGCCAAGCTCAGGATCTTTGACAACACCATTGTTCACTTTACTGTCACCATGACTACTGAGATTGTCAAAGTCAGAATAATCATCACTCTGATCAACAACCATATCTACAGCATCAGCAACAATGAATTAAATAACTATTATACCAACCGCTACAATACAAATAAACCAAGAGTAAAGTGTGATATTGTGACTACCCTATTACACCTTGGATGGATTCATACCATAAGACTGGGACCATGAACACTTCATCTTAAACCTCACACACACCAGGAATGCATTCTATGTTCAATGTGCTCATTGTGAAGCTTTTGGAAATACAGTTTGTTGTAGTTACTGTGATGAATGAGAAATGCTAAGGTCCATATTGCACCAAGTTTGAGAGCCATTGCCACCAATGACCAAGAGGATGCTGAAAACACCAGTTTTAAAGAAAGAAACACATTGAAATGCCATTTGACACAGATTGGGAGAAATATCACAGCAGCATCAACCATCTACAACTTCCACTGAGAGAAATAGCTCTTAAATCATCCTTACACTTTACAATTATAAAGAACAGGAGAGAATAAGATTTGAGATCATCAGACATTGAAACAGCAGCAAACATAAAATTCTGAAGAGGAACACTGTGTTTGGCCCCCAGTACAATAAAACTACCAGGATTGCAAATTAAAATGTATATAATTGCCAGGCAACAGTGGTGCATGCCTTTAATCCCAGCACTCGGGAGGCAAAGCCAGCTGGATCTCTGTGAGTTTGAGGCCAGCCTGGTCTACAAAGCGAGATCCAGGACAGGCAACAAAACTACACAGAGAAACCCTGTCTCGAAAAACAAAAACAAAACAAACAAACAAAAAAAAACCCAACCAACCAACCAACCAAACAAACAAACAAACAAAAAAGTATACAATTATCTGGATTACGACCAGAATAAGGAGGTAGGTTACTTGACTGAGGAGATATCAACATCAATCACAACAAATCCATGTGAACATATGATTTGGCAGAACTGTATGTACCTTTGATCCAGACACTGATAGGAGAATACCATAGAAGCATTTTCTCTTTTGGGACAGAATACCATAACCACATGGATTCAACTGCCCAAATTCACTTTTTAGACTATACCAACAATTGAATAAGCCAAATGTGACTGTAGAGTTTAAGGCCAAATTTCCCAATCTACCCTACTATGGTAGGATGAACATATGAAATAACCACCTGATAGGGAAGGCAGACAATGATTCATTTCTACCTATTAATGGCTGACTAGAAATTACATCACTGGGGTCACAACATTATAGATTTCCATGATCATGACTGACATGCTACCATAATCCTTCACATCTTATGACAATGAAGCCCCACCTCCTGAGGAGAACTCATGCAGACACCCAGACACTTTGTGCCTACATGGTGTTCTATGGGACTCAGATAATTCCTTAGCACAACCAGCCATATTTTGTATAGACATGGCCTATATACCGCCACAGGGTTTTTTTTGTATGTAAAAGCAAAGATCATTTATTAATATTCCAGCAAGCAGGGGTCAACACCTATACAAAATGGTGATGAGCCTAAGAGGAACATGCAAGCTCCTTTTAAGCATAGCTAAGGCGTGTTTCAGGGACAATTGGATCATCTCAAATGTAATTTTGTTTTGTTTTGTTTTTTTAGAAACAGGGTTTCTCTATAGCTTTGGAGGCTGTCCTGGAACTCGCTTTGTAGACCAGGCTGGCCTCAAACTCACAGAGATCCACCTGCCTCTGCCTCCCGAGTGCTGGGATTACAGGTGTGTGCCACCACCACCCGGCCTCAAATGTAATTGTTTAAGCAAGCAGCAGTTACATTACTTTGAATTGTATACTTTGAATTGGCTAAGGTTTAGTCTCATTGTTTTCGGACATACCACCACAGTTTTTAATGCAAAAGGCCTCAACCTTCATAAGAGAATCTCTGGGATGGTTACCAACCATGGTAAACAAGACTACTGTCTACTGTCACCTCTTACATACTGGGATTACCTCAATGCTATCACCCAGTTCACACTGGACTTGTGAGGGCAAGTCTGACCAAATTGCCTTGCAGTCCATCAATGCTCTAACAACTGGACCACCACTACACAAGGTTTAATACACCACCAATAAAACAACAATCCTAACTGGTGGAAGAGACAATGGAGTAACCTAACTGACCTACCAATCTTTTTCTTACATCACTGTCAGAAGATTTACAACAGGAGAGACCTCCAGAGCTCAGAAACATCTTTTGTACCCTGAACTGAACCTCCCTGATTCTCACCATGGTGGATGGCAGTAGCAGAAAGGTACAAGCATTCCCATTATGTATTGCTGAAGGGTAATCCCCATCACCTCATTTCTACCATTTTCTAAACTATCTGTAACATTTATAAGACAAACCTGAATGTGGAATGCAATATTCAGAACTTCCAGAAACCAGGTCTTCATTTTTCCAATCTGTCTTCTCACTGCACACCAACAACAATGCCTCTGTATGCACACTGGACAGTGATTTTAAAAACATCATAGCCTCCCATGCCAGAGTGGCAGAACATCCCCCTACCCAGGAGATCCATACTCACTGAGGCTCAGAGGCCAAGGGCCATTGCCCAGGTCACTACAGGGACCAAAAGACCCACTATCTAGCTCACAGTCCATCCAATCCCAGCAGCTCGGATTCTGACAGCTCAGCCAACTTGCTCTTCCTGGTCTGGGGACAGTGGCCCCCTCACTCCCCATGGCATGGCTTGTGGTCTTCCTTATAGATCTTTACAGAAGAACCAGAGAAGAATCTTAGAAAGAAGCTGTAAACTACTTCCCATTGGTGCTCTTGATTACTTAATCTTCCAGAGTCCCTCATTAGCTGGACTACCAAGCTGGGCCTCAGGACATCTGCAGCTCCCCAACTGGGTAGGCAGAGATCGAGTAACTCTGGCATCACAGGCCTTCCCAGCTCTGGCTCTCACCTTAGCTAGGGTCAGACAAGGCCCTAGTCTGGGAAATTTGTAGTTTAATAGAATCTTCCATTCCTGGAGCACATCCTGTTCCTCTTCCAAGGCACAGGGTCCCTTGTATGCACATTCCATTATACACTCAATGTCCCATGCAGCCAACCCTTTGCTTCATAGCTGGGAGCATCTACAGCCAAACACAGATCACATTCAAACAGCAACTGTTGTTAAAGCAAAAGGAGGCCACGAGTTAGAAAACAGTGAAGGGTCTACGGGAGGGCTTAGAGGCAAGAAAGAGATACTGAAAATGATGAAATTATAATACTAAAAAATTATGCTCAAAAGTTGAAACATGCTTTACGCCCACATGCTCCAGAGATGAGGGGTTTCTATCAGGACACACCAACTACTATTCATGGCATCTATCTCAGGTTGTACATCTTAAACCTGGAAAACACAGTCATGTTAGACAGGGCCACACCATTTTATACAATTCTTCTATTTTGGTTCAACTAGTGTGACTACAGTAATTTGGTTTTGTGAAAGTTCAATTCTTTGTCCATATTCTTCATTGTCTGGTCTGTGCACCCAAGAATTGGCCACTCAGGACACTTACATATCATCTAAGATTGATTACCTCACTACTCATTGGTAATGTCAACAACTGTCATAGCAGGAAAAGTTTCTTCTTGCCCCTCCCTTTCTGTGCTGTGACTACACGTGCTTTACAGCTGGTCAATGAACTCAATTCTTACACAGTTCCCTCTTCATCTGTAAGTCCCAATAAAAACCTGAGAGACTGGAGGACACTCATTAACTGGTATATTTTTCCTTCTCACAGACCAGTCAAGGCCAAGTATGGAAGGATTTGCAGGACTGTCTTCCCAGCACTGGGCAGCAGAAGCAGGATTATGTGTTCAAAGCAATTCTCAATTACATAGTGTGAGGCAAGCCTGAGATACAGGAGACATTGATCTAAATCAGTGGTTCTCAACCTTCTTAATGCCATGACCTTTAATACATTTCCTTAGGTTGTGGTGACCCCTCCCTTAACTATAAAATTATTACTGCTACTTCATAACTATAATTTGTGACTGTTATGAGTTGTAATATAAATATCTGTGTTTTCCAATGTTCTTAGACCACTCCTGTGATAGCGTCATTTGATCCCCCAAAGGGAATCACAATCCCACAGGTTGATAACTACTGCTCTAAACTGATATAAATAAATAAATAAATAAATAGCACTTAAGAAAAAACTGTAATGAAATTCTTCATGGCCAGGAAACATTGGAAAATAGAAACAAAGATTAGAGCAGTAATGCATTTAAAGAAAATGAACTTTAAAAAATGATACCAATAATTGACTTTTTAAAGTGATAAACATAATTACAAGAACACTTGGTTATACTGACTTTGAAATAGAGTAGACATTTCTCTAGTAGACATTGTATGACTTTGTCCACTGTAAAATGTTAGCTGCTGAGTGCTGTAAGCTGACACAGATTTACAGCCAATGGCCTGTGTCTCAAACCTCTGAGCTGACTTAGCTGTGTCAACATATAGGAGAGTTCACTAACTGAAAGCTGAATACTCAGTAGTTCAAGTTACCTTCCCTAAATAGTACACCCACCAACTCTGTCTCTCTCCACTCACATGGAAGGAATTAATAGACACTGGGAAATTACACAGTCACTCATCCTGCTCCAGCAGGTCCTTTATAATGGAGAGCCCTGCAGCTCACTGCCTTAAACTTCAGTCTGTGATCTGGCTATTGTCTAGTCTGTTTCCCCCTGTAGTGTGCACAGTAAATTGTTCCTCCTCTTCTGGTCTGAAGGAGAAGCCATGCCCTAAACAAATCTTTTTCCTGTTAATGCAATGGACAGTCCGCTATGTGACTCAACTTAAAATTTTCAACTCTTTGGTGCTACAGACCTGTAATCCAAGAATTTAGGGTGGTTAGTCAGGAAGATAGCAAAGGGAATGAATGCCCTTAGGGCTAAGAGACAGAGTTCAAGTCCACCTCAATCAACATAGGAGACCTTGACTCAAAACTATTTTCAAAAGGCTGGAGATGCAGCTGTTCTAGAATTAATATATCTTTCTGGCACACCAGGACTTAATGTTTGTTGTAACCCTCTCATGGCCTCTTGAGCAGCATGTTAGAGGCTTTTTCTTTGATGGAGGGCTTTCCAGGAGTTGTAAGTCAGGGTTGTCTCCTTTGTTTTGGGAAGGGAGCTTAATGTTAATCCTGGCAAACAAACATTTACATCTTATTGTACTAATCTCTACAAGCATGGTTTGCACACCGCTTATCTTTGGAGTATTTGGGAGGCAGTCCTCCCTTACCTAAATTCTACTTTGTGTGACTTAATGTCTCCTAAGAATTGGTAACTCCTTATACCATCAATTCTATTTGTCTACATCACACCTTAGCACTGGAGTGCTATATACTTGTGTGATATCATTTACAACTGCCACAAAATTAACTAAAGACAGATCATAAACCTAAATGTTGAACGTTAAAAGTGCAGAACTTCTGTATGATACTAGATAGATCATAGCTCTCTGAGTCTGGCAAATCTGCCTTCCATGGTAACAATATAAGCTCTACAGGCACCAGCGTTTCACAGTGATGTCAACAAAAGGATATTTTCTAAGTACAGTCCCATTCCCAACGCTCTTCGCTGATGCAGCCCACAGAGTGAAGTTATTCAGAGGCTGCCGCCCAGGCCTGGGTTGTTGTAAGAACCACAAAGGACCAGCAGGAACAAGCCAAACTGTCTGGCCACTCACTCCTACCCAGCCAAGGGTGGACTAACCCCACCGGCTCCCCCACGGCTCAGCCGAGTCTGGAGATAATGCACCCTCGCTCACCATGGCCGGTCCCTCCTCGTCTGGGGACAGCTACCTGTCGCTCACCATGGCATGGCTGCAGAGCTCACCCACGCTTTCCCTAAAACAGAGCACACAGTGACCTACACAAGCCAACTTCCGATTTCCTCCGCCACCGACCACTAGAGCCTGGCACCCGGAAGAACCCTCCCATCTGACTGGCAGGTCCATGGAAGCTCTGATTGGCCGGTGAGTGGCAGGAGCAAATATCGGGGATTCCCTGCCCTGGCTTCCACAGTAAGCACAGATCTGTCCCAGATTGGCTGGAGATTTGTGCCCAATTTAACAGCAAGTATCTTGTTAATATAAACTAATGGGTTCAATTTTTAAAGGAAGTATGCAAATTCGGATGGATGCTAATTGAAAGACCCCAGACCCCTGGGATACTTTCGTTTGCGAGAGGGCTCCCCCAGAAACCAAGATTCCAAACCAGCAGATGCAACACGCAAGAGGAATGTATTCAGCATTGGCGCAAGTGGGCTCTCTGTCCTGGTCAGTCAGAGAGCCCAGAGCAGCGGTTACAAGCATTTTTAAAGGCAGAAACTACAAAATTAGCATAAGATACCAGGTGCCCCGGGTTTGGCCCAATTTAAAAATCATCATATATTTCAGCAATCATTTTGTTATGCGGGAAATTTTGTAACACTGGTTGGCTCGGGGGAGGTCTAGGGGGAGCAGTTCGCATAGTTACAGGCTTATGATTGGCTGACATGTGACCTAGTTTGCTGGACTCGCCAGATGGTCCTTATCTTGGGTCCCCTTTGAGGAATTTTTAAACAGAGACTTATTATTATTTTAATCTATAATTGCAGACCTTGTCCCAAGGCCAACGGCTAGACTCTGAAACTTTTTACTTTTTTCCAGGGAGAGGATGGGTCAGTGTCTAACGCAAGCAAGTTTACAGAAGCAAAGTCAGCAATTTGCAATTGTAAAATGTATCTCTAATTTTTATTTTTCCTCACTAATCTGACAACTTTGCACAAGAGGAACACAGGGTAACTCAAGAAAATTAAAAACAAAGTCCACAATGGCATTAGGAATGATAACCACAGCCCCATGAGTTGAGTTCTCAGAATCTGAAGCAACACCTCTGAAACGCCCTGGCCACAGACCTCCACCAGCTCTCCCAAGCATATTCCTGATGTGAGAGATGCTCTTTTTCCTTCTCTTTCCACCAGGGTCTTAGAGAAAACTCCTAAGGCCTAAGCAGGTTGCCAAACAAGCCCCAGTTTCTCAAGGATGACCTAGAAATTCTGCATTTTGCATCTAAATTTAGGTGTAAGATCCATTTGGAGTTAATTTTGTGAAGGTTATAGATGTCCTCTCGTGTACTCGGTAGCACTCCACTACTAAGCTGTGATGTAGAAGAATAGAATTGTTGATATAAAGGATTTACCAATGATTAGGAGGTAGTAAATTGTGCAAAGTAGAATTTAGCTAAGGGAGGGCTGCCTCTAAAATACCCCACAGATAAGGAGTATGTTAACCAGGCCTGTTAGAGATTAGGATGTTAGGATGTAAATATTTGTTCACCTTTTATGTATACTGTTATACATACTGGGAGAAACTACTCACAACAGATTATAAATTTATTTGTTAATGTTCCTATGTCTCATGGTATTAGAAAAAGGAAGCAGTACATAAAACATGTTAGAAGAATGTAAATATGGAAATGATCTCTGTAAAGAAGGACTTAGATAAATGAACTTGATAATGACTGGATAGCTACAGAATAAAAAAGACTAGAAAGTTTTTGGAAGTTATGAAGGACTTACTAAGTTGACTCAGGTACATAAGGATGAGATGCAAAGATCACAATTATAGTAAAGTTGGCAAGATCAGATAACAGCTGTTTCAAGGACTGGCTGAAATATATGTCAAACAAAAGTATATTGAGTTATGTCTGGCTATAGAAATAGTATATAGTAGTTGAAATTACCAAACTGGTATAAAATGATCTGGGTGTTTCATAATCATTCTTGGAGGCAATTCTAATGTGTTAGAGTGACTAAAACAGGGAGTATTTCTCCCCTTTCTTTATGAGGTTAATGAGGTCTCTAGCTGGGGACTAAGGCCATTGATCACTTGTCTTGTTCATGGAGATCATAGAGACCCCACTGAATGAATTTGAAACACTGTCCAGTCTACAGAAGGACGGTCAATATGGGAAAGATTTTCTCAAGGCTTCAAAGGAAGCCACAGTACGTAAAGCAAAGCCTTTGATTCATCCTCACATTGATGGACAACTGGTAAAATCAAGGCTAGAAAAGAATGAGGTTCCTCTAAGCCCAAGTGACCGCTAAGGACTAGTTGCTCCACTGGCCTTGACAGCACAAAAAGAAAGATTAATTTTGGCCACCTGCATGGTCTTCAGCATCAGCAGGAAAGTTTAACTAAAGACTAAGAGAATTGGTAACAACCCATGGGATCACACTTGACAGAAATTAGACATAAGGCTGTAGTATGAATCTTAAAGGTTCTTATTAATGAAATCAAACCTGAGGCCAGTTATTGGGGTGAATGCTGAAAGATCAGAGAAGCAGAACAAGCCACAGCTATCTCACCTCGCTAGTTCCTCAGGGAATCCTGTTCCTCAGGCTGGAAGCTTCTGAGTCCTCATCCCAATGGCTCTCAGCTGAACTGTGCTGCTCCAAAGCCTGAATGCTAAGCCAGCCAAATGCTTAACTAATGCTTAACTAACCTAGTTCCTGGTCCTCATGCCTTACATACCTTTCTTTTTCTGCTCCCACTCCCTGGGATTAAAGGCTGGGTTTCTGGGATTAAAGGTGTGGGTCATCATGCTTGTCTGTTTCTAATGTGGCCTTGAACTCACAGAGATCCCCCAGGCTCTGCCTCCCAAGAGCTGGGATTAAAGGCATGCACCACCACCGCCCAACTTCTGCTTTGGCTTACTCTTCCCATTTTCTAGCCACCATTTGTGGCTCTGTATCTAGTGGCTGTCTGTTCTCTGACCCCAGATATGTTTATTTCAGGGAACACACAATATTTTGGGGAACACAATACCACCACATAAGGCCACATGAGATATTATTTAGACAACCAAGTCTCACTAATATTTTCTTCTTTACAAAAAGATACTATGTAGATGGGAGCCATGAGACCTTAGTGTAGCATAAATTCTAAAAACATGGAGTCAGATATCAGGGTGAAAGCTGAAAGGTCAGAAAGCAGAACAGCCAGCCACTAGAGTTCTTACCTCTACTGAATCCTCAGCCTGAAAAAGACTGTGCTCCTGTCTCCAACTCCCTTATATTTCTTTTCTCGACCCAGCCATATCACTTTCTGTCTCAACCCCCCCCCCCCAGTCCTGGGATTAAAGCTGTGTGTGCCTCCCAAGTACTGTGAGCAAAGGCGTAAGGCCCATAGTAGCTGCCTGGCCACTATGGCTAACTAGTGACTGGCTTTGCTTTCTGATTTTCAGGCAAGCTTTATTTATTATAGCATACATAAAGTATCACCACACCTTGGCTCAATGAGCAATTGCCCACAGCCAAGGAAGTCAGGCCCATGATTATCTTCTCACCCTATCCAAAAGAAACATGGGAAGGGCATCATGCTAACTTTTGGCTGATGAAACAGCCATGAAAGAATATAAAAGTTAACTGTGGATTCATCACTCTGGTGACCGACTGTGGAGGTCAAAGGGAAACATCTAATAGATGGCGGCTATTGGGAGCCCATCAAGAATGGCTTATGGACTTTGGACATTTCAGTCCTTTCCAGACACCAGTAAGGGAATTCCTTTCTTGTCTGTATGAGAGTTCAGTCTTTATGAGAGGCCCTGTGGAAGGGTATCCCAATACTGCCACTTGATACCCCCAATTCAGCTGGAAAAAGTCAGATCAGATTGTTCATTGCCCCAATCCCATAATGGCAGTTAGGGTTATCTCTTCAAAGGGAGGTGGGATAAGAACTGGAGGTATAAATTGACTAGGAAGTTTAGGGTAAAAAAAAACCTCAAAGAAAAGTAACCAGTTGCTTTCTTGACTAAAAGCCAGAAATATCATTGGGGCTGTTAGCAGTTTCATCCTTACCAGAGGCCAAAGTGTTTTGGGAGCTCTGATCTTTGATGCTAAGTGCTTAGGAGGAATGTTAAAGGTGATAAGGAAAGCCTGTTAAGAATAAACGGCCCTTGTTCAAGAAAATAGTATTTCTGTCCTGGGTGCAGACCTAACATTTCAATAGAGAAAGGTTAATCTTCTTGCCAAGGAACTTGGTCTTGTGGAGTCCAAGAAATGGCCACTCAGGACATTCATACATCACCTATAATGGATTAACTAATTACACACTGGTAATCTGAACTGCAGACATAACTGGAAAACTTCCAAGCTCCTTCCTGCCCCTTTCTGTACTGTGACTGTAATAACTTTTAATGTGTGGACCATGAATTCCCATTCTTACAAAAGTACTTCTGCATTGTCACTACCCAATAAAAGCCTGGGCTGCATTAGGACACTCATTCCCCTGTCTCTTTTTCCTTCTCACTGACCAGTCAAGGCTCAGCTTGGAATGACTGACACATTTGGGCATGGATGCAAGAAAGATATGTTTAAATGATGTAATTATAGTCTCAAAAATCATTTAAAAATGTTAAAACTGTCTGTGTAGCCATGTGCTCCAGAGACTAGGGATTTACATGAGAGCACACCAAAGATTACTCACATGTTTTCTCTCAGGCTGAACATCTTACACTTGGAAAATAACAGTCCTGTTAGGCAGGGCCACACATTTTGCCCAGATCTTCTATTTTCGTTGAACTAGAGGAACTGGAGTAATTTGGTTTCACACAACCTCTGTTCTTTATCCATATTCTTGATTGCCTGGTTTCTGGGCCAGTCAGGATATTTATTGATCATCTAAGATTGATTATCTCACTATTCATGGCTAATGTCAACTACTATCACAGCAGAAAAGCTTCTACCCTGTCTTATAAATCCCTTTCTGTGCTGTGACTATGTAGTTGGAGACCTTCTCTCCAGCCCCCACCAAGCCCTGTCAGTCCAACAACCCACTTATAAAATAAACACACAGACACTCATATTATTTAAACTGCTTGACCATTAGCTCAGGCCTACCATTGTCTAGCTCTTACTCTTATATTTAGCCCATTTCTATTAATCTATACTTTGCCACTTGGCTTGTGGCTTACCAGTACCTTACATCTTTTTTGTCATCGCGGCGGCTGGCAGTGTCTCCCCTCTGCCTTCCTGTTCCCCAAATTCTCTTCTCTGTTTGTCCCACCTAAACTTTCTGTCTGGCTACTGGCCAATCAGAATTTTATTTACACAGAGTGATATCCACAGCACTTCCCCTTTTCTTTTATTTAAGGAAGGTTTTAACTTTTATATAGTAAAATTACATATAACAAAACAATTATCAAGCAAGAATTACAGTTACAATATTAAAGAAGATATCCTATCTATCTTATATTTGTGAGTCTAAGGTTTTATATCTAACTTATCTTTTATCATAACTGAGAAAATAAGGGACCATTGTCTTCCAGATTCTAATTCTTTCCATGCTTACTCTTAATTTCTCTGAATCCTTTCTTACATGTCATGTCATTTTTAAATCCAAACCTTCCATTCTGATAAAAAATAAGTTTTTCCAATAGCAATCTCTGAAGTTTCCAGAAGGAAGATGGGGCTTCAACAACAACTCTACGCAATCCAGAATGATGCCATGGTAATCATCATCATACTACACTTCTTGCCAGAATTTCAGACAATCTTACCCATTACTCTGAGACTTGCTGTGGAATCTACAGTTAGTCTAACTGAGATTTAACTATCTGAGCTTTCTCACAATACCCAACAGAGATGCCATCGCCCCCTAAACAGCAGGAAGCAATTCTAAGAAAATGGCACTCCTTCTCCCTAAGGTTTCATATTTCTCAGGGTTATGGATGATGGTTCTAGGGTTGAGGGTGGAAGAAACTATTAAACTCAGTACTCTCCTTAAGGAAAGAAAATATGTCTCAAAAAAAAAAAGGGAAAAGAAGAAATGGAATGGATAGGTATAAGATATTATGGTACACTATTGTATACATTAGTAAACAAATTTAGTAAAATAGCAGCCTTAGATAATTTGCACTGTTATGAATTCTTATATGTTGATACAAATATAAACTTTTTATATTCCTGTTTAAGATAATTTGTATATTGATAAAAATACAGAACTATGTTTATTATAATGTACACATATTTTTACTCTTATTTGAAATATTTATATATTGATACAAATGTAAATTTATATCTGTCATACTGTATGTATGTTCTACTTCTGTTTAAGATATTCTGTATACTGATATATATTTAGGATTATTATCATATTGCATATTGCACTATACACTCCTACCTCTGTTAAAGATATTTTGTGTATTGTCACAATTTTAAAGTCATTGTCCTTTTACTGTACATTTGCTTACAGACTGTTTGCCTTGTTTAAATGAAGCCTTAGTCCTTAGGTTGTTTAGGTAGATAAGACTTATAGATTTATTGTCACCTATGTTTGTCATCTCTATAATTATGTTAGTTATTATCCAGATTTGTAAGTACAGTCGGATGGCCAAAAAGCAACTGGCTCAGAGGTTTACTCTCATTGACTACTCAATAACCATAAAATTTTCTTTGTGTTCCCATAAGATACAGTGCCCCCATCCAGCAGGAAGTAGTAAGAGAAACTATGCCCAAATTCCCAAAATTATCAAGCTGGCTTTGGAGATGGAATTGGCTCACTCCTTCTCTAAACCCAGGCATATTGATAAAATAAAAGGTTAAGAGATTCTTGTGTCCCAAATCAGAAGAGCCCTCTGATGTGGGATAGAGAAAAGCCAATATTTTTATTTAAATCAGGTTGATTATAAATGTGATCTCTTTCTAAAGAAAAAAAAGGGCATATAATATAGATATAATAGGATGAAAGGGTAGATTAATGAACTTACTTTTAAAGAACAACAACTTGTTTAAAATGTCTTACATTGGTATAGATTTTAGTCTATTTATACAAACTTAAAGTTAATTTTGTTATACTGTATATATATTTCTACTCTCGTTTGAGGTATTATGTTTATGCAATTTATTTAGATTGTATTGGATAATTAAGAAATACAGATCAATTAGTCTTCTATGATAGTCAAACTTATAGTCATGTTAAGTTTTCTAGGTATGCATAGATATATTTCAGATAGCCAGGTAATCTTGAAACACTTCATGGACCTAGAGAATATGGCATTTAAATAACTTAGAATTCTGTTGACGTGAGACACAGTTGCTCCTGGCAGCACCAATTTGATCCTGAGAGAATGTTGGGTTTCTAAGACATTTCCATTTGGAAGTTTGTCTTCTTGGCACAAAATGGCCTACTGGGCAAAGAACTGCCCTTGCCTCAACTGTTGACAGTACAAATGCTGTGCTTTTTGGACAAGCAGGACCCAAGGAAAGCGACTACTGTACTTTGCCAAGACAGGGTAAGATGGTCTTTCAGAATTCCTGCTTCTGAAAATGGTCTGTCAGATACTCTAAGCCTGTAGCCAGTTTGAATGCACCAACGATGCTGAGAAACATTAGGTGACTGTCCAGTCTGCCAGCTGTCTCTGTCTACTCTTGCAAGACTCCTGAAAGTTGCTTGTGTCCTTCTCCCATTTCTTAAGTATTATTATATTCCTTCTCAGGCTTTGATGAGGTTGAAGACTACCAGTTATAGTTACAACTTTATATATATATAATCTTAGAATATATTAAGTATTAGACTCAGGTTCTTTAGGATAAGACACCTTTTGGAATGATCTTTGTAACATGCCACCTACTCATGCTCTAGACTTCCCTGGATTTTAGTATGTGTTTTTTGCTTGATATTGTTTGCATTGATTGTAGTTCCAACTTATCTAGGTCATTATTCCTCATTACTCTGGGACAATATTTGATAACCATTTCTTTGTATATAGTCTTGTATTAGGTTAGAACCTTCTTATTTAGACAAAAGGGGGAGATGTAGTGGGTAGCCATTCCTGCCTTGGCCTGGAAGTTCCAACCCCCATTGAGGCTTTGGTAATGATCACGCCTACAAGGCAGGGCTGAGAGAGGACACTGAAGACCCAGGATCAAAAAGAGAGGCCTCTCTTGGTTCCAGGACCCTGGATGCTGGAGGTAGAGGGAGCAGAGTTCTCCAGAGAACACTGCCGGAATGCACCATACCTTTCCCAGACCCTGCAATCTATCCCTTCATTTGTAAGTTACCCCATAAAATAAACCTCCCTTTTAACTACTTGGAATGGCCTTAATAATTTCAGCAATATGACTACACCTGCTTTAAGGTTGGTCAATGACCTCAACTATTGCACAGGTCCCTCTGAATTTGTAAGTTCCAAACAAAAGCAAAAAAGATGGGAAGACACTCATGCACTGGTCTATTTTTACTTCTCACTGACCATTCAAAGCCCAGACTAGAAGGAGCAGAAGGATTGTATTCCCAGCCCTAAGAAGCAGAGGCAAGATTAAATGTTTGGAGAAATTCTCAATTGCATAGTGTGAGGCAAGCCTGAGCTACAAGAGAAATTGCTCTAAACAGAAATAATCAACAGCACCTGAGAAAAATGGAAATAAATATTTAATGACTGGGAAACATTGGAGAATAAGACAAATATGAGATTAGAGCAGTGATAGATTTAAAGAAACTCAAATTTTAAAAGTGTAACCAATATTTGACTTTTTAAAAAGAAAAATATAATTGAAAAAACACATAGTTATCCTGACTTTTAAAAAGAGGAGGCCATTACCTGGTATAAGGAATGGCATTAATAAAATACTGCATGACCTTGTCCTTATATGCAATGTTATCTACTAAGTCCTGTAACCTGACACACACAGCTACAGCAAATGGCTTGTGTTTTAACCCTCTGAGCTGACTTTAACTGTGGCAAGTAGAATTGAACATATTTGCTAAGGAGAGCCCCTAGTTTGAAATTCAATATTCATTGGTTCAAGCTAATCTCTTCAAACTGTACACCTACCAATCTAGCCTGCTTTCATTCACATGATATGAGTTAATATATGCTGGAAAATTACAAAGTCACTAACAATACCACAATCAGATCCTTTTTCCTTCATCAGCTGATTGCTTATCCTGCTTCCCCCTAGAGTGTACACAAGAAACTATTCCTCCTAGTCTAGTTTGAAGGGACAAGTCATGCTCCATAAGCAAATCCTTTTCTTGTTATTATAATGGAAAATTGACTGCATGACTCAAATGGTTACTTTTAAAATTAGTGGTGGTACAGCCCTTTAATTTAAGAATTTAGTTGGTTTAATCAAGAGGACAGTACAGCCATTGCTTTGGGGAACAATAGACTGGGATCAAGGCCACTTGAGTCAACATAAGAGAGCTTATCTTAGAAACATTTTCTAAAAGGCTGGAGGTACAGCTGTTATGCTTTCCCAGGGAGAAATCATTCCACACACTTAAAAGATTAATAAACAAAAATCTCTTTAATAACAATGTGCATCCATCTCTTACTAATGTTAAAAGAGGAGCCAGCCTAGAACAGATTTTACTTTACATATATCATCCTTAAATCTTCTTTAGGATTAGTCCCCAGGTTATACTTTGGCAATTTAAATAGGGACAGGAGACTGCAAGTCTAGCCACTTAGACAGATGAAGATTTACAGAGAAAGTCTATCTTTTAGATCATACATTATGATGTACATTTAAAAGATATATCAATACATTTAAGATGCATTATTACCTTTAATTCTCATACATACAAAGAGCTGAGAGCTCAAATATAGAAAACATAAAGGAAAAGTAACCTATCAACATTGTGGATGTTGTTCATAGATCAACAGTCCTGTTGAGCTATTTTAACCTTGGAATAAGGCTGCTTTTTGCCTCTGAGCATGCTGGATTAGAGCAAGGCCATACTTGCTTCCATGAAGGACCAGAGGAGTTCATTTTAACTCACCCTGCCTGCTGTGTGTCTCAGGGCTGTGACATCACTATAGAGAATTCCATTTTAAGCTTTATTTTTGTTTTATATCTATGGAGTTTATCCATGAGTGTCTGTGCTCAGTTCCTGTAGAGGCCAGAAAAAGGCATCATATCCTTTGGAACTGCAGTTACAGGAGATGGTTACCTACAGTGGTTGCTTGAATTAGAATATTTGTCCTCTGTAACAACATCAATTGCTGTTAAATGTTAAGCCATTTCTCTAGCTGCTTTTTTATTTAAAATTTGTTTATATATTATGATTAAAATATATTACTTCACTTTCCCCATTCCTACCCTCTCTCCACCCCTTCCCAAGTTTTTTCCTTCCAATTTTTTTTCTTATAAAATATTAGGATATGTATGTACAAATATAGGAATAAAACCTGCTGATTCTATATCTGCTGGTTGTATGTATATGGTTTCATTGATGAACGTATTACATTGAACGTGAAACTGCCTGAGGCAAATTTTCCCATCTACAAGAGAATTCCACTCTTTAATGAGCAAGATGAGTCTGACTTCTAGATGATCTAGGCTGCCTTGGACAGGAAACATTATCAAGAATAGTAAACTTGGAGTGGTAAATACCTGAGCTAACACTTGCTGGTGACATTACCCTGAACTTCTGGAGCTGCAGGGTAGACTATGGACACTGTCCTGAGCCAATCAGAGTCTCCATTGGTTTCATGGGTCTCCCACTCCATTGACCATTGTCACCTTCGATGACTCTGATATCCTGAAATTTCTGCTTCCAGTTTCTAAGTTCTATGTTTAAGGGCCTGTGCCACCATGCACAATTGGCTTCAGCATCATTTAGTGAAGTGTTAGAATGACAGGATGAGGGTTCTTTGTGGGTCTGGGTTTTGTCATCTGTAGAATAAGGACAGAACTCTGCCAAAGTTCTTTGATGAGTTATAACAAATTCAATGATAAAGAAAAACAATATTACTCATAATTGGAAGATAGTGAACTTTAAGGCAGGAGGCCTGCATTTGATGGGAGATGCTTCTCTTCCTGGAGTAAGAGCCAGAGCCTTTGTCCTGGCTACCCTAACTAGCCAGACTCAGCTAAACATCCTCAGTAAGCCAATCAAAAGAACCAAGTTATCCAGTTGTGACCTACTCACCAATAATTCAGGCACTCTAGAGGCAAGGTGGGCAGATCTCTCTGTCCTAGGACAGCCTAATCTATAGACTGAGTACCAGGCCAGTCAGGGGTTCATAGTAAGAATATTCTTTAAAAGAGAAAGAAGAGAAAAAATAGAAAAGAAAAAGCAAATTATTAATAAAGACTGAAAATATGGTATTTATTTTGTTTGACAAAATTGGAAAAGTGATATAAATGTAGGGTAACTTATCCATCTTTGGGGTCCTAACAGGTTTAGATAGAAGGCTGAAGATATGCAAAACTAAGTAATCTAATGAAGCCATACAATGAATTTTTCTGTCTTTATTTATTTAGTTTTTTAAATTTTTTTAAAGAAAATTTCTATTCATTTTACTTACCAACCACAGATCCCCCTCTTTCCCCTCCTTCCACCCTCCCAGCCTTCCTCCTGAAACCACCCCCCATTCTCACCTACTCCAAGGCAAGGCCTCTCATGCGAAATCAGCAGAACCTGGTACATTCAGTTGTGGTGTGTCCAAGCCCCTCCTTCCCGCACCAAGGCTGCACCAGGTGTCCCACCATAGGCACTGAACTCAAAAAGCCCACTCATGCACCAGGGATGGATTTTGATTCCACTGCCAGGGGGCCCACTAAATTGTTTAAGCTAAACTGTCTTGCCTATCCAGGGGGCCTTGTCCAGTCTCATGGGGGCTCCACTGCTATTGGTCCACAGTTCATGCATTTCCACTAGTTTGTCCTGGCTATCTATGTACTTTTCCCCACCATGATCTCGATGCCCCTTGCTCATAGGATCCCTCCTTTCTCTCATCGATTGGACTCCTGGAGCTTAGCCTGGTGCCTAGCTATGGATCTCTGTGTCTGCTTTCATCAGTTACTGGATGAGGGCCCTATGATGACAGTTACAATATTCATCAATCTGATTGCCAGAGTAGGCTAGTTCAGTCACCCTCTCAACTATTGCTAGTAGTCTAAGCTGGGGTCATCCTTGTGGATTCCTGGGAACTTCCCTAGAACTCTGTTTCTCCCTATCTCCAAGATGTCTCCCTCTATCATAGTATCTCTTTCTTTGCTCACCCACTCTGTCTCTGTTCCAGCTCTACCATCCCATTCCCTTATGTTCCCATCCCCCACCATCTACCCTCCATTTCCCCTCCTCACCCCCAGTTTGATAATGTAGATCTCATCTATTTCTCCTTCACTTGGTGATCTAAGCATCCCTTGTTAGCTGGTTTCTCTGGAGCTGTGGGTTGTAGTCAGGTTATCCTTTGCTTTACATCTAGTATCTACTTATGAGTGAGTAAATACCATGTTTGTCCTTCTGAGTATGGGTTACCTTACTCAGGATGTATTTTCTAGTTCCATCCATTTGCCTGCAAATTTCATTGTTTCTTATTGCTAAGTAGTACTCCATTGTGTATATGTACCACATTTTCTTTATCCATTCTTTGATCGAGGATCATCTAGGTTGTTTCCAGGTTCTGGCTATTGCAAATAATGCTGCTACGAATACAGTTGATCATGTGTCCTTATGGTATGATTTAGCATTCCTTGGGTATATTCCCAAGAGTGGTACAACTGAGTCTTGAGAAAGATTGATTCCCAATTTTTTGAGAAACTGCTGAATTGATTCCAAAGTGGCTGTACAAGTTTACACTCCCACCAACGGTGGAGGAAATGTTCCCCTTGCTCTGCATCCTCTCCAACATAAGCTATCATCAGTGTTTTTGATCATAGCCATTCTGACAGGTGTAAGATGATATCTCAGAGTCATTTTGATTTGCATTTCCCTGATGATTAAGGATGTTGAGCAGTTCTTTAAATGTCTTTTAGCCATTTGAAATTCTTCTGTTGGTAATTCTCTGTTTAGCTCTGTAGCCCATTTTTTTATTCGAATTGTTCAGTATTTTGATGTCTAGTTTCTTGAATTCTTTATATATTTTGGAGATCAGCCCTCTGTCAGATGTGGGGTTGATGAAGATCTTTTCCCTTAGCTCATGGCTCTCCTGCAAGGTGGCCAGAGAAGGAGTAAGTGTTTCTTCAGTAGAGACATTCTCATGGGATGATTCAGTCTTTTCCCACGATGAGATTCCTGGGGAAATGAGAGTTTCATGGGATCCACTGTTTCACTAGTTGTTAGCCAAAGGGTCAGATATAAATGTAGAATATTTATTCCTACCAGTCAGTCAGGCAGGTTTCAGAATTGACGTGGTGAAGACTTGGGAGCTTTAAAGTACAAGCGGGGACAATAAAGCGGGAGCCTACAGGGTATGGACACTGACAGCTACATGTAGTGCCAAGCAAAAGAAAGAGTGAAAGACCTGGAGAGGCCTGATGAACCACAGCTGAGTGGATACAGAGAGTACAGTAGAAGCCAGTTTGCCCGCAGATACACCCCAAGCATTGCTCTCTGGCCATTTGACCCTCTGGCTTTCACATGCACAGTCCCTCCCTAACAGTTCCACAGTACTCCACAGCTCTTTGTAAATGTCTGATTGCCCCAACCTTAGAGTGACTTTTGTTTAAGTCTCAGGATTTCCTGACAACTTGGATGTTATCTGGAATCACTGTCACTCCATGCTCCTAACTGAGGGGTTTTCAAGCATCATGGAAGCAGATACCATGTCATTCAGACAAGCTGGTCATCGTGCTTGCAAGTTCCTTTTTTCTCCTTACAGGAGGCATAAACTCTTCACCATACTGAATATCTTCATAGGGTTTCTCTCCAGTATGACTTCTTTTATACCTGCAAGAATAATTAGCACATGGAATAGCTTTACCACATTCATTACACCATTTGAATCTTTGTATCTGTATAAATTAATTTTAAAATTTGGTCTTATTATAAAGAGGAATCAGCTCTTAAAGTTTTAACATTTTGTTTATACTCATGGTGTTCCCCTTCATTAAGGGTGGTTTTACATCTTTGAAGATATCTGTGATGGTAAGAGGTTTTATTACATGGCTCACATTTATAGCATATGAGATTTTTCACATATTTAAAAGAATTCAGGTCCCTACCATACTCACTGCATTCATAGATTCTGCTATACTATGAGTCATACTACATTTACAAAGTGAATCAGGACAAACAGAAGTATTTATTGTTATAATTCATAGCCACTCCAGCAGTCAGGCAAGATTTAGGATCTCTGCCTCTTTTCAGTTTGATAATGGCCCAGAGTTCGCCTCCCAGATTTCCCAGACCCTATCTAAAGCTCTTAATATACCTTGGCATTTCCATATATTCAGGGAAGGTGGACTGTACCAACTGCTCTTTAAAAAACATTCTTATTAAGATGTCACAGGAACTTCACCTTGACTAAGTAAAATTATTACCTGTAGCTCTTTTCAGGCTCCAGGCCATTCTAAAATAACCCCTTTCCATCATGCCATTTGAACTCATGTATGGGAGACTGGCACTAACCCTTTGCCTCCTATCCAAACTTTCACCTCTCCCTGATCACCTGCCCACTCTCATGCTCTATCAACTCTGTTGTGTCGTATGGAATTACACTGACCGTTCCTTACTCCAGTCACACGATAATCTGCCCTGGCCAGTGGGGTCTTCAATGGGGACCTGAAGGGAGGGCCGGCGAATGAGAGGGACCATAGACACAAAGAATGAGAGCAAGACAGGATGTCTGATCAAGCTCAAAAATTTTATTTTCCTCTTAAGACATATATAGGTGGGGGGCAAAAGGAGGGTGCAAGCAGGGAGGGGACTTTAACCATGGGTTGTTCAGCCAGGAGGGAATGTTGCTATGAGGATCACCTACTCTTGCCTAACTGCCTAACTGCAGTGTGGTCACCTGATTTCTGAGAAGAGGTTCTAGTATTTATGAGAAGAGGCTCTGGTGTTGTGAAGACTTAAGCAAGGCCTAGATCTAGGAAAAGAAGAGAGAAGCCCAAATATGGTGGCATGTGTGTCAAGGGTCACTTAGGCTTATGGCTCCCTTCAATAATCCATGCCTGCCCCCAATCCACACTGGGGATCAGGCTCTTCTTTCCCCTCCAGACCAATGCCTCTTAACCCTTTCCCCTAAATGGCAGGGACCCTTCAAGGTAATTCTTGGAACCCCCATAGCTGCTAAGCTCAAGGGCTTTCCCCACTGGATTCATCTGTCTCACCTGAAGCCTTTTATCCTTCCTTCACCCCGGGGGAATTCCTCCTCATACACAGTGGAGTAAACAGGGCCCTGCTCTGTTAAGTTCCAGAGAACACCAGGATCAAACTGCCATGTTTCCAGTTCCAGAAGAATGAGGTTTCATCCCACAACTGTACTCAATCCCATTGGATTGGGAACCCCATATATTTTTTCTTCCTGATTCCCACTTTGAGTTCTCCTGTCTCTACTGCCCATATTCTGCTTCATCAGTTTCCCTCTGTATCTCTAATAGCATATTCAAATTTCTAATTAATATTCAGCTAATTGTTACAGGACCACCATCAGTCATAGAGCTGGAGGCCCAAGGACCATCAAATATACCCAGACAGTAAGAAGCAATAACAGTCCAGAGATATTAACACCCCAAGACTCAAAAGTGTCTGAACTATGCAAAAAACAGACTTTAATACAACAATATACTACTGTTGTATTAAAGAGTGGTATGACTGGACCTTGAGGAAGATCTATTCCCAGCTTCCTGGGGAATCACCATACTTCTTTACAATGATTGTATTAATTTGCACATTTAACAGGAATGGATAAGTGGTCCCCTTTTCCCACATCTTTGTATGAGCTGTCATTTTCTTGCTGATTCTGAGTGTGTCAAATTTAAATCTGTTTTTGCAAAAATATTCTTCTCTCATATAACACATACTGACTGCAGCCTCTACTCTTTCCACTCTTCCCTGTCCATCCACCCTCCTTCCCTCTCCTCCAGATCCACTGCTCCTCCATTTTCCTCCATAAAGAGCAGGCAATGTCAATCTAACATGGTATAACAGGATGCAATAAGACTAAGCATAAAATCTCATATCAAGGCTGGCTGAAACAACCTGGTATAAAGAAAAAAGGTTTCTCCAAACAGGCAAAAGTGTCAGAGACAACCTCATTACCTTTGTTAGGAGTAAAAAAACAAAACAAAACAAACAAACAAACAAACAAACAAAAAAACTCAAACTAAACTACAACATTGTGTATACAGAGGGCTTTGTGCAGATTCATTCAAGTTCTGTGGTTGCTCCTTCAGTCTCTGGGAACCCCTGTAAGCACTGCTTAGTTGATCCCATGGGCCATGCTCTCCTGGTGTTCTTGATACCTCTGACTTCTACAATCCTCCCTCCCCTTCTTCTGCAGGGTTCCCTGAGTTTGGTCCAATGTTTGGCTGTGGGTATCTATATCTGGGAAGACTCTGATTATACTTGGTCTAGGCACTGATCCTATGAATACAGAATATTATCAGGAATCATTTCATTGACTTTTTGTCAGTTGTGTTTAGTTCTACCCAAGGTCCGTGAGCCATCCCGCTTCTAGATCCTGGCCATCTTGGCAGTATTTTGCATGGGCTCCCTCTCCTGGTGTGGGCCTCAAGTTAGACCAGTCATTGGTTGGCCAGTCCCTCAAGCTCTGAGCCACTATGACAAGAGCATCTTGCAGGCACAATATGTGGTGGGTCATAGGTTTTTAGTGACTGGGCTGGTGTCCTAGTGTTACCTCTGAGTACCTAGCTTGGTTACAGAAAATGGCCTGGTTCAGGCTTTATGTCCTCTAGTGCTAAGTGTCCTCACTAGGGTCTCCTATCCTCTGATATACATATTTGTTACCAATGAGTTCAAAGTGGTTGCTACCCCCCACTAACTTGGTCCAGTCAAAATAATGTCATTCATATGGTGCACTACTATGATATTTTATGGAAGAGGTAGATGATCAAGATCCCTTTTAATTCAGTTATAAGAAAGGACAGGACATTTAATATACTGTATTATATTTGCCAACTGAAAGCAAATATCTTCTGGTGTTCTTTATGGACAGGTAAAGAGACAAAGGCACTTTTGAGATCAACAGATGCATTCCCTGTACCAGGAAATACGTTAATAACTTCCTAAATAATGACACTACATCTGGTACAGTAGATGTATTCAGAGTTTCTACCAGATTGAGGTTTTGGCTGCCAACTGTTATTCTCCAAAATCCATCTGTCTTCTGCACTAACCAGATAGGAGAGGTAAAAAGGATATGTCCTGAGAACTATCACCCTTGTATCTTCCAGGTCCTTGATGGTAATACTAATTTCTGCAATATCTCCAGAGATGAGACAGTTATTTTCATTTGCTCTTTTTTTTGTTAGAGGTGACTCTAAAGCCTTCCTTTTAGCCTTTCTAACCATAATACCCTTCACTCCACAGGTCAGGAAACCAGTTTGAGGATTCTGCCAACTTCTAAGTATATCTATTCCAACTATACATTCTGGAACTTGGGAAATAACCACAGGATAAGTTCGGGGACCTACTGGACCTCCTGTGAGTCAGACTTCAGCCAGAATTCCATTAATCACCTGGCCTCCATAAGCTTCCACTTTAACTGAGGGGCCACAGTGTTTCTTGGGATCTTCTGCAATCAGTGTCAATTCAGAACCCACATCCAATACACTGCAGGAAGTCTGATTGTTTTCTTTCCTCCAATATACAATTACCCTAGTAAATGGCCATAGGTCCTCTGAAGACATACTGAAGAAAGGCTAACCATAAAATTTTTAGGTACCTTATCTAGGTTTTGTGCTGGGGGCCTGTCTCAGCATTTGATAGGCTCCAGACAGGAGGCAGTGAATAAACAGGAAAGAATTGATACAGGCACAGTGGTCAGTAGAATCTTGTAGCCTTGGCTGCCTGGGAGCCAGGGTGCTTCTTTATATAGAACTCAATAAGCAGGGATAGCTTTATGATGTTCCCAAATATAGACTATATCATTGCTATCTCTAGACATGTGTTTAACTTCCTCTTGCATATCTAGTGCCGTAAGTTTAGTCAATATCAATAAATCTTGATAGACCAGTGTTGTTTTTACAACGATTTTCCTCATCAATCCAATCATGTAACTTGCTAATCTATCTAGAGACATATTTTGTCAAAAGAGGCATATATGGCAAATGGCAGCTCAGTCTCAGGCTGTCAGCTCTTGCAGTTGCAAAGGTATCAGAGAGAAAGAAAACACTGAAACAAAACCAGGCAGACTGCTAAGTCCTGAGCAGTGTATTATAAACTGTTAATGGTCAGAGTGCCAATTGGCAATAGGCTCAAGAAAAATCCTCAGGCCAAAGCTGCTGAAGTTATTATTCAACTTCTGATATAATACAATGTTTCTATTTTACATCTCTATAGAATTTATTTCTATGTCTAATCTTGGCATCATTTTTTCCCTTGGTCATATGGCACCACAGTGACTCTGCACCAGCTAACTTTTCTAAGAAAGGGAGGTCCTGACACCCCATTCTTTTATCATTTTTTCACACCATTTTTGTCCATCAACATAAGCCCCTGTGTATATAAAAGTCAACTCCAGCCACTCTAACTTCCTTGTAGTATCTTTCTCTTGAAGGGCATACCATATGTAGCCTTCATTCTTCTCGGCCATGTAATCACCTGAGCGTATAGAGAGTCTTGTAATCTGATCTGCTTCCAACTCCTCCAATCCACTGAATCTTGTTGACCAATTTAAATTACATTATTGTGATTATCTTGTTCCCAGGAAAGTACAGGGAGATGTAAGTTTGGCCTTTTTAGGTGTATAATAACCTCCAGGGTGCAAGGAAGACCTTCAAGTAGACCCTTAAATGCAGGAGGAGTACTATGCTCAGGACTTTCCTAGGGAAGCTTAGAAACAGAACTCCTGGAGAAAGCATAAATAATTTGAAAGAAATTTCCCATCAACCAAATATCCTCAAGTTGCACAATATTAAAAGATCCCCCAGTATGGAACATGTGGAGATCAAAACCAAAAGTCAAAGATGACATGATGGCAATCATGTGACTCACCTTTGCTGGATTTTTGTCAAGCAGCTGTGCTGGGTTTATGATATTCACAATTCCTATCAGGTATGGCTGTGTCAGTTCAGCCTCAGAGGAACTTGGCCACTCCTTCATTCAGGTGGTCCTGGGACTGAAAACAGGCATAAGTCTGGAAAATTGTAGACTGGCTGAAACTGACTTTTGCCATGATACAATGTAGCCTTTCTTATATTTGCTTAATAATTTTTCTAATTATACAGGTCAAATAAAAGTGCAGTAGATTTCTTATCTATTTCATGGCTGGAAACATCATCACTGGCTGGTACTAAACTGCACATGAGTCATGCCACTGTAAAGTTCATCTTGCCTGACCACTATGTGTTAGGTCATTATGAACATTATTTTTGTCTATGCTTCCCACTATAAAAACACCACCTTTGGCGATTCAGTGCTGGTTCTTGGTCCCTTCTACCCTAAGTCCAAATTAAACCCATTTTCATCCAATTGAGCAGCAGCATTTCCAGTCCTAAGGTCTGACATAAGAAGATGTTTGATAACAAAACTCCTCAAATGTGCTGGTGCCCCCTCACCATTTTGCATCTTATAGGATTAGTGTACCACTCTAGTATTGCAATTTCACTGAGTCTACTTTTATCGTTAGTATGTTCTTAATTTATTTTACATACCAACCACAATTTTCCCTCCCTCCTTTTCTCCTGTTCTATCCCCCATCTTCTTTCTACTTTCTCATCTACTCCTCAGAAAAGGTAAAGCCTCCCATGGGAGTCAACAATGCATGGCATACGAAGTTGAGGCAGGTTTAAGCTCCCCCCACCCTACATCATGACTGAGTGAGGCATCCAACCACATGGAATAAGTTCCAATAAGCCAGTTCATATGCCAGGGACAAAAGCTGGTCTCACTGCTAGGGGCCCCACAAACAGACCAAGCTACACCACTGCCACTCACATGTAGAGGGCTTAGGTTGGTTCCATGCAGGCTCCCTAGCTGTCAGTCTAGATTCTGTGAGCTCCCACAATTTCAGATCATCTCTCTTTGTAGGTTTCCTCATAATGAACTTGACCCTCCCTTTCTTATATTATTCCTCATTCCTCTCTTCAACTGGACTTCCAGAGGACATTCCAGTGCTTGGTTGTGAATCACTACATCTGCTTCCATCAGTTACTGGATGAAGCTTCTATGATGACAATTAGGGTAGTTGCTAATCTGATTAAAGGAGAATACCAGTTCAGGTACCCTCTCCACTATTGCTAGGAGTCTTAGCTGGTGGTCATCCTTGTATATTCCTGGGATTTTCCCTGGTAACAGATTTCTCCCAGACCTAATGACTACCTATATCAAAATATCTCTTTTGGTGCTCTCCCTCTCTATCTCTCCCCCACTCAACCATTATGATTCCTCATGTTCCCATACACCATTCTCTCCCCTCTACCTCCCACATTCCATTTACCCAGGAGACGTCATCTATTTCCCCTTCCCAGGGCAATCCATGCATCCCTCCTAGGTCCTCCTTGTTTCTATAAAGCTGTGGACTGTAGTCTGATTGTCTTTTGCTTTATATCTACTATCCACTTATGAATGAGTACATACTATGGTTGTCTTTCTGGATCTGGGATCTACCTTACTCAGGATAATATTTTCTGCTTCCATCCATTGACAAGAAAATTTCATGATGTCATTGTTTTTTACTGCTGTGTAATACACCATTGTTTTAATGTACCACATTTTCTTTATCTGTTCTTCAGTTGAGGGGCATCTAGGTGGTGTTCAGGTTCTGGCTATTATGAATAATGCTGCTGTGAATATAGTTGAGCAAGTGTCCTTGTGGTATGATTGAGCATCTCTTTGGTATATGACCAAAACTAGTAAAGCTAGGTCTGGAGGTAGATTGATCTCAATTTTCTGAGAAACTGCCATACTGATTTCCAAAGTGGCTATACAAGTTTGCCCTCTCACTAGCAGTAGAGAAGTGTCCTTTTCACTCCACATTCTCTCCAACATAATCTGTCATCAGTGTTTTTGATCTTAGTCAATCTGACAGGTATAAGATGGTACCTCAGATTCATTTTTATTTGCATCCCTGATGACTAAGGATATTGAGTAAATGCCTTAAATGTCTTCCAGCCATTTGAGATTCTTCTGTTGAGAATTCTCTGTTTAAATCTGTAGTTCATTTTTTTAAATTAAGAAAATATTTTTATTCATTTTATATACCAATCAAAGATCCCTCTCTTACCTCCTCCTGCTCATCCAGTCTCTCTCTCCCAACCCATCCCCCACTCCCCCCTACAAGAAGGGAAGGCCTCCCATGGAGAGGTACATTTAAAAGAGGCAGGCCCAAGGCCCTCCCCCTGCCTCAAGGCTGTGCAAGCCCATCATAGAAGTGGGCTCAAAAAGGCCTGCTCATACACCAGGGATGGATTCTGATCCTACTGCCAGGGGCCCCATAGGCAGATCAAGCTACACAACTGCCTTGCCATGAAGAGGTCCTAGTCTAGTCCCATGCAGGATCCATAGCTATTGATCTAAATTTCATTAGTTCCTACTAGTTTCGTTTGGTTGTGTCTGTAGGTTTCTCCATTGTGATCTTGATGCCCCTTGCTCATAGAATACCTTTTTTTCCTCTTCAACTGGATTCTGGAGCTTGGCTTGGTGTTTGGCTGTGGATCTATGCATCTACTTCCATCAGTTACTTGAGAAAGGCTCTATGATGACAGTTAAGGTATTCATCAATCTGGTTACTGGGGAAAGCCAGTTCAGGCATCCTCTCCAATATTGCTAGTAGTCTAACCTGGGGTTATCCTTGTGGATTTCTGGGAACGTCCATAGCACAAAGTTTCTCCCTATCCCCATGATGTCTCCCTCTATCATGGTATTTCTTTCATTGATCTCCCATTCCATCCATGTTCCAGCTCAACCATCCTGTTATCTTATATTCTCATCCCACATCCTCTACCCTCCATTGCCTACCCCTCATCCCCAGTTAACTCATGGAGATCTCATCTATTTCTTTTTCCCAGGGAAATCCATGTCTGCCCCTTTGGGTCATCATTTTTAGCTAGCTTCTCTAGAGATGTAGGTTGTAGTCTGGTTATACTTTGCTTTACATCTAGTATCTACTTATGAGTGAGTACATACCATGTTTGCCCTTCTGAGTCTGAGTTGCCTCACTCAGGATGATATTTTCCAGTTTCATCCATTTACCTGCAAATTTCATGATGTCATTGTTTTTCACTACTGAGTAGTGAAATTGTGTAAATGTACCACATTTCCTTAATCCATTCTTCAGTTGAGGGGCATCTAGGTTGTTTCCAGGTTCTGGCTATTATGAATAATGCTGCTATGAACATAGTTGAGCATGTGTCCTTTTGGTATGATTGATCATTCCATGGGTATATGCCCAAGAGTGGTATAGTTGGGTCTTAAGGAAGATTGATTCCAAATTTTCTGAGAAGTCACCACACTGATTTCCAAAGTGGCTGTTTAAGTTTGCACTCCCACCCACAGTGGAGAAGTGTTCTTCTTGCTCTGCATCCTCTCCAACGTAAGTTGTCATCTCTGTTTTGATATTAGCCATTCTGATAGGCATAAGACAGTATCTCAGGGTCATTTTGATTTGCATTTCCCTCATGACTAAGGATACTGAGCAATGCCTTAAATGTCCTTTTGCCATTTGTGATTCTTCTGTTGAGAATTCTCTGGTTAGCTCTGTGGTCCATTTTTTATTTATTATTTAGTATTTCAGTGTCTAGTTTCTTGAGTTCTTTATATATTTTGGAGATCAGCCCTCTGTCAGATGTGGGGTTGGTAAAGATCTTTTTCCATTCTGCAGGTTATCATTTTGTCTTATTAACCATGTCCTTTGTCTTACTGAAGCTTCTCAGTTTCAAGAGGTCCTATTTATTAACTGTTGCTTTCAGTGTCTGTACTACTGGTGTTTTATTTAGGAAGGGGTCTACTGTGCCAATGCCTTATATGCTACTTCCAACTTTCTCCTCTATCAAGTGTAGTTGGAGTTTTCTTCAGTCCACTCAGGCCCACAGCTGCTCAGACCCAAGTAAACACAGGAACTATAGTTTAGGTGGGATAAGCAGAGAGGAGAATTCTGGGAAGTGGAAGGCTGAGTGAGAAGCAAGATGTAAAGTACTGGTAAGCCACAAGCCATATGGCAACTTATAGATTAATAGAAATGAGTTAATTTAAGATATAATTTGTAGATCGCTTTTGGTAAGATTGCCATTTTTATTATGTTGGTTTTACATACCCATGACCATGGGAGATCTTTCCATATTCTGATATCTTCTTAAATTTCTTTCTTCAAGGATTTAAAGTTCTTGTCATACAGGTCTTGTACATGTTTGGTTAGGATTACCCCAAAGTATTTTATATTATTTGTGGCTATTGTAAGGGGTGATGTTTCTGGAATTCTCTTTTGATCAATTTACCATTTGTATATAGGAGGGTTATTGATCATTTTTAGTTAATCTTGTATCCTGCCATATTACTGAAGGTGTTTATCAGTTGTAGGAGCTCTCTGGTAGAATTTTGGGGTCACTTACATAGACTATCATATCATCTGCAAATAGCAAAAATTTCACTTTTTCCTTTCTAATTTACATCCCCTTCATCTCCTTTTGTTGTCTTATTGCTCTAGATAGAACATTGAGTATTATATTGAATAGATATGGGGAGAGTGGACAGATTTGTCTTGTTTCCGATTTTAGTGGAATCACTTTGGTTTTCTCTCCATTGAATTTGATGTTTGCTTTCAGCTTGCTGTATACTGCTGTTAGTATAAATAGGCATGCTCCTTGAATCCCTGTTCTGTCCAAGAACTTTATCATAAAGCGGTGTTTTATTTTGTCAAAAGTTTTTCAGCATCTAATGAGATGATCAGGTGTTTTTTTTTTTTCTTTCAGTTTATTTATATGGTGGATTATATTGACAGATTTTCATATGTTGAACCACACCTGCATCTCTGGGATGAAGCCTACTTGAACACATTTTTTTTTTTTTTTTGTATTTTATTGAGTAGTTTTGCACTAATGTCGTGCAGGATATTAGTCTGTAATTCTCTTCTTTTGTGGTTTGGTTATCAGTGTAACTTTAGCATTATATAAATTGTTTGGCAATGTTCCTTTTGTTTCTTTTGTGTGGACTAACAGGAGAATATTGATATTAGCTCTTCTTTCAAATTCTGTTAGAATTCTGCATTGAAACCATCTGCCCCTGGGCTTTTTTTTTTTTTTTTTTTTTTTTTTTTTTTTTTTTTTTGGACTGGTAGATTTTAATGACTGCTTCTATTTTCTTAGGGTTAAAGGTCTATTTAAATTATTTTTCTGTTCTTGATTTAATTTTGGTATCTAGTACCTATCAAAAAATTGACCATTTTTTAAATTAAAATCTTTTCTTTTATTAATTTTACATACCAACCACAGATCTCTCTCTCATCCCTTAACCTGGTCTCTCCATGCCTTCCTTCAACATATCCCCATCTCCTCCTCCAAAATAGTAAGTCCTCCCATGGGGGGGGGGGGGACAGCAAACCCTGGTGTATACATTTGGAAAAGAACCAAGGCCCTCCCCCTTGCATCAAGGGTAAGCAAGGTATCTGACTATAGGTAATGGGATCCAGAAAGCCAGATTATTACCAGGGATAAATCCTGATCACACTGCCAAAAGTCCCACAAGCAAATCCAGCTACATAACTGTCTCCCATATGCAGAGTGTCTAGTCTTGTTCCATGCAGGTTACACATCTGTTGGTCTAAAGTTTGTGAGCTACTATAAGCCTGCTTGAGTTGTCTCTGTAGATTTCCCCATCATGGGCTGGTGGCAGTGGCACAGGTCTTTAATTGCAGCACTCAGGAGGCAGAGCCAAGTGGATCTCTGTGAGTTCAAGGCCAGCCTGGTCTACAGAGCAAGATCCAGGACAGGTGCCAAAACTACACAGAGAAACCCTGTCTCAAAAAACAAACAACAACAACAACAACAACAAAAGATTTCCCCATCATGATCTTCATTCCCCTTACTCATATAATCCCTCTTTGCTCTCTTTACCTGGGCTCCAGGAGCTCAGCCTTGTGTGTGGTTATGGACCTCTGCATTTGATTCCATCAGTCCCTGGATGAAGGCCCTATGATGACAGACAAGGTATTCATCAATCTAATTATCAGGGTACTCCAGTTCAGGTATCCTCTTCACTATTGCTAGTAGTCTAATCTGGGGTTGTCCTTGTGTATTGCTGGGAATTTCCCTAGCACCAAGTTTCTCTCTTACTCCATAAGGTCTCCCTCTCTCAAAACATCTCATTGCTCTCCCACTCTATCTCTTCTCCAGTTCAACCATCCTGTTCTCTGATGTTTTCAACCCCTTCCCTTCCTCTCTATTGTCTTCTTCATCTACATTTTACTTAGGAAATTTCCTCTGTTCTCCTTCCCACGGTGATCCATGCACCACTCTTAGGGCCCTCCTTATTTCCTAGCTCCTCTGGAGCCATGGGTTTTAGTCTGATTATCCTTTGTATTACATATTGTATCCACTTAAGAGTGAGTACATACCATGTTTTCTTTCTGAGTCTGGGTTACCTCACTCAGGATGATATTTTCTAGTTCCCTTCATTTGCCTGCAAATTTTACAATGTCATTTTTTATGAGTAATACTCCATTGTGTAAATGTACCACATTTTCTTTATCAATTCTTTGGTTGAGGAGCATCTAGGTTGTTTCCAGGTTCTGGCTATTATGAATAATGCTACTATGAACATACTTGAGCAAGTGTCCTTGTAGTTTGATTGAGTATCCCTTTGGTGTATGCCCAGGAGTGGTATCCTTGGGTCTTGAGGTAAATTGATCCCCAATTTTCTGAGAAGTCACCATACTGATTTCCAAAGTGGCTGTATAACTTTGCACTCCCACCCACAGTGGAGAAGTGTTCCTCTTGTTCTGCATCCTCTCCAACGTAAGTTGTCATCTCTGTTTTTTATCTTAGCCATTCTGATAGGCATAAGATGGTACCTCAGGGTCATTTTGATTTGCATTTCCCTGATGACTAAGGATACTGAGCAATGCCTTAAATGTCTTTTAGACATTTGCGATTCTTCTGTTGAGAATTCTTTGGTTAGCTCTCTGATCCATTTTTTTAATTGGATTATTTGGTATTTTGATGTCTAGTTTCTTGAGTTCTTTTTTAATAAGAATTTTTTCATTCATTTTACACACCAATCATAGATCCCCATCCTCTATCCTCCCTCCCCCAACCTCTGCCTCTCAACCCACCCTCCCACTCCTACCCACAAGAAGCCAAGGCCTCCCATGGGGAGGCACATTCAGTAGAAGCAAGTCCAGGCCCTTCCCCTCAAGGTGTCCCACCATAGGTAGTGGGCTCCACAAAACCTGCTCGTGCACCAGAGATGGATTCTGATCCTACCACCAGGGGGCCTCCCAAGCTGATGAAGGTACACAACTGTC
The DNA here is from genome assembly GCF_903995425.1 of Onychomys torridus. NCBI lineage: Eukaryota > Metazoa > Chordata > Mammalia > Rodentia > Cricetidae > Onychomys > Onychomys torridus. The sequence continues at coordinate 60,952,548 of NC_050459.1, read as the reverse complement.
TCACCATGTAAAGGGTCTAGTCTAGTCCCATGTAGGCTCCACAGCCATTGATCCATCTTTCATGAGTTCCCTCTAGTTTGGTTTGGTCATTCCTGCATGTTTCCCCATCATGATCCTGATGTACTTGCTCATAGAATCCCTCTTCTCTCTCTTTGACTGGACTCCTGGAGTTCTGTCTAGTGATTGACTGTGGATCTCTGCATCTGCTTCCATCAGTCATTGGAGAAAAGTTCTGTGATGACAGTTAGGGTATTCCCCAGTCTGATCTCTGGGGTAAACCAGTTCAGGCACCTTCTCCACTGTTGTGAGTAGCACAGGCTGGGGTCATTCTTGGGGATTTCTAGTAACTTCCCTCATATGGTTTCTCTCTGTGTCCATAATGTCTCTCTCTATTATGGTATCTCTTTCATTGCATTCCCCCTCCCTCCCTGTTCCAGTTTAACCATCCCATTCCCTTATGTTCTCATCTCCTATCCCCTACACTCCATTGCCCATCTCTTATTCCCAATTTACTCATGGATATTTCATCGATTTTTCCTTCCCAGGGCATTCCATGCATCCTTCTTATGAGTTAGCTTCTCTGGAGTTGTGGGTTGTTGCCTGATTACCCTTTACATTATACTTAGTATCCACTTATGAATGGGTACATACCATGTTTGTCCTTCTGAGTCTGGATTACCTCACTCAGGATAATATTTTCTAATTCTACCCATTTGCCTGCAAACTTCATGATGTCATTGTTTTTCTCTGCTGAGTAGTACTCCATTGTGTATATGTACATTTTCTTTATCCATTCTTTAGTTGAGGGGCATCTAGTTTTTTTTTCAGGTTCTGGCTATTATGAATAATGCTGCTATTAGCATAGTTGAGCATGTGTCCTGTGGTATGATTGAGTATTCCTTGGGTATATGCCCAAGAGTGGAATAGCTGAGTCTTGAGGTAGATTGATTCCCAATTCTCTGAGAAACTGCTATACTGATTTACTAAAGGGGCTGTACCAGTTTGCACTCCCATCAACAGTGGAGGAGTGTTCCCCTTGTTCCACATGCTTTTCAACATAAACTGTCTGGAGTGCTTTTAATCTTATCCATTCTGACAGGTGTAAGATGGTATCTCAGGGTGATTTTGATTTGCATCTCCCTGATAATTAAAAATGTTGAGCAATTCCTTGAATGTCTTTCAGCCATTTAAAATTCTTCCTTTAAGAATTCTCTGTTTAGCTCTATAGCCCCCCCTTTTTTTTATTGGATTGTGTGTTATTTTCACATCTAGTTTCTTGAGTTCTTTATATATTTTATAAATCAGGCCTCTGTCAGATATGGGGTTGGTGAAAATATTTTCCCTTTCTGTATGCTGTCATTTTGTCTTATTTACTGTGCCCTTTGCCTTATAGAAGCTTCTCAGTTACAGGACTTCCCATTTGTTAATGTTGCTTTCAGTGTCTATGCTACTGGTGTTATATTTAGGAAGGGGTCTCCTATGCCCATGAGTTCAAGGCTATTTCCTATTTTCTCTTATATCAGATTCAATGTAACTAGATTTATATTGAGTTCTTTGATCCACTTGTGTGGTGGTATTGTGTTCCCCCAACTATTGTGCACCCTAATAAAATTATCTGGGGTCAGAGACAGAACAGACACAATATTAAACATGAGGATAGGCAGTGGTAGCACATGGCTTTAATCCCAGCACTCAGGAGGCAGAACCAGGTGGATCTCTGTGAGTTCAAGGCCACATTGGAAACAGCCAGGCATGGTGACTCATGACTTTAATACCAGGGAGTGACGGCAGAAAAAGAAAAGATATATAAGGTTTGAAGACCAGAAACTAGAAGCATTTGGCTGGTTAAGCTTTTAGGCTTCTAGCAGCAGTTCAGCTGAGACCCATTTGGATGAGGACTCAGAGGCTTCCAGTCTGAGAAAACAAGACCAGCTGAGGAACTGGTGAGGTGAGGAAGCTGTGGCTTGTTCTGCTTCTCTGATCTTCTAGCATTCACCCCAATAACTGGCCCCAGGTTTGTTTTTATTAATAAGAACTTTTAAGATTCATGCTACACACCTGGACTTTAGTTTTGTGCATGGAGATAGATATGGATCTATTTGCAATCTTCTATGTGTTGACACCCAGTTATACCAGCACCATTTGTTGAAGATGATTTCTTTATTCCATTGTACAGTTTTGGCTTCTTTGTCAAAAAATCATGTGTTTATCGGTGTGTGGCTTAATGTCAGGGTCTTCAATTCAATTCCATTGGTCCACGTGTCAGTTTTTATGACAGTACCAAGCTGTTTTTATTACCATAAGTCTATAGTAGAGTTTGAAATAGGGGCTCATGATGCTTCTAGAGGTGGTTTTGTTGTACAGGATTCTTGTAGCTAACCTGGGTTTTTTGTTTTTCCAAATGAAGTTGAGTATTGTTCTTTCCATGTCTGTGAAAAATTGTGTTGGGATTTTGATGAGTATTGCATTGAATCTATAGATTGCTTTTAGTAAGATTGCCATTTTTACTATGTCAACTCTACCTATCCATGAGCATGGGAGATCTTTCCATTTTTTGATATCTTCTTCAATTTCTTTATTCAGAGACTTAAAGTTCTTGTCATACAGGTCTTTCACTTGCTTAGTTAGAGTTACTCCAAGGTATTTTATATTATTTGTGGCTATTGTAAAAAGGGACATTTCTCTGATTTCTTTCTCAGCCCGTTTATTATTTGTATATAAGAAGGCTATGGATTTTTTAAGTTAATCTTGCATCCTGCCACATTACTAAAGGTGTTTATCAGCTGTAGGAATTCCCTGGTATGGTCACTTATGTATATTATCATGTCATCTGCAAATAGAGAAAGTCTGACTTCTTCCTTTCCAATTTGTATCCCCTTGATCTCCTTTTGCTGTCTTATTGCTCTAGCTAGAATTTGAAGTACTACATTGAATAGATATGAGGAGAGTGGAAAGCCTTGACTTGTTCCTGATTTTAGTGGAATCACTTTGAGTTTCTCTCCATTTACTTTGATGTTGCCTGTTGGCTTGCTGTAAATGATAAACATGAAGGCATGTTGGATTTTGTCAAAGGCCTTTTCAGCATCTAATGAAATGATCATTTTTTTTTCAGTTTGTTTATATGGTGTATTACATTGACAGACTTTCATATGTTGAACCATCTTTGCATTTTTGGAATAAAACCTACCTGATCATGGTGGATAATTTTTTGATGTGTTTTTGGAGTCTGTTTGCCAATATTTTATTGAGTATTTTTGCATCAATGTTCATGAGGTAAATTGGTTTGTAATTCTCTTTCTTTGTTGCATCTTTGTGTGGTTTGGGAATCAGAGTAACTGTAAACTCATAGATGGAGTTTAGTAATGTTCCTTCTGTTTCTATTGTGTGGAACAATGTGAAGAGTAATGGTATTAACTCTTCTTTACAAATTTGGTAGAATTCTGCTTTGAAACCATCTAGTCCTGGGCTTATTTTTTGGTTGAGAGACTTTTAATGACTGTTTCTATTTCCTTAGGGTTACTGGTCTATTTAAATTATTTATCTGGCCTTGATTTAACTTTGGTATGTGGTACCTATCCAGAAAACTGTCCATTTCTTGTAGATTTTCCAATTTTGTGGAGTACAGGTTTTTGAAGTGTGACTTGATGATTCTCTGGATTTCCACATTGTCAGTTTTTATATCTTCCTTTTCAGTTCTGATTTTGCTAATTTGGATGCGCGCTCTCTCTCTGCATTTTGTTTAGTCTGGATAAGGGCTTGTCTATCTTGCTGAATTTTTTAAGGAACCAAATTCTTTGTTTCATTGATTTTTGTATTGTTCTCTCTTTTTTTTTATTTCATTGATTTCAGCTCCCAATTTGATTATTTCCTAGCATCTATCCCTCCTGGGTAACTTTGTTTCATCTTGTTCTAGAACTTTCAGGTATGCTGTTAAGTCACTAGTGTGAGATTTCTCCAACTTCTTTATGGGGGCATTAATTGCTATGAATTTTCCTCTTAGCACTGCTTTTATAGTATCCCATAAGTTTGGGTATGTAGTACATAAAAAAATCTAGGAAGTCTTTAGTTTCTTTCTTTATTTCTTCCTTGACTCAGTTGTGATTCAGTTGAGCATTATTCAGTTTCCATGAGACTGTAGGCTTTTTGTAATTTTTGTTGTTGAAATCTAACTTTAAACCATGGTGGTCTGATAGAATACTGGAGGTTATTTCAATTGTTTAGTATCTGTTGAGATTTGCTTTGTGGCCGAGTCCATGGGGTGTTGAGAAGAAGGTATATTCTTTTTTGTTAGGGTGGAATGTTCTGTAGACATCAATTATGTCCATTTGAGTCATAACATTAGTTATGTCCCTTATTTCTCTGTTAAGTTTCTATCTGGCCTATCTGTCCAGTTGTGAGCATGGTGTGTTGATGTCTCTCACCATTAATTTGTGGGGTTTGATGTGTGATTTAAGCTTTAGTAATGTTTCTTTTACATATGTGAGTGCCCTTGTATTTGGGGCATAAATGTTCAGAATTGAAACTTCATCTTGTTGTGTCTTTCCTGTTATAAGTATGTAATGTCCTCCTTGATCTCTTTTGATTGATTTTAGTTTGAAGTCTATTTTGTTAGATATTACGATCACAACACCAGCTTGTTTCTTAAGTCCATTTGATGGGAAAAACTTTTCCCAGCCTTTTACTCTGAGGTAGTGTCTGACTTTGAAGTTGTGATGTGTTTCTTGTATGCAGCAGAAAAATGGGTCCTGCTTTCATATCCATTCTCTTATCTCATGTCTTTTTATAGACAAAATGAGTCCATTGATATTAAGGGATATTAATGACCAGTTATTGTTAATTCCTGTTATCTTTTGATGGTAGTGTGTGTGTATTTCTCTTCTTTTGGGATTTACTACTGTGGGGTTATCCATTGCTCATGTTTTCATGGGTGTATCTAACTTCCTTAGGTTGCAATTTTCCTTCTAGTGCTTTCTGTAGGGCTGGATTTGTGAATAGGTATTGTTTAAATCTGGTTTTGACTTGGAGTATCTTGTTCACTATGTCTATGATGATTGAAAGTTTTGCTGGGTATATTAGTCTAGGCTGACATCCATGGTCTCCTTAGTGTCTGCATTATACCTGTCCAGTACTTTCTGGCTTTCAAAGTCTCCATTGAGAAACTGGGTGTCATTTTGATGGATCTTCCTTTATAAGTCACTTAGCCTTTTTCCTCTGTTGCTCTTAGTACTCTTTCTTTATTCTGTATGTTTAATTGTTTATTCTGTGGTTTAATTTTTATGTGGTGAGGGGACTTTTTGGGGGCTCTAATCCACTTGGTATTCTATAAGCTTCTTGTAGCTTCATTGTTATTTTCTTCTTTAAGTTGGAAAAGTTTTCTTCCATGATTTTGTTGAATGTATTTTCTTTGCCTTTGAGTTGGTATTCTTCTCCTTCTTCTATCCCTATTATTCTTAGGTTTGGCCTTTTCATGGTGTTCCAGTATTCCTGGACATTTTGTGTTATGACTTTTTTGTCTTTGATGTTTTCTTTGACTCATGAATCTATTTCCTCTATTGTATCCTCTACATTAGAGATTCTCTCTTCCATCTCTTGTTTCCTGTTGGTTATGCTTGCATCTGTATTTCCTGTTCATTTACTCAGATTTTCTATTTCCAGCATTCCCTCTGTTTGTGTCTTCTTCATTGTTTCTATTTCAATTTTCAGATCTTGAATTGTTTCCTTCATATGTTTAATTGCTTTTTGTTTTCTTGGCTTTCTTTAAGGGATTTATTGATTTCTTCCATTTTTGTTTGTCTTTTCCTCAATTTCTTTAAGGAAAATTTTCATTTTTTCATTAAAGGCCTCTAGCATCTTCATGAAGCTATTTTCAAGGTTGCTTTCCTGTGTTTTTCTCTACACTGTGTTTTTCAGTTTTTTTTTCTTTTGTATTTGGACTAGGTTCTGGTGATGCCATATTGCTCTTTATGTTGTTGTATATATTTTTGCATTTACGTCTGCCCAGCTCTTCCTCTAATAGGTGCAAGGGGTGCCTATGTCTAAAACCTGCTGCTATTGGTCCACTCTGTGCTTGTTGTGTCTGTGTCTCAGGGGCCCTCACTAGGTCCAGTCTTAGCTCTTGGTCTAATTGGAGATGGCAGATTCTGTATCTCAGGGAGCTATTCTTAGCCCAATCCTAGCTAGCTGATTCTGTTGCTCAGGGAATCACTCTTGGCCTTATCAGGACTCTTGGTCCATTCAGAGCTGGTGGATTCCATGTCTCAGGAAGCCTCTCTTGGTCCAATGAGAGCTGGCAGATTCCCTGCTTCAGGAAGTTACTGGGGTCACAGGAAGATGGGTATTGGTATAAGGCATGGGTCTTCTAGATTGCAGGTTCCAAAGTAGGGATTTTGATGGGTGAGCCTAGCTTTGGGGAATTTTCCCTGCTGGACAGCAACTGGGGTGGAGTTGGGTGGGAGTTTCTGGAAACTGGCTATGTCCTAGGTCCTGGGTCCCAGAGCAAGTTATTTATATATTTTGGAGATCAGCCCTCTGTCAGATGTGGACTTGGTGAAGATCTTTTCCCATTCTATAGGTTGTCTTTTTGTCTTATTTACCATGTCCTTTGGCTTCCAGAAGCTTCTCAGTTTCAGGAGGTTTTATTTATTAATTCTTGCTCTCAGTGTCTGTGCTACTAGTGTTTTATTTAGGAAGAGGTCTCCTGTGCCAATGCCTTATAGACTACTTCCTACTTTCTCCTCTAGTAGGTTCAGTGTAGCTGGATAGTCATTGAAGTCTTCAATCCACTTTGACTTAAATTTTGTGCATGGTGATAGATATGGATTTATTTGCAGTCTTCTACATGTTGACATCCAGTAATGCCAGCACCATTTGTTGAAGATGCTTGCTTTTTTCCATTGTACAGTTTTGGTTCCTTTGTCAAAAATCAGGTGTTTATAGGTATGTGGATTAATGTCAGGGTTTTCAAATCAATTTCATTGTTCCACATGTCAGTTTTTATGCCAATTCCAAGCTGTTTTTATTACTATAGTTTTATAGGACAGTTTGAAGTCAAGGACAGTGATGCCTCCAGAAGTTACTTAATTGTAAAGGATTGTTTTAGCTATCCTAGGGTTTTTGTTTTTGTTTTTGTTTTTGTTTGTTTGTTTTGTTTTGTTTTGTTTTTTTCTGTATGGAATTGAGTATTGTTCTTTCTAGGTCTGTGAAGAATTGTATAGGTATTTTGATAGGGATTGCATTGAATCTGTAGGTTGCTTATGGTAAGATTGCCACTTTTATTATGTTGGTTCTACCTATCCATGACCATAGGAGAGCTTTCCATTTTCTGAAATCTTCTTCAATTTCTTTCTTCAAGGACTTAAAGTTCTTTTCCTACATGTCCTTTACTTATTTTGTTAGGGTTACCCCAAAGTGTTTTATATTCTTTGTGGCTATTGTAAAGGGTAATATTTCTATTAATTCCCTTTTGGTCAATTTACCATTTGTATATAGGAGGACTTGTAATTTTTTAAGTTAATCCTGCTACATTACTAAAGGTGTTTTTCAGTTGTAGGAGATCTCTAGTAGAATTTTGGGGTTGTAGAGTAATATATCTTCTGCAAATAGCAAAAATTTTACTTCTTCCTTTTTAATTTGTATGCCCTTGATCTCCTTTTGTTGTCTTACTACTCTAGCTAGGACTTAGAGTACTATATTGAATAGATATGGGGAGAGTGGACATATTTGTCTTGTTCCTGATTTTAGTGGAATCACTTTGGGTTTCTCTCCATTTAATTTGATGTTGGCTGTTGAATTCCTGTAAATTGCCTTTATTATGTTTAGGGATGTTCCTTATATTCCTCATCTCTCTAAGAACTTTGTCATGAAGGGGTGTTGGATTTTGTCAAATGCATTTTCAGTATCTATTGAGGCAATCATGTGTTTTTTTCTTTCAGTTTGTTTATATGATGGATTACATTGACCAATTTTCATATGTTGAACCACCCCTGAATCTCTGGGATGAAGACTACTTGATCATGGTGGATTTTTAGATTTGGTTTGTCAGTATTTTATTGAATATTTTTGCATCAATATGCATGGTAGAGATTGTTCTGTAATTCTCTTTCTTCATTGCATCTTTGTGTGGTTTGGGTATCAGGCTAGCTGTATCCTCATAGAAAGAATTTGGCAATGTTCCTTCTGTTTCTATTGTGTAGAACAATTTGAAGAGTATTGGTATTACCTCTTCTTTGAAATTCTGACAGAATTCTGTACTGAAAATATGTGGCCCTGGGTTCTTTTTTGTTGGAAGACTTTGAATGACTGCTTCTATTTTCATAGGAGTTTTGGGACTATTTAAATTGTTTACAAGTCTGAATTTAATTTGGGCATGTGGTACCTATCCTGAAAACTGTCCATTTCTTGTAGATTTTCCAATTTTTTGGAGCAGAGGTTTTTGAAGTATGAGCTAAAGATTCTCTGGATTTCCTTCATTGTGAATTGTTGTGCCTCCATTTCCATTTCTGATTTTGTTAGTTTGGATATTCTCTCTCTGGCTTTTGGTTAGTTGGGATAATGAGCATGATGGGAAATGGAAGAAGAAGATGAGATTGAAAGCACAAGAGCTTAGTTAGGGCTATGAGATGACAGGAGAAGAAGGGATGGAGGGGAACTGAGTGTGAGTTCAGAACTGAAGCTGTGTAGATAGAATTTTGTCTTAGAGAAATAAAGTGAACAGACAAAAGACCATGGTGTTCATAGATTCTTTTCCTTCAGATTACCCCATGTCAGCTGTAGCATCTTCCACAGGACCCTGGGAAAATTCCAGTACGTGGCACCTTTGAACATGGTGCTCATAGGACCAGAGAAAGAATGTAAACAAGTACATCCAGAGAGAGAGGTGTCACTTGGTAGATGCTGTCCTGAAAAGAGGTAAGCTTCCCTGGGGAGTCGCAAAGGTGACCTCTGAAGGTTTCACCTATGGAATAGCCCTCAGCAATGGGTACTGGAGGCCTGGGTATCATTATACCTAAGGAATCGTGAGTAGCTATCAATAATCCTTTTCCTAAGAATATTTCTTCTACCATGGGTCAGAACAAGTCAAAGAAAAACAGCTTTCCATAGAAGTTACAGGACACAGGCTTAAGATGATAGGCATTTCAGTCAGCTCCAGTCATTTTATGGGTTTAGATAAGGAAGCAACAGACTATCTTAGTCCAAGGACACCCCTAAAAGTTTCTGACCTTATAGAATGTTTACCAGCAGATTATGATAAGTGGCAAAGATTCTAAACCCTCCCTTCTAGGGAGAACCTACCATTATATATTTTGGGAACATATATTAGAGACAATAAGGTTTGCTATTTTCTCCAAGGCAGCAGTCCATGTTACAAACAGTTGTTGTATTTTTTTTTTTTTTTTTTGGCTTTTTGTTTTGTTTGTTTGTTTTTTTCCTGCTAAGACTTGCTGAAAACTAAAGAGTTTAGTTAGTTGATACTAAACTTTAAAATTGCCCTGCAGTTTGCTTGGAACTCCTGCAACCTCCATTTAAATAACAATACAAGCCTCTCTGCCAAAGCCAGTTTAAAACTAATGGCAATTTAAACTATGTCTTCAGCCATTTCCTCCTATTGCTGTATAAAAAAAATATATGTCTTTCTTTCCCTCTTTCTGTTTCTGGGTTATTTACAAAAATCTTGGCTCAAGTCTAAGAACTTCTAGTTAGCTCATTCAGACAAGTCAATGGGGAGGGGCTCTTCTCCCATGACCTGTAGATTCTATATGGATCTCTTGGTTTCTCTATAGATGTCTGGGGGACCAAGAGAACCTTCCTAATCTGCCTTCTCTTTCTCTTTGAATATGACTCTCCATTGCACACACCTCTGCTCGCTTCAGCCTGTGTCTACACCCCTCCCTGACCTTGCTGTTCCTGATGACTGGCAGTGAACTTGATACACTGGCTGCTGCAATTAAAATAATCCTCTTTCCTTTTTCATTCATATAATAATTATTTTGGATTTTTTGCTTTGCTTATCTTATGTCATAATACAAGATAAAGTATTTATTAAATTGTTACTCTCCTTATATACTATATTTCTTAATAAGAGCTCTTGTTTCTGTATTAAAATAACTTCAATACAAACAGTATTTTTAGGGCCAAACCTGCAGATATAAAACTTAAAGTTCTAAGTTTATAAGGACAACTAACGTATAAACTGTTAAAAATGAGTTTACTTTAATTATAAACTATTAAAGATAATTAAAAAATACAACTTTCTGATTAATTGGTCAACTTAACTGTAAACCACTAAGGATCATTTGTACTTAAATTATAAACTATTAAAGATAATTATTGAGATACAAGTTAAAGCTTGATTATCTTAATAATAGTCAAATTTTCTATGTATACAAAACTACATTTATATACACGATAAGTAAGCTAAATTTAATATAATAAATTCTTTATTTAGCCCTGGCATTTTAAAAATGTTTAAGCTTCCCACTTTAAACTATGCCATGCCTCTTATTGCCAAAGTTTTCTCCAAATTATACTTTGAGATCATTTAGATTATATACCCATTTACCAGGTCTAAAGGTAATTTGCCTTATTATCCAATTTCAAATAAAAGATAGCTTGCCAAACAGATTTCAAAATGTTTTTACTCTTCCTTTGTTTAGAAAAATTCACTTTATATTGGCTGTTTTCAATAATCAATCACCTGTGTCTCCTTATGAATTAAATATATAGATGCTTTTAGATGTAAAGTTTTTATAAGAGTAGGAAAGTTTAGATATAAGAATGTTTAGTTAAAAATGACTTAAGATATAGGAACTGCCAGTTATTGGGATAGATAAATATAACATATAAACATCCAGATATGATGTAAATGATATATGAATCTCATTAAATCACCTAGATATATTAAGGATATATACCTAAGTTAGATCTATGGATAAAATTCTTTTTTCTGGAATAAAGTAATATTATAAATCAAATGAACTTAACAGATATTTACAGAACATTCCATCCAAACACAATAGAATATATTTCTTTTTCAGTAGTCTGTGGAATTTTCTTCACTGCTGTATTTTCAAGTTACAGATTAACTTGTACACATGGTTTTCATTCATACTTTTTTTCATTTTTCTTTATTAAGAATTTTTCAGGGACTTATAGTTCTTGTCATATAGGTCCTTCACATGCTTAGTTAGCGTAACCCCAAGGTATTTTATATCATTGTGGCTATTGTAAAGGGTGATGTATCTCTGATTTCCTTCTCAGCCTGTTTGTCTATTGTATATAGGAGGGCTACTTATTTTTTTGAGTTGATTGTATCCTGCTATGTTGCTGAAGGTTTTTATTAGCTGTATCAGTTCCTTGGTTGAATTCTTGGTGTCACTCATGTATACTATCATGTCATCTGCAAATAGTGAAAGCTTGACTTCTTCCTTTCCAATTTGTATCCCCTTAATCTTTTTATGTTGTCTTATTGCTCTATCTAGAACTTCAAGTACTATATTGAATAAGTATGGGAAGAGTGGACAGCCTTGCCTTGTTCCTGATTTTAGTGGTATTGCTTTGAGTTTCTCTCCATTTAATTTGATGTTGGCTGTTGGCTTGCTGTAGATTGCCTTTATTATGTTTAGGTATGTTCCCTGTATTCCTGATTGCTCCAAGACCTTTATCATGAAGGGTGTTGGATTTTGTCAAAGGCCTTTTCTGCATCTAGTGAGATGCTCATGTGTTTTTTTTTTTTTCTTTGAGTTTGTTTATATGGTGTATTACATTGACGGACTTTGGTATGTTGAACCACCCTTGCATCCCTGTGATGAAGCCTACTTGATCATGGTGGATAATTGTTTTGATGTGTTCTTGGAGTCTGTTTGCCAGTATTTTATTGAGTATTTTTGCATCAATGTTCATGAGGGAGATCGGTCTGTAGTTCTCTTTCTTTGTTGCATCTTTCTTTGGTTTGGGAATCAGGGTAATTGTAGCCTCATAGAAGGAGTTTGGTAATATTCCTTCTGCTTCTACTCATTGCACATACTACCCACATATCCCACCTCCTCCCTCCTCCCACCCCCTAGCCCTCTCTCCCAAGCCACCCACACCCCCAAATCATGGTCTCCCATAGGGAGTCAGCAGAGCCAGGCACACTGAGCCTAGGAAGGTCAAAGATGCTTCACACTGCACCAAGGCTGCACAGGGTGTCACAATACAGGTACCAGATTCCCAAAAGCCTGCCCATGCACTAGGGATGAATCCGGATCCCCCTGCTTGGGTGCTCCCCAAACAGTTTGAGCCAAACAACCATCTTCCATATCCAGAGGGCCTAGTCCGGTCCCATGGGGGCTCCACAGCCACTAGTCTACAGTTCATGGGCTTCCACTAGTGTGGTCCATCATCTCTGCACTTCTTCTGGTCATGATCTCAGCATTCCCTGCCTACAGAATCTGTCCTCTCTCTCATCAGTTGGATTCCCAGAGCTCAGCCTTGTGCCTGGCCATGGATCTCTGCATCTGCCTCCATCTGTCACTGGAAAAAGGCTCTATGATGACAGCTGGGTTATTTGCTAGGCTGGTCACCAGACTAGACCAGTCCAGGCACCCTCTGGACCACTGCCAGCAGACCAAGGTGGGCTCATCCTTGTAGATTCCTGAGAGCCTCCCCAGCACCCTGCCTCTCCTCTATCCCATGCTATCCTCTTCTATCATGGTATCTCCCAAACTTCCCTCCTACTTTGTCCCTGTTCCAGCTTGACCCTCCCATTCCCCCATGTCCTCATCCCCCATTCCTCACCCTCTGCTACCTACCACTCCCAGTCCACTCATGTAGCACTCATCCATTTCTCCTTCACTGGGCCATCCATGTGTTGCTTTTGGGTTTTTTCCTGTTAGCTAGCCTCTCTGGAGTTGTGGGTTCACATCTAGTATCCACTTATGAGTGAGTACATACTATGTGTGTCCTTCTGAGTCTGTGTTACTGCACTGTGTTACCTCAGGATGATATTTTCTAGTTCCATCCATTTGTTTGCAAACCTTATGATGTCATTGTTTTTCTCTGCTGAGTAATACTCCATTGTGTATATGTACCACATTTTATTTACCCATTCTTCAGTTGTGGGGCATCTAGGTTGTTTCCAGGTTCTTTCTTTTAAGAATAGTGCTGATATGAACATAGTTGAGCATGGGTCCTTGTGGAAAGATTGAGCGTTCCTAGGGTATATACCCAAGAGTGGTATAGCTGCATCTTATTCCCAGTTTTCTGAGAAACCGCCTTACTGATTTCCAGAGTGGCTGTACAAGTTTGCATTCCCACCAACAGTGGAGGAGTGTTCCCCTTTCTCCACATCCTCTCCAACATAAGCTGTCTTCAGTGTTTTTTATCTTAGCCATTCTGACACGTGTAAGATGGTACCTCAGAGTTGGTTTGGTTTGTATTTCTCTGATGAATAAGGATATTGAGCAGTTCTTTAAATATCTTTCAGCCATTTGAGAGTCTTCTGTTAACAATTCTCTGTTTAGCTCTGTAGCCCATTTTTTAAAATTGGATTGTTCAGTATTTTGAAGTCTAGCTTTTTGAGTTCTTTATATATTTTGTAGTTCACCCCTCTGTCAGATGTGGGGTTGGTGAAGATCTTTTCTTATTTTGTAGGCTGTTGTTTTGTCTTATTGACCATGTCCTTTGTTCTACAAAAGCTTCTCAGTTTCAGGAGGTCCTATTTATTAATTGCCGATCCCAGTGTCTGTGCTACTGGTGTTATATTTAGAAAGTGATCTCCAGTGCCAATGTGTTCAAGACTACTGCCTAATTTCTCTTCTATAAGGTTCAGAGTAACTGTATTTATGTTGAGGTCTTTGATCCACTTGGACTTGAGTTTTGTGCATGGCAACAGATATAGATCTACTTGCAATCTTCTGCATGTTGACATCCAGTTATGCCAGCACCATTTGTTGAAGATGCTTTCTTTTTTCCATGGTACAGTTTTGGCTTCTTTGTCGAAAATCATATGTTCTTAGGTGTGTGGATTAATGTCAGGGTCTTCAATTCAATTCTATTGGTCCACATGGTTTTTTTTGTTTTTTTTTTTAAATATAAGTACCAGCTGTTTTTATTACTATAGTTCTATAGTTCTTTGGTAGAGCTTGAGGTCAGGGATTGTGATGCCTGCAGAGGTTGCTTTATTGTACAGGATTCTTTTAGCTACCCTGGATTTTTTCTTTTCCATAGAAAGTTAAATATTATTCTTTCCAAATCTTTGAATAATTGTGTTGGAATTTTGATGGGGATTACATTGAATCTGTAGATTGCTTTTGGTAAGATTGCCATTTTTACTACGTTAACTCTACCTATCCATGAGTATGGGAGATCTTCCCATTTTCTGGTATCTTCTTCTACTTCTTCAAAGACTTAAAGTTTTTATCATACAGGTCTTTCACTTGCTTAGTTAGAGTTATACCAATGTATTTTATATTATTTGTGGCTATTGTAAAGGGTGATGTTTCTCTGATTTCTTACTCAGCCCATTTATCATTTGTAAATAGGAGGGCTACTGGTTTTTTTGAGTTAATCTTGTATCCTGCCACATTACTGAAGGTGTTTATCAGCTGTAGGTGTTCCCTGTTAGAATTTTGGGGGCCACTAATGTATACTCTCGTATCATCTGCAAATAGTGAAAGTTTGACTTCTTCCTTTCCAATTTGTATCCCCTTGATCTCCTTTTGTTATCTTATTGCTCTAGCTAGAACTTCAAGTACTATATTGAATAAATATGAGGAGAGTGTGCAGCCTTGTCTTGTTCCTGATTTTAGTGGAACTGCTTTGAGTTTCTCTCTTTTAACTTGGTGTTGGCTGTCAGCCTGCTGTAAATTGCCTTTATTATGTTTAGGTATGTTCCTTGTATTCCTGATCTCTCTAGAACCTTTATCATGAAGGGGTATTGGATTTTGTCATAGGCTTTTTCAGTGTCCAATGAGATGATCATGTTTTTTTTTTTTTTCTTTCAGTTTGTTTATATGGTACATTACATTGACTGATTTTCATATGTTGAACCATCCTTGCATCCCTGGGATGAAGCCTACTTGGTCATGGTGGATAAATTTTTGATGTGTTCCTGGATTTGGTTAGCCAGTATTTTATTGAGTATTTTTGCATCAATGTTCATGAGGGAGATTGGTCTGTAATTCTCTTTCTTTGTTGCATCTTTGTGTGACTTGGGAATCAGAGTAACTGTAGCCTCATAGCAGGAATTTGGTAATGTTCCTCCTGATTCTATTGTGGAGAACAATTTGAAGAGTACTGATATTAGCTCTTTTTTCAAAATCTGGTAGGATTCTGTGATGAAACCACCTGGTCCTGGCCTTTTTTTGGTTGGGAGGCTTTTAATGACTGTTTCTATTTCCTTTGGGGTTATTGGTCTATTTAAATAGTTTATCTTATGTTGTGGGATATTCTGTATGTCATATGTGTTGCTCTGATTGGTTAAAATAAATAAAGTGCTTATTGGCCAGTAGCCAGGAAGGGAGGATAGGGCAGGTGGAACAAGGAGGAGGAGAATTGTGGGAAGTGGAAGGCTGGGGAGAGGGACACTGCCAGCCAGCCACTGCCATGACAAGAAAGATGTAAGGTACTGGTAAGCCACAAGCCATGTGGCAAAGTATATATTTATAGAAATGGGCTAAATATAAGAGTAAGAGCTAGACGATGGTAGGCCTAACCTAATGGCCAAGCAGTTTAAATAATATAAATGTCTGTGTGTTTATTTTACAAGTGGGTTGTTAGACTAACAGGACTTGGTGGGGGCTGGAGAGAAGGTCTCCAACTACAATCTTATCTTGATTTAACTTTGGTATGTGGTACTTATACAGAAAATCATCCATTTATTTCAGATTTTCCAATTTTGTGGAGTACAGGTTTTTGAAGTATGACCTGATGATTCTCTGGATTTCCTCATTGTCTGTTGTTATGTCCCCCCTTTCATTTCTGATTTTGTTAATTTGAATTTTCTCTCTCTCTGCTTTTTGGTTAATTTAGATAAGGGCTTGTCTATCTTGTTGATTTTCTGCAAGAACCAACTCTTCGTTTCATTAATTCTTTGTATTGTTCTCTTTGTTTCTATTTTATTGATTTCAGCTCTCAATTTGATTATTTCCTAGCATCTGTTTCTTCTGGGTGAGTTTTCTTCTTGTTGTTCTAGACCTTTCAGGTGTGCTGTCAAGTCACTAGTGTGAGATTTCTCCAGCTTCTTTATGTGGGCATTTAGTGCTATGAATTTTCCTCTTAGCACTGCTTTCATAGTGTTCCATAAGTTTGGGTATATTGTACATTCATTTTCTTTGAATTCTAGAAAGTCTTTAATTTCTTTCTTAATTTCTTCCTTGACCCGTTGGTGATTCAATTGGGCATTATTCAGTTTCCATGAGACTGTAGGCTTTCTGTAATTTTTGTTGTTGTTGAAATCTAACTTTAAGCCATGGTGGTCAGATAAGATACAGGATGTTATTTCAATTTTTTTTTTTTTTTGTATATATCTTGAGATTTGCTTTGTGACCAAGTATGTGGTCAATTTTGGAGAAGGTTCCATGCAGTGCTGAAAAGAAGTTATATTCTTTTGTGTTAGGGTGGGGTAATCTGTAGATATGTATTAAGTCTATTTGATTCATAATAACTGTTAGTTCCCTTATTTCCCTGTTAAGTTTCTGTCTGGCAGACCTATCCATTGGTGACAGTGGTGTGTTGAAGTCTCCTACTACTAGGGTATAAGGTTTAATGTGTGATTTAAACTTTAGTAATACTTCTTTTGCAAATGTAGTTATCCTTGTATTTGGGGCATAAATATTCAGATTTGAGACTTCATCTTGTTGGATTTTACCTGTGATAAGTATGTAATGTCCTTCCTGATCTCTTTTGATTGATTTTAGTTTGAAGTCTATGTTATTAGATATTAGGATAGCTACACTAGCTTGCTTCTTAAGTCCATTTGACTGGAAAGTTTTTTTCCCAGCCTTTTATTTTGAGTTAGTATCTGTCTTTGAAGTTGAGGTATGTTTCTTGTATGCCGCAAATGGATGGATCCTGATTTTGTATCCATTCTGTTGCCTGTGTCTTTTTATAGGTAAACTGAGACCATGGATGTTAATGGATATTAATGACCAGTTATTGTTAATTCCTGTTATTTTTTTGGTGGTAGTGTTGTATGTTTCCCTTCTTTGGTATTTGTTGGTGTGGGACTCTCTATTTCCTTTGTTTTCATGGGTGTATCTAACTTCCTTAGGTTGAATTTTTCTTTCTAGTGCTTTCTGTAGGGCTGGATTTGTAGATAGGTATTGTTTAAATCTGGTTTTATCATGGAATATTTTGTTTACTCTGTTTATGTTCATTGAGAGTTTTGCTGGGTAATAGTCTGGGTTGGCATCCATGGTCTCTTAGTGTCTGCATAATGTCTGTCTAGGACCTTCTGGCTTTCAGAGCCTCCATTGAAAAGTCAGGTGTTATTCTTATGGGTCTGCCTTTTTGTGTTACTTGGCCTGTACTTTTTTTTGGATCCAGTCTATTTGGTGTTCTCCAAGCTTCTTGTATCTTCATAGGCATTTCCTCTTTTAGGTTGGAAAATTTTCTTCTTTGATTTTGTTGATTGTATTTTCTGTGCCTTTGAGTTGGTATTCTTCTCCTTCTTCTATCCCTATTATTCTTAGGTTTGATCTTTTCATGGTGTCCCAAATTTCCTGGACGTTTTGTGTTATGACTTTTTTGGCTTTAGTGTTTTCTTTCACCAATGAATCTATTTTTCTCTATTGTATCTTCAATGCCAGAGATTCTCTCTTCCATCTTTTGTATCCTGTTGGTTATGCTTACATCTGTAGTTCCTGTTCATTTACTCAGATTTTCCACTTACTGCATTTCCTCAGTTTGTGTCTTCTTCATTGTCTTGATTTCAGATTTCAAATCCTAAGCTGTTTCCCTCACTTGTTTAATTGCTTTCTCTTGGCTTTCAAGGGGTTTTCTGATTGCTTCCCATTTTTTTGTTTGACTTTTCCTTTATTTTAAAATTCTTTATTCAGGCCTAAGATATATGGACTTTAGGAATGTCCTTATGTTCTACTTATACAATATAAAAACAATTCAAAGTCATATTAAACAGAGAATAGGGCAAATGTCGCTAAGGCATGGCCTTCTGGGTTCAAGAAATTAAATATTTCAGACCAACTAAATGCTTAAAACACAGGGAAAGAAAACAATTAGCTTGCTAGACATAAGCAAAATCATTTCTTGCACTTTAGGAAAATATTGGCTGAGTAACTGAGACAATTTGCTCTTTTGTCTCTTATGGGCCTAGATCAAGCTAATATTGTTACCAGGAGTTCAGGAAAATTAAGATGGTCAGATAGATAAAATTATGACATATTCTGCCCATAGGTAATCCCCTCTATATCTAACACTTTGGGTGAAGAGACATACAAGTATTTGTATCATTAATCTCTGATATGGACTAATATCAGCTCAAATGCTATAGATAGATTTTAAACTTTAAAGACCTTGGGTAAACAAGCCCAAGGCAAAATTGAGCCCATTATTCTAGAAATTATAAATGACAGACATGGCCAGGATATCATAATTTATCCTAGGGGCCACTGTTCATTGCTGACATGATTATTTGGAAATCTGATGGCCCTATCTGGTTAAAGAATGACCTTTGAATGCTGAATTATAGCTGCTACCTGTTGTGAAGGAAAAACTTAAAAATGGGGTATACAAAGCCTTCCACCAGCACTTGAATAACCCCAATATTTGTTGTTTAGAAAAAATTAGGTTATATATTGTTATAAGACCTTAAAATTTTAAATAAAATTTATTGGAGCCAAAGGCAACTTCACAGCCTGCCTTGACAGCAGCCATCCCTAGAATTCAAAATATAATTGCCATAGATTTACAAGGTTGCTTTTTTACCATACCTCTATACCCTAAAGACTGTCAGTGTTTTGTTTTTAATCTGCCTTCTCCAAGTTTTCAGGGACTCTATCAGAGGTATCAGTGAAAAACCTTGCCTCAGGAAAATAAAACTAGCCCAACCTTATGCCCAAAGTTTATGGATGCAGCATTTTGGCAAGTTCATAAAATATATTCTGATGTTTATCTTGTTCATTATATAAATGATATATTGATTTCTCATGCTGACAGAGACATTTATAGCTTCCTCACAGTCCCCTAACCCAATAATGTATACATATATGTGTAGATACATGTATATACATATTTATTATAGTACATATATTGCACACATGATATATTTATATCAAACTATAAAATGTATGAGTCTGTAAATTGGCAGATAGCTCTACAGGATATACTGGAACCTTTTCATATGTCTGTCCAACAACAACAAATTCTCCCCGTATGGGAACTTACCCAGGAGGCCTACATCCTTATGATTTGTGGATATGATATAAGAGATAATACAACATTTATTCCACTGCTTTTCAATTTTAGGAATACCTAGAGTTCATATATTGACAACAACCTTGCATACACTTCTAGAGATCTTAAGACCTGGTGCTTAACTTTTCATATCTTCCACTACAGGCATTTCTTATTACCCCAGGTGAAGCTATGATGAACAAAACTTACCATAAATACTCATCAATATCCTAAGTCATGCTCTGTTTGTAATCAATACATTCTAAAGACTATATGAATTCTTTCCTCAGACATTTTTTCACAAAGTTATACCTAAACCTCTAGCACCTTCTCACTGGCAATTGCAAAGGTCCCTGATGTTTTCATAATGACAAAAAGAGGATATGCTTACATGTTTTCACAAGACACTGACCTGCATTTATGAATCTTGGATTGATTGGTCACACCATATACTAGGCCACTGCAGGACAAGGGCACTCTAAAGCTGCCAGTCTGATTACAGGCTGTTAATTACTCACAGATCCTTAATAATTGGGCTTTGACTTTATGAATAAATGATACAGTCCCAGGTCCTTTTGATGAACTCTGTTCATCAACAATATCAAAACTTATAGAAATATGATTAAAAGTAATAATTCTATTCTAAATATATGTTATTAACTTTGATCAAAAGATAAACAAGATTTGAGATATATATATAAATGACACATTTCAAATTTTATTCTCTGGCTATCCAGATGTTTTGTTGAGACTCCAAAGATTCATAATTTTACTCTGACAAAATTTACCACTGTTATCATTTTGATAATATATCTAAAATTTTTTTCTCTTAAAAAGGTTCTTATAAGCTTCAAGAGATCAAAATTGGCCCACACTCACAAGCCAAGAAGGACCAAGAGGAATGTAACCTGACTACAGTTTATTCTCCCACATACAAATTTTCTTTTTTTTCCTCTAGTGGGGGGGCTTTTCCCTCTCTCCCAGGACTGATATCCCCTTTTCTCATCTGCTAAAACCATGCATTTAATATTCCATAGGTACACCTACAAAAAAAGTTTCCTCTTTAAAACTCCTCAACTGCATGTTCTACCATTAAGACATCTATTTACTTCCATCAGAAATTCCAATCATTTAAAGAGTTATAGGTTGTCATCCTATGGACCATGGACATGCTGTCTAGCTGCAGATCTGCATCTCATCCTCCAATCCACATGGATGTGCTGTCCAGCTCAGCCTTGTGCTCCGCCCACAGCCCACAAGACAGGCAATCCTGCTACACTACATGTCTCACAGAGCCTGAAACAGCCTGCTTTTCCTAGGTCTCCACTGCAGCCTTTTTCACTTACCTCTCTTTCTACAATGAACTCTCCAGCCCAGGGGCTGGACTGCCCTTAAAAAAATTCTATTATTAATTGTATAAATTCTGCCCATGGTCCTGAAATGTATACACTATCATATATTCTCCTCATGTACGTCTCACAATTGTTCTGTGTGTAAGTCTTGCTATGTATACCCTGTCACAGGTTGTTAATGTCCTCTCATAGCTAATGGTTTAATATTGCCTTGATTACAAATTTCAATTCTTACGTAAGTTCAATGGCAGCCTTGGTCTCATAGATGCTCATAACTAATTCAGGTAATTTTATCTAATAATGCCTCTTTAAAATACAGTTTAACCAAATTTATGCCACTTACCAGAGATTAATAGATAGAGTCAATGTTCCAAACTAATCATTTACTTTTGATAAGTCAAAACCATAGTATTTAGACACATTTGACCACATTATGCCATACTAGCTAATGACTTGTATGTTATTCCTCTGCTCCGTTCTTGGGACAGAGATATTCTACTTATATGCAAATATAACTATTTGATGGTTAAACTAATTCTCAGCTTACCATCTATCTAGATTATTGATTTTAAATATATTTTATGGAATATAAACATATATTAGTGATACAAATATTAATAGTATATCAATATTATTTGATCATTACTTATCATTTTCCCAGTCTTCTCCAACTTAATATTTATCCACATTATTCAATGCCCTAGAGAAAATTAAACATCCTTTTTTTTTAACTCAATGAGAAAAGGGGAGTTGCTACAGGCTGCAAGAATATGAAATAGAAATTCAGCTATATATGATAAAGCTGTACATAGAAGGATTCAGGTATTCTTCTGGAGAAGTCGAATATCAGGGAATATTTTATGTTACTCAACTTTTATTGTATCAGCAGTCTTCTGCTATGATTTCTTGTGTGCTACTATACTACTAGGCCACAATGGCAAACTGTGTAAGCTTCTCAGACCTACTGCTGATCTGAACTAGATAACAACATCCCTAAAGAGATAAAATCGGTCTCCTAAGCCTAGGAGACAGGCAGATTGTAGATCCATAGCTTTGTTTCTTGTGCAAATGAAGCTCAGACCTTCCTTCCCCAGACTGGCTGAACAGCATTCCAGAGCAATTGTCTCAACAAAAGTTGTTGTTGTTGTTTCATAACCAGGTGCAGTAAAGACTGGGGCAGAATTCCCAGTCCAGGCACAGTCACATGGCTGGAGAAGAAAGAACAGGGCAGAGGTTTTGTAGAGAGTAGGAACTGGGTCAGGTCAGGAGAGGAGGAAAGGAAGAAATGAGTATAGAGGGAGAAACCAAGAACAGATGTGATCAAAAGCATAAGAGCTTAGTTAGGGCAAAGAGAGGACAGGAAAAGAAGGGACAGAACTGAAGCTGTGTAGATTGAATTTTGCCTTAGAGAAATAAAGTGAACAGACAAAAGAGCATGGTGTACCTAGACTCTTTTCCTTCAGATTATTCCATGGCAGCTGTGGCATCTTCCCCAGAGCCAGGCCCCAGGAAAATTCTAATATATTCTTACACTGCCGATTCCCCATCTAGTTTGGGATTATTGTAGCAACAGGTGTTGATTCTTGTGAAGTCTTTCTTGGGTGGGTCTTTTATTTTTATATTGTTTGTTTCCTTTATTTTTTTTTGGCTTGAATGGCCAAGGGTTCTGATGATTGGCTGTTGTCAGTTCTAGTAGGGCTGTGTTGGCTGAGGTTTATTGGAGCTTGGGTGGCTAGATCCAGCATATTGTGCTGTTATTCTGGCTGGAATGGGTTTACTTGTGCCTATGGGCTCTGTTCTTCCAACTGGTGTGGGTTTTGCCTGTTCCTAGTCTTCCAATTTGTGTGGGTGGTGCCTGTGTCTATAGGCTCTGCTGATGTTGCTGAAGAGATCTGTCCATGGTAAGGCTCCTCTTCTTCCAGTTGGTGCAGGGGGGTACTTGTGCTTCTTGGGATTCTTCTTCCAATTGGTGGAGGTGGTGCTTGTGCCTCTAGGGACTGTTATCCTAGTGGGTGAAGGTAGTGCTTGTACCTCTAGGGGTTTCTTTTTACAACAGGTGTGGGTGGTGCCTGTGCCTCTAGGGGCTACTGATTTTGTGGGGGATGGTCGGCCATGGGGAGGATGATGGTGTTGGTGGGTTTGGGCAGCAGAATGGGTCTTGTAGGTTACAGGGCCCAATGTGTGATGGTGGTGGTAGCTGCCTGACTGCAGGACTCTTCCCTGCTGGCCTGCAGCCAGGGCAGAGATGGATAGGGGAGGATCATGTGATGTGTACTGGGTCTCAGGGCCTAGGGATTAGGATCATTTAGCTGGAAGAGCAGTCACTCACATACTCCTCCAATTGGTGCAGGTGGTGCTTGTGCTTCTAGGTGCTGCCTACTTTGTGGGGGGTGTTTGGCCATGGATGATGACTTCAGTGGGCTTGGGCAGCAGGGTAGGTTTTGCAAGTTACAGGGTCCAATGGGTGGCAGCAATGGTGGCATACCCTGTCTGTAGGATTCTTATCTGCCAGTTGGCTGCTCGGGCTGAGAAGGAAGGGGAGGGGCATGCGACATGTCCCAGTGCCTAGGCCTAGGCACTGGGACAGTTCAGCTAAGAGACTGGTCACTCAACTCTTTCTCCAAATGGTGCAGGTGTTGCTTGTATCTCTTTGGGCTGCTGCTGAATTTGTCTTCCCTGAGTCTTAAAATCCCTTTGTCAGCACTAAGCCAAAAGATAACAGATATCTCTAACTTCTTTTCAGTTAGCCATTTTTGAATAAATGCTTCAGCTTTCCACTCAAACAAGTTTTGACACTTGTTTAAATTGTGTGAGCTTTCATATTAAATCTAGGATCTTCATGTACACAGTCCATATCAATAAATACAGCCTATATATTTTTATGTTAATTCCACCACTATCCCAAATCCTTAAAATCCATTCCCATGCATATTCCCCAGACTTCTGCTTGAATAAATTCTCAAACTCATTATTCTCTTTACTGGTGTAGTACATCTCCACATGGGCTACACGTTCTAGCTCTTCTCTAGGAGGCTGTTTTACCTTGATTCTGATTATAGTATAGAGGTAATTATTAGTGAGACTTGAGGGGAGTCAGTATTGTTTTGGCTGGCATTTCCTTCAGAGATAGCCACTGCTGGTTTTAAGTACAAAGGGCACTATTTCATGGGATGACGATAAGGTAGTAACCACCTTGGGAATCTGAGGTTCAAATTTCTCAGCTTAAGTGGGGTCCTCCTACACATGCCCATCCCAAGTTATGGGATTTTATTCTTTACCAAATAATGCCCTTACTAAAACCACTGACACCCTCTGATGCTGGAACTTGCATTTTCTTTGTAATTCAGCCAACATATAATGAGGGCTTGTGTTTGATTTTCTATAACTTGAGGTCTGTAGCTGCTGGAAAGAAGATTCTCTTCCTGGGGACATAATAGAAAACTTCATATTGTACACACCTGGAGCTAATCAATTTTATCACTAAGCACATTGGTGTCCTTCACCTTATTCTGAACTTGGTTACTTTTTATCACAGAGCTCATATGTCAGTTTATCCAGAGATGCTAATGTCAAACAACCAGCACCATCATTTTCCTTATTTTTCTCAAAGTGTCAAAAGTTTCAATTACAGGGTCAGCAAATTCATTATCCCTCACAATTGATGAATCAAGATAATTGAATGCATTTATCTCTTTAGGTTGGTAATATAGTTCACACCATGGACTTTCAGTACTCTCTGTGATCCACGGAGAGGGAAGGACTAGAGAGGCTTCAGGACTGAAGGTACTGGTGAATTTGCAGGTTCTGGCAAATGGAAAAGCCAATACCAGATACTTAAAGGATTCATTCTTACACTTGTACTACTCACAATCTGTATTAGTCAGCTTATCTAGAGTCACAGATCCTATGGAATGAACACACACACACACACACACACACATGCATACACACACATACACACGCACACGCACACATACACACACACGCATACACACGCACACACACACATACACACGGATACACACACACATACACACGCATACACACACACATACACACACATACACGCACACGCACACATACACACGCATACACACACGCATACACACGCACACACACACACACACACACACACACACACACACACACACACACGCATACACACACACATACACACACACTCACACACACACACAGAGTATTTTTTTTTTACCAGCACCTTCAGTCCTAAAGCCTCTCTAGTCATTCCTGATCCTTGGATCAAATCCAAAAGTATGATGGTATGATGTGAACTCTATTACCAACTTAAAGAGATATATGCGTTTGATTATCTTGCTTCATATATATATATAAAGTGTGTGTCTTCCTGCATAAATATCTAGAACAGAGGTGTGTCTTCCTACATTAAAGGTATGGACTAGAAATGGATTTATCCACCCCAAACTAAGCTTTTTATTTCTCACAGGTGGGCCCTCCATATCTGGATTGTTGTTCCTTCCAGATCTAGTCAAGTTGACAACCAGGAATAGCCATCACTAGGGCTAATTTGCTATGGGATGTCTTTCTGTATTCTGTGAATATGTGTTGCTCTGATTGGTTGATAAATAAAACACTGATTGGCCAGTAGCCAGACAGGAAGTATAAGTGGGGCCAGCAGATGAGGAAAATTCTGGGAAGAGGAAGGGCTGAGTCAGGAGCCACCAGCCAGACAAAGAAGAAGCAAGATGACAAGGCAGAACTGAGAAAAGGTACCATGGCTGAACATAGGTAAGAATTATGGGTTAATTTAAGTGTAAGAGCTAGTCAGTAGTAAGCCTGGGCTAATGGATGAGCAGTTATAATTAACATAAGCTTCAGGTTGATTAATTTATAAGTAGCTGAAGGACCCAGGGCCAGGCACACTGGAGGAATGCAGACTGTGTGGTCTGGAGTGACTGCAGAAAACTTACAGCTCACTAATTTATTCTGTGGTGTTTCTATTCAGTTATTGTTCACTTTTATAAGTGAATCACATAACCTATTGTATGGATTGGCCACATTTGATCATCCATTTGATGAACTTTGAGGTGGTTTCTACTTTTTGGATATTAGGAATGATATAGTTGTGGGCATTCATGCACATTTTTGTATGTGAACATAGCTGTCAAAGTGTGTTGAGTAATAAGTAGGAGTGAAAAGACTTTCACAAGATAATTTTATTTTTTTCTATTAAAAGGATTTACTATTAAGTGATTTTCTGTAATGACAGCTATACTGTTTTACCTTTACACCAACCATTTATCAGGATTCCAACTTTTCTATATCCCTGATAGCCCCTAATGTTGTCTGTCTTTTCCTAGCACCACACCTGTAGATCTGAAATGATATTTCCTTGTGGTTTGACTTGTATTTTCATAATGAATAAAGATATTGCTATTTTTGTGCCTGAGATCTGCTCAAATTCTTAGCTGAGGATAGCCTTGAGTTCTGTTACTTCTGTTTCTACCTCTTTATTACATTGCTATGAATTCCAGCACATGCCACTATACTCATTTATATGTAGTGTTGAGAATCAAAGCCAGGGCTTTCTATGTGATAGACAGGCAATCAATATATTTACATCCTCAGTTTTATGTATTAAGTTCTTTCCTCAGTTTCAATGTGTTTTCATTATCTGTTTCATACTAAGAATTATCTAATATGTTTTCTGAGTTTTAAATTTTGATAAGGACAGTTTATGTGTCTTCTATCTACTGAATTCAGTGTGGTATGTAAGGATCCATTTCATAATCTAATGCCATACTGTTGTGTTTTCTTCCAAGAGTTATATAGACTTGAGTTTTTGCAATTATGTATGTGTGGCTTTTGGAGATAGTTGTTTGTGGACATTATAGATTGCACCTCATGTTTTGCATTGGAATATCACATTATCCAAGCACAATTTGTTTTTTTCACCATATATCTTATTTTATTAAATATCATTCCCATGAGTTTTTATAAGTATTTTTATTAAATTTTTTTTATTCATTTTACCTACCAAACCACAGATCTGCCTCTCATCCCTCCTCCCACCCCCCACCTACCTTCTGCATCTGACTCACCCTTGATCCCCTCCTCCAAAAGGATACATCCTCTCATGAGGGAAAATTAAAGCCTTGTAGATTTGTTGAGTCAGGACCAAGCCCCTGCCCCTAGCATAAGGATGAGCAAGCTGTCTGACCATAGGTAGTAGGATTCAGAAAGCCAGCTCATGCACCAGGGTTAGATCCTGATCACATTACCAGGAATCCCTCAAACTTACCAAGCTACACAACTGTCTCCCATATGCAGAGGGTCTAGTCTAGTCCCATGCATGTTCCACCATTTTCTGTCTAAAGTTTGTGAGTTCCTGTGAGCTTGGTTCAGTTGTCTCCACAGATTTCTGCTGTGGAAGTCTTTCTGTTTGCTTTGAATATGTGTTGCTCTGATTAGTTGATAAATAAAGCCATTTGGCTTACAGCAAGGCAGCTTAGAGGCAGGTGGATAGATAGACAGGAAGAGAAAGGAGAGGCAAAGCAGATGCTGCAAGCTGCCACCAGAAGAAGCAAGATGTAAAGGTATCGGTAAGCCACAAGCCATGTGGCAAAGGATAGATTTATAGAAATGGATTAATTTAAGATATAAGTGCTAGCTAGCAAGAGGCCTGCCATAGACCATACAGTTTGAAAGTAATATAAGCCTCTGTGTGTTTAATTGGGCTCCAGCAGCTGCAGGACTGGTTGGGACACATGAAACCTCCAGTTACAGATTTTCCTATCATGATCTCAACTCCCCTTGCTCATATAATCTCTATTTCCTAACTTCCAGTGGGCTCCCGGAGCTTGGCCTGGTGCCAAGTACAATTTGTATGAACCATTCTTTCTGCAATTGAATATTTTACAGCTTTGTGGATAACTATAAGTGTATTTTTGATCTCAACATATATATTTAAGAAGTAAAAGATGGACTTTGCTCACACCCAGAGAATCTTGCCCCTAGGACTCGGGCTCTGGGACACAGCCAGTCTCCGGGAACCCCTACCCTACTCTGCCCCAGTTGCCATCCAGTAGGGAAAACTCCTGCAGGAAAGCCCTCCTCCCTATCAAAACCCACTTTGGACCCTGCAATCTACACATCCCTCCCCAATACTCATCTGCCTATGAACCCAGCAACTTTCTGAGGCCTGGAAACAAAATTGCTAGTTCTCATTGGACCAGGAGGTAAGTGACTCTGCTGACACCCAGAGAGTCCTGCCCCTAGAACCCAGGACCTGGGACACATCCAGTCCTTGAGAAACCCCATCCAGCTCTGCCTCAGTTGACAGCCAGCACGGAAATCTCCTGCAGGAAGCCCCCCTCAAAAATCCCCATTGGACCCTACAATCTACAGGTTCCATACCCTGCCCCAATACCCAACTTCCTGTGACCCCAGTAACTTCCTGAGGCATGAAAACTAAACCACCACCTCACATTGAATCAAGAGTAACTTCCTGAGACAGGGAATCTGCCAGGCCTCATTAGACCAAGAGTGGCTTTCTGAGAGATAGAATCTGCCAGCTCTAATTGGACAAAGAGAGGCTTCCTGAGACACAGAATCTGTCAGTTCTGACTGGACCAAGAGCCCTAATAAGACCAAGAGCAGCTCTGTGAGTCACAGAATCAACTAACTTGGGTTGAGCTAAGAGCAGCTCCCTGAGATACAGAATCTGCCAGCTCCAATTAGACCAAGAAATAAGATTGGACCCAAAGGGGCCCCCTGAGACACAGAAACAACAAGCACAGAGTGAACCAAAAGCAACTCATTCAGACACAGGCACCTCTCATACCTATTAGAGCAGGAGATGGGCAAATGTCAATGCAAAAATACATACAACAACATAAAGAGCAATATGGCACTAACAGAACCTAGCCCTCCTCCAACATTGAGAACTGAACATCACAATATAGAAGAAGCAGAAGAAAGTGACCATAAAAATAGCTTCATGAAGACAGCTTATGCTGGAGAGGATGTGTGGAGCAGGGGGAACTCTCCTCCACTGCTGGTGGGAATGCAAGCTTGTACAGGCACTTTGGAAATCAATATGGCGCTTTCTTAGAATATTGGGAATCCATCTCCCCCAAGAATTGAAATTTGTAATCAAGGCAATATTAAACCATTAGCTATAAGAGGACATTAACAACCTGTGACAGGGTATACATAGCAAGACTTGTACACAGAACAATTGTGAGACATATGTGAGGAAAATATATGATAGTGTATATATTTCAGGACCATGGGCAGAATTTATACCCATGGCTGATGTGTAAAATTAAAACACAAATATAATAATAATTAAAAAAAGAAAAAATAGCTTCATGAAGAAGCTAGAGGCCTTTCAAGAAAAAATTCCCTTAAAGAAATTGAGGAAAAGGCAAACAAAAAATTGGAAGAAATCAATAAAGAAATGGAGGAAAAGACAAATAAAAAATTGGAAGAAAGCAATTAATACCTTAAAGAAGTGCAAGAAAACCATGACAAATCAGTTAACCATGTGAGAGAAACAGTTTAAGGCCTGAAAAATGAAATAGAACCAATGAAGAAGACACAAACAGAGGGAATCCAGGAAATAGTAAATCTGAGTAAATGAACAGGAAACACAGATGCAACCAATAGAATATAAGAGATGGAAGAGAGAATCTCTGATGTAGAGGATACAATAGAAGAAATAGATTCATCATTCAAAGAAAATACCAAAGCCAAAAAGTCATAACACAAAATGGCCAGGAAATCTGAGACACCATGAAAAGGCCAGACTTAAGAATAATAGGGATAGAGGAAGGAGAAGAATACCAACTCAAAGGCACAGAAAATATATTCAACAAGATCATAGAGGAAAACTTTCCCAACTTAAAAAAGGAAATACCCACGAAGATACAAGAAGCCTATAAAATACCAAACAGACTAGACCATCCCCCAAAAAGTGCCCTGGACACATAATAATTAAACAACTAAACGTACAGAATAAAGAAAGAGTATTAAGAGCTGCAAAGGAAAAAGGCCAAGCATAAAGGCAAACCCATCAGAATAACACCCGATTTCTCAATGGAGACTTTGAAAGCCAGAAGGACCTGGACAGATGTAATGCAGACACTAAGAGACCATGGATGCTAGCCTAGCCTAATATACCCCACAGAAGTTTCAATCATCATAAATGGAGGGAACAAGATATTCCAAGACAAATCAAGATTTAAAAAATACCTATCTGCAAATCCAGCTCTACAAAAAATACTAGAAGGAAAATTGCAACCTAAGGAAGTCAAATACCCACAAAAACAAAGATATCAACAATAGATAAACCCACAGCAGTAAATTCTAAAGAAGAGAAATACACACATACTACCACCAAAAGATAACAGGAATTAACAATCATTGGTCATTAATATTCCTTAATATCAATGGACTTAATTCACCTATAAAAAGACACAAGCTAACAGAATGGATATGAAAGCAGGCCCTATCTTTCTGCTGCATACAAGAAACACACTTCAACTTCAAAGACAGACTCTACCTCAGAATAATAGGCTGGGAAAAGTCTTTCTAATCAAATGGTCTTAAGAAGCAAGCTGATGTAGCTATCCTAATATCCAACAAAATAGACTTCAAACTAAAATCAATCAAAGAGATCAAGAAGGACATTACATACTCATCATAGGAAAGCTCCACCAAGATGAAGTCTCAATTCTGAACATTTATGCCCCAAACACAAAGTAACCCACATATGTAAAAGAAACATTACTAAAGCTTAAATCACATATAAAACCCCACACATTAATAGTGGGAGACTTCAACAACCCACTCTCACCACTAGACAGATAGAAACTTAACAGAGAAATAGGGGTTTAAACAGATGTTTTGACTCAAATGGACTTAATCAATATCTACAGAATATTCCACCTTACACAATAGAATATACTTTCTTCTCAGCACCCCATGGAACCTTCTCTAAAATCGACCACATACTCAGTCACAAAGCAAATCTTAACAGATACAAAAAAAAATAGATAACCTCCTGTATTCTATTAGACCATCATGGTTTAAAGATTTCAACGACAACAACAACAACAAAATTACAGAATGCCTACAATATCATGGACACTGAATAATGCTCAACTGAATCACCAATGAGTCAAGGAAGAAATAAAGAAAGAAATTAAAGACTTCCTAGAGATGAATGAAAATGAATGTACAACATATCCAAACTTATGGGATACTATGAAAGCAGTGTTAAGAGGGAAATTCATAGCACTGAATGCCCACATAAAGAAGCTGGAGAAATCTCACAATAGTTTCTTAATAGCACACCTGAAAGCTCTAGAATAAGGAAGAATAAGGTCACCCAGGAGGAATAGATGTCAGGAAATAATCAAATTGAGAGCTGAAATCAATAAAATAGAAACAAAGAGAACAATGCAAAGAAATAATGAAACAAAGAGTTGGTTCTTTAAGAAAATCAACGAGATAGACAAGCCCTTATCCAGACTAACCAAAGGGCAGAGAGAAAACATCCAAAGTAACAAATCAGAAATGAAAAGGGAGACATACCAACTGACACTGAGGAAATCCAGAGAATCATCAGGTCATACTTCAAAAACCTGTACTCCACAAAATTTGAAAATCTAAAAGAAATGGGCAATTTTATGGATAGGTACCAAAGTTAAATCAAAACCAGATGAATAGTTTAAATAGACCAATAACCCTTAAAAAAATAGAAGCAGTCATTAAAAGTCTCCCAACCATAAAAAAATCACAGGACCAGATGGTTTCAAAGTAGAATTCAACTGGATCTTCAAAAAAGAGTTAATACAAATACTCTTTAAATTGTTCCATACAATAGAAATAGGAGGAACGTTATCAAACTCTTTCTATGATGCTACAGTTACTCTGATTCCCAAGACACACAAAGTTGAAACAAAGGAAGAGAATTACTGACCAATCTCCCCCATGAACATTGATGCAAAAATACTCAATCAAATATTGGCAAACAGATTCCACAAACACATCAAAACAATTATCCACCATGATCAATTAGGCTTCATCCCAGAGACATAAATTTGGTTCAACATATGAATGTCTGTCAATGGAATAAACCATACAAAGAAATTGAAAGAAAAAACCTCATGATCATTTGATTAGATGCTGATAAGGCCTTTGACAAAATCCAATACTCCTTCATGATAAAGGTCTTGGAGAGATCAGGAATACAGGCAACACACCTAAACATAATAAAGTCAATTTACAGCAAGCCTATAGTGAATATCAAATTAAATGGAGAGAAACTCAAAGCAAACCACTAAAATCAGGAACAAGTCAAGGCTGTCCACTCTCCCCATATTTATTCAATATAGTACTTGAAATTCTAGCCAGAGCAATAAGACAACAAAAGGAGACAAGGGGATACAAATTAGAAAGGAAGAAATCAAACTTTCTCTATTTGCAGATGACATAATAGTATAACTAAGTGACCCCAAAAATTAGACCAAGGAATTCTTATGGCTGATAAACAAACACCTTCAGTAATGTGGCAGGATACAAGATTAACTAAAAAAAAAAAAAAAAAAAATCAGTAGCCCTCCCATATACAAATGATAAATGCACTGAGAAAGGAATTAGAGAAAAATCATCCTTTACAATAGTCACAAATAGTATAATATATCTTGTGGAAACTCTAATTAAGCAAGTGAAGGACCTGTGTGATAAAAACTTTAAGTCCCTGAAGAACAAAATTGAAAAAGATATCAGAAAATGGAAAGATCTCCCATGTTCATGGATAGGTAGGATTAACATAGTAAAAATGGCAATCTTACCAAAAGCAATCTACAGATTCAATGCAATCCCATCAAAATCCCAACACAATTCTTCACAGACCTGGAAAGAACAATACTCAACTTCATTTGGAAAAACAAAAAACCTAGGATAGATAAAAGAATCCTGTACAATAAAACCACCTCTGGAGGCATCTTGATCCCTGTCTTCAAGCTCTACTACAGAGCTACAGTAATAAAAACACCTTGGTACTGGCATAAAAACTGACATGTGGACCAATGACATTGAATTGTAGACCCTGACTTTAATCAGCAACATAGGAACACCTAATTTTTGACAAAAAAGCCAAAACTGCACAATGGAAAAAAGAAAGCATCTTCAACAAATGGTGCTGGCATAACTGGACATCAACATGTAGAAGATTGCAAATCGATCCATATTTGTCACCTTGCACATAACTTAAATCCATGTGGATCAAAGATGTCCACATAAATCCAATTACTCTGAACCTGATAGAAGAGAAATTAGGAAGTAGTCTTGAATGTGTTGGCACTGGAGATCACTTTATAAATATAATACTAGTAGCACAGACACTGAGAACAACAATTAATAAATGGGACCTCCTGAAACTGCGAAGCTTTTGTAGGGCAAAGGACATGGTCAATGAGACCAAATGACAGCCTACAGAATGGGAAAAGATCTTCACTAACCCCACATCTGACAGAGGGCTGATCTATAGAATATCTAAACAACTCAAGAAATTAGACATCAAAATACCCAACAGCCCAATTAAAAAATGGGCTATAGAGCTAAACAGAATTCTCAACAGAAGCTCAAATGACAGAAAGACATTTAAGGAATTGCTCAACATCCTTTGTCATCAGGGAAATGCAAACCAAAATGACTTCCATCTGTAAGAATGACTGAGATAAAAAACACTGAAGACAGCTTATGTTGGAGAGGATGTGGACCAAGGGGAACACTCCTCCACTGTTGGTGTGAATGCAAACTTGTATAGCCACTTTGGAAATCAATATGGCACTTTCTTAGAAAATTGGGAATCAACCTCCCTCAAGACCACTCTTGGGCATATACCCAAGGACACATGCTCAACTGTGTTTATAGCAACATTATTTGTAATATACAGAACCTGGAAACAACCTAGATGCCCTTCAACTGAAGAATGGATAAAGAAAATGTGGTACATATACACAATGGAGCAGAGAAAAACAATGACATCATGAAGTTTGCAGGCAAATGGATGGAACTAGAAAAAAAATCATCCTGCATAAGGTAACCCAGACTCAGAAAGACAAACATGGTATGTAGTCACTCATAAGTTGATACTAGATGTAAAGCAAAGGATAACCAGACTATAGCCCACGGCTTCCAGGGAGGCTAGCTAGTTAGGAGGACCCTAGGAAAGACACAGGGATCACTCAGTGATGGAGAAATGGATAAGATCTACAGGAGCAATCTCTGTATGTGTGTGTGTGTGGGGTAATGGAGGGCAAAGGTCAGGGGAAAAAGAGCTTAGGACAGTGGGAGGTTCAAGTTAGATCAGGAACAGAGTGGGAGAACAAGGAAAGAGATACTATGATAAATAAAGACACCATGGGTATAGGGAGAAGCAGAGTGCTTAGGAGGTTCCCAGGAATCCACAAAGATGACTCCACCAGAGACTACTGGCAGTGATCAAGAGAGTGCCTGATCTGACCTAGTCTGGTGATCGGATGGCTGAACACTATAACTGTCATGATAGAACCCTCATCCAGTGACTGATAGAAGCAGATGCAGAGATCCACAGCCTGGTCCCAGGCAGAGCTCCAAGAGTCCAGTCAATGAGAGAGAGGAGGGATTCTATGAGCAAGGGATATCAAGATCATGATTAGAAAAACACAGAGACAACTAGCCAAACTAGTGGAAACACATGAACTGTGGACTAATAGATGAGGAGCCCCCATGGTACTGGACTATGCCCTGTATAAGTGAGACAGTTTTTTAGCTTGAACTGTTTAGGGGGCACCCAGGTAGTGGGACCAGGACCTGTCCCTAGTACGTGAGCCTGCTTTTTGGAACCTAGTACCTATGGTGAGACACTGCACAGCCTTGTTACAGGGAGGAAATGACTTGGACCTGCCTCAACTGAATGGCTCTGCTGACTCCCCAGGGGAGACCTTGCCTTGAAGGAGGTGGGAATCGGGGGGTGGGTTGGGTGGGAAGCCTGAGGGGTTGAAGGAGGGAGAACAGGAAAATCTGAGGTTGATATGTAAAATGAATAGAAAAATCTCTTAATAAAATATAAAAAGAAGTAAAAGATGCAATTTATTCCTTTCTATTTACAACTTTGTGAGTATTAATTATATGACATTTCAATGAATTCATTTCCTATACAAACAACCTGGAAGATGAAGGAGATCCCCTTATATAACCACTCATAAGGAATCCACTCCTATCATGAAAGTGTTAAATATTTATGGCCAGCTTTTTAAAATTTAGCTGTCTCGTATATTATTTCAGTTTTTCTCGATGTTTTGAGTGTTTTGTTTCTTTGTTTTTTCTCATGGGATGATGTGGTGAAAAAATTAATAATTACATTAGCATAGGCACTTTCTTCTATCACAATTCTGAAAACTCTAAGAATGTAAAACATGGATATTTTGACAGGGGTGTCCATGTAAGGTTTATAGTTAGTAAGGAAAGAATGGTGCTACAAATCTCTCTCTCTCTCTCTCTCTCTCTCTCTCTCTCTCTCTCTCTCTCTCACACACACACACACACACACACACACACACACACTCACAGACACTCACACACACACACGCACACACACATACACACACACACACATCTTGGAGTTTTAACTATATTGAGTTATAGTCATTCACAGCTCTCCCTGAGTGCATACAGCTTGTGCAACATGAATAAAAACAGAAAATAAGATATTAGGAAAGTAATTTACTGGTAGTTAATGTTTATTCTTGATATTTTGATACTAATCCTTTATGATATTAATACCCTAAAATTCTTTTTTTTTTGTTTTGTTTTGTTTTTTTGAGACAGGGTTTCTCTGTGTAGCTTTGCGCCTTTCCTGGAACTCACTGCAGACCAGGCTGGCCTCGAACTCACAAAGATCCACCTGCCTCTGCCTCCCAAGTGCTGGGATTAAAGGTGTGCGCCACCACCGCCCGGCTCCTAAAATTCTTTTGACACTATCTAGAAATACATTCATTTGGCATCTGAACCATTTATACTATGTTATTTATCGAATATGCCCTATTTCTACCTGTATCAATACCATGGCTTTAAATTTGCTCAGTGCCTATTTCTTTCACCACTCATGGTAGTATTTTTCCATCTCCAACTCAGTTTTAAAGCATTTTATTAATTCTTTAAAAATTTCAGACAAAATTTTTTACCATGTCTCACTCCTCCCAGATCCAGCGTCTTTCCCTATCTACTCAAGTTTTTGTTTTTTGCTTTAATCCTCCAGGAACAATCATACACTTCAAAATATTTATTAGAATGTGTACCCTTCCATTGTAGCATGGGCAAATTACCAGGGTGTATGGGCATTCACTGGGCAGCAGGTCTTTCTGATAATCACTATTTACCACAAATTGTAGCTTGTACGATGAGTGTTGAGAGATGCATTAACCTGTCAGCATCACCAGCAGTTACAGAGGTTTTTTTTTAATACTTTGTACATTTAGACATTAATTTAATTTTATTTCATTATTTTATGTGTATTGATGTTCTATCTGCTTTCATGACAGTGCCCCATATGTATACTTATGGAGGTAAGAAGAGGGAATTGGGTGCCCTGAAAGAGGCATCACACACAGTTCTGAGTTGGTTTTTGGAGGATTTAAAATTTGTCCTGCATCCTCTGAAAGAAAAACCAGTGCTTCTAATTGCTGAGCCATCTTTCCACAACCCAGAGGTACACTCTTAAAGAAAATTCCCATTTCCTCTCCTTTCCCCAGATATCATTTGCCAATTGATTCTCCACTATGGATTATACTTTATACCCAAATCCCTCTCTGAGATAGGATTTGGTCTGGCTGGTCTATCACTTCTCTTTCGTATGTTGTCATAATTTCCATGATTTAATATCTGGAGCTGCCCTGTTGTGTCGAGAAGACACATTTTAGTCTTCCAACCCATCTAGCTTTTAGATTGCTTCTCTCCCTTGTTTTGCCATGATCCTTGAGGTTGAGAGGAAAATATGTGGTATATTTAGGCCACAGCATTCCACAATTTCTTATTCTCTGCATTTGGGCAGCTGCAGATCTTTCTGATAATCACTATTTACCACAAATTGTTGCTTGTATGATGAGAGTTGGGAGATGCATTAACCTGTCAGCATCACCAGCAGTTACTAAGAGGTTTTTGTTTTTGTTTTTAAATACTTGTACATTTAGACATTAGATAGTGCTCTTATATTTTGGGACAGGACTTAACTCTATTCTGACACTCATTGTTTGCTGTCACTATGTTTGTGTCACTGTTGCACTACTGGACATGTATTTCCAGGCCAATCACTTGTATCTTGCAATGTTATTATTGATTATTACTTTTCTCCTTTGGAGGTGTATGGACATTCACTGGACAGCTAGCCAATGTGGACAAAGCTTCCATGTCAGTACCAGCTTGATTTCTCCATGCTCTATGACTCAAGTGTGTGAAGTGTATGTGTGTGTGTGTGTGTGTGTGTGTGTGTGTTCTGTATTACAATCTTATCATCATGTAATAGAGGGCAATGATGAGCATTGGCAATAAACTGAAATATTTAGGGATCTATGGGATCTTATGTCTATCAACTCTAAAACAAAAATAAACTATTTTT
Organism: Onychomys torridus; assembly: GCF_903995425.1. Taxonomy (NCBI): domain Eukaryota; kingdom Metazoa; phylum Chordata; class Mammalia; order Rodentia; family Cricetidae; genus Onychomys; species Onychomys torridus. The sequence continues at coordinate 60,915,159 of NC_050459.1, read as the reverse complement.
GCAATTTCTATTTATATGTTAGACTATGGTGTCTACTAATTCCATTGTTGCCCTATTTGAATAATTACATTTAAAGGGTTTGCTATCTCATATTTCTAACTATATCTATATATATCTACATCCATATGTAATTCTGTATCTATATGTTATCAGAAATATACAGATGTATCAGGCATACACACATATTCACATACATATGTGAGTGTATACATGTTCATATATATATAAACTTTTACTATATTAGATTTCCTTCTGTCTTTTTCAAAAGATCTTTAGGGTTATTTATCCCAATCCACACTCCCTCCTTTATATGTTCCTCCACCCTGCCCATCTACTATATTATTAACTTCCTACTATATTAATAACATTGAGGCTTTTATATCAGTGAATATTATCTCAACTTCCTTAAAATATATCTTTCCATATGACCAGTTTTTCATTCCCTAACCTCCATGCATATTCTAATTGCCCCATGCACTTCTTCTGTAAATTCAAATGTAACATGTACCAATGAAAGAATACATGCATTTTTGTGTGTTTCTGGATCTGTGTTACCACAACAAATGGCTGGTTCTACTCTCTGCATTTATGTATGACTTTCAAACTTCATTTTTCTCAACAATGAATAACATTCAGTTTTGTGAATGTATTCCACTATTTTTGTCCATTCATCATATGATGAACATCTGAGCTGTTTTAACATGTAGTTGTGAGTAGAAAAGGACACAAATAAATAAAATGTCTTATTTAAAATCAGTTTTGTAAAAATGTGAGTGTTTCACTGTTCTTTCTGAAGAACTGCCTGTGTTTGTTACTTCTGTCTTATTAGAAACATGTTTCATGTTGTTACTAAATTTTTACCTGTACTTTCATTCTAAACCATTGTAAACGTGTTTGAGATACCACTTTTCTTATTTTTAGTTAAAATCTCAAATGCATGGCTACATTTTAACTTTTAATTTATGCTGGATGCTACTTGATGGCCAGATTTTCTTTTACCAAGCAAGATTTTTTTAAAATTTATTTTCACTTTCCTTGTCTCTAAATCTCATTTAAATGCTGCTACTGTGTTCTAAGCATGTATATGGTTTATTCTCAGATTAAACTTATTCATCATTGCAGTCATTGATTCAGATGTTGTATAAGTTACTTAGTAGACATCAATATATTATTTCACTTTTTAGTCCTTGCCTATTTCAACTATCTCTGCCAATGTGAAAAGGTACAGCTGAATATTGGTAATTATAAACAACAAATATTTCTACTTTTCTTGTTTAAGTGATCCAACAAAATGCACACAAAATTTTGGAATTTATGTCCTCAGCATCTAACCCATCAATGGAGTCACTGACAGGTTGCTGTTTTCCCTGGCTACTTTTTTCAACTTTACATATGCTGTAGTCGTATGGGATGCTGCTAACTCCACTTACAAAATTCTTCCATTAGATTACCTGTAGGCAAGACCATAGGAAAATTTTGAGTAATGACTGATATGGGAGGGCCTATACCAACAGAGGCATTACTTCCCCTGTGTAGATGGTCCTGAGTTTCATAATAAAGCAGGATGATCAAGTGATGCAGAGCAACACAGTTAACAGCATTCTTCCATGGTCTCTGTTTAATTTCTTGTTTCCAATACCTGCTGTGGGTTCCGGTCTAGACTTTCTCAATATAACCTGAGAATTGTAATTTGAAATTAAACCCTATCTTCCTGAAGTTTCTTTTTGCTATGGTCTTTTATCATAGAGACAGCAATCTTAGAGAGTGCTGATGTTGATGTGGACATCAGTAACAGGTGGGATATAATAGCACATCTATGATCATTGCAGACAAGGTCTTGAAAGTGGCTGGATGATATCTTATTCTTTTTGCTATCTGGTCATGTATATGGTGTTGTTCTCCCAAAGGATACTCCATAATGTGCTGTATTGTAGAAGGCATAAAAGAAATGAAGAAGGCCAATTAAACAGTGAGACCTTTGAATCCATTAGCCAAAAAATGTCATTTCTCTTGATAATTTGACAATATGTCAGGTATATATTATAGTAGTTAACAGATGAATGTGAACAAAGAAAAATTTCACCAAGAAGTGAGCTCTCTTTGTCATCAATACCTCATAGAAGGGGGCTAAGAAAGTTTGAAAGTGCTGAACAGGGATGTTGAAAATGGTTCAAGAAGTGAATATTTTTTCCTTCTTTATAATAGTTTTATTTATGTGAAATTAATCTTGCAATTCAATCTTTATGAAGTTTCTAGGAAATAAATAATTATTTGATGGCTAATAGGGAACATTTCTAGTAAAAAATCAAACATATTCCTGATAATTGCTTAAATTACATGATGTTTTTTACTCTACATGTGTGTGAAAAAGAAGTTCTAAATTTTACCTTAAATTCAAATTTAGAATGTCTCTTTGTATTTCCAGCTTTTGTGCAACACTACCTTTAAATTTTGGTTTCCCCATTAATATAAATGCTTTGTATTTTACAAGGTATTTCAATATATTATTATCTTAGTATGTTTGAAAACATTTTTCCATGTTTTGGCATATGTATTTATAGTTTGTTATATCATATTTGTATTTTAAAATCCATTCTGACATATTATTATAGTATATTTTGACAAAAGTTTCCATGTTTTTGAAGATATGTTTTTGGTAATATCATGTCTTTTATCCTTACTAATAATTCTGAGAACTTATCATGAATTGCAGTCAGTGGGAGGGTTTATTGAAGTAACTGAACTACTGGAATTAAGAGACATCTTTTCTAATCCCTTATATTGTGTTGGTAGAAGTAATTATAACTTGCCCCTGGAGATAGAAATCTAAATTTTATCCTGTTTCCCACACCATATTGCCTAGGATAGTATAAAATTTTGTAAGTTGAAGAATTTTTCTTTTCCCCTCTCTCTTCTCCCTCCCCACTTGTTTCTCTTTGTATTGATTATATCACAATGTAAGCTCAATGTAAGTTTTTTCCACACTTTAAGCATTGCCACTAGGAAAGTCAGATATAGAAATAAAAGAATTAACTACTAGAAAATGTGATCAACATAGATCTAGTTGAAATTACAGAGATCCATCATCCAATTACATGCAGTTTACATGCAATTGTATGGCATTAAACATAGCTGTACTTAGCAGAATTAAGCATATCTGGGTTGTGGAACTCATATAGAGTCAGAATGGAATTAAAGAGTCAAAACACGCCCTGCAAAAAGGCATTCAGTGCTTGCTGTTTTTATTTTCCCATTTGTTCACATGACCTTGTGAATCTTAGTATCCTGATTTCTCATGTTGGTGGATACCTACACTCAATAGCTTATGCAGTTTAATGTTTAGGCATTGCCATATTATTTTCAACCTACAGGTCATAAACTGCTTTTTCATGGTTTTGCTAAAATGTCCATAACCCTATTCTCCAAGAAGGTACTAAATTATTTATTGATTCAATCACAGTTCACATGTTTGTCAAACAGCTACGTATAAAATAAAGTACATGGCTATGAAGCTGAGTCCAGAGGTAAAGCGACCTAACTCAGACCTAGTGATTTGTGTTCATTCCTCTGATCCATCTAGAGTTAAATTGAAGAAAGAAATTACCAAAAGATGTGCTTGGATATCTCCATTTGTACTGTGGCATCATGTCTTGTCCCCAAAGACAGAAACAAAGATACACTAACATCAATGACAAAATAAAAATGAAAACAGAGCCAAAATATGAACTGAGTTTTTACTCAATATTCATTTTGTAATAGTTATTCTTTCCTTTTAAGAGAAATATTATAATAACATACATAGCATGAATTAGAGCAAAAACATTGTCATAAAATAGTCAAATACAAACATAAATAGGTTCAAATAGCTGAAATGGTTGCCTACAGTTATTATATAAATTAGATAGCTACAGTAGTTTCTTAACCACATATTCAATATTAGGAGACATAAACAGGAAACATTTAGATATCACAATTACGGCAGCTGAGAAAGAAAACAAGACAATAGGGTTTGTGGTGTGTTCATTTTCTCTTTCTATGATTTAGTATTTATAGGTATTTATGTGGTGAAATGATAATAACTCTGAGCCCTCAGAGGACAAAAATCTCATCTCTAGCATATGCACCTTGCTGAACTCACATAATTGTGGTGGGTATTGTGTTCCCTGAAATATTGTGTGTTCCCCGAAATAAACATATCTGGGGTCAGAGAACAGACAGCCACTAGAACAGAGCCAGAAATGGTGGCTAGAAAATGGGAAGAGTAAGCCATAACAGAAGTTGGGCAGTGGTGGTACACACCTTTAATCCCAGCACTTGGGAGGCAGAGCTAGCCAGATCTCTGAGTTCAAGGCCACTTTAGAAACAGCTAAGCATGGTGACCCATGCCTTTAATCCCAGGGAGTGGGGGCAGAAAGAAAAAGGTATATAAGGCGTGAGGACCAGGAACTGAAGAGGAAAAAGCATGTAGTTAGTTAAGCTTTGGAACAACACAGTTCAGCTGAGATTCATGTGGAGGAGGACTCAGAAGCTTCCAGCCTGAGGAAACAGGATCACCTGAGGAACTACCAAGGTGAGATAGCTGTGGCCTGTTCTGCTTCTCTGATCTTCCAGCATTCACCCCAATAACTGGCCTCGGGTTTGAGTTTTATTAACAAGACCTTTTAAGATTCCTGTTATACATAATCCTAATTACACATTATGTTCTCAAATTCTTAGTCCATAGAGTTATGATTTATTATCTCAGTATAGATGTCAATATCCATAATCCTGCTGTTGCTTGACTTAGACAGCATTTTCTTCACAGTCCATCTCCCTTATTATGGAAGGTACCACCAAAACATGGCTTGCTTTCTTACATGGTCCAAATAGACACTACCCATGACAATGTTCCAGGTAGACTACATTTACTTTCCACCCCCATGCCTCCTGAATTGTACAGTACCTTTAGTCCTTTTACTATTTGCCTGGGATTTTCCTCTTATACAATCTTTATACAACCATTAACACTCACCACCAAACTGAGCCACACTTGCTATAAAAATCCTGTATCCTGCTCATGTGGTATAGACCATTTTTATTATGTTAAACCTACTAATCCATGAGCCTGGCACATCTTTCCGTCTTATAATATCTTCTTCAATTTCTTTCTTCAAAGACTTGAAGTTCTTGGGATCCAGGTCTTTCACTTGCTTGGTTTTAGTTCCTCCAAGATATTTTATATCATTTGTGATTATTTATTGTAAATGGCGTTGTTTCCCTAATTTCTTTGCAGCCCATTTATCATTTGTGTATTGGGTGAGCTCCTGACTTTTTGAGTTAACATTGCATCCAGCCACTTCTCTGAAGGTGTTTATCAACTGTAGGAGATCTCTGAAAGAATTTTTGGCATCACTTATATATAATATCATATCATCTGCCAATAGAAATATTTGACTTCTTCCTTTCTAATTTGTATCCACTTGATTTATTTTAGTTCTCTTGTTACTCTAGCTAGACCTTTAAGTACTGTATTGAATATATATGGAAAGAGTGAACAGCCTTGTCTTGTTCTTTATCTTACCTGAGTTGTGCTGAGTTTTTCTCCATTTAGTTAGGTTTCAGCTAAAGGCTTGCTGTAAATTGCTTTTATTATGTTTGGGCATGAGTCTTGCATTGTTGATCTCTCCAAGGCTTTTGTCATAAAGGGTCATTAGATTTTGTCAAAAACCTTTTCTGAATAACAAGATGATCATGATTTTTTCTTTCAGTTTGCTTATATGGTAGATTACATTGACAGATTTTTGTATGTTTAATCATCCCTGTAATTTCTTGATGAAGCCGACTTGATCTTGATGGATTATCTTTTTTATGTATTCTTGGATTCAGTCTGCATTTATTTTATTGAGTTTGTTTTCTTCAGTTCATGAGGAAAATTGATCTGGAATTCCCTTTCTTTGTCGAGCCTTTCTGTGTTTTGGGTGTCATGGTTCTCTGGACTCATAAAATAAATTTGTGATGTTCTTTCTGTTTCTATTTCATGGAATAATTTGGAGAGTGTTATTATTAGGCTTCTTTGAAGTTCTGGTGGAGTTCTGTGTTAAAACCATCTGGCCCCTGGCATATGTAGGCTTGGGAGATTTTAATGACTGCTTCTATATCTTTAGTGGTTATAGTTATATTTAAATTGCTTATCTGATATTGGTTTAATTTTGGTAAGTGATATCTATTGAAAAGTAGTCCATTTTGTTTTATTAGATTTTCCAATTTTGTGGAGTACAGGTTTTTGAAGTATGACCCAATGATTCTGAGGATTTCCTTGGTGACTGCTGTTATATTCCCCCTTTATATTTCTGATTTTTTAAAATTTGGTTATTTACTCTCTGCCTTTTAGTTAGAGTGAATAGGAATTTGCCCATCTTGTTGATTTTTTGGAAGAACCATATCTCATTTTATTACTGTATATTGTCCTCCTTGTTTCTGTTTTATTCATTTAATCCCTCAGTTTGATTTTCCTGCAGTCTTCACCTCTTGGGTGCATGTTCTTCTTTTGATTTAGAGTTTTCCAGTAAGCTGTTAAGGCGTTCATGTGATCTCTCTAATTTCTTTTTTTTTCCTTTTTTTAAAAAAATTTATTATAGTTGTGTTTTAATTTTACACATCAGCCATGGGTTCCCCTGCCCCCACCTTCCCCCCAGGCCCTCCCCTCCATTCCCATCGCCTCCAGGGCCAAGACTTCCCTGGGGATTCATTTAAACCTGGTGGATTCAGTACAGGCAGGTCCTGTCACCTCCTTCCAGGCAGAGCAAAGTGTCCCTGTGTAAGCCCAAGGTTCCAAACAGCCTGCTCATGCACTAAGGACAGGTCTGGGTCCCACTGCCTGGGTGCCTCCCAAACAGTTCAAGCTATTCAATTGTCTCATTTATCCAGAGGGCCTGATTCAGTTGGGGGCTCCACAGCTATTGGTTCATAATTCATATGCTTCCATTAGTTTGGCTATTTGTCCCTGTGCTTTTCCAATCTTGGTCTCAGCAATTTACACTCTTACAGTCACTGCTGTTTCTTGACAGTTGGACTCCTGGAGCTCCACCTGGGGCCTGGCTGAGGATCTCTGCATCCACTTCCATCAGTTATTGGATGAGAGTTCCAGCATGACCTTCAGGGTGTTTGGCCATCTGACCACCAGACTAGGTCAGATCAGGCTTTCTCTCGACCATTGCCAGCAGTCTACAGAGGATGTATCATTGTGGATTTCAGGGGACCTCTCCAGCACTCTGCTTATTCCTGTTCTCATGTGGTCATCATTTATCATGGTCTGTTATTCCTTGTTGTCCCTTTCTGTTCTTGATCCAGCTGGGATCTCCTGCTCCCCTAAGCTTTCTTTTCCTCGAAACTTGCCCTTCATTACTCCCACTGTCGTCCAGGTTGTTCATGTAGATCTCATCCATTTCTCTGTCATTGGGCGATCCCTGTGTCTTTCCTAGGGTCCCATTTCCTAGGTAGCCTCCCTGGAGTTATGTAGCAGTCTAGTCATCTTTGTTTTACATCTAGTATCCTACTATGAGTGAGTACATACCATGTTCCATCTCCCCCAAGACCCAGCTGCAGTACTCTTGGGCATTTACCCAAGGAATGCTCAATCATACCACAAGGGCATTTGCTCAGCTATGTTCATATCAGCATTGTTTGTAATAGCCAGAACCTGGAAACAACCTAGATGCCCTTCAACTGAAGAATGGATAAAGAAAATGTGGTACATCAGTGGAGTACTACTCAGCAGAGAAAAACAATGACATCATGAGGTTTGCAGGCAAATGGATGGATCTAGAGAAAATCATCCTGAGTGAGGTAACCCAGACTCAGAAGGATCTCTCTAATTTCTGTATGAAGGGCCTTAATGCTATGAACTTTCCTCTTAGTATCACTGTCACTTTCATTGTGTCCCATAAGTTTGGGTGTGTTGTGAATTCATATTCATTGAATTATAGAAAGTATTCATATTTTATTTGTTCCTTGATGGAGTGGTGATAGAGTAGAAACTTGTTCAGTTTCCATAAGTTTACAGGCTTTTTGTCATTTCTCCTGTTGAACTACAACTTTAATCCATCATGGTCTGATAAGGGACAGTAGTATATTTGAATTTTTTTGTATCTGTTGAGACTTGCTCTGTGACTGAGTATATGGTCAATTTTGGAGAATGTTCCATGAGGTGCTGAGTAGAAGGTATCTTCTTTGGTGTTTGGATAAAATGCTCTGTAGATATCAGTTAGGTACATTTGTGTCAAAATATCTGTTAGCTCCATTATTTCTCTTTTTAGTTTTTGTCTGAATGTCCTGTCCACGAGTGAGAGTGAGGTATTGAAGTCTCCTTCAATTGATGTGTTAAAAAGTTCAATGTGTTATTTGAACTTTGATATCATTTCTTTGAGAAATGTGGATGCCCTTTCATTTGGTGCATAGATGTTCAAAGTTGAGACAACATCTTTGAGGATTTTTCCTTTGATAAGTATGAAAGAATTTTCTCCATATCGTTTGATTAATTTTGGATGGAAGTCTATTTTGTTAAATTAACATAGCTTCACCTGCTTCTTCTTTGCTTCACTTACTTGGAAAATCTTTTTCTAATCCTTTACTCTGCAATAACGTCTATCTTTGGTGTTAAGGTTTGTTTATTGAGTGCAACAGAAGGATGGTATTCATTCTGTTAGCCTATGTCTTTTTATTGTTTAATTGAGTCCATTGATATTGAGAGATATTAATAACCAATGATTGATAATTCCTGTTACATTCTTGTTGGTGGTGATGATAGTGTGTGTGTGTGTGTGTGTGTGTGTGTGTGTGTGTGTGTGTGTGTGTGTGTTTCCTTTCCCTGCATTTTATTGCTGAGAAATTATTTTTGCTTGTGTTTTTGTAGCTGTAGTTAACTTCCTTGGGTTTGTGATTGCTTTCTATTACCTTCTGTAGGGCTGAATTTATGGAGTGATATTGTTTAAATTTTAATTTGTTATTAAATACTTTGTTTTTTCCATCTATGATGATTGAAAATTTTGCTGGTAGTTTTGGCTTGTATCCATGGTCTTGTAGAGTATGTAAGAAAACTATCCAGGACATTCTGACTTTTATGCTCTCAACTGAGAATCCAAGTGTAATTCTAATGCATATGCTTTCATGGGTTATTTGGCCTTTTTCCTTTGCAGCTTTTAATATTATTTCTTTATTTTGTATATTTGCTGTTTTTATTATGTGGCATGGGAAGATTTTTCCTGGTTCAATCTATTTGGTATTCTGTTCCATTCTTGTAACTATAGGCATGTTCTTTAGGTAAGAAACATTTTCTTCTGTGAGTTTGTTGAATAGATTTTCTGGGACTTTGAGCAGGGATTCTTCTCCTTCTATTCTTATGTTTGGTCCTTCCACAGTGTCCCAGATATCCTGAATTTTTGTGTTAGAAAATTTTAAGATTTAATGTTTTCTTTGACTTATGAATTTATTTTTTCTATTGTATGTTCATTGCCTGAGATTCTGTCTTCCCTCTTTTTTATTATGTTGGTGATGCATACATTTTATTTCCTGTCCTCCCATCTGGGTTTTCCCTCTCCAGAATTTCCTGTTTGTAATTTCTTTATTGTTTCTATTTCCATTTTCAGGACTTTAACAGCTTCCTTCACCTGTTTTTTTTTTTTCCTTGACTTTCTTTAAGGAATATATTGATTTCCTCCAATATTTTGGTTTTCTTTCCCTCAATTTCTTTAGGAGATGTTTTCATATGCTCTTTAAAGATGGTCTCATCTGCATAATGTTATACTTAAGGTCATTTTCTTGTGATTCAAGTAGGTGGGAATGTTCAGTTCTTGCTGTTATAGGATAGCTGGTCTCTGGTGATGCCATATTGACTTTCTGTTGTTAATTGTGTTCTTACATTGGAATGTAGGCATCTGGGTTTGGGGTGACTATAGCTCTAGTTATTAGTTCCTGAGTTTGTCTTTGTTAGATGGGTATTTTTTCCTTGGTTTCTGTTTTATTTCAGGTCTTCTGGACTATGTGGCACGGGGTTCTGGTGACCAGTGAATCTTTAGGTCCATTAGAGATTTTCTGCTGTTGTTTTTGCCACCTTCAAGACCTCTGAGTTTTTGGATACCCACATTGCCTTTGAGGTTCAAAGTACCTGTGTGGCCTCTGGGGTTCTGAGTACCTGCTTGGTCTCTGTAATTTCTATGCTGGTGTGGCCTCTAGTAAAGCAGTTTTCCCCTGAAGTTGTGGGGTGGCATATAGAGCTCAGGAGAGAGGGTACATATGGAGACTGCTGGGTCATCTTTACAGATTGTTAATTGGCAGTGGGCAGTATCTGACCTAGTTTCCCTAGAATCAGGCTTTCCATGGGTTAAACAGATGTTTTGTGCCAAATCTGTAGGACAGATTATGGAGCCCAGGCAAAGGGGTGAAGTCTAGAGAAGTTGGGTAGACTTTGAGGAGTGTATGCTTGCAGCAGGTAGTGTCTTACCTGGGATCCTATGGACCACCCTGGGCTCTGGTAAGGAAGCTGGCACTGCAGGTGGGAATATGCAGCCCAGATGGTTTCAGTCTAGGGCTAGGATCCCAAGATCCAAACAGCCTCTGATAAGGCAGTTAGAGTTGTGGGCCAGAATATGGAGCACAGGGGAGTAGTTCACACTTGCTTAAACCAGTGTAATTTCTAACCACTTTCTAATTATTTATCCTTGTACTTACAGGTAAATGTAGCTCTCCCTCTCACTCTTTGTCAAAAAAAATCTTTTTGCAATAGATAGAGAAAATTGAGTTACAGAAACCCACGGCTTGTTGGAATACAGATAATAAGTGACTAACGGGAGTCTAAGTGCAATTAATAGATACATCTTCAATTCCTGCACATATGTCTGGGAAAGATCATGGAAGAGGGGATAGAAGGATTCTAAACAACAGAGGATGAGAACATCCTCTGAGGTTGTATGCTCTATGTAGGAACAAAAGCTGTTCAAATGAATTCTCAAAAGTATGGTAGCCTAAACAAGGCTTGAGTAGTGACAGCACCAGTGACAGTACTCCACATGAGTAGAGAAAATACCATGAATCCCTAGCCCTTCTCCTACAGGCTATTAATGACTGTCAAGAGGATAAACAGCCTTTGACAGGAATGAGTCACCAATTTGGTTAATCAATACCAATTATTCAGTGCTAAAAACATATATAAATTAAATAGATATGAATAATAATTCATATTCATATACACACATATATAACATGAGCAAAACTAAATGGAATCAGCAGTGTGCAGTCATGAAGTACTCAGTACGTATACACAAAATAGTAACTATTAAATTAACCATAAGAGAGGGAATAGAACAAAGTAAGGAGAACTTACAGTAGAGGAAAGGGAACCATAAGAGAGGAAGGACTATTTTGTTAACAACCAATTGAAAACAAAGATGACTAGACTGCTACATAACTCAAGGGAGGCTACCTAGAAAACAAGACCCTAGGAAAGACACAGGGATTGCCCAATGACAGAAAAATGGATGAGATATATATGAACAACCTGGACGTGAGTGGAGGTAATGAAGGGCAAGGTTCGAGGGAAAGAGAGCTTAAGGGAGCAGGAGATCCCAGCTGGATAAAGAACAGAGAGGGAGAACAAGGAATAACAGACCATGAAAAATGAAGCCCACATGAGAATAGAAAGAAGCAATGTGCTAGAGAGGTCCCCAGAAATCCACAATGATACATCCTCTGTAGACTGCTGGCAATGGTCAAGAGAAAGCCTGATCTGACCTAGTCTGGTGATCAGATGGCCAAACACCCTAAAGGTCATGCTGGAACTCTCATCCAATAACTGATGGAAGTGGATGCAGAGGTCCTTGGCCAGGCCCGAGGTGGAGCTGGATGAGAGTTCTGTCATGACAGCCAGGGTGGTCAGCCATCCCATCAACAGAGCAGGTCAGCTCAGGCACTCTCTCAACCATTGCCAGTAGTCTACAATGGAGGTAACTTTGTGGATTTCTGGGGACCTCTCTAGTACTCTACTTCTTCCTATTCCCCTGGGGTCTTCATTCATCATGGTATCTCCATCCCCAGTCTCCCACTCTGCTCCCCTAAGCTCTCTTTTCCCTGACCCTTGCCCTCCATTATCCCCCACCCCACCCCCAGTTTACTCATGTAGAGCTCATCCAATTCTCTGTCATTGGGAAATCCCTGTGTCTTTCTCAGCATCCTCTTTACTAGATATCCTCCCTGGAATTGTGTGTTGGAGTTTGGTTACCCTTTGCTTTACATCTAGTATCCACTTATGAGTGAGTACATACCATGTTTGTCTTTCTGAGTCTGGGTTACCTCACTCAGGATGATTTTTTTTTTTTTTTTAGTTCCATCCATTTGCCTGCAAACCTCATGATGTCATTGTTTTTCTCCACTGAGTAGTACTTCATTGTGTATATGTACCACATTTTCTTTATCCATTCTTCAGTTGAAGGGCATCTAGATTGTTCCCAGGTCCTGGATATTATAAATAATGCTGCTGGGAACATAGCTGAGCATGTCTCCTGGTGGTATGATTGAGTACTCCTTGGGTATATGCCCAAGAGTGGTATAACTGGGTCCTGAGGGAGGTTGATTCCCAATTTTCTAAGAAAGTGCCATATTGATTTCCAAAGTGGCTGTACAAGCTGGCATTCCCACCAACAGTGTAGGAGTGTTCCCCTTGTTCCACACCCTCTCCAACATAAGCTGTCTTCAGTGTTTTTTATGTTAGCCATTCTGACAGATGTAAGATGGTATCTCAGAGTTGTTTTGATTTGCATTTCCCTGATGACTAAGGATATTGAGCAATTCTTTAAATGTCTTTTAGCCATTTGAGCTTCCTCTGTTGAGAATTCTCTGTTTAGATCTACAGTCCCTTTCTTAATTGGACTGTTGGGTATTTTGATGCCTAATATCTTGTGTTCTTTATATGTTATGAATATCAGCCCTCTGTCAGATTTGGGATTGGTGAAGATCTTTTCCTATTCTGTCATTTTGTCTTATTGACTGTGTCCTTTGCCCTACAAAAGCTTCTCAGTTTCAAGAGGTCCTATTTATTAATTGTTTCTCTCAGTGTCTGTGCTACTGGTGTTATATTTGGGAAGTGATCTCTGGTGCCAACACATTGAAGACTACTTCCTACTTTCTCTTCTATTAGGTTCAGAGTAACTGGATTTATGTTGAGGTCTTTGATCCACTTGGACTTGAGTTTTGTGCATGGCAACAGATATGGATCTACTTGCAATCTTCTACATGTTGATATCCAGTTATGCCAGCACCATTTGTTGAAGATGCTTTCTTTTTTCCATGGTACAGTTTTGGCTTCTTTGTCGAAAATCATATGTACATAGGTGTGATAACTAATGTCATGGTCTTCAGTTCAGTTCCATTGGTCCACATGTTGGTTTTTAGGTCAATACCAAGCTGGTTTTTATTACTGTAGCTCTATAGTAGAGCTTGAAGTTAGCGATTGTGATGTCTCCAGAGGTTGTTTTATTTTACAGGATTCTTTTATCTATCCTGGGTTTTTGTTTTTCCAAATATAACTGAGTACTATTCTTTCCAAGTTTGTGAAGAATTGTGTTGGTAATTTGATGGGGATTGCATTGAATCTGTAAATTGCTTTTGGAAAGATTGCCATTTTTACAATGTTAATCCTACCTATCCAGACCATGGGAGATCTTTCCATTTTCTGACATCTTCTTCAATTTCTTTCTTCTGGGACTTAAAGTTATTGTCATACAGGTTCTTTGCTTGTTTAATTAGAGTTACCCCAAGGTATTTTAGATTATTTGTGGCTATTGTAAAGGGTCTCTGATTTTTTTCTCAGCCCATTTGTCTTTTGTATATAGCAGGGCTATTAATTTTTTTTAGTTAATCTTGTATCCTGCTATGTTGCTGAAGGTGTTTATAAGCTGTATCAGTTCCTTGGTCAAATTTTTGGGGTGACTTCGTTATACTATCATATCATCTGCAAATAGTGAAAGCTTGACTTCTTCCTTCCCAATTTGAACAGGAAGAAATAAAGTCTCCCTGGAGGAACAGACTCCAGGAAATTATCAAATTGAGAGCTGAAATCAATAAAATAGAAACAAAGAGAACAATACAAAGGATTAATGAACAAAGAGTTGATTCTTTGAGAAGATCAACAAGATAGACAAGCCCTTATCCAAACTAACCAAAAGACAGAGAGAGAGAGAGCATCCAAATTAACAAAATCAGAAATGAAAAGGGGGACATAACAACAGACAATGAGGAAATCCAGAGAATCATCAGGTCATACTTCAAAAGCCTCTTCTCCACAAAACTGGAAAATCTAAAAGAAACGGGTAATTTTCTGGATAGGTACCACATACCTAAGTTAAATCAAGACCAGATAAACCATTTAAATAGTCCAATAACCCCTAAGGAAATAGAATCAATCATTAAAATCTCCCAACCAAAAAAAGCCCTGGACCAGATGGTTTCACTGCGGAATTCTACCAAATCTTCAAAGAAGACTAGATACCAATACTCTTTAAATTGTTCCCCACAATAGAAGCAGAAGGTATATTACCAAACTCCTTCTATGAGGTTACAATTACCCTGATTCCTAAACCAAACAAAGATGCAACAAAGAAAGAGAACTACAGACCAATCTCCCTCATGAACATTGATGCAAAAATACTCAATAAAATTCTGGCAAGCAGACTCCAAGAACACATCAAAACAATTATCCACCATGATCAAATAGACTTCAGACCAGGGATGCAAGCGTGGTTCAACATATGAAAGTCTGTCAATGTAATACACCATATAAACAAACTCATAGAAAAAAACCACATGATCATCTCACTAGATGCAGAAAAGGCATTTGACAAAATCTAACACCCCTTCGTGATAAAGGTCTTGGAGCTATCAGGAATATAGGGAACATACCTAAACATAATAAAGGCAATCTACAGCAAGCCAACAGCCAACATCAAATTAAATGGAGAGAAACTCAAAGCAATACCACTAAAATTAAGAACAAGGCAAGGCTGTCCCCTTTCCACATACTTATCCAATATAGTACTTGAAGTTCTAGCCAGAGCTATAAGACAACACAAAGAAATTAAGGGGATACAAATTAGAAAGGAAGAAGTCAAGCTCTCCCTATTTGCAGATGACATGATAGTATACATGAGTGACCCCAAAAATTCAACCAAGGAATTGATACAGCTAATAAACACCTTCAGCAACATAGCAGGATACAAGATCAACTAAAAAAAAATCAGTAGCCCTCCTATATACAATAGACAAACAGGCTGAGAAGGAAATCTGTGATACATCACCCTTTACAATAGCCACAAATGATATAAAATACCATGGGGTTACTCTAACTAAGCATGTGAAGGAGCTATATGACAAGAACTTTAAGTTCCTGAAAAAAGAAAGTGAAGAAGATGTCAGAAAATGGAAAGATCTCCCATGCTCATGGATAGGCAGGATTAACATACTAAAAATGGCGATCTTACCAAAAGCAATCTACAGATTCAATGCAATCCCCATCAAATTACCAACACAATTCTTCACAGATCTGGAAAGAATAATACTCAACTTCATACGGAAAAACAAAAACCCAGGATAGCCAAAAGAATCCTGTACAATAAAACAACCTCTGGAGGCATCACAATCCCCGACCTCAAGCTCTACTATAGAGCTATCATAATAAAAACAGCTTGGTACTGGCATAAAAACCGACATGTGGACCAATGGAATCAAATTGAAGACACTGACATTAATCC
Source organism: Onychomys torridus (assembly GCF_903995425.1). Taxonomy (NCBI): domain Eukaryota; kingdom Metazoa; phylum Chordata; class Mammalia; order Rodentia; family Cricetidae; genus Onychomys; species Onychomys torridus. The sequence continues at coordinate 60,899,386 of NC_050459.1, read as the reverse complement.
GCACACCTATGAACATGTAATTTTTGACAAAGAAGCCAAAAATGTACAATAGAAAAAAGAAAGCATCTTCAACAAATGGTGCTGGCATAACTGGATGTCAATGTGTAGAAGGCTGCAAATAGATCCATATCTGTCACCGTGCATAAAACTTAAATCCAAGTGGATCAAAGACCTCAACATAAATCCAGTTACTCTGAACCTGATAGAAGAGAAAGTAGGAAGTACTCTTGAACGCATTGGCACCAGAGATCAATTTCTAAATATACCAGTAGCACAGACACTAAGAGAAACAATCAATCAATGGGACCTGTTGAAACTGAGAAGGTTTTGTAGAGCAAAGGACACGGTCAACAAGACAAAGCGACAGCCTACAGAATGGGAAAAGGTCTTCACCAACCCCACATCTGACAGAGGGCTGATATCCAGAATATATAAAGAACTCAAGAAATTAGACATCAAAATGCCCAACAGTCCAATTAAGAAATGGGCTATAGAACTAAACAGAGAATTCTCTACAGAGGAAGTTCAAATGGCTGAAAAACATTTAAGGAATTGCTCAACATCCCTATTTATCCAGGAAATGCAAATCAAAATGACTCTGAGATACCACCTTACATCTGTCAGAATGGCTAAGATCAAAAACACAGAAGACAGCTTATGCTGGAGAGGATATGGAGCAAGGGGAACTCTCCTCCACTGCTGGTGGGAATGCAAGCTTGTACAGACACTTTGGAAATCAATATGGCACTTCCTTAGAAAATTGGGAATCCATCTCCCCCAAGACCCAGCTAGAGCACTCTTGGGCATATACCCAAGGAATGCTCAATTATACCACAAGGGCATTTGCTCAGCTATGTTTGTATCAGCTTTGTTTGTAATAGCCAGAACCTGGAAACAACCTAGATGCCCTTCAACTGAAGAATGGATAAAGAAAATATGGTACATATACACAATGGAGTACTACTCAGCAGAGAAAAACAATGACATCATGAGGTTTGCAGGCAAATGGATGGATCTAGAAAAAAATCATCCTGAGTGAGGTAACCCAGACTCAGAAGGACAAACATGGTATGTACTCACTCATAGGATACTAGATGTAAAACAAAGATGACTAGACTGCTACACAACTCCAGGGAGGCTGCCTAGAAAATGGGATGCTGGGAAAGACACAGGGATCGCCCAATAATAGAGAAATGGATAAGATCTACGTGAACAACCTGGATGACAGTGGGAGTAATGAAGGGCAAGATTTGAGGGAAAGGAAGCTTAGGGGAGCAGGAGATCCCAGCTGGATCAAGAACAGAAAGGGAGGATGAGGAATAACAGACCATGATAAATGAAGACCACATGAGTACAGGAATAGGCTGAGTGCTCGAGAGGTCCCCAGAAATCCACAATGATATATCCTCTGTAGACTGCTGGCAGTGGTCGAAGGAGGGCCTGATCTGACCTAGTCTGGTGATCAGATGACTAAACACCCTAGCAGTCGTCTTGGAACTCTCATCCAAATACTGATGGAATTGGATGCAGAGATCCTTGGCCAGGCCCCAGGTGGAGCTCCAGGTGTCCAACTGTCAAGAAGGAGGAGGAACTGCAAGAGCGTGAACTGTTGAATCCAAGATTGCAAAAAGCACAGGGACAAATAGCCAATCGAATGGAAGCACATGAATTATGAGCCAATAGCTGTGGAGCCCCCAGCTGGATCGGGCCCTGTGGATAAGTGAGACAATTGAATAGTTTGATCTGTTTGGGAGGCATCTAGGCTGTGGGACCTGGACCTGTCCTTGGTGCACGAGCTGGCTGTTTGTAACCTTGGGCTTACAAAGGGACACATGCTCGGCCTGGAGGGAGGGGACAGGACCTGCCTGTACTGAGTCCACCAGGTTTAGATGGGTCCCCAGGGGTGTCTTGATTCTGGAGGACATGGGAATGGAGGGAAGCTTCTGGGAGGAAGGTGGAGGTGGGGCCCGGAGGGGGGAGGACAGGGGAACACATGGCTGATGTATAAAATTAAAACACATCATCATCATCATCATCATCATCATCATCATATGTTAGATTTTAATTTTGAATGCAGTTGAAATAGGGCTCTTTTATAATGAATGCTCTTTTATTCCTGAGACAATCAGCTTATTTGTATTTGTGTGTTTACATTGTTCATTTCTTCTTAGATTTTCTTTGGTCATTCAGATCTGTATAGAAATTCATTTGTTTCCTTAAGCTTTTTCCAGTGTAATAAGTTGTAGGCTGTTAAGTATTCCCTTATAACATTGTAAAATTCTTTGATGTTCATTGTAATATTTTCCTAATTATGTGTGATTTTTATTTATTAGATCTCATTTGTTTGTTTGTTTAATTCTGATAAGTTACTGTCAAGATTGTTTTATTTTTGAAGACCCAGCTTTAATTTCCTTTGTTATTTGTGTTCCTCTTACATTAATTTCTGTACAGGTTTTAATTATATAGTTCAATCGGCTGGACTTAGGACTGTTTGCTTTTTGTTTTACCTAACTCTGAAGTTTAAAAATTAAGGGATTTATTTGTATACTTTTTGCAGGCATATACATTTTTCAGAGCACTGCTATTAGCAAATCCAAGATATTTGGTGTTTTGTGTTTTCTTTTCTATGTGTATCCCAGAATATTTAACTTTCTTTCTTATTACTTATTGAAACATTATCCTTTGATAGTGTATCATACAATCTCAATAAGTTTATATATTTTCTAGTGGTTTTTTTACTGTATTATTATTTATTATTAACTGTATTATTATAATTTGAACAGATTCAATAAGTGGAGTTATTAAAATTTTATTGTATTACTGGCTTTTGTTCTGTGTTATTAATATATGTGACTTGTCATCTATTTCATAGAAACTCCCATGGGCTGCTGGATGCAATTTATATTCTTGGGTCTATGGTTGTATATGTGATGTACATTTGATATATAGTGTCATTTGTCCAGTGTTATTCAGATTCCTTATCCTTCATTCTCCTGAAAGACAAAAACAAAAACCCTTCCCCAAGCCTAACTTTGGAGATATTTCCTTTTGGCAAGTTATATCTGATTAAATGAAAAGCATTTGTTAGTGGTATAAGTTAATTTAAACTGAATGGTCATATTTGTTGATGAGCTATCACCTCTTCTAATTAAGAGATATCTTTTGTTCAAATTGAACCTTTATCAATTTTGATGGTATCCACAGCTTATCTTCTCCTGTAGAAACAAAAACAAAATCTCGTTCCCAATGTAAAACATATCCTGGTTTCCATTGAGGTCAGCACATCTTTAAATTATGTAGGCTGATTTAATTCTGTAGTTTTTTTTCCCCTAATATCCAATGTCTCTCTGCAGCTATTGCTCCTTTCTCATTGGCACTGAGAAAATTTAAAGTTAATAGAGCATTGTGTAATCTATTTTGGGGGATGGGGTTGTTACCCCTTTCTCTTATTTAGCATATCATTTAGAGTTTGATTTGAACATTCTATGACTGCTTGGCCCTTAGGATTATGTGGTATACCTGTAATATGCTTTATATTGTAATAAGCAAAAAACTGCTTCATTTTACCAGAGACATATGTTGAACCATTGTTGCCCTGGACAGCGGGGTTTCATTGGGGGTGACCCACCTGTGGGAGTGAATGAAAGAGACAGGGGACAAGAGGGACCACAGCAAGACAAGATTCTGATCAAGCTGCAATTTTTATTTTCCTCCACAAGGCTTATATAGTATAAGAGTGGAGGGGGCAGGAAGGAGGGAAGGGGAAGAGACGTGGAAGGGGTGCAGAATGTGGGAGACATGCAGGTTGTGCAACTGCAAGATGTTGGCTAAGGTCACTGGTCAGGGACCATTTTTTTGTTGCTAGGCTAGCTGACCATGGAATGCTCTTTACATTCGGTTGTCATGGCACCTGACTGTGGAATGTTCTTATCTTTGGGAGCCTCCAGTTAGTAAACAGGTGTTAACTGCTTTGGGGAAGAGCAGTGGTCTTATGACTTGTTCCCTGGCCTAGCTAGTACTTTTCTTGGTTCATGTTTGGTTCCTGACATCTTGGTTCCTAACACATAGTGAGTTTTAATTAATCTGTGCAGGTATACACATGATAGCCATTACTTCTAGAAAATGTGTGATTGCCAAATCACCTTTTTCAGAACTAAGAGCAGTTTCCAATTTTAATCTTGATTATCAATGGTATGATATACATATTTCAGTTTTCCAAATTTTGCAAAGTGAAACATCCATCTGCCAGATTTCATTCCTCTGAGTATGCTTTGGGTTACATCCTGCATGTAGTAGGGACTTATTTTTTTAAAAAAAACAAGTAGGACATTTCCTTACAATTTTCTTGGCTTGTTGCCAGGTTATGGAACAGCCTTTTTTAACATATATTATGGACATGCTTTTTTGCATGAAATTCTGAGACCTCCAGCTAGTAAAATATCATCGATATAATGATACATTATAGATTTAGGAAATTGTTTTTATATTACTTCCAATGGCTGCTGTACAAAATATTGGCACAGTGTTGGGCTATTCTACATTCTCTATGGGCGGACCCTCCATTGATATCACTTGACTGGCTGAAAATTATTATAAGTAAGCACCATGAAGGCAAATCTTTCTCTGTCCTTTGCTTGTAAGGGTATTTTAAAAAAAGAGTCTTTTTGACCGTGTCCTTTGCTCTACAAAAGCTTCTCAGTTTCAACAGGTCCCATTGATTGATTGTTTCTCTCAGTGTCTGTGCTACTGGTGTTATACTTAGAAACTGATCTCCAGTGCCAATGCATTCAAGAGTACTTCCTACTTTCTCTTCTATCAGGTTCAGAGTAGCTGGATGTATGTTGAGGTCATTGATCCACTTGGATTTAAGTTTTGTGCATGGTGACAGATATGGATGTATTTGCAGCCTTCTACACATTGACATCCAGTTATGCCAGCACCATTTGTTGAAGATGCTTTCTTTTTTCTATTGTACATTTTTGGCTTCTTTGTCAAAAATTACATGTTCATAGGTGTGTGGGTTAATGTCAGTGTCTTCAATTTGATTCCATTGGTCCACATGTCGGTTTTTATGCCAGTACCAAGCTGTGTTTATTAAAGTAGCTCTATAGTAGAGCTTGAGGTCGGGGATTGTGATGCCTCCAGAGGTTGTTTTATTGTACAGGATTCTTTTGGCTATCCTGGGTTTTTTGTTTTTCCATATGAAGTTGAGTATCATTCTTTCCAGATCTGTGAAGAATTGTGTTGGTAATTTGATGGGAATTGCATTGAATCTGTAGATTGCTTTTGGTAAGATCGCCATTTTTAGTATGTTAATCCTGCCTATCCATGAGCATGGGAGATCAAAGTGACAGCCTACAGAATGGGAAAAAGTCTTCACCAACCCCACATCTGACAGAGGGCTGATATCCAGAATATATAAAGAACTCAAGAAATTAGACATCAAAATGCCCAACAGTCCAATTAAGAAATGGGCTATAGAACTAAACAGAGAATTCTCCACAGAGGAAGCTCAAATGGCTGAAAGACATTTAAGGAATTGCTCAACATCCCTAATTATCCAGGAAACGCAAATCAAAACAACTCTGAGATACCACCTTACACCTGTCAGAATGGCTAAGATCAAAAACACAGAAGACAGCTTATGCTGGAGAGGATATGGAGCAAGGGGAACTCTCCTCTACTGCTGGTGGGAATGCAAGCTTGTACAGCCACTTTGGAAATCAATATGGCACTTCCTTAGAAAATTGGGAATCCATCTCCCCCAAGACCCAGCTAGAGCACTCTTGGGCATATACCCAAGGAATGCTCAATCATACCACAAGGGCATTTGCTCAGTTATGTTTGTATCAGCTTTGTTTGTAATAGCCAGAACCTGGTAACAACCTAGATGCCCTTCAACTGAAGAATGGATAAAGAAAATATGGTACATATACACAATGGTGTACTACTCAGCAGAGAAAAACAATGACATTATGAGGTTTGCAGGCAAATGGATGGATCTAGAAAAAATCATCCTGAGTGAGGTAACCCAGACTCAGAAGGACAAACATGGTATGTACTCACTCATAGGAGGATACTAGATGTAAAACAAAGATGACTAGACTGCTACACAACTCCAGGGAGGCTACCTAGAAAACGGGACCCTAGGAAAGACCCAAGGATCACCCAATGACAGAGAAATGGATGAGATCTACATGAACAACCTGGATGACAGTGGGAGTAATGAGGGGTAAGATTTGAGGGAAAGAAAGCTTAGGGGAGCAGGAGATCCCAGCTGGATCAAGAACAGAAAGGGAGGATGAGGAATAACAGACCATGATAAATGAAGACCCCATGAGAACAGGAATAGGCAGAGTGCTCGAGAGGTCCCCAGAAATCCACAATGATATATCCTCTGTAGACTGCTGGCAATGGTCAAGAGAAAGCCTGATCTGACCTAGTCTGGTGATCAGATGGCTAAACACCCTAACTGCCGTGCTAGAACTCTCATCCAATAACTGATGGAAGTGGATGCAGAGATCCTCAGCCAGGCCCCAGGTGGAGCTCCAGGTGTCCAATTGTTGAGAAAGAGGAGGGACTGTAAGAGCATGAATTGTTGAATCCAAGATTGCAAAATCACAGGGACAAATAGCCAAACGAATGGAAGCACATGAATTATGAAGCAAAGGCTGTGGAGCCCCCAGGTAGATCAGACCCTCTGGATAAGTGAGACCATTGAATAGCTTGATCTGTTTGGGAGGCACCCAGTCTGTGGGACCAGTATCTGTCCTTAGTGCATGAGCTGGCTGTTTGAAACCTTGGGCTTACACAGGGACACTTTGCTTAGTCGGGAAGGAGGTGACAGGACCTGCCTGTACTGAATCCACCAGGTTTAAATGAATCCCTAGGGGTGCCTTGATCCTGGAGGAGATGGGAATGGAGGGGAGGGCCTGGGGGGAAGGTGGAGGTAGGGGCGGGAGGGGGGAGGACAGGGGAACCCATGGCTGATGTATAAAATTTAAAACACATAATAATAATAAAAAAGGAGTCTTTTAAATCAATAACTATTAGAGGCCACCCTTTAGGTAATAAAGTAGGCAACAAAATTCCAGATTGAAGACAGCTGATTGGCTGATTACTTTGTTAATTGCTTGTAGGTCTGTTACCATTCTCCATTTACCAGATTTCTTTTTAATAACAAATACATGAGAATTCCAAGGGCTGGTTGATTCTTCAATATACTAAGCATTTAATTGCTCTTTACCAGCTCTTTCAATACATGCAGTTTCTCTGTTGTTAAAGGCCATTGTTGAACCCATACAGGGTTATCTGTTAACCATTTTAAAGGTAGGGCCATTGGTATCTTTGAAAGATCATCAGTTGTTGTACCCTGTTCTACAATCTGGATAGCCAATGACTTCTCTTAATCTCAATACCTCCTAATATTTCTCTCAGAAACATGTGTTAATCTATGGTTTGTTTCTGAGGTTGGAGGAATGTTAATCTGGGTATTCCATTGTTGTAGTAGATCATGGCCTCATAAATTCATAGGTATATTAGCCATATATGGCTTTAATTTTCTTCTCTGTCCTTCTGGCCCTATACATTCAAGCCAACTTGTACTCTGTTTCACTTGAGATAATATTCTAATCCCTGACACCTGAACATTTACCTCCTGAAGAGGCAAATTTGGATGCCAAAATTCTGGTGTAATTATTGTAATATCTGCACCTGTGTCTACCAATCCTTCCAAGAGGACATCATTTATTTGAATTTTTAATTTTGGTCTTTGTTCCTTTATAGAAGTTTGTCAAAAAATTACTTTATTGATTCTCCTGTATTTTCTGTTCTCTTTGCTATAGCTGTTCTATCATCCTGAACAGCCTGGTTTATTCAAATAGGCATTGGGTTAATTGCTCTAAAAAGTGGTTTCTTCTATGATGGCAGAAAAAGTCTGAACTGAATTTGCCATGTGGGCCTGAGTGAGGCTCTTCTGGGAGTTTCCTGATGGCAGTGGCAAAGAATTATCTTGTCTGTCCTTTGTTGATCTACATTCATTGGTCCAATGTTTACCATTACCACACCTTCTGCACAATCCAGAAGGGAGAGGCATTATGTTGCCATTGTTCCTTGAATATGCACTGTTTATATGAACACCCTGTTTACATTCCCTTTTCAAATGAACTTGTTCAGTTCAACTGAGACATCTGGCATTATTATTTTTCCTCAGAGCTTTTCATATTACATTTCCTATCCACATATCATCATGGTCATGAGACTCAATATTAATGTGTCCCTGATCCAATCCTCCAATCTTTCATGGATGCTGATCTTGCCTTTAATGGCCTAATCAGGCCATTCTTTTGCATGCTGCATTTATATTCTCAAAAGCCAAAGATTCAATTATTATCTGTCTAGCTTCTGAATTTGGTATCATTCTATTTTCTGCTGAAGGCAGCCTTTGTAAGAAATCCATGAAGGATTCTTTTGGGCCTTGTATAACTTTCATAAATGATTCAATTTTCTTCCCTGCTTCCTCATTTCTTTCCCATGTATTCATGGTTGACATGTGGCATAGCATTAAGGTTTGGTTATCACATAAACATTGTCTTTGTATATCAGTGTAATCACCTTCTCTAAGAAGCTGATCCTGGGAAATTTCTACACCTCTAGTCCTACATTGTTGTTATATTGTTTTAGCTTCATCTTTAAATTAAGTTCTCCAATGTAATTGTGCTCTGGCCTCTAGGATTGCTATAGTTAATTCTTTCCATTCCTGAGCAATAATTCTATTACAAGTTGACTACAAGTTTAACACCTGCTTTACAAATGGAAAATGCATGCTATATGATACTATATCATTTTAAATCTCCTTAAATCTAGCCTTTCTACTGACATCCAATTAGCTTGTATAAGCCCTTGAGCAGGTAGTTCCTGTAAGGTTACCAGATAGATTAAGTTTGGTTGTTTGAGAACAGGCTGTCTCTCTGTAACTGTATAAGTCAGTCCTGAAATATTTTCACACTTTTCTGTCTGGGTCGAAATTTCTCTGTAAGTCATTTTAATAAGATTTCTAAAGTCAATCCTGTGTTAGGTTCACCTTTAAATTCTCCTGTCTGGGTCTGAATTTCTCTATGATTCATTTAACATGTTTTTCTAAAGCTCTTATCTTGGCACTTAAATTGACCAACTTTTTTAATGCTAAAATAAAAATGATCAAGTAAATAATATTCATAATTAATGTTGCATACATCCCATCCATATTAATTATCCTCTCATTTAATTGTTCCATTTTCAGACTGCCTAATGTGTTATCAAACAGAGATAAAACTCCTTCCATAGTAAAGATGTTTCCCATTTTTTAATGTGGGAAAAAATTCTTTTAACTAATTTCACCCTATAAGATATCTTAGTTGATTTACCAAGTATGTCGATTGACATACCAAGTATGTTGTGTAGAACAGTAGATGTCTGAGACATTTTCAAAACAGCTACCTACTGTACTGGCAGTCCAAGAAGGGAATCCAGAGAGGTAGAGAGAGCCCACTACTCACCAGGAGAAAGAAAGCCAAAGAGACTCTAGCCAAGTGCTCTGGCCTAAGCTATACAACCAGTCATGAGCCAGGGGCCCTGTAAGCCCACAAGCATTTTTTAAAAATGAATTCTTGCCAAGTTCATTGGGTGCCAATTGTAGATGAATTTCTAAATGGTCTTAATAAATAAAAGCATGGAGCCAGAAATTTGAGTTAAATCCTGAGAGAAAGATCAGAGGAATAGGACAAACCATGAACTAACCTCACCTCATCAACTCTGTAGCTTCCAAGGAGAGCTTCTTTTGTATACTCACATTTATATGCCGTTTCTGCTCTGTTCCTTCATTGGCTTTCTTATCCCAGCTGCATCACTTCCTCTTCCTACACAGCTTTGTCACTTTCTGTCTGTCTGTACAGACCTCAAGACCTCTATGGTTGGTACTAGAAATAAAGGCATGTGTCACCATGCTTGGCTCTGTTCTGGCCTCTAGGATGGCTGTAGTTAATTCTTTCCATTCCTGGCCTTGAACACACAGAGATCCTGCCTGCTAAGTGATGGGATTAAGGGCATGTGCTACCATTGCCCTACTTCTTTGTTTACTTAAAATGGCTTGCTATTCCCTCTGATCTCCAGGCAAGCTTTATTTATTAAAGAAAGTTCAAATAAAATATCACCACATTTTAGCACAAATAAAATATCACCACACAGTAATGTTTGGTTTTCTCCTACACCTATGGCCTATCTAGTAATCTGTTCTTGGACACTAAAGCAGTGTCAGGCATGGGTTCTCTCTCATGGGATGAGCCTTAAATCTGAACAGTGGTTGATTACTTAATGTTTGTGCCACTGTTGCGCCTGTGTGCCTTGCAGACAGGTCACCTTTGTTGATTAAAAGGTTTATAGCTATGGTAGTGTTCACCATTTTCTTTTGGTAGATTTCAGAGTAATCATCAGTACCATCAACATTAGTCATTAGGGCTGAAGGTTCTAATTAGGCAACTTGTCATTTTCTCTGTGTTTAATGTATTATCAAGGCATTGTCTTAGCAAGAGGAACTTCCTCTTAGTTTTTGGAGAGGAAAAAATAGTCCAGGAGCCTATATTGCTTGGTGGAGTTAGTGGAGCCCCTTTGACAAAAATTCCATTTGATATAACCCATTCCAAGCACTGAAGGTTTCATTTGGTGATAAGAGATGACTAATTGTCTCCATTTTTCTGGTCTCTTACCAATAAATTTCCCTCAAAAATTTTTATTTCACAACAGATATGGAGCAGTGTTTGAAGTGTGGAGATAATCAATATGCCAATGTGCTGAGAATTCAATGCATTCAAAAGGTGTGACCTTCCTATCTTATGAAGATGCCTAGGGGATAATTTTAACCTCCTTATCCTTGTGCTTCTCTGGACTGACAGTTTCTGTTCTTGGAGTCTTTGTAAAACACTGAGCCACTCCAATTGTCAAAGCTAATAATAGAACACTTAGCTATATTCTGCTCGTCTCTCTCACGTTCTGTTTTCTCTCTTCTTTCTCTTCATTGGTCATCCCAACACAGACACTTGCATTCTACAGCAGACTGTATTTGCAGCTGTGTTCACTGTGGATATTTCCACTGTTTTAGCCAAAACTGCTACCATGGTTCTGGCCTTCAGCATTACTTCTTCAGGAAGAAGGATGAGGTGGTTGCTGATATCAAGAGTGCCTAACTTCATAGTTCCCTTCTGCACTCTGATCCAACTTATTCCCCTTAGCATCTGGCTGGGGACATCACCTCCTTTTGTTGACATAGCTACATGCTCAGAATATGATCACATCATCATTGTGTACAACAAGGGTTCAGTCACTGCCTTTTGTTGTGTCCTCAGATACCTGGGCTACCTGGCAGTAGGGAGCTTTACCCTGGCTTTCCTGGTGAGAAACCTACCTGGCACTTTTAATGAAGCCAAGTTCCTGACCTTTAGCATGCTGGTGTTTTGTAGTGTCTGGGTCACCTTCCTTCCTGCCTACCAAAGCACCAGGGGCAAGGCTGTGGTGGCCACTGAGGTATTTTCTATCTTGGCTTCTTGTGCTGGGCTACTAGGATTCATTTTTCTCCCAAAGTGCTATATTATTTTGTTAAGGCCAGAAAGAATTTGTAGTTATCAATGTAGGAATAAGAAACATTTTGAAGGGTTGGGGATTTAGCTCAGTGGTAGAGTACTTGCCTAGCAAGCGCAAGGCCCTGGGTTCAATCCTCAGCTCAAAAAAAAAAAAAAAAAAGATACATTTTGAAACTAAAATATCTTCTGAAAATTAAACTTGTTAGTTTCCTAAATTGAGAATCTTGGGACAGTTACAATACACTTAAATCATCACACTGTACTTATGATTTTGCTTTTATGGACATATGGCTCTGGGATTATTCTAATATTTGAAACACTACAAACCATGGTTATCAGCCCTTCACCTCTTCCCCCACATTATTTTCAGAAATATATGATTCTCCCTTTAAATATGAACCTTCTTCTTGTCACCTTGGAATGTGCAACAGGCATTTTTTTTATCTAGTCTAGATATCTAGTTTTCTGACACTATTTTATCCAAACCAAACTTTGAATATTTGTAGTCCATTATCTCATATTGTATTTTCGAAAATTACTATTGTTACATTGTATTTAGTATACACTGATATATTAAATTTTGCATGTATTTTCATGTTTTCTAATTTTCATTAAATGTACACATGTACTCCTCTAATCTACTAACTGTGACCCTATGATTTAACAGCAGTTATTGGATCATCTTTAAAATTTTCAACAGTTTCAAACTCTAACTCTCTCCGAGAGTTAATCACTGACTTAATTTGTTATATTGATTTTTTTTAGAGATTATTCATTTGTGCCTATTTTATCTTCCACCATTTGCTGTTTGAAAAAACATCAAACTCAGCCAATCACAGCAGCAAACCCTCAGCTAATTCAAAGAAAACTATATAAACTGTGTGTCCAAATGAAGAAAATGCACATCTTTTATCAAGCTACCCATATCTGCAGCTTAAGTAGTTTCTGTACTCAGAAGATAGCCTGTGTGCTCACTTCTACCCCCAAAAGATCACTCTTTGTTTTGGTAGAAATGATTTTCAAAATTAATCACTTTCTTAGAATAAGAAGCTGGACTTTACTTTCAGTGATTTACCTCTTTCTAAATTTTTATAATAGGCATCTTTCCCCCATGATCCTACCTATACCTTTGCATTTTCACTTTTAAAAATAATGCCTACATAATTGCTAAAATATGTCAATAAACATACTATCCTTTTTTCTTTGGTTAAAATGTGTCAACACAACTTGACTGTCCCTCACACTTTCACCACACAATAATGTAGGAGAATGTCTTTGAGACATTCATAGTAGTAGAATGCTTGAGAAAAATGCATGCTGCAATTACATAGTAGTATTTCAGTCCCTTTCTCTATAAGGTAGTTTTTGCAAATTGAGGTAATAAATTTCTAGAAGATTGAGCATTCAAACATGTAGACAATGGGCATTAAGCTGGTTGTGAAGATAACATCATGAAATTTGCAGGCAAAGGAGTGTTTTATTCTTATACAGCAAGAAGAAATGTCCTTTCTCTGAGAAGGGATACCTGACTGTTTCAGTCCATGGTAATATTAGGCAAGGTTTTCTGAAACAACAGAGAACAGAGAATATTTATATATTTCAAAAAATATTGACTGATTATATTTGTCTAGACAAAAGTGGCAGTGTAGTCTTTGTCAATATTCATAGTCAAGAGTCTGAGGACCTACACCTCCTTAGACCACCCCATCTTCACTCATCCTGATCAATATCCTTCAATCATTATTCATATGATATTTATTGTGATAGTTAATCTATACTGTTAAGTTGATAGGATCTAGAATCTAGTAGGAAAAAGAATCTGAATGTGTCTTGCGGGTGTTTCCAGAAATGACTCCTCTGAGTTTGTAGTATGCTCCTACAGGTGAACCAAATATGAAGAAGTGTGAGGAAAAATTAATGCTATTTTCCAACATTTCTGCACTTGATTTTTGGTTAGTATGTGTGTCAATACCTATTTTTATTGTTTTTTCTCCTTCAATCATTAACTAGCATCAGATTTTAAGTTTTTTAGTCATTCTCTAAGACTGAATATCATGAATTTCTAGGACTCTCCAGGTTTAGTGCCAGATAAGTATTTCTCACGCCACTAGTTTTGTGTTCTAATTGGATATAGGCCCTCAGACTCTTGACCATGACCATTGCCAAAGACTACACAGCCACTTTTCTCTAAGCAAACCTATTAAATCCATTTTTTGTCATATATGTACATTCTCTGTTTTCTTTTGTTCTAGAAAGCCCTGCCTAATATCACCATGGGCTAATACTGCCAGATGTCCCTCTCAGAGAATGGACATTTCTTCTTGCTCTATAGGAATTAAACACTATTTGCTAGAAAATTTCATGATACTATATTTTTAACAGCTGAGTAATACTCCTTTGTGTAAGTGCACCACATTTTTCTATCAATTCTCAGTTGAGAGACATCTAGGTTGTTTTCAGTTTCTGATTATTTCTAATAAAGCTGCTAATAACATAGTAGAACAAGTGTTTTGTGGGAAGATGAAGTGTTCTTTGGGTATATTTGCAAGAGTGATATAGCTGGTTCTTGAGATATATTAATTCCCAGTTTTCTGAGGTGTCTCCATACTGATTTCCATAGTGGCTAAACAGGTTTGCACTCCCACCACCAACAGAGGAGTGTTCCCCTTTCTCCACATCATCACCAACAGCATGAGCTTTTTTTTTTCCCACTTTTGCTTTTAAGCTTAGCCATTTTGACAGATGTAACATGGAATCTCAGAGTCATGAAATTTACATGCTAATGGATGAACCATAAAAAAATCATCCTGAGTGAGGTAATCCAGACACAAAAAGACAAAAATGATATATACTCACTTTTAAATGACTATTAACTATAAAATAAAGGTAATCATGATACAGTGAAAAGACTCAGAATAACAAGGGGAGATACATGAATCACCCCAGGAAGGTGATATCGAATAGAATCCATGGGTAGACTGGGGGTATATGGGGATGGGAAAAAGATTTGTTAGTTAAGGAGAATTGACAGAGAGTACTGGAAGAGATTATTGGACTTGGGAGACATTTCAGAGGTGAGATAGAAGCCTAGATCAAAGGAAACTTCCAGGAAAGCATGAGGATGACCCTAGCAAAGACTCTGAGTAATGGGTATATGGAACCTGAACTGGCCAACTTCTGTAAAGAGGCATGGCTTCTAGTGGTAGTATTGGGACATCAACACAGCTACAAATCCTTTGATCTATCATTAGTTCTACCTGCAATATGTACTGAGATTAAGGTGGTGCAGAACTTGTGGGAGCAGCCAAACAATGACTAGTCTGAGTTGAGACCCAAGCCAAGAGAGGGAGACCACCTCAGACACTGCCAGGAGTGCAGGAACCAGAGTCTGAGTAGCCCAAACACCAAAGACAGAACCAAACACTGTTGGAAAAAGTCAGTAAAATGATTCTTAATGATACTCTATTATACTCATAGATGAGAGCCTAGCATAGTCATTAGCAGAGAGGCTTCATCCAGGAACTTATAGGAACAGAAATAGATACCCATAGTCAATTATCAGTCATATCCCTGAGAATCCTAAAGAAGAGATCAAAGAAAGATTGTAGGAGCCAGAGAAATCAAGACACCATAACGAAATTGCCCACAGAATCAACTAAAGTGGGGTCTTGGGGGCTCACAGAGTCTTAACAATCAGGGAACCTATTTAGATCTGACCTATGTCAACTGCATATATACTATGGTTATGTTGGTCTTGTGGAACTCTTAACAGTGGGAATAGGGTTGTCTTTGTTTTTGTTTTTGTTTTGCCTGCATTTGGGACAATTTTCCTCCTACTGGGTTGCCACTCTGAGTATGAGGGGATGTGCCTAGTGTTATTATACCTTGACACACTGTGATTGGTTAACATACCTGAGGGGCTGTCCTTTTATGAAGGGAAGGGAGGAGTGGCTCTGGGGAAGGGGGATATGGAGGTCCTGGGAGGAGAAGAGAGAAGGGAAAATATGGTCATGGTGTAATATATGAGAGAAGAATTTAAAAATAAACAAAAATGAAAGTCTAAGTGTGACAAACACCTCTTCTTCATAGGCATCTAACATCAGTGATGTTACCTAAAACCATATCAGTATTTATTTCAACACATCTAGTTTATTGGGTTTCAAAGCACATGCTGATCCTATTTTAAAAAAACTAAGAAGCTAATGCTCAAGCCCTATTAACATCTGTTTTCCAGCTTCTTTATCATTGACTTCTCCATAGGATAAGGAGCTCTAACCTAAATTTGTAATTGGACATTTCCTGTCCCTACCACCCAGTCCTAAATGCCTGATTCACAGGCTTAATATACATAATAAACACTCAGCTGACAGCTCAGGCTTTTTACTAGCTAAATCATATGCTTAAATTAAACTATGTTTCTATCTATGCTTTGCCTCATGACTCATTGCTTGTTACCTCATTTTTTACATGTCCTGCTTGATTGGCACATGGCTGGCATCTCTCTAGACTCCCCTGACTCTGCCCTCCTTTATCCCATCATTCTCACTTTGGATTTCCTGCCTAACTTTCTGCCCAGCTACTGGTCTGTCAGGTTTTTAATAACCAATGAGAGGAATACATATTCATAGTGTAGAAAAGAATTATTCCACAGCTGTGCAGTAGAGCCCAACTCAAGCATCTGCATTTGCCCTATTGTGACCCTGTAGAAAATGGAAAAAAAAAAAAAAACTCAGAGTGAGTAAAGTCCTCAGTGAATGTGTATTGTTGACATAGGCACAGTCATACAGAGTACCTCATAACTTCAGACTCAAGGGGTTGGTTAAGGCTTCCTTGGGGTGCTGAAAGTGAGTGTTGCCAATGTATGCAGAAAATGCCTAACATAGCTTATTCCCACTGGATATTTATAGCATGTAGTCTACTTTTCTCTACAGAGACAGCTTCTACTGGGTTTATGTAAATTTTTCTACGTGATCCAGCTGTATACTATAAACTCTGCCTCTTTGATTATCTGTATATGGTAACCCTGTCCCTTTGCTCAGCTATATGCCATAACACTTCCACTTTGTTGCACTGTATATAATAAACAGGTTGCTGTTCATGAAGTTGCAATTTCTCCAGCTGTTAGTCGAAATTAGCTGAACACAGCTTTCTATCTATGTGTCCGTCTTCATTTTGGATTTTCTTCATTCTCTTGCCACTCCAATCAGGTGTGTCCCTGAAGGTGTTCTGGACTTTGTAGGTGAAATTCTAAACAGTCTTATAAAATAAGAAACACGGAGCCAAACACAGAGTTAAAAGCCCAAGAGATCAGAGCACTAGCAAAGAGCAAAGACAACCTTTAGCTTACCACTCGCTGCTGTCCTTCCCCTGAGAGAGAGACCTTCTTCCTGTGTGTCTTGTGTTTTATTGCTTTCCTGTTCTGCTTTCTCATTGGCTCTAAGCCCAGCCACATGACTTCCTTGTCACTGCCTGTCTATACAGACCTCCTGGTCTCTTTGGTTGGTACTATGATTAAAGACTCAAGGGTCACCATGTTTGGCTGTGTCCTTGACCACACCGAGACTCTGCCTGCCATGTGATCAGATTAAAGGTGTGGGCTACCATCACCTGACTTCTATTCCTGGCTAACTAATGACCTCTGATCTCCAGGCAAACCTTATTTATTAACATACAAATAAAATCATATTTCAACACAATTAAAATATCACCATATCACTCTAGTAACATTGAGGCCTACAGGGTTCATAGTTGGTAAGGTTGATTATTACTTTTCCACAGAAGTGGCACACACAGTATATTCCAGGACTAGAAAAGCTAGTCAGTAAGGGTGAACCTTCCAAGTCACTTCCAGCTTGATTTTTCTATGTTCTGTGACATGTGTGGCATATTCAACAATAGTGTCTTACCATCAAGTTCTTGAGGTAGCAAAGAACAAATACAATGCATTGTATTGTTTTAGGGTCTAGGAGATCTCGTTAGCCAGTAAGAACAAAAGAGGCATTTTATTATTTCATCAGACTTTTTATTACCTTGTGATATCTAGTAACAGCATTTTCACCACATAACAAGGTGGCTAAATTTAAACTCTCTATAAACATATATCTATATATGTCTATTCCATGCCTAATTTAAAATTATTAATTTTTTCTTTATATTTTCTTCTGGTGACTGTGGTGATTTATATCTCACTTGTATGATAAAAATTAACAAATTTTTTTTGTCTGCTTTTTCTGAGTCAGTTTCTAAATTAATTGATCCAGGAGTCTAGGAACACCAAAAAACAAAAACAAAAACAAAGACAAACTTTCCTACTTGCTGTAAACAGTTTCACAAAGTACAGTCATGAATGTGCACTACATCCAATTTCCAAAGCTTATGTGAAATGTTTTGAAGAATCACAAGGTTTTTATGAAGCTCTGTCAGGTTGCTACTACCCTTTTTCTGACTGAAAGTAGCTCTGAGGTTAGCAGAGTGAGTCCACTGAAAGTTGTTGTGAATAAAGTAGAAACTTTCAAAGTCAAGATTTCTAGAGTATTCATGGCTAAAGTAAGGTCCCCTGAAGCCAATTTTGGTTTCTGAAGCTCTCATAATGGCTATTCCTTGATACTGGAAAACACGTTCCTCAGTGTTTTATGTCCAATAAAACATAAATCATGACAACAATTTTGTCAGTAGCTGTAATAGTAGGTGCTTACTTGACATGTTCCTTCGCAAGCCTTCAAGATATAAAAGAAGACTCTGATAGCTATCTATTTTTCTTAGTTTCCAATTAAAACTACAACATCACCACTCAATAACAATGGCAATGACCTTTGAGGCATGCTTAGCATTTAATATACCATAGATATATCCACATTTAACTATTGATATTAACTCAATTGACACTATATTAAATGTTTGAAAAAAAGAGAAAATATAAGTACACTGCCAATATATGAATGCATATGCACAAATATATTTTTAACAAAATGAGAGAGAGAAATGGAAATTAAAGTTTTTATTTCTGTAGTCATTCATAATACCGTAACTGTTCTTTATACTTGTCTTTATTTGTTTGTTTCTTTGTTTAACCATTGTCTTCTTCTACAATCCATTCTATATTCTATCCATACTTTACAACTACCTTAGTAGGTGTTTGACACTTAAAAATTTCCTGAAGTCACTGGGTCAATTTATAATCTTGCCTGGATTAGATTGTTGTAGCTTCTTCTTGACCTTAATTGTAGGACATAGTAATACTGAAATTAGCCCAAAAGAACTGTGTTCATGGACTCCAGATGTACATATTCTAAACTTTATTTTGGAGTATCATTCTGACTTACTCTGATAATCAGAATCATTATAACCTGCAAACAATGTAACTTTCATCTTACTTATCTTTTTGACCCCTGGACATCAGGAGCTCAACATGGCCAGAAGATTATGGTGCATACTTTGGTAGAATGTTTTTGTCTCATGGTAGAAGCATTCAACTCATGCACACACAAGCAACAGAGTCTTAAACATTAATATATCCTGAGATCCTGGAAAGAGGAAGCAAAACTTTTGTTAGCAGGTCACAAAGGGTGGCAAGGAGTAGCCTGATTTCCATTTCCACTCATTTATTTCTCTATATTATAAATATTGCCTAAAAGAGAAACGGTACTATTTATTCAGCAGTGGTATAGAGAATATAGAATTTGGTTGATCCCTGACCCAGCACCCCAGGCAACTATAATCTACAGGTGCAGTGGTTTTGCCTCCAAAGTGAGTGGCACTATTAGGAGGTATAGCTTTGTTGGAATAGGTATATAGCCTTGTTGGAGGACGTGCATCATTGTGGGAGTGGGCTTTGTAGTCTCCAATACTCAAGCTACACCCAGTGAGACAGTTCATTTCTGTTGCATGTGGAGCAAGATGTAGAACTCCCAGCTCCTCCTGCAGCACCATGTCTGCTACTTGCTGTTGTATCCCACCATGATGATGATGGACTAAACCTCTGAAACTTTAAGCCACCCCAATTAAATGTTTTCCTTTATAAGACTTTCCATGGTCATAGTATCTTTTCACAGTAACAGAAGCCCTAAGACAAGATGGTACCATTAAAGGCCCATTATACTCTTACATTAAAGCCAGATGTTTTAGTATGATAGAAAACATTGGAAAAACAAGAAACTCCATGATCATGAACCCATTGCCATGCTTGTTTGACTGTAAAGTGAATTCCTTACTGAGAATTAGTGCTGTTGTAATTCTGTTATCATAGAGAAAATGTTCTATAATTACAAAGGTGGTAGTTTTGGAATAAATATTACATTCAGAAAAGATAAATTCATGTTCAGAATAAATATATATTCTGGAAAGAATAAAATGCTCCACTTTCCTTGGTAAAAACAGACCATTGTGGTCAACCTGCCACTAAATAGCTGATTGGTCATAATTTGAATTATATCATATTCTCATAATTGGTCTCTGCTACTTAACTCAGCAGAAGAAATATTCAAGTCAGACTTGGTGAGCTAAATACATTTTCTTAAAAAACAAAACTTACCTATATTCCATCCAACATAGCCATTTGCTTAGTGGCCCATTCAGCAATGTGAAAGATGGCTAGGGAATGAGGTTGTCTACCTTTCACACAATTAATCATATTATTTACTAGATTGTTCAAATCCTTTGCTAAGGTTATCCTTAATGATGATGTATATGGAACACAATGTTCTTTATATCCTTTGTGTATTTGAAGAGATGCATCATATTTTATTTCCCCAAATATTTTTCTTGTAAGTTTGTGAAACACAAGGCACTGTAGTAGGAGTAAGAATGATGGGCTATTAGGTCATGGTTTCAGGACATCTTTTGGCTGGAACACATACACACACCATCACTTCTATTTGGTAATGAATGGCTGTTATGCATAGCATAACACTCAGATCTGGAGAGGTGGCAGAGAGCACTTGTGGCCAATTTTGGTGAAATCAGTTTCCATGAAGGCCTAACAGCAGGTAAAGAGATGTTTCTCAAATGAAGACTAGTATAAAGAGTATGACCATGAATTGATTCAAATCCCAAGGCTCATTGCTATAATTCTCACATGGGGATCTGTCAAAGCCTCCAAACAGTATACATATACTCCAGTGGAACCTTGATACTTTCAGAATGGAGATAGGTCATAAAAGGCAAGATCTCCTGTAGAATAGCTTCAACCTATACCACAGCCTTCTTCTATACTTGGCCCCACTCCTAATTTGTTGGATCCTTGAGAAGATAAACAGTATCAGCAACCTCTTAAGCAAGTTAATCAAAACAAGAGAAAAAAGATTCAGATTAATCAACTTTAAAATGAAAAAGGAACTATTAAAGTAATACCAATTAAATTCAGAAAAATCATGGATCATACAACCTGTATTTCAAAACTGGAAAATGTAAAAGCCGTAGTCCATTCTTTACAGACATAGAAAATAAGTAAACATATTATATGGAACCACAACAGAAGCACAGCAATCAAAGCAATACTGTACAAAAAGAATACTGCTGGTGGTATCTGCATACTTGATTTCAAATTATACAACAGTACATTAATAAGTACATCATAATACTTTCACAAAAAAAGACACAAATAAATGAAATAGAATTGAAGTATGAGATAAAGTATATGCAATTACAACAACCTGAATATTAATAAAGATACCAAAAATATATGTTGGAGAAAAGACAACATGATAAACATATAGTACAATAAACCTTGTTTTCAATAGGGGGATCAACAAAACTTAGACCTTATCTATCTTCCTGTATACAATTCTACTACAAATGGGTCAAGAACTTCCTCTTAAGACTTATTACTATTAAACTACCAGAAGGAAATGTAAAAGTACCCTTCAACTTACAAGGACACAGACATTCCAAATAGGATGTAGTAGCACAAACAATAAAATCAACTGACAAGAAAGGTCTAATGAAATGACAAGGATTTTGTGAATGTACTTGAGTTCAGCTCTATCACATTATTTCTGAAGCAGCATAATTATTTCTATCATGTGTACAGTGCTAATGATTATATTCAGTTTGTCAATCTACAGTCTAAGGAATAAGACTTGATGCAACTCCTCTAAAGGATAGTCTATTCAGCATCCATAACACTTATTGTGACTACTCTTAGACACCTAACATTTATATTTGTAAATCCAGCATTTATACACAAATGGCTTAAACAGTTTTATGCTTTTGTTTCTCATCTTTTACTTTAGGAAATTGATAAATAATTACAATAATTATAATGTTTCAGTTTGTAATATAAATTAGTGACTATTATAGATGGTGTTAATTTCACAATATTATCAATGAAATTATTTTCAGGGAGGTATGTACTTACTGTGCTTAGGGAAGGACGGTTATCTCCTGTATCTTATCAGACCACCATGGCTTAAAGTTAGATTTGAACAACAACAAAAATTACAGAATGCCTACAATCTCATGGAAACTGAATAATGCCCAATTGAATCACCAATGGGTCAAGAGGAAATACAGAAATTAAAGGTTTCCTAGAATTCAATGAAAATGAATGTACAACATACCCAAACTTATAAAACACTATGAAAGCAGTACTAAGAGGAAAATTCATAGCTCTAAATGCCCACATAAAGAAGATGGAGAAATCTCACACTAGTTACTTAATAGCACAACTGAAAGCTCTAGAGCAAGAAGAAGCAAAGTCACCCCGGAGAAACAGTCACCAGGAAATAATAAAATTGAGGGCTGAAATCAATAAAATAGAAACAAAGAGAACAATACAAAGAATCAATGAAACAAAGAGTTGGTTCTTTGAGAAAAATCAAGATAGACAAGCCCTTATCCAAATTAACCAAAAAGCAGAGAGAGAGAAAGCATCAAAATTAACAAAATCAGAAATGAAAAGGGGGACATAACAACAGACAATGAGGAAATCTGGAGAATCATCAGGTCATACTTTAAAAACCTGTACTCCACAAAATTGGAAATCTGAAATAAATGGATGACTTTCTGGATAGGTATCCCATACCAAAGTTAAATCAATACCAGATAAACTATTTTAATAGACCAATGACCCCTAAGGATATAGAAATGGTCATTAAAAGTCTCTCAACAACAACAACAACAACAACAACAAAAGCCCAGGATCAGATGGTTTCAGTGCAGAATTCTACCAGATTTTCAAAGAAGAGCTAATATCAATAGTCTTCAAATTGTTCCACACCATAGAAACAGAAGGAATATTAGAATTCTTTTTATGAGGCTACAGTTAACCTGATACCCAAACCACACAAAGATGCAACAAAGAAAGAAAATTACAGACCAATCCCCCTCATGGACACTGATGCAAAAATACTCAATAAAATACTGGCTAATGGAATCCATGAAGACACACAAAAAAATTATCCTACATGACCAAGTAGGCTTCATCCCAGGGATGCAAGGATGGTTTAACATATGAAAGTCTGTCAATGTAATACACCTTATAAACAAACTGTAAGAAAAAAATCACATGATCATCTCATTAGATGCTGAAAAAGCCTTTGACAAAATCCAACACCCCTTCATGATAAAGGTCTTAGAGACATCAGGAATACAAGGAACATTCCTAAACATAATAAAGGCAATTTACAGCAGGCCAGCAGCCACTATCAAATTAAACAGAGAGAAACTCAAACCAATACCACTAAAATCAGGAAAAAGACAAGGCTGTCCACTCTCCCCATACTTATTCAATATAGTACTTGAAGTTCTAGCTAGAGCAATAAGACAACAAAAGATCAAGGGGATACAGATTGGAAAGGAAGAAGTCAAACTTTCATTTTTTTTCTCCTTTTTTTATTTATTATATTTGTGTTTTAATTTTACACATCAGCCATGGGTTCCCCTGTCCTCTCCCCTCCTGGCCAGGCCCCCACCTTCCTCTCAGCTCCTCCCCTCCATTCCCATCTCCTCCTGGAAGCTTCTGAGTCCTCATCCACATGAATCTTAGCTGAACTGTGCTTCTCCAAACAAAGCCTGAATGCTTAACGAGCCAAATGCTTCTAGTTTCTGGTCTTCACGCCTTATATATCTTTCTACTTTCTGCCATCACTCCCTGGGATTAAAGGCTCAATTTCTGGGATTAAAGGCATGTGTCACCATGCCTGGCTGTTTCTAATGTGGCCTTGAACTCAGAGATCCAAAGGTATTTCTGTCTCTGGAATGCTAGGCTTAAAGGCGTGTGCTACCACTGCCTATCCTCATGTTTAATATTGTGGCCATCCTATTCTCTGACCCCAGATAAATTTATTAGCCTGCACAATATTTTGGGGAACACAATACCACCACAGGCAGGATACAAGATTAACTAAAAAAAATCAGTAGCCCTCCTATATACAAATGAAAAAGGGCCTGAGACAGAAATCAGAGAAACATCATCCTTTACAATAGTCACAAACAATATAAAATACCTTGGGGTAACTCTAGCTAAGCAAGTGAAAGACCTGTATGATAAGAACTTTAAGTCTCTGAAGAAAGAAATTCAATAGGATACCAGGAAATGGAAAGTTCTCCCTTGCTCACGGGTAGGTAGAATCAACATAGTAAAAATGGCTGGCAATCTTACCAAAAGCAATATACAAATTCAATGCAATCCCCATCAAAATCCCAACACAATTCTTTACAGTCTTGGAAAGACTTATCTTTATATGGAAAAACAAAAAAACCTAGGATAGCTAAAAGAATCCTGTATAATAAAGCAACCTCTGGAGGAATCATGATCCCTGACCTCACGCTCTACTATAGAGCTACAGTAGTAAAAACAGCTTGGTACTGACATGAAAACCAACATGTGGACCAATGGAATCGAATTGAAGACCCTGGCATTAATCCACACACCTATGAACATAGGATCTTTGACAAAGAAGCCAAAACTGTACCATGGAAGAAAGAAAGCATCTACAACAAATGGTGCTGGCATAACTGGATGTCAATGTGTAGAAGACTGCAAATAGATTCCTATCTGTTGCCATGCACAAAACTTAAGTCCAAGTAGATCAAAGACCTCAACATAAATCCAGTTACTTTGAACCTGATAGAAGAGAAAGTAGGAAGTAGTCTGGAACTAATTGGTACAGGAGACTACTTCCTAAATATAACACCAGCACAGACACTGAGAGCAACAATTAATAAATGGGACCTCCTGAGACTGAGAAGCTTTTGTAGAGCAAAGGACATGGTCAATAAGATCAAACGACAGCCTACAGAATGGGAAAAGATCTTCACCACATCTGACACAGGGCTGATCTACAAAATATATAAGGAACTCAAAAAACTAGACATCAAAATACTGAACAATCCAATTAAAAAATGGGCTACAGAGCTTAACAGAGAATTCTCAACAGAAGAATGTCAAATGGCTGAAAGGCATTTAAGGAATTGCTCAACATCCTTAGTCATCAGGGAAATGCAAATCAAACAAACTCTGAGATACTATTTTACACCTGTCAGAATGACTAAGATCAAATACACTGAAGGCAGCTTATGTTGGAGAGGATTGGAGAAGGGGGAACACTCCTACAGTGTTGGTGAGAATGCCAACTTGTACAGCCACTCTGGAAATCAGTATGGAAGTTTCTCAGAAAATTGGGAATAAGTCTTCCTCAAGACCCAGTTATTCCAGTCTTGGGCATATACCCAAAGAATGCTCAATCTTTCCACAAGGACACATGCTCAACTATGTTCATATCAGCATTATTTGTAATAGCGAGAACATGGAAACAACCTAGATGCCTCTCAACTGAAGAATGGATACAGAAAATATGGCACATGTACACAATGGAGTACTACTCAGCAGTTAAAAACAATGATATCATGAAATTTTCAGGCAAATGGATAGAACTATAAAATATCATCTTGAGTGAGGTAACCCAGACTCAGAATGACAAACATGGTATGTACTCACTCATAAGTGGATACTAAATGGGAGGGAGGGGATGGCCAGACTGCAACACACAACTCCAGAGGCTAGCTAACAGGGAAAGACCCTAAAAGGGGCACATGGATGACCCTGTGAAGGAGAAGTGGATGAGATCTACATGAGTGGACTGGGTGTGGGGGGGTGGCAGAGGGCAAGGAGTGGGGGATGAGAACATAGGGAAATGAGAGGGTCAAGCTGGAACAGGGACATAGTAGGAGGGCAGGAAGGGAGATACCATGATAGATGAGGACATCATGGGAATAGGAAGAGGCAGGGTGCTGGGGAGGCTCTCAGAATCCATAAGGATGACCCCGTCTTGGTCTGCTGACAGTGGTCCAGAGGGTGTCTGGACCAGTCTACTCTGGTAACCAGCCTAGCAAATAACCTAGCTATCATCATAGAGCCTTTGTCCAGTGACTGATGGAGGCAAATACAGAGATCCACGGCCAGGCACTAGGCTGAGCTCCAGGAATCCAATTGATGAGAGAGAGGAGAGATACTGCAGGCGAGGGACGTCGAGATAATGATGGGAGGACATGCAGAGATGACCGGCCACACTAGTGAAAGCCCATGAACTGTGGATTGGTGGTTGTGGAGCCCCCATGGGACTGGACTAGGCCCTCTGGATATGGAAGATGGTTGTTTGGCTCAAACTGTTTGGGGGCACCCAGGCAGGGGGATTGGGATCTGTCCCTGGTCTATGGGCAGGCTTCTGGAATCTGGTGCCTGTGGTGTGATACCTTGCATAGCCTTGGTGCAGTGGGAAGGTACTTGGACCTGCTTAGGCTCAGTGTGTTGGGCTCTGCTGAGTCCCCATGGTAGACCTTGATTTGGGGGATTTGGGAATGTGGAGTGGCTTGGGAAAGAGTTCTGGGGGGTGGGAGGAGGGAGGAGGGAGGATATCTGTGGATAGTATGTGGTGTGAGTAGAAAATTTGTTAATAAGGAAAAATGAAAAAAAAAGAAAAGTAGGTTTTTGTAATGCATGCATATACCATAAGATGGAAATGAATAGCAAATACATCTTTGAAAATACATTCAAATAAAAGATGTCAGTTACATATAGAAATGTTTTCCCAGATAAAGGAGGGGGCAAGAACACTGATTTTCTTTTTCTGCAGTGAATATTAGGGAGTCTCTGGAGACTGGACTCTCACATACCAATTTGTCTAATTGTGAGCTCTGTGCATTGAGACTTTAATCATATATATTAGTCAATATTCAGGTTGATTTACAGCCCTTCTGTTTTGTGTCAAAAAATAGATACCTTCACAGTTGTATCATGTTGTCACTTCATACTTCTCACTAGGATCACCATCTGGTATTGCATTTATTTTGCAACTGGAGTCCAAGTTTGACTTCAGTATTATGTGGGCACCTTGCAAGGAAGTGCCTGTGAATTTATATTTCATGGTCATGGCTCAGCAGAGAAACAACATAACTCAGTAAGTGCAGAAAAATCCCATGATGGTGGCAGGGTTGTTGGAAACACTATTTTGTCATCATGAAATCAAGCAATTGTTTGTGCAGTAGGGTGAGAGAAAACAAATATGAAAAATACCAGCCATGAGAATTTTGAATCTTAAGGATTTTTTTCTGTTATTATACTTAATATTTTTTCTTTTCACTCATATTAGAAAAGCTTACTGCTGAAGAACTTAAGTTAATATGTATTAACTGTTCAATATTGAAAATATAGTATGCTTTTTAGGCAATGCTGTTGTATGAATATGTACATTTGACAAAACAATATGGAAAATCATGTAGGATCTTTACTAGGATATTTATGTTACACACATGCACAAACACAAACATATATAAAATCACTCATGAAACATACAAATATTATGTAATAATGTGTTAACAGGTAGAGATTTTTGACTTGGATTATGTGTGCTTTTCACATTGTTTATATAATATTATTCTTATCTGATAAAGCATATATCACTAAGAGTTTATTTTAGACAAAAAATTAATATGTTTTACTCATATCCATCGACTGAAAATCAGAAAATGCAAGATAAAATACCTAGACAATATCTTATGTGTATCAATGCATTTTCATTAAAAGACTATCAGCTTCAATTCAGTGTTTAATACTAGCACTGAAATCAGGGAAATTTGAAATATCCTATGGAATTAAATATATGACGTGTTTGACTTTTATGGGTTACTTCTTTTTTCTTTCTTTCTTTCTTTCCTTTTTTTTTCTTTTGAACAACAGCAACATACAATAAATGGTAAAAACAGCATATAAATGAAGGTTTGTCAACTACAAAATGCTTAAATTCTGAATACTTAAAGTTTTTATAGACAAGTGTACTGAGACATTTTTTATTTTACTTTTGGTTTACTCTTGGAAATTTTCATACATGTGCATGATGCTTCAGATAATAGCCATTTTTAACTTCCCATGGAATTTCCATTAGTACCTCACCAACACATCTCTCTCCAAACTTTATGTCCTCTTTTTTAAAACACCCTTCCAAATCTAATTAGTGGTTCCTACCAAAACACCAGTGTGGGCCTATGTCTACACTTCTCAAATCTCAGCAATAGGGAGTCTGAGAACGGAGTATCAATTTGATTTCAAGGCTAACTTCATCACGTTCCAGAATTCTCTCTAAACCCCAAACAACAAGATAAAAATAAAATAGACAATGTAATTACTGTGATTACTGAATTCAAACAAAAAATGTTTCATTTTTCTTATATATAAATATTTCTTTTTGACAAGCTGTCCAAGGAATAGAGAGACACAAAATTTAACATTCGTGTCAGAATTCTATCTCATGGGACTCACAGAAAACCCAGAACTGGAGCCTGTTTTCTTTGGACTGTTTTTATCCATGTATCTGGTGGCAGTGCTTGGGAACCTGACCATTGTCCTGGCTGTCAGCAATGACCCTCACCTACACACACCCATGTACTTCTTTCTCTGCATCCTATCCTTGGCTGATATAGGATATATTTCTACCACAGTCCCAAAGATGATCGTGAACATTCAGACGCATAGAAGAAGCATATCGTATGTGGCATGCCTGACACAGATGTCTATGTTTGTCATTTTTGGTTGTGTAGATGACGTGCTTCTGGTTGTGATGGCTTATGACAGGTTTGTAGCCATCTGCCATCCTCTCCATTACTCAATCCTGATGACCCCCCAGCTCTGTGTCTTATTGGTTTTGAGTTCATTTTTGGTTAGTTTTCTGGACTCCCAGCTGCACAATTTGGTTATCATACAACACCCATATTTCAAGGATGTGGAGATTACCAATTTCTTTTGTGATCCTTCTAAGCTTCTTAATCTGACCTGTTATGATCATTTCATCAATAATATTGTTGAGTATTTTACTGGTGCCGTATTTGGATTTTTTCCGATCCTGGGGATCCTTTACTCTTACTATAAAATTGTGTCAGCCATTCTTAGAATTTCATCTTCAGGGGCTAAGTTTAAAGCTTTTTCTACCTGTGTGTCTCATCTGTCAGTAGTTTGCCTATTTTATGGAACAGGCCTTGGGGTGTATCTTAGTTCAGCTCTGTCATCTTCCCACAGAAAGGACCTGATGGCTGAAGTGATGTACACTGTGGTTACACCCATGCTTAATCCATTCATCTATAGCCTTAGGAACCGGGATATTAAAGGTGCCTTGAGGAGGCTGAATTTGAGAACTAATTAATCTTATTTTCTATTTTTGATTTTCATAGTATACATTTGAAAACTCTCCTCTGTACAAGCCTAGTTCTTGCTTTGTATGCTATATTGTCTGTCTTGAAGGATTTTATTTCTTCTTTAATATATCCTCATTGGATTGGGTGTGTATTTATGAATCCTGTTTTCTTCAGCAGAACCATTATTAAATTCATAATATCTAGGCACTCACTATTTTTTAAGCAATCTATCAACTGCGATAATTATTTATATTTAAAATTCATATCCACTTTGCAAGTTTATATGATTTTTAATTAAAAATTGCAGCTTTTATAATATTTATTTTCATATGTTTATCTGTGACTGTGTACAATATAAGTGTAGAGGTTAACAGAGGCATCACTGAGGTGTCAGAAGAGGGTATCAGATCCTCTACAGAGTCAGTTTTATGCTGCCAAGTATGCATGATAGTAAGGGAATTTGGGTCCTCTGAACAAGCTGCAAATGCACTTAATGGCAGAGCTGATTTTAAAGCCCCACAACTACTTTCTATGTAGGTTATGAATCTGGAGTTTATCACTTGTCCTCAAGTTTGAATTTCATTTGAATTATCAGGGAACCTTTTAAAATACTGATGAATTAATCTCATACCAGTGGCTGATTCATATAAACCCATCTACAGTGAGTCATATACATAGTCCAAATGTCTATTCTAATTTTTTATGTTCAAATGTGTTCATTACAAATCAAGTTATTACAGCAGGAAGTGAACACTTTCTTGCAACCTGGCCATTAAATGAAACTCCCTTCAGCATCATATTCATCATAGTTTACAACTTTTTTCAACTTGAATATTTTCTTATCTCAAATTTCACTTCTCCATCATTATATTTTGGTACACAGTCAGAACGTATCAAATCATTTCTTCATTTTCTAGTTTGTTTTGTCATTTATTGCTGCTTGTTACCACTAAATCCTATAATCTTCAAAATTTAGTGAAGAGCAGGAGAGATGTCTCAGTGGTTAACAACACTTGCTGTTCTTGCAAAGGACCTGGGTTCTACTAATAGCACTCACATGGTGGCTCAAAACTATAACTCCAGTTGATGGGGATCTGGTGTCCTCTGTTTGCTTCTGAAAGTGCTGCATGCATATGTACATACAGGTAAAACACTAAAATTCACAAACAAATTTATATATTTATATATTTTTAAAAGAGGGCAGCTGTCTTTCTTAAACCTTAAACACCATCTAGTTTGATAATTCTCCATAAGTTGAAGACCAGAATGATTTAGAGACCCTACTATAATATGTCTGTGACTAAAATTTTCTTTTCCTTTTCTGACTATGTAGCAGTCACTATATGTCTAATGGCTTGATCCAGTTCTGCCTTTGAAAATGTTTAGATTTCACTGTATATATTGAGAATAATTGGCTTATGAGTCATAACTTGATTATAAAGATGCAATTTGGGTTTCTCTGTGATGAATATATTTTGATTTATACTAAATAAATCCTGTTGTTAACATGCATCCTTATAGAGTATCCAACTGATGTTTCAATGATGATACTCTGCCTAAAGTGTAATAGGACATGACAGAATTATCTCCCGCACACTCTGCAAATTCTTGTCTTGCCGCACATTCTTCATCTCATGTGTGTCTACTGCACTGTAATCCATTTTTATTTGCTCCTGGACAGATAGAGTGATGTAACACTGATGCCAAATAAACTCATTTTCTATACACACTATGTACCTTTCGTGTTTATGTATAGTAGTGGAAATGGGCCATTAAAAGATGAAGTTTAGCCAGGCTTGGTGGTACATGCCTTTAATTCTAACACCCAGGAGACAGAGGCAGGTGGACCTCTGTGAGTAAGATGCCAGCCTGGTATACAAATTGAGTTCCAGGACAGCTAGGAAAATTACAAAAAGAAACCCTGTCTTAAAGGACCAAACAAGAAAAGGAAGATTGGAAGAATTAGCTACCTCTGTCAACCAATTAAAACAAAAATAAAACACTAAGATAACAATTTTGTGTTTGCATTCTTCTCTGGACTGCTTGACATAATAATTTATAAGTTGTATCCTTTGATTATTGGTAAATATTGATTACTTTCCAAAAAGTTTGAGAGTTTATAATCAAATTCAACATGCAGAGAGAGATGGATTGTAACTTTAGGGCAAGCCTATGTTAAAGGCCCCCTCAGCATACTCTGACAAAACAGGGCAAGAACCAATGGGTTATATTCTGAGATACAGTCTGAAAAATACATTTAACTAGATAAGAAAACATTTGAGGCAAACATGTGCAGTGTTCTGTGTTTGGAATTATGTTTTGAGTCATAGACTTTAGAGAAAGTCATTGGAGCCTGAAGGAAGGAAGAGCCACTACAGTTACATAATACAACTGGTGTTTGGGAATGTTAGTGGAAAATTTCCTGGAAGTACAAACTACTACTTGCAGGCTGAAAGACACCCACTATAGCAGAACCAAGTACCTTGCTCATTAACTTCACACTGTGATTATAACGGAATACAAAAGTCAACACAAAACATTAACTAGAGTCTTCTTTTACTGAAAGACATTAACTGGATATTTGAAAAGGAAAAATAGAGAAAAACTCTGCAACTACACCAGAGAAAATGATGTAACAGACAGTTATAGATTATATAGAGGCTGACACCAGCAGCAGACTATCTTCATAATATGTATGCCAACCTCTGTTTCTCACTAGAATGAGGTCCTCAAATGCAAAGGTCTAGTCCTGAATATTCCTGATTTCTTTAGAGACTGTCATACCAGCTAATCAGAAAGGATGTCAGTAATAAAATAGGCATATGTGCTTTCATACATAGGTGACATGTGATGACATGTGATGTGCATTAATGACAATGCAACAACTCTGTTCTCACAGACATGGATATACGGAAATTTTCACTTTTCTCTTCTTGGTTATAAACATTCACCCTTTCTTTGGCCAATGTATGGAAACAAAATGATTTTGGAAAGTAAATCACAGTTTGGACATGAGAGAAGTTTGTATTTTTGCTCTTTACCTTGAACCCAAATCCCAAGAGGAAAGCTATGTTAATGAAATTCTGGATGGACGTAGGGAAAATTCTCATCCATCAGAGTTTTTATAGATAAAACTAAGGAGAATTCTAAAGAGTTCCTTTTTGTGCATAGGCAATCAAGCTGAGTTTTCCTGGTTGAAAAATTGTTTTCAACTCTAAACCTACCCAGGCTAATGCAAAGTCACAGAAAAGACGATGGTTTGGAATAGTGGGTCAAATGATGGAGATAATAGTTTTCAAAAATCACAGCAATATTGATATACTATAATAAGACTGAATTGTTTCATGGATAAAACTAATGATATGATCAGACATCACATGATTGACAGTGGAGAATAGGGAGTACTTGAATGTGTTGAATAAAGAGATATCTTTTATGGTTAAATTTACATGACCAGATGCACACTAAAATTCAGTAAGAATAATGAAGTGTACACCAGTTGCCAATTCCAAATTGTCTGCCCCAAGAGCCTATGTGTAAGTAACATTATACATGCTGAGCAGGTCTTATTATATATTTACATATTTAGAAATAAATAATGTATTTACAAATTTAAAAATTAATTAATAAAGACTTCATGAGTTTCAAAGAGAGTAAGAGGGAGATAGTGGAGGGTTTGGGAGAAGAAAAGGCAAATGATATAATTACATTATAGTCTCAAATATAAAAGAAACAATAATAAAAAGAAAAGATGAACATAAACCGTCAAAGATGAATCCTACTTTAAAAGGTTTTAGAATTTGACCAATGTGCTAATACTTGTTAGAGATTAGTGGTTATAGAGTAGGTTTCCTCCAGCATCGATTGGAGCTTTTCATGTTGAGTTGAAGTTTTGAAAGTTTTCTCTTCTGTCCTCTGTTCCCATTATCTCAGGGAGTAATGTGCCTCAGTAAACGGCTTTCTTCAGACCTGTTCACTGTCTGTAACTCCAGTTCCAGGGTCCATTTACACATACACACAGGTCCTGACACCCATGGAAAAATACCAATGCACATAAAATAAAGTTTAAATTTTTTTTTAAAATAAGACTGTTTATAATTACATCTACAGGGAATAAAATGTCCATTTTGTGCATATGCTGTTATGTAAAAGCTGAAGGAAGGAACTTTAGGAGAGATTAGAAGGGACACTTTTCTGGAGTCTCTAAATGATCAGTTCAAGACTGTCAGTTGAATAGTATTTCTGTGTGAGATCACAGACCAGAGGAAGGTAATCTGTCTAGAGAAAGGTAATCTGTCATGGAGCAATGTTGAGCTTGCTGTGTTTCCGCTTGTATCGTTGCAGATGTCATCCAAAAGGGTTTGGGGTAGAGGGAACTCCCTTTTCATTTATTTGGTGATTTTCAAAATGGTGTCTGAGAGTAACAAGTCACAAGATGCAAAGAGTGTCTTGCCTTTTTTCTCTGACACCTCACATCAATTATTGAGAATAACAAACAGACAAACAAGAAAGAACCAAGGTACTTACTGCACTGACTTCCATAACTTTTGTGTCTACTCTCAGCAACAATAAATCATTTTTCTCTTTTTCTCTATCTTCTCCAGCATGTATTGTTGTTTGTTTTATTTATCTCGGACATTTTCTCTAGGAAAAGATGAAGCTTCTATGTAGTTTAATTTTAATTTCTCTGATAGCTAAGGATTTGAACACTTTTTCATTGTTAAAATATTTGTTATTTTTTTGATCTCTCATGGTATTCTTTATTTAATACTAGAGATTTTGGTTTATTCAGATTTTGCTTAAATGTCTATACTACCACAAATATGTTTGAGCCTTTTAGTTTCATTATTATTATTATTATGTGTTTTAATTTTATACATCAGCCAAGGGTTCCCCTGTCCTCCCCACTCCTGCCCCCCCCCCCATCTTCCCCCCAGCCCCTCCCCTCCATTCCCATGTCCTCCAGGACCAAGACACACCTGGGGATTCATTTAAACCTAGTGGATTCAGTACAGGCAGGTCCTGTCCCCTCCTTCCAGACTGAGCATGTGTCCCTGTGTAAGCCCAAGGTTTCAAACAGCCAGCTCATGCACTAAGGACAGGTCCTGGTCCCACAGACTGGGTGCCTCCCAAACAGTTCAAGCTATTCAATTGTCTCACTTATTAAAAGGGCCTGATCTAGCTGGGGGCAGTGCTAAGAGGGAAATTCATAGCACTGAATACCCACATAAAGAAGCTGGAGAAATCTCACGCTAGTGACTTAACAGCACACCTGAAAGCCCTTGAACAGGAAGAAGCAAAGTCTCCCAGGAGGAACAGATGCCAGGAAATTATCAAATTGAGAGCTGAAATCAATAAAATAGAAATAAAAAGAACAATACAAAGGATTAATGAAACAAAGAGTTGGTTCTTTGAGAAGATCAACAAGATAGACAAGCCCTTATCCAAACTAACCAAAAGACAGAGAGAGAACATCCAAAATAACAAAATCAGAAATGAAAAGGGGGACATAACAACAGACAATGAGGAAATCCAGAGAATCATCAGGTCATACTTCAAAAACCTCTACTCCACAAAACTGGAAAATGTAAAAGAAATGGATAATTTTCTGGATAGGTACCACATACCTAAGTTAAATCAAGACCAGATAAACCATTTAGATAGTCCAATAACCCCTAAGGAAATAGAATCAGTCATTAAAAGTCTCCCAACCAAAAAAAAAAAAAAAAAAAAAAAAAAAAGCCCAGGACCAGATGGTTTCACTGCAGAGTTCTACCAGATCTTCAAAGAAGACTTAATACCAATACTCTTTAAATTGTTCCACACAATAGAAGCAGAAGGAATATTACCAAACTCCTTCTATGAGGCTATAATTACCCTGATTCCTAAATCAAACAAAGATGCAACAAAGAAAGAGAACTACAGACCAATTTCCCTCATGAACATTGACGCAAAAATACTCAATAAAATACTGGCAAACAGACTCCAAGAACACATCAAAACAATTATCCACCATGATCAAGTAGGCTTCATCCCAGGGATGCAAGGGTGGTTCAACATACCAAAGTCTGTCAATGTAATACACCATATAAACAAACTCAAAGAAAAAAACCGCATGAGCATCTCACTAGATGCAGAAAAGGCATTTGACAAAATCCAACACCCCTTCATGATAAAGGTCTTGGAGCTATCAGGAATACAGGGAACATACCTAAACATAATAAAGGCAATCTACAGCAAGCCAACAGCCAACATCAAATTAAATGGAGAGAAACTCAAAGCAATGCCACTAAAATCAGGAACAAGGCAAGGCTGTCCCCTCTCCCCATACTTATTCAATATAGTGCTTGAAGTTCTAGCCAGAGCTATAAGACAACATAAAGAGATTAAGGGGATACAAATTGGAAAGGAAGAAGTCAAGCTCTCCCTATTTGCAGATGACATGATAGTATACATGAGTGACCCCAAAAAGTCAACCAAGGAACTGATACAGCTAATATTTATTAATTTTTAACTAAAATAAAATCTTCATTAAAATATGATTTTTCACATTATATATTTTAATTATATTTTTTTGTCTCCACCAACTCTTAAGTTTTCTATAACAGAGTTTCGTTGTGTATATGAACCATACTTCAAAACAGGTTCTGTGTCCAAGAGTGCGTAGCCAACACA
The DNA here is from genome assembly GCF_903995425.1 of Onychomys torridus. NCBI lineage: Eukaryota > Metazoa > Chordata > Mammalia > Rodentia > Cricetidae > Onychomys > Onychomys torridus. The sequence continues at coordinate 60,863,477 of NC_050459.1, read as the reverse complement.
AAAGTGTTTTTTTAATATTTCTCAGCCACTTTAGTTTCACTTTTAGTAACTCTGTTTAGTTCTATACCCCAATTTTAACTGATATATTTGTTTACTTGGTGATCAGTTTTGTAATTCTTTCATATAGACTAGATATGAACTCTCTTTCAGATAAATAACAGGTAAAGATACTTTCTCATCCTGTAGGGTGTTGGTTTCCTTGAATGACTCTATCCTTTTCTGTATTAAAGGGTTTAGCTTCATGAATTTCTTTTTACTAAATGTGATTTTAATACTGTCTTGTTCAGAATGTTATTTCCTGAGCCAAGGAGGGCAAGTCTATTCATTACTTTCTCTTCTATCTAGTTTGGGATATCTGATCTCATGTAAAATCCTGGATCCATCTAGAGTTGAGTTAAAGATTTGAATTTATTTTTATTCTTTGACATGAGGCTGTCCATTAAATTTCATGGTTTTATGACATGTTAGTCATCAGTTCTTGGCCTTAGTTCTTAAGCATTAGATTCCTACTTATAGTTCTTCCCTACAACTGCATCTTGAGTTCTGTTGGCAAACATTTTATTAAGAAATTTTATATCTATGTGAATTAGAAATATTGGTCAATACTTTTCCTTTTTGTTTGAAATTTACTTGGTTTTGATATCAAGATAATAGTAATCTTCAAAAAAATAGAAAACAATCTTTCAGTTTCTTTTTTTTTTTTTAATTAGATTTGTGTTTTAATTTTACATATCAGCCATGGGTTCCCCTGTCCTCCCCCTCCCTCCCTCACCCTGGGGATTCACCTCAACTTGGTAGATTCAGTCCAGGCAGGTCCAGTCCCCTCCTTCCAGGCTGAGCAAAGTGTCCCTGTGTAAGCCCAAGGTTCCAAACAGCCAGCTCATGCACTAAGGACAGGTCCAGGTCCCACTGCCTGGGTGTCGCCCAAACATTTCAAGCTATTCAATTGTCTCACTTATCCTGAGGGCCTGATCCAGCTGGGGGCTCCACAGCTTTTGGTTCATAATTCATGTGTTTCCATTGTTTGGCTATTTGTCCCTGTGCTTTTTCTAATCTTGGTCTCAACAATTCACTTTCTTACAGTCCCTCCTCTTTCTTGACAATTGGAGTCCTGGAGCTTTCTATTTTGCAGAATTTTTTTTTTTTTTTTAGAATACTGGTTTTAGTTTTTCCTAATTTTTGTCAAAATTTTAAGTCAAATACATTTGGCTTTAGGCTTTTTATGGTTAGGAGATTTTTGATTACTAACTCTATTGAACTAACAGTTATAGATGTGTTCAAATTGTTTATCTCACCTTGATTTAACTTTGGTTATTTATATACACAAATAAATTCATCCTTTTTATAGGTTTCATTGTTTACTAGAGTACAGGCTTTTTTCATTTATTTATTTTTATTTAAATTTATTTTCATTTTTCTTTATTAAGAAATTTCCTACTCACTCCACATACTATCTACAGACCCCTCCCTCCTCCTACCACCCCCAGCCCTCTTTCCCAAGCCACCCCACATCCCCATACCCCCCAACTTGAGGTCTCCCATGGGGAGTCAGCAGAGCCCAGCACACTGAGCCTAGGCAGGTCCAAGCCCCTTCCCACTGCACCAGGCTGTGCAAGGTGTCACACCACAGGCACTGGATTCCAGAAGCCTGCCCATGCACCAGAGACAAATCCCGATCCCCCTGTCTGGGTGCCCTACAAACAGTTCAAGCCAAACAACCATATTCCATATCCAGAGGGCCTAGTTCAATGCCATGGGGGCTCCACAACCACCAATCCACAGTTCATGGGCTTCCACTAGAGTGGCCGGTCATCTCTGCACGTCCTCCCATCATGATCTTGATGTCTCTCACCTGCAGTATCTCTCATCTCTTTCATCAATTGGATTCCTGGAGCTCAACCTGGTGCCTGGCCATGGATCTCTGTATCTGCCTCCATCAGTCACTGGACAAAGGCTCTATGATGACAGCTAGGTTATTTGCTAGGCTGTGGTCCTTAGTCACCAGGGGAATGCAAATCAAAACAACTCTGAAATACCATCTTACACCTGTCAGAATGGCTAAGATCAAAAACACTGAAGACAGCTTATGTTGGAGAGGATGTGGAGCAAGGGGAACACTCCTCCACTGTTGTTTGGAATGCAAACTTGTACAGCCACTCTGGAAATCAGTATGGTGGTTTCTCAGAAAATTGGGAATAAGTCTTCCTCAAGACCCAGTTATACCAGTCTTGGGCATATACCCAAAGAATGCTCAATCTTACCACAAGGACAAATGCTCAACTATGTTCATAGCAGCATTATTTGTAATAGCAATAACCTGAAAACAACCTAGATGCCCCTCAACTGAAGAATTGATAAAGAAAATATGGCACATATACACAATGGAGTAAAAAACAATGGTATCATGAAATTTTCAGGCAAATGGATGGAACTATAAAATATCATCTTGAGTGAGGTAACCCAGACTCAGAAGAACAAACATAGTATGTACTCACTCATAAGTGGACACTAAATATGAGGGAAGAGATGGCCAGACTGCAACCCACAACTCCAGAGCGGCTAGTTAACAGGGAAAGACCATAGGAGGGACACATGGATGACCCTGTGAAGGAGAAGTGGATGAGATCTACATGAGTGGTCTGGGTGTGTGTAGGGTGACAGAGGGCGAGGAGTTGGGGATGAGAACAGGGAAATGGGAGGGTCAAGCTGGAACAGGGACAGAGTGGGAGGGCAGAGAGGGAGATACCATGATAGATGAGGACATCATGGGAATAGGAAGAGGCAGGGTGCTGGGGAGGCTCTCAGGAATCCTCAAGGTTGACCCCACCTAAGTCTGGTAGCAGTGGTCCAGAGGGTGCCTGGACTGGTCTACTATGGTGACCAGCCTAGAGTACAGGTTTTTAATTATGTTCTTAAAATCACCTGAAAATTTTCATCACCATTGTGTTTCTATTTTCATCTTTAATTTTAGCAATTAATATCTTCATTCTCTATTTTTTATTAATTCAGCCAAAAGTTTGTTAATCAGATTGATTTTTCTCAGAGAGTCAATGATTCCTTGTTATTTATTTCTATTTTGTTTATTTTAGTCCTGATCTTTCTAATTTCTTCCCATCTTCTCTTTGTGGGTATTGTTTCTTCTTTCAAATGCCTTTAAGTTAGTAAAATGACATAAAACCAGGTTTTTGATGTAGCACTTAGTGCTATAGACATGGTTCTTTAAACTGCCTGTATTGTGCCACAGGTTTCCTGTGTTTGCATCTTCATTCAATTCAACATGATTTTATGTCCCTCCCCGCCCCCCGCTTTTCCTTCTTATTCAATTTTCTGTGAGTAGTGAGTTGTTAAGATTCCTTGAATTTGCATACTTTCTGCTATATCTATAATATATACTTTTCATCTATAGTGGTCAGATAGGATTTAGGAAATTATTTCAGCTTTCTTATACTTGTTAAGGCTGATTTGTGTCCTGGTATATGGCTTATTTTGAAGAAAGTTCCATTGGATGCTGAAAAGAAAGTAAATTCTTTAGCGTTTATGTGGAATGTTGTATACATGTCTGCTAGGTCCATTTGATTTATGGGGTTATTTAACTCCAGTGTTTTTCTGTTTAATTTTTGCCTTGAGATGACATGTCTGTTGGTGGTAGTGCGGTAATGTCCCTTAAAATCACTGTGTAAGGGTATTATGTTATTTTAGCTATGGTACTGTTTCTTCTATTTAATGCATGCCATTTTTTTTTTTTTTTTTGCTACAAAGTGTTTAAACTTTTAATAAACACTTGGTAGATTTTTTCTTCAACTAGAATGTAGGATCTTTTCATATTATTTGTTATTTGATGTCTCCTTTGTCAGATATTCAAATAGCCTGTTCTTGGTTCTATTTCTGTGAGATATCTTTCCTATCCTTTTATCCGAAAGTGAGGTATTTTTCTTGAATATTGCAGAAAGATGGATCTTTTGCAACCAATGAGTTAGTTTGTATCTTTTTATTTTGGAATATAGAACATTAATATGAAGAGTTATTAATTAGTGACTACTAATTCCTTTTATCTTATTGTTCTGATGTGGATAATTTTCCCTTTCCTTGGTAAACTGTTCTGGGAATATCTATTCCTTTTGTCTTTCTAGGCATAATTAATATATTCTTCAGACCTATGTTTTTTCCTTCATCACCTTCTGGGAAGTAAGATTTGTTGATAAAAATTAATTAAACTTAGTTTTAAACAGGAAATTTTTTCTTCATCAGTTGTGATTCATAGTTTTTCTGGGAATGGTAACATAATCTGTCATCTGTGGTTTCCTACATTTTATAGCAGATCATTATATTCATGTGTAGTTGGAGACCTTCTCTCCCACCAGGCCCTGTTAGTCCAACAACCTATTTATAAAATAAACACATAGACATTTATATTATTTAAACTGCTTGGCCATTAGCTCAGGCCTACCATTGTCTAGCTCTTACTCTTATATTTAGCCCATTTCTATTCATCTATAATTTGCCATGTGGCTCATGGCTTACCAGTACCTTACATCTTCCTTGTCATGGCGGCAGCTGGCAGTGTCTCCCTACCCAGCATTCCACCTCCCAGCATTCTCTTCTCTCTTGAACCACCTACACTTCCTGCCTGGCCACTGGCCAATCAGCATTTTATTTACACAGAGTGATATCCACAGCACTTAGGCTTTAACTATGCCTAAGACAGCTGGTAGCCTGAACAGTCACCTAATGTTCCTTTGTAAAACTGGGGCATGTGTCTTCAGCCCACAGGGCTAGAGTCTCTTGGTCACTCTTTTCAGTGTTCTGTAGAATGTCTGGCAGTTTCCTCTGCAAAGCAGGAACCTGAAGGACCATTTTGTCAAGCTAAGTTTAGTGGTCACCTTTCTATGGGTCCTGCATGCCCAGTTGATCAAGCAGTCCAGGCAAGAACAGTTTTTTTGCCCAAATGGCTATTTTTGCCAAGGTGAAGATAAACTCCATATGAAGTTTCTTCAGTGCCCATCCTCCTCTCTGAAGAAAATCGGTACTACCAGGAGCAGACATGTCTCACTGTCCAGAAAGTCTAAATTTTAAAAATATTTTAAATGCCATATTCTATAGACCTTTGAAGTGTTTGAAGATTACCTGTCTATCTGAAATATATGTATGTATACCTAGAAAACTTAACATGACTATAAGTTTGACTATCATAGAAGATTAATTGATCTGTATTTCTTAATTATCCATTACAATCTAAATGAGTTGCATAAACATGATACCTCAAATGAGAGTAGAACTGTCTAACCCAGTTATCAGATTGGTGAATACCCTAACTGTCATCACAGAACCTTCATCCAGTAACTGATGGAAGCAGATGCAGAGATCAACAGCCAAGTACCAGGCTGATCTTTGGGAGTCCAGTCAAAGAGAGGGAAGAGGGATTACATGTCTACAGAGACAACTGAACCAAGCTTTTAGGAATTCATGCACTTTAGACTGACAGCTATGGAACCTGCATGGGACCAGAATTGGCCCTCTGCATACAGGAGACCATTGTGTAGCTTGGTCTGCTTGAGGAGCCCCTGGCAGTGGAATCAGGATCTATCCCTGGTGCATAATATGGCTTTCTGGAGCCCATTACCTATCATGTGCTGCCTTGTCCAGCCTTTATGGAGTGGGGAGGGGCTTGGTCCTGACTCAACTGAATGTACCAGTCTTTGCTGACTAGCCTTGGGAGCTCTTACCTTTTCAGAGGAGGGGATGGGAGGTGAGCCAAGGGGAAAGCTGGTGGACACCCAGGAGGAGGGAGGAGGGATAACAGATGAGTGTGTGATTGCTATGTAAAATGAATAAAAACAATTCTTAAATAAAAAATAAAAATAAGATAGCAATTGCCTGACTTTATATGTGATTTGGTCTTCTTTCTTTGTATCTTTTAATACCCTTTCTCAGTTGTGCATATTTAGTGTTCTGATTATTATGTGTCATGGGGAATTTCAAATTTGGTCCTGCCTAGTTTACACTCTATATGTCTGTTATACCTTGATTGACATCTCTGTATTTAGATTTTAGATTATTTTCTTCTATGACTTTGTTAACATTATTTTCTGTGACTTTGAGTTATGTTTCTTCTCCTTCCTCTATGGATTTTATTTTCAGGTGTAGGGTAAAAGGGCCAGCCAAAGGTACGTACCCAGGCCCTGAATCCATAGCTAATGAAAGAAATACACCCTGACTCTGAGATGTGAACCAGTGAAAGAAACACTTTAGTCCTGAACCCAGATCCAAAGAAACACATCCTGACCCTGAAACCAGAGCCAAAGAAACATCACCAGGTATGTTCTCCCATTTGTAGGATCAATCTTTGCTGTATTAGTCGCTCTTTGGTGAGAAAGAGCTTTGAAGTTTGTGAAGATTCTGCTGGGCTCCCTGGGTGTGGAGCATGGGTTAGACCTGGGGGAAGTGGAGAGTGTGCATGGAGGTCAGGAACAGAGGAATTCACCTGACTAGGTCCTGGAGAAGGATATGTACAGAGACTGTCAAAAGCGCAGAACTGCAAAAACCTACTCCTTGATTTTTTATTCAGGAATGAAAGTGAGATTCAGAGTGATTGCAAATTTATCTAATAACAATAATTTCTCCACGTCATCCTTTTTCCATCAGTTCATCACATTTCACTCAGATAAGAAATGTATGTCTGCTTGAAAGCACTAATTTCAACTTTAAAAAAGCAAAGTGGTTCATTTAGTATAAAAATAGACTGAAGAGCAATTCAAAGACAGTAATATTATTAACAGAAGAAATACTTAACATTTTTTGAATTATATAGTACAAGAAAATTGTATTACCACATGGAACCCCATAGCATAAATTCTTCTCAAAATCATACTCATCGATCTGAACAGAGTAACAGAATCTCTTTTAATAAAATAAATAGCAGCAACTAGAATGTTGTAGTTATCTGGTATAGTGGCTAATTGCCAGGAGTAATCCTCTTTGGTGGCATATTCTCTGTGTCAACAATAAATTGAAACAACTATACTTCAATTTCATAGATTTACTCAGAATCACAGGGAAGAAAATTGTCAATTTTATGTCAAGATAATTATCATTAGTAGGGAAAAAAAAGAGTTCCTTGTACCTAGGAAGAAATCTTCAATTTAAGGCCTATATTTCTATAGATTGAAATGAAATGAAGAGGTATAATCATTCTTTAATCAACATTGAAATAAAGTGTCCCTATTTGGGGATAACAGAAACAAAACAATTACAAAGATAAAATTAAATAATTACATTATCAAATAATTGAGTCTTTGATGCATCCACTTTAATGCATACAATGACTACTTCCAACCTTAATAAGGGAAGCTTAGGTTTTTAGTTATTTACACAATATGCAGGGGCTCATAGCTGCTCAGGTCACACAGTATAAAAGGCCATTGAGTGCTTAAATATAAACAGGACAATTATAATGCCCTGAAGTGTAAAAAAAAAAAACAAAAACAAAAACAAAAACAAAACTTTCAGAAAGTGAAAATTGAAATAATGAAAAAAGCTAGAAGACACAAAGAAGGGCTGTAAATGCTATCCTAATGACTTTGTACAGCCATTCCATTTGTGATCTTTAAGCAGCTACAATCGTGGATTGTGGAGGACTTCATAGGCCATTATTCCTCCCTTATGAAATATGGATGACTTACAGATTCTGGAAGAGGGTCAGTCATTGTCTTCAGTGGTGTGCCAAATAGTGGGTTCACCAGGTTCCATTGGGCAGTTCCAAACCCTTGATTATACACATAGGTCCTGGGAAAACAGAGAGTCACAGGAATAGTCCAAAATCCTTGGATGAGTTGAAGACAATTTTGGGGGAAAATTGGGAATTGAAACACCCGGGCATGTGGTTTAAGAGTATGTGGGGGAGAGAAAACAGAATTCAGTAAATATATATATGAAATTAATCAAGAAATGAAATACATTAATAAAATACATAAAAACATAAAATGACTTTACATAGCTATTCAAAGAAATGAAAGATGTGGCTTCAAACTACAAATGGTGAAAGAAACTTCTCAATAAATTATTTGTAAAAATAACTTCTATAATTTTTGTATTTGGGGGTAGAAAGATGGCTCAACCATTAAGAATGTATACTGGTTTTTGCTGAAATCACAATTTCAGGTTCTAGGACCCATGTTGAGTGGCTAGTAAACACCTAAAACTCTAACTCCATGAGAAGTTATCACCTATGGCCTGCAAGAGCACTGTACAGTACAAACAAATATACACAATTAAAAATAAAAGTTCAAATCTTTAAAAAATTAATGACATTTAAAAATATCAACAAATGGGAAAAATAGAAGAATGGGTAGGAAGAAATAAAATTTGCTCATGTGGGCAAATAGCTGCATAAGACAACTGCAATGAACAAGACAACATAAAAAATTCATATCTTTATTTGGGAATAAAATTGACTTTAGATAAAATAATACACATACAAGGATAGATAACTGGTAATATTCCATTAAATTTATAATTTTAGCACATATACATACATTTCATTTTATATATTATGTATTGTAAATATGTATTACTCTGTGTGTGTGGAGGGGTATATGGGTATGTGCCCTTTAGCTTTCATTTGGTGTAATCATTAAAGTAGCAGTTAATAACGCAAACACTGAAAAATACTGTGTTAATGTTGACCCTGACAAAATGAGGAAATTAACAAGCATGTGCATTAGTAAGTTATTAGTTGATACAGATTGTCAAACAGGTCATCACTATTTTAAACCTGCTTATTATGTTCAAGTACATATGGAAGAAAACATAGAGACCTCAGGCAGTTCTAAATAGGGTTGGCATTATAACATGGAATTATCTGAATTCAAAGTGAAATACATCCTAACAATGAAAAGAAATTTTCAAGGAAACTTATAGATTACCAAGGAATAGCTTAATTCTAAAAATAAGTGAAGCTCTCTTAGATTTAAATAAAAAGAAAGGATAGATCATCAAGAAATATAGAAAAAGAAGTATAATAGAAAAAGTTAAAAGTTATTTATGAATGAAAGTGATCTAGGGCTGGAGAGATGGCTCAGAAGTTAAGAGCACTGACTGCTCTTCCAGAGGTCCTGAGTTCAATTCCCAGCAACCACATGATGGCTCACAACCATCTATAATGAGATCTGGTGCCCTCTTCTGGCCTGCAGTCATACATGCTGTATACATAATAAATAAATAAATCTTTAAAAAAAAGAAAAGAAAGAAAGAAAGTGATCTATAAGGATGAATCATCTAATTGGTTATCCAATACCAAATAATCAATCCTAAACACATATGCATACAAAGAACATTTGCATTTATGTATGCACATATTTATTTACAGGTAACAAAATCAATTAACAAAAAGAAGCCGCGGATTTGAGAGAGAGTGCAGGGATCCTAGGAGTTAAGGTAGGAGGAGAATGAAGTAAATAAATCCCTCACAAATAAAATTCTTTAAAAAGTAAATGCAAATATTTAAAGGTTTTATGAGGCTCACCTCTTATCAAAGAGATACCATGACTCACCCCTCTTTACTTAGCTCATGGCCTAAGTCAGTGCAAACTGATCTTTAAGAAAATAACATGAATTAGGCATAATACAACCATTTCTTTTTACCACAATTAGAATGAGCCTTTCTAGATCAAAAAACTGAGTATATTCACTCCTGGTAAAAGTGTGGTAAATGGTTGTGAAAGAGCATAGAAAGTTGTTTCCAGAATCTTACAGGGATGACATGGGTTCATTGTAGATCTTCACCACCTGCAACATCCATTTAATAGAAATCCTCTTTGATTAACTACTAAAATAATTTTGTGTCTGAAATATCTAATATTCTTCAAACTTTCATTAGATAGAAAATGATTCGCCACTATATCCTTAGGTAAATATGATTTAGGACAAATTATACATTGTATATGAATTGTAAAATAGCATATATGGACTCCCATTGCAAAAATCATTTTGCCTTATTTTTATGTTGCCATCCCCAAAACTAACTTCTTCTGGCATTGCCTTTTGCCTTTAAGAAGATCAACAGAGCTGGGCGGTGGTGGCACACACCTTTAATCCCAGCACTTGGGAGGCAGAGGCAGGAGGATCTCTGTGAGTTCGAGGCCAGCCTGATCTACCGAGTGAGATCCAGGATGGGCACCAAAACTACAGAGAGAAACCCTGTCTCCAAAAACCGGGAAAAAAATCAACAGAAACCCTAATCTTTCGTTTAATGTAGGTCTAACAATTGTACTATCTTTTGCTTCTTATGATACCAAGTTATTGTTCAGTCCAGTTACTGCATCTGTAGAACATCAGAGGGACAGTAACATTGTATGCAATGTCGGGAGAATTCAAGTAACACAGGATCATTGTGATCAGTCTGGGCCAGAGTTGCTCCATTGATCCACCTCTCCCCAGTTAACAGGTTGAAGTTGTGTATGATAGCAGAATTGGAACATTGTCTGCATCAGTGCCTGTCTTACATGTTTAGAGTGAGAGGAAAATACTGAGTTGATATATGTGGGGTCTGTATAAGTCAAAGAGTAACTCATATGGGATTTTAGGATATATCCAGATTTAGTTTTTGAAATAGGAGAGATGAAAGAAATATTCAGATGGACTTTGTAGATTATAGATTATTCAATGTTTTATAAATTGGTGAAAGTAATAGACGATATTAAACTTAGCTGAGAAATTTCATAATTTAATAAATTTAATATTTTGAACCCTGTACTTAATACAGTTTAGATCTTAGCTCCAAGTTTATATTGCTTCCTCATTTGACTTCCTGTATTCTCTGTCCCTCAGGTTAACTATGAACCACTTTAGTCTATCCTGAATGACCATGACTAGTCTCTTTATTTGTATCAATTGCTCCCTTGCCAGGGTCTCTGTTGTGATATTTTATTTGTGCTGAAATGTGATATTTTATTTGTATGTTAATAAATAAAGTTTGCCTGGAGATCAGAGGTCATACTTAGCCATAAACAGAAGTCAGATGGTGGTAGCACATGCCCTTAATCCAATCACATGGCAGGCAGAGTCTCTGTGTGTTCAAGGACATAGCCAAGCTTGGTGACACATGCCTTTAATCCCAGTACCAATCATAGAGACCTGGAGGTCTGTATAGACAGGAAGTGATGTGGCTGGGCTTAGAGCCAATGGGAAGGCAATAAAGGTGCAGGTTAGACAGGAAGAGGTTCTTGTTCGTCTAACCAGTGATGTGTGTAGGTTCCATCTCCTGCAGTGGACCTTGAGTCAAATCAGATATTGATTGGCTATCCCCACAAGCTTTGTGCCACCATCGCCCTGGCATATCTTGTAGGATGGACACCATTTTAGATCAAAGGGTTTGTAGCTGGCTTGGTGTTTACATTTCTCTTTTGGTAGTGTGCACAGTGCTTTCCTATGCCACAGATGCTAAAATGATTGTACTCCAACAAGGGATATATGAGTTTTCCTCTTGACTACGTCCTCACCTGCATGAGCTGTCACTTGTTTGTAGCCAGTTAGACAGGCGAAAGAAGAAATCTCAGAGTAGTTTTGGTTTGTGTTGTCATGAGGGCTAAAGATGTCAAACATTTCTTTAAGTGTTTCTCGGCAGCTGGGCTTTCTCTTTTGAGAATTCTGCTTATATCTGTGCCCCATTTTAAAATTGAGTTGTTTACTAGATACCTAGTTTATTGTTTCTTATATATTTTTATATGATAGCTCTATAGCTATACAACTCCAGATGTGTAGTTGGTACAACCTTTTCCATTCAGTAGGATGCCATTTTGTACAAATGACCAAGTCCTTCACCTTACAGAAGCTTTTCAGTTTCATGAAGTCCCATTCATAAATTGTTGATCTTAGTGCCTGTGGTAACTGTGTTCTGTTCAGAACAGCTTTTCTTATGTCAATGAGTTCAAGCCTAGTCCCTCACGTTCTCTTTTATCAGGTTCAGTATATGTTGTTTTTTTAATGAGGTCTTGATCTGTTTGAAATTGAGATTTGTGTAGGATGATAAGTATGGATCTATTTGGTTCTTCTACTCAACCATCCAATTTGTCCAGCACCATCTGTTAAAAGTATTATTTTTACTGATGTGTATTTCTGTGGCCTCTTTTTTGAAAATCAGGTGTTTATTCATATGTGGTTATATGTCTTGGGTTTCAAATTGGTTAAACTGATGAACCTGCTTGTTTTTAATCCAATGACATGCTATTTTTTTTACTATAGTTTTATAGTACCAATTGAAATCAGAGATAGTGCTACATCCAGCAATATTTTTGTTCTTCAGGATTGTTTTATCTATCATGGATTTTTTGTGTTTCCATATGAAGCTGAAAATTCTTTGAGATCTGTGGGAAATTGTGTTGAAATTTTGATTAGGATTGCATTGAATCTGTAGATTGCTTTTGGTGCGGGGCCCATTTTTACTATGTTAACCCTACCAATATGTTAGTCTGGCAGATCTTTTCATCTTCTAATATCTTCTGCAATGACTTGAAGTTTTTATCATACAAGTCTTTCAATTACTTGATTAGAGTAATCGAAAACATCTAAATATTTTATATTATTTGAGATTATTGTTAAAAGCATTGTTTCCCTGATTTCTTTCTCAATTCATTTGTCTTTTGTATAGAGATGGGATATGGATTTTTGTGGGTTAATTTTGTATCCAGCTGTTTTGCTGAAAGTGTTTATAAACTAATGTATACTATCACATCTGGAGATAAAGATATTTTGATATATCTTTTTTTTCCAATTTCTATCCCTTTCATATCCTTCAGCTGTTTTATTGTTCTAAGACTTCAAGTACATATGGAGAATACATATGGAGAGAGTGGACAACCTTATCTTAATTCCAATTTTAGTGCAATTGCTATGAGTATCAATTTATATTGATGTTGGGTGTGTGCTTTCTGTAAACTGCCTTTCTTATGTTGAGTAATGTCTCTTTTATCTTTAATATCCCTGGACTTTCTATGAGAAGGGGTGTTGGACTTTGTCAAAGCCATTTTTTGTGTGTAATGGAATGATCATGTGGTTTATGTCTTTTAGTTTGTTCCTATGGTGAATTGCATTTATCAATTTCTGTGTGTGGAACCATTCCTGCATCTCTCAGACAAAGCTTCCTTTATGATGGATGCTCTTTTTTATGTGTTCCTTGATTCAGTTTGCAAATATTTTATTATGTATTGTTACATCTATTTTCATAAGGGAAATTTGTCCATACTTCTCTTTCTTTGTTGGGTCTTTATTTGGTTTGATTGTCAGGGTGACTGTGGCCACATAAAATGAATTGAGCAGTGTTCCTTCTCTTTCTATTTTTTGGAATAATTTGAGGAGTATTGGCAGTATCTCTTCTTTAAAATTCTTGTTGAATTCTGAACTAAAACCATCTTGCAGTGAGGCTTTTTTTCTTTTTGGTTGAGAGACTTTAATGGTTGCTTCTAATTCATCAGGGATTATAGGTCTGTTTATATTGCTTGTCTGATCTTAATCCCACAATTTATGGATGCAAGGGGGCCAAGAGAGATTTACAATGTTTCCATTTCATTTACCCCCACCCTAGTAACAGAATTTAGGTTCTAAGATATAGGAAGACATGACATGTATGTAATATGGGTAAAGATAGCATATCCTTCTGAAAGCTTTCCTAGAGGTTATATAAAACAATATATTTATAGGAGTTCCTTAATTTTCATTTATGCAGTATGCATGCATGTGTACATGTATGTTGGTATGTATGTGATCATGCATGTGTTAAAGTCATATGGATATACACATATGGAGGCCGTAAACAATGCCAGCTGGTTTCCTCAATAACTTTCTACCTAATAAGACAGGGTGTGGTGGTTTGAAAGAAAAATGACCCTCAAAGGGAGTGGCATCATTAGGGGATGTGGCCTTGTTTGAGCAGGTGTGGTCGTCTTGGAGAAAGTATGTTATTGTGCATGTGGGCTTTGAGGTCTAATATATGCTCAAGTCATGCCCAGTAAGACAGTTCACTTCCTGTTGCCTGCACAAGATGTAGAACTCTCAGCTACCTCTCCAGCACCATGTCTGCCTGCATGCTTCCATGTGTAACCATGATGATAATGGACTGAACCACTGAACTGAAAGCCACCCAATTAAATGTTTTTCTTTATAAGAGTTCCTGTGATCATGGTGTCTCTTTACAGCAATAAAATCTTTAAGAAAGGGGGTCATTCATTTGAACCGAGCATTGTTCTTGTTTCAGTAATCCCTTATGTATGCCTTCTAAGAATTTGGGGTACAGGCAGATTTCCACATGTGCCTAGAATTTTTTTCAGTCATGGGTATCCAAAGTTCTCAGGCAAGAGTTTAACAGTGGACTTATCTTGCCAGCACCTCAGAGGAAATCTTAACAGGAACCTTATGGGACACCTGTAAAGTGGAAAGGATTTATGTATGTTCAGTTTCAGTTTCAGTATATTTGAACTAAATTTTAACATATCCTTCAGTAATGGGAACATGTTACAGTTGAAAACATTTCTCAATGTTGTATACAAACATCATGACCAAAAAAAAAAAAAAAACTGTGTTAACAATATGCTTCTTGGTACATGCTTATAATCCTAGCACTTAGGGTATTAAAGTGAGAGGATTTCAAGTTCAAAGCCAGGCAGGGCTACGTAGTGAGACCATGCTTAAAAAAAGACAAATAAACAAAGAAACTTACAATTCCTCTTTCAGCCTAGGCCAGAAGATGGCTCAGCCAGGAAAGGCACTTGCCATCCATCCTGACAATCTCAGTTGCATTCACAGACCATGTGGGCCCTCAGGCCAGATGAGGGATGATAGAGTGTTGACCATACCCTGGACAGCTTTCAGAGCACGGCAGGAATAGAACCACTCCCTACCAAATCAGGGTTAGGCGCATTCAAGTCTAAAGAGACAAAGACTGTGTTGTATCATCAGCTAAGCTTCTGTCTCCCCACCAGAAAAATGGCTCCTCAGAAATTATGTAACCTCCAGTCTGCCAGCTGATATACCCAGAAAGTGTCTACCTCCCTGCACACACTCCAGAGCACTTTGGTATTCAATTGATGCATCATTAACGTTTTCCTGTCTGCATATGCAAATTAGGTACAAATTTCCCTTGTTCTCTTGCTCTTCCACAACAACCCCACCTGTGACTCAAGCTATATAAGCCTTTCTGTTACTTCAATAAACAAGCTATCCTCTGGCACAGTTTCCCAAGTTGTTTCTGCCTGTCCTGCTCACCAATGCCTGAGACACTGCTTCTCCAGTTCCTCTGCATCCTGAGTCCCCTGGTACCCAACTGCTGATCCGGAGCAGGGGACCCACAAGAACACAAATGATAGTAGATGACAACTGACTATCAGAAGTTGTCCTCTGACTCCACAAGTACAAAGTCAAATACACACACATACAGACACACAGAAACAACAACAAAAAAAATACACACACACAATAAATAATAAAATACATGTTGCATGACTTTAAAATAAACATGTTTAGAAAAACATACTCTTTAAGGACTTTCTATATAAATGGCTTTAATCAATAATGAATTGAAATTATTTAGAAAAGATGACCTCTACACCATACATATACAAGCCTTTCCCCCTCTTTACTGTTCCCTAAATAATACACTGTTTACGTATAAGGTATTTGCATTGTATTATACATTGTTAGAAATCTAGAGAAATATGAAATGTAAAAGATGATGTACACAGGTTATATTTAATTATAAAATTATTCTAAATGAAGGAAAATAAATAATAATGACATCCCTTTATGGAAATTGCTCTGAAGAAACTGAGAAGAATCACAGTTTAATTTCAAGAAAGCATATATGACAGACCTCTGCAATTCTCCTCAATAGATACATATTGAAATTTTGTCACTGAAAATCAAGCACACAATAAGGATGCTCATCACCATCACATGCATTAATTATGGTACCCATGGACTCCAGAGTTGGCCCTACATCATTGCACATACAAATAGCACTGACTATTCTCAATTGGTTTTAAATTGATGACATGTAATTTGGTCAGGAATGTGCTGGTCTTGAGAGTAGAGGGTTTGAGAGGATGTAGAGAGCTAAAGGGATGGATACGATTAAGATACATTTCATACATATATATAAACAACTCAAAGAATGAATAAAATCTGAGACATCAAAAGAAATACATAAAAGGAATTACTTTCTAAAAATCCCTCTTAGAAAGTTAAAGATCATTAAATTAGTATTTTAAAAGTTCTTTACCAGTACTTTATCAGAAAATGCAACTAAAAATAGACTTGTCTTTTCATAGTTCAGTTTCAAATTGTAAAATGTCACAGTCTATGATCTGACAAACATTATCCAAATAAAATTAATTGTGATATAGATACCCCACCTAGAATCTAGTACTCCATAGTTATTTGTTCTCAACATTTTGACCAGTTGTGCTTCTCTGTATTTACCGCAACCCACTGCAAAAATATTTACTGCTGAGAGTTTGGACCTTCAGTAATATATGACTATAAACATAAGTGTTTATAGGGCAGTTTTAATATTGTTTCCATTTGGCAAAGTAGTAGTAATGGGCTCTTACCTAAGGCCTCTGACTTGACCCACATGATTTTGGCTTACTTCTGGAGGGAAAGTCCATTTTCTTCAAGGATGTTATCCACAAAAGGTTGCTGATGTCCCAGTACATGACCCTGTCACCAATGCACATCAAGACAACACTTGAGAGATTAGAAAAATGGAAGTATAACCATGTATGGTGACAGAGAACTATAATACCTGAACTTAGAAGGCAGGGGAGAGCGATTATCATGAGGGCAAAGGCCAGCCTGGTCTATATAACCAGTTTCAGGGCAGCTAGAGATATATATTAAAATATATAATAAAATCCTTTCTTCAAACAAGCAACCATAGCAACAACAACAAAACAAACAAACAAAAACATGAATTTGGTACACTGGGGGGAAGGCCTAGAAAGATTTGGAAGGGTTGGGAAAAAGTTATTTTAACAATAGATTGTATGTGATAATCATATTTTAAAGGAATAATAAAAATATGTACTGCATATCCTACTTTTATTCAGCTTGAATCATTTCAGACCATAATCCATAAGGATAATTATCTGTTACTATTAACTTATTTCTATTTCAAACACAACTCCTTTGCACATAATGACTTATTTCTCACATAGCAAATATTAGACGTATCATGTAAATGCAGGTAGCATTAGTCAAGGGAAGCATGAGGCTGTCTTAATTAACATGAAGAGATCTGAAAATTTTTAAATGAGCATTCTACGATGTCAAATTGGATATCAAGAACTTGATGGAAAGAAAAGTACTGCTGAGTTCTCTGAAGTTGTTTTTCATCCAATCAACCAACAGTGAGATGCAGGAAATTGTCCTAACTAAATCTCAGTCAAGCATGGGGAACCCTTAAGTTCCTGATGGACCAAATATGCAGCACAATGTACCTCATATCAGAAACAGTTCTTCTGAGAACTTAAACACAGTGAAAATATCCATATCAGTTTATTTATTGATATGTCCAACTCAGTCCATTCCAGAAGAAATAAAAATCTACTATGTGTTTTAAGGTCAGATTCAAATATTGGTGTGTGGACATGGTGGAAAGGGTAGTGTGTACAGTTTAAACTGGAAAAATAAAGGTATTTGTTTAAAATTATAAATTGTTTTGATTTTAAAGTGGGAGATAACATTCAGTTAAACAGACAATCATTAAGACATAAGAATTAATAAATATGAAATATTTTGGCAAGAACTCCTTAAAGGAGTGCAGAAGATAATAAAAAGAAAGAATCCAGAAGCATTATATATTTTAAAGTAGATATATCATTATATCTTGGAGGCACACATAAGCTTTTGGAGTCAGAGAGCTTTGAAATTAGTGAATATTCAGCTCTCTGTATGTCCATCATCTACTTTAACAGCCCTGAGGTTGTGTGGTCTCTCATCTGTCTACAAGTAAGATTTCATGGCCATTGTGAAACAAATATCCCAGAGCCTGAGTCTTGCAGTTTCTGGCATAGTAGATCTGTAGCTGAGGCCTGGAATCAAGGACTTGATGAACTCTCTGCTGATCTTGATCTTGCTCAACTGGATAACACACTTTCAGAAGCACTGTTCTTTCCTGTCCCCAGAGCTTAAGTCTGAAAAATATTTCCCTTATAGGCCTCTGGCAACATCATGGGGTCATTATTTATCTTGGCTTTTTCTTTCACAGTAACTTTTCCCCAGAATGTACAGGGTTATAATACCACTGGGAGTCATAATTTCTTTGGAAGTTGCAAGATGTTTGCATTGGGAATACTAAGAGCTTGTTTAAATTTTAAAAGACTTTTGGGAGTAAATGTTCAGAGCACTTCATTGAGTAAACTCTTATGTCATCACTCTGGTACCTTAAACACTTAAGTTCACTTCATGTAGAAAAGTAAGTTCTTTCAAGTTCAACTCCCAAGGGTTAATTGTGATTAAGAGCTAATTAGCCTTTCTCATTACTTTCCTTTAATTATCATATTCCACTATTCAACTTAACAAGCTTATTTCCCTGGAGTTTAAACAAATATTCATTTAACTTTCTTCACCAAATCTGCCTGGGCTCTTTAGAGGACTGTGCTATGGACAGATTCTTGTAAACACAATTTTACTTCAAAAGTAAACCTTTGTTCCTGAGAACAGATCTTATACTATAATAACCCTATTTTATATAAAAAATAAATGCATAAGAAATGCCTCATATCAAGTTAAAGAATGCAATGACTAATGATCTGTGAATTTGGATAACCAAATAGTTTTAAACATAGAAATGTCCTTAATAATATTGTATATGAGTAAGCACATAAAGAAAATGCCAATGGAGAATATTTTAGTCAAAGTAGAAAGATTTGCTGTACGTTAGGGTGGGGAGACAGGAGCTGTTGAAATGAAAGTATCAGGTATAAAAATGTGTTTTCAAAATTTGGAGCAAAATCCAACCAGAAGAATGAAGCTGTGAATGAGTATATTTTTCAATAAACTCATTATAGGAAATTTAATTATATCAGAAGTACCTTTTATAACATTTAATTACAAGTACACATTGGAATATAAACAACAAAGACATGAAGAATGAAGGTCTACATTCTCTGAAAGCCAATCATGGATGAGATTAGAATCTAGGATGTTTTTTAAAAGACAATCATAAATAAAGACAAACAGTAGTGGAGTCCCTCATGGTCTTTTACTTCTCCAGCTGTGGGCTTTTTGCCACATTTATAGTTCTTAATTTCTCTATGTCTGCAGCTTACATAAATGAGTGTTAAATTGAAATGGTGCTCTATGTTGTGCTTTATAGCTATAAATGCTAAAGAGTTAAACAATATTACAGTGGGGACATGAATGAAAACAGAATTGATGGTAAGATTCAGCCTGCTGATATTTGGTTCTTCTGTCT
This sequence comes from Onychomys torridus, assembly GCF_903995425.1. Lineage (NCBI taxonomy): Eukaryota > Metazoa > Chordata > Mammalia > Rodentia > Cricetidae > Onychomys > Onychomys torridus. The sequence goes on along the minus strand of NC_050459.1, from coordinate 60,844,015 downwards.
CTCAATTCTCCAGAAGCTTCACTTTCCCTTTAGAGAAGTAAATCATTTTTACTATTTTTCCTACTGCATGTCAATGAATGATGTACCAAAATATTTCACCCCTAATATAACAATGATACAGGATTGCATTGTATTGTTCTCTTAGATCCTCATTTCATGTTTCAAGATTATCTGACATCTAGTTCTTCTTTGTTTATTTTATTTCTTTTCTGTCATTGCCCTATCTCTGGAGGCAAACACCACCAAATTTATTTTCTGTGTATGTGATCCTCAAATGAGTTAATTTTGTTATATATGTCTATGTCTGAATCACAGCTAGTTTTGTGGACAAAACAGACTACTCTCAAACTTCAGAGTCCACTGGGATGTCGAAAAGAGCTGTATTAAATTGAGCTGCAGACATAGAGAAATTAAGAACTGTAAATGTGGCAAAAATCCCACAGCTAGAGAAGTAAAAGACCATGAGGGACCCCACTACTGTTTGTTTTGCTAAATGATTATTCTGTCAAACCTCATTCTAAATATTTATGTTTATATTTCTAGATTTTCTCAGTCATGGTCAGAGAAGTTTTATGTGCTTAATAAGAGCCTTATAATCGGTTGAAGTGATGAGAATAATGATTGTTCTATTCAACCCTAAATGGGACATCAACATTGATATCCATATTAACATTGCAGAATAGAGGTTGGCAAAAGTGAAAAGCTGGGGATGGGATGGATTCCTGTGGAAAGCTATTCTGGACAAGGCATTGTTGTTATAATTATGAACTTAAAGAAACTGTCTTTACCTGAATAAGGCCTAGAAAAATTCAACATTCCAAGATGAACAAGGAAGGGTGACATTAAGCCCCTGCCAGAACTGAGGAACTACTGACATTTGATGGCTGCTGGAGTAGAGGTAGTCATCTTTCCTCTTGGATGTGCTTGCTGGTAACTGTCCACGTTCCATTAGACAGTCCACATCCACATGCGTGTGAATAGTACTCATTAGTATCAAAGGGCTATAATAAATAGAGACTGTGAAGGTGTGAAAAGGACACATTGGAATGACCTGGAAGAATAAATATGAACAAGAAATATTGTATGTCTGTGTGAAGTTGTGAAGGGATAAATAAAAATAGTTAACAATTTTGTCATCATATACCTGGCCTCACAATACACAAATATAGCATTTGTTCTCAATAGCATATATAATTTTTAATAAGTCCAATAAGAACTTCAGTTGTTTATTCTCTACTCTCATCTTATTTCAAGCAATTCTACCATAAAGGGATAACTGTTTTATGTCTCACATCTCAACGTCTACCTTAAGATACCCAAACTTTCTTTCCAGTTATTTTCTGCTCTTTATTATCTAACACTCAACTATAATTTTTAATTATAAGACTTCCTAGAATGGTTAAGTCCTGTTGAAGAAGTAGGAAACCTTTAATCTTCATTCATTTCTTATAAATAATGAATAGTTCTATTTTCATAATTGCAAACTAAAACGTACATATACCCATCAATTTCTAAAAGAATGGTCCAACATAGTATATTCAAACCATATATATTTAATTATTAAAACGATGAGGCAGTAAGTATGCTCAGGAGTTAGGTGTACTTGTCATTTGTGTACAGGCCCAAGTTCAATTCCCACATCCACATGGCAAATTACATCCATCCATAGGTTCAGTCCCAGGAGTTTTCAAACCTCCATGGCACCATGCATGTAAAACATTTATATACATAAAATAATATAAAGGAACTTAGAACATTAAATTGAAAATAAATGTATATTTCTGCATTGTTATCCTCAAAACTCTGTTAATTAAACAATCACATATGAAAAACTACTCTGTAATAAAACTACACATTTGGTCTTGACCTAATATTGTCTTGTTGCCTCTGTGGGCACTAGACACTTGCAGCATTTATGTGTGGTCCACATACACACAAGCACACATAAAGGAAAAATATTCACTTCATATATATATATATATATATATATATATATGTGTGTGTGTGTGTGTGTGTGTGTATAATAAACTATATTAATATTCAAATACTATATTGTATATTAATTAATATATTAACATAATATATAATTTGTATATATTATGAACACTAGAAAGATAATAATAGAGTACAGTTGACTTTTTTCATTTTTCTTTATTAAGAAATTTTCTACTCACTCCACATACCACCCACTGATCCCACCTCCTCCCTCCTCCCTCCTCCCTCCCTTCAACCCTCTCTCTCAAGCCACCTCACATCCCCACATTCCCCAAATCAAGGTCTCCCATGGCACACTGAGCCTAGGCAGGTCCAAGCCCCTTCCCAAGGCTGTGCAAGGTGTCACACCACATGCTCCAGATTCCCAGAAGCTTGCCCATGCACCAGGGATAGATCTCAATCCCCCTGCCTGGTGTCCCCCAAACAGTTTGAGCCAAACAACCATGTTCCATATCCAGAGAGCCTAGTCCAGTTCCATGGGGGCTCCACAGCCACCAGTCCACAGTTTGTGGGCTTGCACTAGTGTGGCCGGTCATCTCTGCACGTCCTCTCATAATGATCTCAACGTGTCTTGGAGCTCAGCCTGGTGCCTAGCTATGGATCTCTGCATCTGCCTCCATCTGTCACTGGACAAAGGCTCTATGATGACAGCTAGGTTATTCACTAGACTGGTCACCAGAGTAGACCAAGTCCAGGCACCCTCTGGACCACTGCCAGCAGTCTAAGTTAGGGTCATTCTTGTGGATTCCTGAGATCCTCCCCAGCACCCTGCCTCTTCCTATTCCCATGATATCCTCACCTATCATGGTATCTTCCTCCCTGCCCTCCCACTCTGTTTGTTCCAGCTTGACCTTCCCATTTCCCCATGTTCTCATCCCCCACTCCTCCTCCTCTGCCGCCACCCCACACCCAGTCCTCTCATGTAGTTCTCATCCACTTCTCCCTCACAGGGTCATTAATGTTTCCCTCCTAGGGTCTTTCCCTGTTAGCTATCCTCTCTGGAGCTGTGGGTTGCAGTCTGGCCATGAATATGTCTGCCATATGAATAGACTTTGACATAAAGTAGAGTTATGGAGTATAAAGAATGAATACTTGCTGTATATTAGGAACATATCTACCCTTTCTTGTCTGTGGGAATTTTAAAGTTCTTCAGTATTCAGAATGTTTATATTCAAGCTGGAAATATGGCTCCACAGCTCTTTTACTGCCCTTGCAGAGAACAATGTTTGATCAATATAGAGTGGCTCACAACTGCTTTTAATTCAGGATCTGATGCTCTCTTATGGTCTCCCCCAATACTACACTCTTAGGCACAAACAACATACACATAACTAATAATTTTTTATAAATCTTAAAAATGTCAAATTATACACATAAAATTGTATGTTTGCATATAAAGCATAAATATTTTCCAATATATTTTAAAATATTTCTACATTACTTATGTACAAATACCATGTAAATGTAATGTAAGTTAGTAACACACAGTATTTTTAATGTAATAGAGATAGGAATGCAGTTGATTGACTCTTTAGCTATGGAATTAATTGTATTGAATAAAATGTTGGTATGTATTAATTTTTATATAAAATTATTCTGCTTAATTTATTATTACTAACAATTCCTAATCAGCAATTGTACAACTTAGTCCATTTCATTTTGTAATTTTTTTCATAGAGAAGGATTTTTATTATAATTGTATTTTCTAAGTTATCTTAAGTTATAATATGCCTCATATTGAAAAAATAAATATATTTACATGTAAAAGAACCTATATAGTAATTTTCATGCAGGAAACTATGTAAATATACAATGTAGACTTAGAGAAAATATTTAATCACCTAGATATACTCTTCCATATTGAATGTAAACAACTTTAGCTAAAATTTTAATGGAATCATCTGCACATAAATATTTCATTAACTAGTAATTATAACGTAATTATCATGTCCATCATGAAAGTGGTATAAGCAAAATATATTTTCAATAGATTTAGAATCACAAATCTGTTTTTCATATAAATTGTAGAAAATTTCAAAGGTAATTAAAAAACACAATTTTAATATCAAAGTATATATACTTAATACTTACTCAAAAAGTATAATAAACTCTTTTTAAAATTTTGATTCTATTCTCATACAGTACATCCCTACCACAGTTTCCCCTCCCTCCACTCTTCCTAGCTGTCCTGCTACCTCCTTTTTCCCCCAGATTTACTCAACCACCAACTTCCATCAGAAAAGAGCAGGCCACCAAAAGAAAACTAAACAAGCCAAAATAAAACACAACGAGACAAGGCAAAGGCCCTCACACTGAACCTGAACATGGCAACTCAACAGGAGGAAGAGTTCCAAGAGCAGGTCAAAGAGTCAGAGACCCAGCCATTCCCACAATTATCCCACAAAATCACCAAGTTTCAACATAAGCACAGAAGATTTGGTGAATATACACACAGGCCCTGAGCTTGCCACTTCAGTCTCTAAACCCATATGAGACCTGCTTAGGTGATTCAGTGGGCAGCATTCTCCTGGTGTTCTCCATACCCTCTGGCTCCTACAATATTCCTATCCCCTCTTCCAAAAGATTCCCTGAGCTCTGAAATGAAGGACACAATTAAAGTCTTCCAATGTAGACTCTCTTGCTACAAAATGTTTGGCTGTATGTCTTTGCATCTTCCCATCTGCTGCCAGAGGAAGCCTCTCTGATGACTGCTGGACAAGACCCAACAATGAGTATAGCAGAATATCGCTAGCAATAATTGCAATAATTTCTTTTTTTTTCTTCTCAGATGTGTTTGTTTCTACCTAGGTCCAGTGTTGGTGGATCCTAATGGCTCCCTCAGGGAAGGGAGTGAGAAGGTGCAGAGTCAATGACACAGACAGTCAGTTGAAGGCAAACAGCAAACTCACTTATTGAATAATGGGAAAGGCCTTATGTACCCTCCTCCCAGCACCCAAGCTGTGTCTCAATCTGATAGCATTATGTGGTCATCTCTCATTGACTGGGCATGATCAGGAACTTTGACAATGATTAGGAACTCTGACAGCGAGGCTGTTTTCCTTCAACTGACTCCTGGTGTCCATGTTGTTGATGCCAAGCCTTCTCACCCCCTCTCCTGAGGGAGTCATTAGTATCCAAGCAACAGTTCCTGGGAAATCTAGTCTCAGGATCCTGGGCACCCAAGAAGTTTCAGAGATAGGCTTCCTCTTGTGGACTGGGTCTCAAGTCAAATAAGCAATTGGTTGGTGTGCTGGCTAGTCTTACATCAACTTGACAACAAACTGAGTTATCTGAAATGAGGGCACATCAATTGAGAAAATGCCCTTGTAAGATCCCTTGACTACAATGAAAAAGACTTGAAACATTTTTCCCTTGAGACTGAAAACAACTGTTCTGTCCAAAGTCCTAATCAAGATGATAAAAAAAAAAAAAGCTTTATAGTGACAGGGATAGAGATATGGCCAAGCCTCTAATACAAGTTCATTCCCTAGACCAAGGTCTGGGTTTTGATGACTTCTAGTAATTACAAGAAGCTTCTACAAGAAGCTCCAATGGTCTAATTTTCTCAGAAATAAGAATGCACATACATATACCTACAAAAGCAGCACAGACATTGCATAATTAAAATGAAAACAAATCTTTAAACTAATTTTCAATTATGAATGTTTTTCTATATAATTCCTGTCACAAGGGTGCTCAGGCATCTAAACAGTTACAGAGATTTTCTCCATCATGAATTGGTTCATGTAACAGAAAGCAAGTATGTAGGCTTGTAGCCATGAAGTAAGTAAATTATTAACCAAGTTCACTAAAGACTGATGTGAAGACCACATTGTGGCTTCTATTTTGCCACATGTGAGGTAGATATTGAAGTGTGAGATATGTGTGGCAAATCCAATTAAGTTTATTTTGTGGACCTTACATTCCTTCTGTGACTTTTGTTCATCTTTTGTGCCTTCACTTAGTGAGAATTATTTATCTGCTGCATTGTAAAGAATGTGACGACTATCATCTGTTTCTTTTTTATTTAAATGTCATGCAGTATGTGATCATTTATTATAAGTAAGGTTGTCTGTGAAATGGTGGTAGATATTTGTTCCTTGTTTTATTTTTCATATTTGTTCACAAATTCCCTTGAAATGTTTTTTTATCCAGCCTTGCTTGAATGTCAGTAATTAGTCATGAAAAAATTAGAATTCATGATCCTTGTGTGTCCATCTCCTGAATACATGTCTAAGGGTAGATGATGTGCTCCTCATGATTATTATTGTGTCAAAATATGTTAATGTTAAAATAATTAATAGAGAACATAAAAAACATTAAATATTTCATGTATGTATAGAAAAAAGATCCTTTGACAAGATACTTTCTTTTTTTTCAAAAATTATTTTTTTTATTCATTTTACATACCAATTACAGATCCCCCTCTCATCCCTCCTCCAAAAGGGTGAGGCCTCCCATGGGGAGTCAGCAAAGCCTGGTACATTCAGTTTAAGTAGGAACAAGACACTCCCCCTTTCATCAAGGGTGAGCAAGGAGTCCTACCATAGCTTAATGGGCTCCAGAATGCCAGATCATGCATCAGGGATAGATACTAATCCCACTGCCAGGGGCCCCTCAAACAGACAACTGTCTCCTGAATGCAGAGGGCCTAGTCCAGTCCCATGCAGGTTCCACATCTGTCAGCCTAAAGTTTGTAAGTTCCTAAAAGCTTGGTTCAGTTGTCTCTGTAGATTTCCTCACCATAACCTTCACACACACACACACACACACACACACACACACACACACATACACCCTGGTTTGCTCATTTAATCCCTCTCCCCTCTCTTCAGCTGGACTCCCAGAGCTCAGCCTGGTGCTTGGCTGGGGATCTTTGCATCTGCTTCCATCAGTTACTGGATAAAGGCTCTATGAAGACAGGGTACTCACTAATCTAGTTACTGGGGTGGGGTAGGCCAATTCAGTCACCCTCTCCACTACTGCTAATAGTCTAATCTGGGGTCATCCTTATGGATTCCTGGCAATTTCTCTAGCACCAGATTTCTCCTTTACCCACTAAGGTCTCCTTCTACCAATATAATCTCTTTCATTGCTCTCCTACTCTGTTCCTCTCCCAGCTCAACCATCCCATTCCTTCATGCTCTTATCCCTCATCCTCTACCCTCTATTACCCCATCTTACCCAGTATACTCATAGAGATGCCATCTGTATCCCCTTTCCAAGGCAATCAATGCATCCCTCTTAGGGTCCTCTTTATTTCCTAGTTTCTCTGGAGCTGTGGGTTGTAGGCTAATTATCCTTGCCTTATATCTAGTATCCATCCACTCATAAGTGAGTACATACCATGTTTGACTTTCTGAGTCTGGGTTACCTCACTCAGGATAATATTTTCTAGTTCCATCCTAGATCTATTTGCCTGCAAATTTCATGATATCATTCTTCTTTACAGCTGAGTACTACTCCATTGTGTACATGTACCACATTTCCTTTATCCATTCTTTGGTTGAGGGGCATCTAGGTTGTTTCCAGGTCCTGGCTATTATGAATAATGCTTCTATGGACATCATTGAGCAAGTGTCCTTGTGGTGTAATTGAGCATCCTTTGAGTCTATGCCCAAGAGTTGTGTCATTAGATCTTGAGGTAGATTGATTCCCAATTTTCTGAAAAACCAGAATACTGATTTCCAAAGTGGCTGTACAAGTTTGCACTCCTACCAGCAGTGGAGGAGTGTTCCCCTTGTTCCACACCATCTCCAATATAATCTGTCATTGGCGTTTTTGATCATTGCCATTCTGACAGGTGTAAGATGATATCTCAGAGTCATTTTGATTTGCATTTCTCTGTTGACTAAAGATGTTGAGCAATTCCTTAAATGTCTTTCGGCCATTTGAGATTCTTCTGTTGAGAATTCTCTGTTTAGTTCTGTAGCTCATTTTTTAATTGGCTTGTTTGGTATTTTGAGGTCTAGTTTCTTGAATTCTTTATATATTTTTGGAGATCAGCCTTCTATCAGATGTCAGGGTTGCTGGAGATCTTTTCCCATTCTGTAGGCTGTCATTTTGGGTGAGACATTTTTCTCAATTAGTAATTGATGGGAGAAGGCTCAGCCCATTCTGAGTGTTTCCATTCTGGGCTGGTAGTCCTGGGTTTTACAATAAAGCAGCCTGAGTAAGCCAGAGGAAGCAAGCCAGTAGGCAGCACCCTTCCATGACTTCTGTATCAGCTTCTTCCCCCCCGCCCCCGGGGTTCTTCTCTATTTGAGTTTCTGTCATAACTTTTTTCAATGATGTACAGTGCTATAGAAGTGTAGGTCAAATAAACTCTTTCCTCTCCAACTTGTTTTGTGGTTATGGTGTTTCATCACAACAATAAAAATCCTAATTAAGACAATTGGTCACTCTGATGTGTTCTGTTACACCGTTAGCCCAGCACATCTTGCAGGCAGGAGAGACTATAGGTCAAAGGTTTTCTGACTGGGTTAGTGTCCCTATTTCCCCTTCAGTAGCATGCAAAGTACCTTCCTATACCAAAAGGACTTGAATTTAGGGAGGAAAGCTCTATGTGGGGACTATCTTGTCCTCTCCACAATCAATGAGCTATATGAATGTTGTCCTTCACAATGGGGTCCCAATGTCAGTCTGTGGAGAGCAACTCTCTGTCCTAGCACTAGCCTGGGGTTGTTTGGGGATCTTCACAGGACCTGTCATCCAACAACTGAATGCAACCCAGTTCTGTCACTGGAAGACTTACCTGGCTATAAGAGATGGCCAATTGAGAATAGTATCCCCCATTATGAGGAGTTCTGATAAGGGTGGCCCACATAGGTCCAGGAAGATCCCAATCACACTGTACCCCAATTCTAGCCATCGCTTAGTGTAGTTGATAGAAGTACTAAATAGAATAGCAAAAGACAATTTCTATCTTCCCTCCATCCTGCCTTACTTCCTACCAGATACCTCCTTTCCCATCACCACCCACCTTCAGTCACCCAAAAAATCTATTCTACTTCCTCCTCCCAGGAAGATCCCTGTACCCCCACAGACCTCTTCACCTAACCTCTGTGGGTATGTGGATTGTATCTTAGTTATCAATTATTTAATATTTAATATTCATTTGTAAGTAGGCACAAACTGCATTGCTTTTTCTGTGTCTGGGTTATTTCACTCAAAATATTTTTTTCTAGTTCCATCCACTTGATTGTAAATTTCATGATGTCAATTTTCAACAGCTGAGTAATAGTCCATTGTGTAAATGTACCACATTTTGTTTATCCATTCTTCTGCTGAGTAACATTTATATTATTTCCAGTTTCTGGATGTTATTAATAAAGACATAATAAACATGGTTGAACAAATGTCCTTGTGGTAAGATAGAGCATCCTTTGTATATAAGCCTAAGAGTCATACAGCTGCATCTTGAGGTAGATCGATTCCCAGTGTTCTGAGGGACAGCCATACTGATTTCCATACTGGCTATACAAGTTTGCACTCCCACCAGAAATGGGGGAGTGCTCCCCTTGTTCCACTTGGCTAAGGATGTTAAACATTTCTATAAGTGATTCTCAGCCTTTTGCCATTCTTTGAGAATTCCATTACTTTACAGAAGCTTTTCAGTTTCATAAGATCCAATTTACTGAGTGTGAATTTTAGTGCTTGATGTTTTTCTCAAATAGTTGTCTCCTGTGGCAAAGTGTTCAAAACCATTTCCCACTTTCTCCTGTATAAGGTTCTGGGTATCTGGTGTTATTTTGAGGTATTTGACCTACTCAGACTTGAGTTTTGTATAGCATGATAATATGGATCTATTTGCATTCTTCAAAATGCAGACATCCAGTTTACCTGCAATATTTGTGGAAAATTCTGATTTTTTAAAAAATTTTATAATTTAATTTAATTTTACATATCAGCCCCAGATTCCCATGTCCTCCCTCCTCCTGCTCTCCCACCCTCTCCCCAGCCCACCCCCCATTCCCATCTCCTCCAGGGCAAGGACACCCCTAGGGTCTCCCAAACAGTTCAAGCCAATCAGCTCTCTCACTTATCCTGAGGGCCTGATCCAGTTGGGGGCTCCTCAGCTATTGGTTCATAGTTCATGTGTTTCCACTAGTTTGGCTATTTGTCCCTATGCTTTTTCCAATCATGGTCTCAACAATTGTTGCTCATACAATCCCTCCTCTTTCTTGCCAATTGGACTCCTGGAGCTCCACCTGGGGCCTGGCCGAGGATCTCTTCATCTGCTTCCCTCAGTCATTGGATGAGAGTTCTAGCATGACAGAGTGTTTGGCCATCCAATCACCAGAGTAAGTCAGTTTGGGCTTTCTTTCGACCATTGCCAATAGTCTATTGTGGAGGTATCTTTGTGAATTTCTGGGGACCTCTCTAGTACTTTGCTTCTTCTTTTTCCCATTGGGTATTAATTTATCATGGTCTCTTTTTCCTTGTTCTCCCCCTCTATTCTTGATCCAGCTGATATCTCCTACTCCCCTAAACTTTCTTTCCCTTGATCCTTGACCTTCATTACCCCCTCACATCCAGTTTGCTCATGTAGATCTCATCCATTTCTCTGTCATTGGGCAATCCCTGTGTCTTTCTTAGGGTCCTGATTTCTAAATAGCCTCCCTGGAGTTGTACAGCCACTTTGGAAATCAATGTGGTGCTTTCTTAGAAAACTGAGAATCAATCTCCCCCAAGACCCAGCTATACCACTCTTCATCATATACCCAAGGAATGCTCAATCATACCACAAGGGCACATGCTCAGCTATGTTCATAGCAGCATTGTTTGTATATAGGAGGGTTATTGATTATTCTGAGTTAATCTTATTTCTAACTACTTGGTGAAAAGTGTTTAGAATCTGTAGGAATTCCTTGGAAAATTTTCAAGTAACTGTGTCTACTATCATAACATTTTCAAATGAGGACATGTTGACTACTTCCTTTCCAATTTTTGTCCCCTTGATCTCCTCCAGCTGCCTTATTTCTCAGGCAAAAACATCAAGTACTATATTACATAGATATGGGGAGAGGGAAGAATTTCATATTATTCCTGATTTTAGTGGAATTGGTTTAATTTTCTCTTCATTTAATTTGATGTTGGATATAGGCTTGCTTTGCTGTAAATTTCCTTTATTATGTTTAGATATATTACTTGTATTCCTAGAACTTCTATCATGAAATGGTGTTAGATTTTTGATCGTGACTTTTTTTTCTTTCTGTTTGATATAAAGTGGATTATATTTACTGCTTTTGTATATTGATACTTCTTCCCATCTTTTGGTTAAAGTCTATGTGGTCATGGTGGATGACCTTTTTTATGTGTTCTTGGATTCAGTTTGCAAGTATTTTATTGAGTAATTGGGCATCTACGTTCATAAGGCAAATTGGCATGTAGTTCTCATTCTTTGTTGAGTCTTTACATAGTTTGGGTATCAAGATGACTATGGCCTCATCACACAAATTTGACAATGTTTCTTCTGTTTTTATTTTTGCAATAATTTGAGGAGATTTAGTGTGAAATCTTCTGTGAAACTTGAATAGAATACTGCCCTAAAACTGTCTGGCCCTGGGATTTTATTGATTCACAGACTTGTAATGACTTCTTCTATTTCACTAGGGATATATAGGTCAATTTAAATTGTTTTATCTGATCTTTATTTAATGTTAGTATTTGGCACCTATTGAGAAAAATTATCCATTTCTTTTTTATAATCCCATTTGGTAGAATGTAGGTTTTTAAAGTACGTCCTTATAATCTCTGGATTTCCTCTGTGTCTTTTGTTATGTCCTTTTTTCATTTGTGACTTTGTTAATTTGGATATTCTCTTTGTCTTTTAGTTATTTTGGATAAGGGATTTTCTATCTTGTCAATTTTCTCAAAGAACGACTCTTTGTTTCATTTATTCTTTGTATTCTTCTCTTTGTTTCTCTTTTATTGATTTCAGCACTCAGTTTGATTTTATCTTGCTGTGTATTCCTCTTGAGTGTGCTTAATTAGTTTTGTTCTAGAGCATTCTTGTGTGTTTTCATGTTAGTAGTATGTGACCTCTCCACTCTTTTGTAGGCAGTTAGTGCGATGTGAGTGGCTCTTACCACCACTTGCATGTGTCCCACTAGTTTGGTGGGTTGTGTGTTAATTTTCAGTGAATTCTAGAAAGTCTTGAATTTCTTTATTTCTGTCTTGACCCATTTTTTTTTTTTTTATTCAGCAGAAAGTTGTTCAGGTTCCATGAGCTTGTAAGCTTTCTGTTTTTGTTATTCTTGTTGATATCCAGCTTTAATCTGTGGCAGTCTGATAGGATGCAGGGAGTTACTTCAATTTTCTTGTATGTGTTGAGACTCACTTTGTGTCTAAGGATGTGGGCAATTTTATTAGATACCCAATGTCCTTCTTAGGTTCCATTTTCTAAAAATATCCTTTTCAACCCTCAGGAAATGTCTATGATTATTGTTGATGTGTGTTACTTGAATGCAGCAGGATAGCTCCTGCTTTTTCATCCATTCTGTTTATCTGTGTCTTTTATTGTGAAATTTTGTTGTCGTTAGTAGTGGTAGTGGTGGTGTGTGTCTTTGTGTGTGTGTGTGTGTGTGTGTGTGTGTGTGTGTGTGTGTGTATGTGTATTTGTGTATGTGTCTTTGTGTGTGTGTGTGTGTCTGTGTATGTGTATTTGTGTGTGTTTCTTTGATTTTGGTTTTGCTGGTTTGAGATTATTTATTTCTTGGGTTTTCATGTATGTAGTTAAGTTCCTTGGTTTAGAATTTTCCTTCTATAACATTCTTTAGGGCTGAATTTATAAGTAAATTTTTTATTTGAATTTATCATAGGATATCTTAATTTCTCTTTTCATTGTGAATGGAAGTTTTGCTGAGTATTGTATTCTGAGAATCTGTGGTCTGTTGGAGTATGCAGCACATCTGTCCAAGCCCTTCTGGCTTTTAGAGTCTCGACTGAGAAGTCAGGTGTAAATCTGATAGGTCTGCCTTTATATGTTGCTTGGTCTTTTTTCTTTCAGGTTTTAATATTCATTCTTTGATCCGTGTGTTCAGTATTTGTTTATTATTTGGCTAGGGGACTTTCTTTTCTGATGCAATTTATTTGGTGTTCTGTATGCTTCTTGTACCTTTATAGGAATCTCTTTCTCTGAGTTAGAATAATTTTCTTCTGTGATTTTGTTAAAAATATTTCATGGACCTTTGAGCTGTGATTTTCCTTCTTCCTCTATTCCTATTATTCGTAGGTTTGGTATAGTCACAGTGTGCCAGGTTTCCTGGATGTTTTGTGTCAGGGATTTTATAGATTTAATATTTTCTTTGACCATTGTATCCAATTATTCTATCATATCTTCAATGCCTAAGAGTCTTTCTTTCATCTCTTATACTCTGCAGCTGAATCTTGTTATTGCAATCCTGTTCGGATTCCTAAATTTTTCATTTCTGGAATTACCTCAGTTTTTTTTCCCTTAATACTTATATTTCTATTTTCAGGTCTTAAAATTTTAAGTTCATTTCCTTGAATTGTTTGTTTTTTCTTGGTTTTATCTAAAAGATTCATTCATTTCCTCTATTTGTTTGTTTGTGTTTACTTGGTTGTCTTTGAGGGATTTATTAATTTTTTTCAATTGTTTGTTTATGTTTTCCTGGATTTGGTTTTTTGTTTTTGTTTGTTTGTTTGTTTGTATTTCAAGACAGGCTTTTTCTTTGTGGCTTTGGAGCCTATCCTGGAACTCTCTCTGCAGACCAGGTTGGCCTTGAACTCACAGATATCCACCTGCTTCTGCTTCCCAAGTGCTGGGATTAAAGGCATGAGCCACCACCGCTCAGCATTCCTGGATTTGTTTAAGGGATTTTTTGTTCCTTTTTAAGAACATTTATTATCTTCATCTTGTTGGTTTAATGGTCTCTTCTTGTGCCTCAGCTATGTTGGAATGTTCAGGGCCTGCTGTGGTAAGACAGCCGGGCTCCAGTGGAGACTTATTGCTCTGACTGTTACTGATTGTGTTCTTACTCTGGAGTCTAGGCATCTGGATTTGTGGTGATTATAAGTCTAGGCTATAGTTTCTAGGCTTTCATCATTCCTTGGATTCTGTTTCCTGTCTGGATTTCTAGAGATTGTGTTGACTGTCTGTCACCTGTTACCTTAACCTGTTCTCCTGGTGTGTTCATGAGGAATGCTTGCTGGTGTGGGAGGCTGGAAGAAGTGGGGCCACTGGGAGAAGGTCTGTTGCAGTTCTAGGGATGACCCTGAGGATTGGGTCTGGGAAACAAGATAGTAGAAAAGGTCTTCAGGCAGGTTGCCTGGTCATCTGGCAGGTGTGGCCTGTGATTGTGTGTGGGGTGTCTGCCCAAGTTGAGGGCTGAGATATAGCAAAAAGCAGATTAGCAGAAGCTGAAATTCTGTCAGATCCACAGGATGCATAGATAGGAGGAGGGGTAGCTGTAGATTGTGTTCTGTTAAACCACTGTGGAAGACCCTAAGAACTGGGCCTGGGGAAAAGAGAGTGAGGAGATAGTCCAGAGGCAACTTAACTGGTCTTCTACTACTGTGCATATTTTTGTAGAACAAGGTGCTGGCCTCTCTGTGGTGTGATTATATCCTATATAAACTTGATTATAGTGCCAATATTTCAGATTTTGAGGAGTGTATATTACAGATTATTTTTTTTACTTCAAATTAATTCCTTCTTTGGTTCAATCCTCAAAAAATGTATTAAAGCCTTCATTCATTCTTGTGGCTTTGGAGAGGAAAGGCTCCATTTCATATAATATTGGCATCATGAATGTTAGTTTTTTCCATAAATAACATGCTAATAAAAAGAATCAGTAATATAAAAAGTAGATTAATTTAGAAAACCTTGACAAAGCCTATCAATAGATTTGTCAGGCAATATTCTGAAGTCAGACAGGAAAGGCATACCTTTTATATTTGAAGAAAAATTATGTTCATATTTTTTCATTAATGGCAAAATTGCAAGTTCATTAAGTATTTATGAGTCTTAAAATATAGCTTGCACAATAAGATTTTAAAGAGAGAAATACATGAATAACCTCAGCAAGATGTAACTTACTCTTAGAATATTGGTGAGTCAATTTCAATTTCAGCCTAGACACCAGATAATCAAATAACTTTGAAAGAATCTGCAAGGTTATAAAAAATGACTCCTCAGAGGTAACCAAGTAATTGTTCTTTTTCAGTGCCTATAAACCAATGTTTAACTTAATGTAGATTTTGAATATTTTTATATTATAAGTAATTTGAATTTAGTTTTTTAATTTAAAAGGGGAGTTAATGATTTAAAGTAAAATCTCTATATATGACAGAAAAATCTTTCATGTCAGAAAACTCTCACAATGTATTATTTGTACATAAAAAACTTATGTTAATGCTGAAGTAGGATGAATACCATTTGGTGACACTGAATATTTTCATAAGGATATTTTCTCACAGAACTTAAACCTTAAGTGTGTTTTATTACTTCTTGTAACTCTTGTAGTAATGTTTTCATTTCTAATATTTCAAATGACTCATAAAGTGAGTTCTGGTGACTTTTGGTGATTTAGTACCAAACACTGAAATACAGATTGGCAACTTAGCATAGTCAGAGCACCATCTGTGCAAACACAGCAAACCTTTTCCAAGAGGCTTTATGCTCTTTCTAAATGCATCAACTCTGTCAAATACATTATGTGCCATAGTTGTTTTCCAAGAGGTTTATAAAAAGGAAACTTATTTTTAAATTGCCATCATTAATATATCTCATGTAAACCAGTAACTGTGGACAGTTTGAAACTTCTGTAGATTTATCAAACTAGATAGTAAATGTTGGAAGTGAAGCAAATATAATTTCTTTGACTACTTGCTCAAGAATATCAACAAACTTGTCACTTACTCTTCTGCAGACAGTGTTGTTAGATAAGTAAATTACATTCAATTGTGTAACAAATTCATCTCTGATCATAACTCAAATAAGGTCTTTGACAACTGGCAACAGTAAATCTGCAGCGATTGTGTGAAGTATCATAGCTCTGGTGATTTTAAGTGCTATCAAATGTGAAACTTTGATAGATACTAATGGGATTATATCACTAGCAATCCACAGAACCTGTTTAATAGTCAAAGGAATTTATTTGGGAGTTAATCACAAGACATGATAGAGGTATTTGTCACAGTATTCTAGAATGGTGAGGCATGGTCCAATATGGTTCTCTGCCAAGCTCTGGTCCATACCAGCATCCAAAACCATGATGTAGTGAAGAGAGAGAGCATACATGCATCCCAGGTCTTAAGAGTTCCCCAGCGGCCACATCCCAGAGGCATGTACCTCAAGGCAGGTGGATCAGCTACCTACTACATCAGTAGGGGTATTGCTTCAGGGGCATGGCTCAAACAGCCACCCACTACAGGATGCTACATTTTGTTTGTGGTTCTTGCCATCAGTGTTAAGTGTGGCTTTCTTGAGCCTATCAGCTTTGCTTCTAAGATAGTTGGTATCTTTGGCAGCAAAGCTCAGATGCTTGCTGTCAAAATGGTGGTTTAGTTTGTTCAGCATTATAGATTCAGCTCATAAAACTTCACAACAAATAACACATTGGAGTTTTCCCATTACTAATGTAATTAATGAAGTAAAAACCTACTGTAAAAATTCTTCACCATATTTTCTTTTCTTTCTCCTTTACATGATCCATTGTCATAATATGGTATTCTAGTAAAATAATATATAATAATAGCTTTAGTAACACATAAGATGATACATGACATACTTCAGTCAATAGAGTTCACTAAAGTTTCCTATGACTTACCATTCTCTGTGCTGTTGTTTTTACATACCTCTAATTATCACAATGGGGGCATATTCACATCAACTATAGCTGAATATAAAAATACAGATCAGCATTCAGATTAAGTTCCTATGGTAAAGATTTTTTGCAGTAGTACATGATTTTACATTTACCCAGTAATTATAATTCTTGAAGTGTTTACCCTTGATAACATATTAGCTACTCTCTACTACACATGAGTGACTGAATAGCTTGAACTGTTGTGGAGGCACCCAGGCAGTGGGACCAGGACATTTCCCTAGTGCATGAGCTGGCTGTTTGGAACCTGGGGCTTATGCAGGGACATTTTGCTCAGCCTGGGAGGAGGGAACTGGACCTACCTGTACTTAATCTACCAGGTTGAACTGAATCCCCAGGTGAGTCTTTGCAGTGGAGGAGATGGAAATGGGAGGTGGGCTGGGGAGAAGGCAAAAGGTAGTGGGAGGGGAATCCATGGCTGATATGTAAAATTAAATTAAATTATAAAATAAAAAATTAAATTAAAAAAGAATAATGTAGAGGTAATAAAAATAAGAATAAAAGCAAAATGTTACTGTTTAAAAAAAAGATTTCCTATTTCAGATATGTTTAAGTTTATGTATACCTGACAACTTCCCATGAAACGTAATATGAAGAGGAGTGACGGAATACTAGGTATTGCAAATGCAAGAAAGGATTGGATCAGAATGATGGGAGAGAAGGAGGAGGGTCTGGGTATAGATAACAAAATGATAGATATATGAAAAATCACTATAAAATAATTAGTTTATAAAATAACACAGGACATATGTTTTAATTTTATTTTATAATTTAATTAAATTTTACATATCAGCCATGGATTCCCCTGTCCTCCCCCCTTCCGCTATGCCCCCCCCAATGGCTTCCCCCCAGGCCATCCCCCATTCCAACCTCCTCCAAGGCAAAGAACCCCTATGGATTCAGCTCAAACTGGTAGATTCAGTCCAGGCAGGTCCAGTCCCTTCCTCTCAGGCTGAGCAAAGTGTGCATAGCCCCAGGTTCCAAACAGCCAGCTCATGCACTGAGGACAGGTCCTGGTCCCACTGCCTAGGTGTCTCCCAAACAGTTCAAGCTAATCAACTCTCACTTATCCTGGGGGTCTGATCTAGTTGGGGGCTCCTCAGCTATTGTTTCATAGTTCATGTGTTTCCATTAGTTTGGCTATTTGTCCCTGTGCTTTTTCCAATCATGGTCTCAACAATTGTTGCTCATACAATCCCTCCTCTTTCTTGCCAATTGGACTCTTGAAGCTCCACCTGGGGCCTGGCCGAGGATCTCTGCATCTGCTTCCCTCAGTCATTGGATGAGAGTTCTAGCACAACAGTTAGGGTGTTTGGCTATCTTATCACCAGAGAACGTCAGTTCAGGTTTTCAGTGGAGGTATCTTTGTGGATTTCTGGGGACCTCTCTAGGACATTGCTTATTCCTGTTCTCATGTGGTCATCATTTATCATGGTCTATTATTCCTTGTTCTCTCTTTCTGTTCTTGATCCAGTGGGGATCTCCTGCTCCCCTAAGCTCTCTCTCCCTTGATCCTTGCCCTGCATTATCCCCACTCATGTCTGGGTTGTTCATGTAGATCTCATCCATTTGTTTGTCATTGGGTGATCCCTGTGTCTTTCTTAGGGTCCTGATTTCTAGGTAGCCTCCCTGGAGTTGTGAGTAGCAGTCTAGTCATCTTTGTTTTATATCTAGTATCCTACTATGAGTGAGTACATACCATGTTTGTCTTTCTGAGTCTGGGTTACCTCACTCAGGATGATTTTTTCTAGACCCATCCATTTGTCTGCAAACCTCATGATGTCATTGTTTTTCTCTGCTGAGTAGTACTCCATTGTGTATATGTACCACATTTTCTTTATCCATTCTTCAGTTGAAGGGCATCTAGGTTGTTTCCAGGTTCTGGCTATTACAAACAAAGCTGATACGAACATAGCTGAGCAAATGCCCTTGTGGTATGATTGAGCATTCCTTGGGTATATGCCCAAGAGTGGTATATCTGGGTCTTGGGGGAGATGGATTCCCAACTTTCTAAGGAAACGCCATATTGATTTCCAAAGTGGCTGTAAAAGATTGCATTCCCACCAGCAGTGGAGGAGAGTTCCCCTTGCTCCACATCCTCTCCAGCATAAGCTGTCTTCTGTGTTTTTGATCTTAGCCATTCTGACAGGTGTAAGGTGGTATCTCAGAGTCATTTTGATTTGCATTTGCCAGATAATTAGGGATGTTGAGCAATTCCTTAAATGCCTTTCAGCCATTTGAACTTCCACTGCTGAGAATTCTCTGTCTAGTTCTACAGCCCACTTCTTAAGTGGACTGTTGGGCATTTTGATGTCTAATTTCTTGAGTTCTTTATATATTCTGGATATCAGCCCTCTGTCAGATGTGGGGTTGGTGAAGACCTTTTCCCATTCTGTAGGCTGTCGCTTTGTCATGTTGACTGTGTCCTTCTCTCTACAAAAGCTTCTCGGTTTCAAGAGGTCCCGTTGATTGATTGTTTCTCTCAGTGTCTGCTACTGGTGTTATATTAGGAAATGATCTCCTATGCCAATGCTTTCAAAACTACTTCCTACTTTCTCTTCTGTCAGGTTCACAGTAACTGGATTTATGTTGAGGTCTTTGATCCACTCGGACTTATGTGTTGTGCACAGTGACAGATATGGATCTATTTGCAGCCTTCTATACATTGACATCCAGTTATGCCAGTACCATTTGTTGAAGATGCTTTCTTTTTTCCATTGTACATTTTTGGCTTCTTTGTCAAAAATTATATGTTCATAGGTGTGTAGATTAATGTCAGGGTCTTCAATTTGATTCCATTGGTCCACATGTCGGTTTTTATGCCAGTACCAAGCTGTTTTTTATTACTATAGCTCTATAGTAGAGCTTGAGGTCAGGGATCATGATGCCTCAGGAGGTTGTTTTATTGTACAGGATTCTTTTGACTATCCTGGGTTTTTTGTTTTTCCATATGAAGTTGAGTATTATTCTTTCCAGGTTTGTGAAGAATTGTGTTGGGATTTTGATAGGGATTGCACTGAATCTGTAGATTGCTTTTGGTAAGATTGCCACTTTTACTATGTTAATCCTGCCTATCCATGAACATGGGAGAGCTTTCCATTTTCTGACATCTTCATTTTCTTTTCCCAGGGACTTAAAGTTATTGTCATACAGGTCCTTCACTTGCTTAGTTAGAGTTACCCCAAGATATTTTATAGCATTTGTGGCTATTAAAAATGGTGATGTATTTCTGATTTCCTTCTCAGCCTGTTTGTCAATTGTATACAGGAGAGTTACTGATTTTCTTGTGTTGATTTGGTATCCTGCTGTGTTGCTGAAGGTGTTTATAAGCTGTATCAGTTCCTTGGTTGAATTTTTGGGGTCACTCATGTATACTGTCATGTCATCTGCAAATAGTGAAAGCTTGACTTCTTCCTTTCCAATTTGTATCCCCTTAATCTCCTTATGTTGTCTTATTGCTCTGGCTAGAACTTCAAGTACTATATTGAATAAGTATGAAGAGAATGGACAGCCTTGCCTTGTTCCTGATTTTAGTGGAATTGCTTTGAGTTTCTCTCCATTTAATTTGATGTTGGCTGTTGGCTTGCTGTAAATTGCCTTTATTATGTTTATGTATGTTCCCTGTATTCCTGATTGCTCCAAGACCTTTATCATGAAGGGGTGTTCAATTTTGTCAAATGCCTTTTCTGCATCTAGTGAGATGATCATGTGGTTTTTTTCTTTGAGTTTGTTTATATGGTGTATTCCATTGATGAATTTTCATATGTTGAACCACCCTTGCATCCCTGTGATGAAGCCTACTTGATCATGGTGGATAATTGTTTTGATGTGTTCTTGAAGTCTGTTGGCCAGTATTTTATTGAGTATTTTTGCCTCAATGTTCATGAGGGAGATTGGTCTGTAGTTCTCTTTCTTTGCTGCATCTTTGTTTGGTTTAGGAATCAGGGTAATTGTAGCCTCATAGAAGGAGTTTGGTAATGTTCCTTCTGCTTCTATTGTGTGGAACAATTTAAAGGGTTTTGGTATTAACTCTTCTTTGAAGATCTGGTAGAATTCTGGGCTGAAACCATCTGGTCCTAGGCTTTTTTGTTGGGAGATTTTAATGACCATTTCTATTTCCTTAGGGGTTATTGGACTATTTAAATAGTTTATCTGGTCTTAATTTAACTTAGGTATGTGGTAACTACCCAGAAAAGTATCCATTTCTTTTAGATTTTCCAGTTTTGTGGAGTAGAGGTTTTTGAAGTATGACCTGATGATTCTCTGGATGTCCTCATTGTCTGTTGTTACTTCCCCCTTTTCATTTCTGATTTTGTTAATTTGGATGTGCTCTCTTTGTCTTTTGGTTAGTTTGTATAAGGGCTTCTCTATCTTGTTGATTTTTCTCAAAGAACCAACTCTCTGTTTCATTAGTATTTTGTATTGTTCTCTTTGTTTCTATTTTATTGATTTCAGCTCTCAATTTGATAATTTCCTGGCATCTGTTCCTCCTGGGAGACTTTGCTTCTTCCTGTTCTAGAGCTATCAGGTGTGCTGTTAAGTCACTAGTATGAGATTTCTCCAGCTTCTTTATGTGGGCATTCAGTGCTATGAATTTCCCTCTTAGCACTGCTTTCAAAGTGTCCCATAAGTTTGGGTATGTGGTATATTTATTTTTGTTGATCTCTAGGAAGTCTTTAATTTCTTTCTTTATTTCTTCCTTAACCCATTGATGATTCAGTTGAGCATTATTCAGTTTCCATGAGATTGTAAGTTTTCTGTATTTTTTGTTGTTGTTGAAATCTAACTTTAAACATTATAGTCTGATAGAATGCAGGAGGTTATTCCAATTGTTTTGTATCTGTTGAGATCTGATTTGTGGCCAAGTATGTGGTTGATTTTAGAGAAGGTTGTTGAGAAGAAGGTGTATTCTTTTGTGTTAGGATGGAATGTTCTGTAGATATTAAGTGCATTTGAGTCATAACATCAGTTAAGTCATTTATTTCTCTGTTAAGTTTTGATTTGGCAGATCTGTCCAGTGGTGAAAGTGGAATGTTGAATTCTCCAACTATTAATGTGTGGGGATTTATATGTGATTTAAGCTTTAGTCATGTTTCTTTTACCTATGTGGGTGCCTTTGTGTTTGGAGCATAAATGTTCAGAATTGAAACTTCATCTTGGTGGATCTTTCCTGCGATGAGTATGTAATGTCCTTTTTGATCTCTTTTGATTGATTTTAGTTTGAAGTCTATTTTGCTGGATATTAGGATGGCTACACCCACTTGCTTCTTAAGACCATTTGATTAGAAAGTCTTTTCCCAGCCTTTTATTGTTAGGTAGTGTCTGTCTTTCAATTTGAGGTGTGTTTCTTGTATGCAGCAGAAAGATGTGTCCTGCTTTTGAATCAGTTCTATTAGCCTGTGTCTTTTTATAGGTGAATTAAGTCCATTGATATTAAATGATATTAATGACCAGTGATTGTTCATTCCTGTTATTTTCTTTTTCTTTTCTTCTTCTTCTTCTTCTTCTTCTTCTTCTTCTTCTTCTTCTTCTTCTTCTTCTTCTTTTTTTTTTTGGTGGTAGTATTGTGTACTTCTCTTCTTTGGGGTTTACTACTGTGGTGCTATCTATTGCCTGTGTTTTTGAGGGTGTATCTCATTTCTTTAGGTTGGAATTTTCTTTCTACTGCTTTCTGTAGGGACGGGTTTGTGGATAAGTATTGTTTACATCTGGCTTTGTCTTGGAATGTCTTGTTCACTCCGTCTATGATGATTGGAATTTTTCCTGGGTATATTAGTCTAAGCTGGCATGCATGGTCTCTTAGTGTCTGCATTATATCTGTCCAGGTCCTTCTGGCTTTCAAAGTCTACATTGAGAAATTGGGTGTTTTTCTGATGGGTTTTCCTTTATAAGTCACTTGGCCCTTTTCCTTTTGCAGCCCTTAATATTATTTCTTCATTCTGTACATTTAGTTGTTTAATTATTATGTGGCGAGGGGACTTTTTGGGGAGTCTAGTCTGTTTGGTGTTCTATAGGCTTCTTGTATCTTCATAGGCATTTCCTTCTTTAAGTTGGGAAAGTTTTCTTCTATGATCTTGTTAAATATATTTTCTGTGACTTTGAGTTGGTATTCTTCTCCTTCC
This sequence comes from Onychomys torridus, assembly GCF_903995425.1. Classification (NCBI taxonomy): domain Eukaryota; kingdom Metazoa; phylum Chordata; class Mammalia; order Rodentia; family Cricetidae; genus Onychomys; species Onychomys torridus. Next base: position 60,821,046 of record NC_050459.1, on the reverse strand, counting down.
TCTATCCCTATTATTTGTAGGTTTGGTTTTTGGTCTTTCATGGTGTCCCAAATTTCTTGGACATTTTGGGTCATGACTTTGTTGGTTTTAGTGTTTTCTTTGACTGATGAATCTATTTCTTCTATCGTATCTTCAACACAAGAGATCCTCTCTTCCATCTCTTGCATTCTGATGGTTATACTTGCATCTGAAGTTCCTGTTCCTTTTCTCAGATTTTCTATTTCCAGCATTCCCTCTGTTTGTGTCTTCATCATTTTTCTATTTCCCTTTTCAGGTCTTGGACTGTTTCCTTCATCTGTTTCATTGCTTTCTCATGATTTTCTTTCAGGGACTTATTGTTTTCTTCTGCTTTATTTGTCCTTTCCTCTAGTTTTTTATAGTGTTCTTCCCATTTTTGTTTGTCTGTTCCTCCACTTTATTTTTGATTTGATGTCCAGTCCAACTACACTTCGCATATTTGGAGAAAATACTTCATTATCTATCCTCTCTTGGTGAGCCCAAAGTTTTGTACCTAATTTATCTTCTATAATATTGAAGGAAAACTACAACTATAACTATCTAGTCTTCAACTCCATCAAAGACCACAGAAGGATATAATATTACCTGAGTAAACAGGAAATGCAGCACAAGCTACTTCTAAGCCTATAGAAATGACAGACATCTGGCTGCCTAGTCAGTCATCCAAGATCCCTATGCAACATTGGGGCATCCAATCTTCAGCCTACAGACATAGAATATCTGACAGATTCTTCTGTGAAGCAGGCATTTTGAAAGACTGTCCTGCCTTATCTTGGCAAAGCTCACCAGTCCCCCAAACAATGACTAACATCCATAACCCACTGAATGATCAAAAACTGCATTCCACATCTTTTGAAAAAGAGAGAATTGTGCTCTCTAGACAGATTCCTGTTGTCTGGGTGCATTGGAAACTTCAGGGGACCCTGAGGAAATTAGAATAATGGTTAAGTACTGACTAGAATAATATGTGAGACTGGACCATCACAGACAGCAATCTTGAAGCTGTTCTGGATGCAGAACTCTGAGGAAACTGTAACAGGAGCACTCTGAGAGGCTGTATTATATGGGCCACCCATTTTCATTAATGTCTGGTCCCCCTGCTCTGAAAACACATAAACTTTCACAGGTAACATACATATCTGCATTGACACAAGTATGGACTGTGCATTGTGAACAACAGGCCAGCCAAAGGTTATTTTCTGTTCTATATTTGAGCAGGTAAAATATATGTCACCTGTCTTATAGTTATTTCTGGTTTATTTCTTTATGTCTGTAACTAGGATTTTCAGGGGGTCAAATCTGATCTCTATCAACCTTGAATGAATCCACATTCTTTTAGTTCCTATGGAAACAAAAGCACAATCTCTTCCCTAAAGCAATACATTTTTTGAGTTCCATTTTAAAGTTTATGCATTCTTAAAGCATCTAAGTTGGCTATGTCTCTCAGCAGCTGTCATTTGTTTATCAGCACTAAAAAAAAATTCAAAGTTAGAACAATAGCATAGAAGATCCAGACTCCCTGTATATTTCCATCTCTACATGGCTTGTTCTTTTTTATTATTACTTTACTCTTTTTTAAGACTTTACTGTATTATTTTTTAACTATTTTTACAACTGTCTATACTCTTTTTCTTTCTTAAGCCTGTGCACATTGTTAAACACACTGTAACCTATTTAGAGGGTTTTTTTTTTTCATTTTAACCTGTTTTACTATGTATCTGCAACCTTTTATGTCTGCATGAGCTAAATCTTAAACTACCATGCAGCTTAACTCATGGAGTGCAGGTAACTGGCTCTGCCCACCTCAGTTCCCTGAGAGACTAGCTTCATTGTGGAGATACCAACTGGAGCCATGTTTACTGCCCCAGGTCTCAGGAGTTTCTGTGTCTGTGCTGCTGTATGTGTTTCTACCCAGTCTTATGCTACCAAGCAACATCCTGCCCACCAATGCTCATAAACCCCATTCAAGTGCTTTGTATCAGGGTCTCTCTTAAAAGAACCATGCCTCTGTGCTGTGTGCCACTAACACAAAGCCTACCTGAAAGACCATGGTCAACAGGAAGCTGCATGTGATTCTGTGTTCTGAACTTTTTTTTAAAGCTTTTTTGGGCCTTATGTGGATATATGTGGCCAGATGTTTGGTGTCATATATAGGCAGACTATTCTCTCCCACCTGCCAGCTTCCAAATAACCACATGGAGTCTTTTTCTTAACTATGAAAGTTTGGCCAATAGGTTTGTTTCTAACTAGCTCTTATTACTTAAATTAGCTCATGTCTATTAATTTACTCTCTGACACATGGCTTTGTTACCTTTATTCTGTACTGCACATGTTACTTTCCTGCTTCCTCCATGTCTGGCCTATGACTCCAAATTCTTCATCCCAGCATTCTTTCTGATCAAAAAATTCTGCCTAGCTACTGGCTGCTCAGCTTTTTGTTAAACCAATGTAAGTAACCTTTCTTCACAGTGTAGAAAAGGATTATTCTCCAACATGAGCCTTTTAGGTTTGCATGTCAGTTTGACTTCTGATGCCACTCTCTGTTTTCTAATCATCCAATATATGAATATTGACAGCTACACAGACCTTCTACCCAGCATTGCACAACTCTTCCGTGCACTACTTTACTTGATGTAGTGTGTTCTCTAAAGGCACAGGATAAATAAATCCTATAATCCTTAAGATGTCTATGATATTTACTTGGTGACAGTAATAAGGTAGGAACTAATAGTAAAAATGTGGAGTTGGGTTATTGCTGTGGTGAACTTATTGTAAAAGGATAGAATTAGTTGGAATGGGGAATGTAGGAAACTTTGGAGAGGGAGACAAAGGAGGCTTTACATAATTTAGAAAGAGAAGAATAGAATATCTTGATGGATAATTGGAAAAAGAAAAAATAGGAATGAATATAGAGAGACTGGGCACTTCATATGGCATTCTATTAGGAATTGGATTGTAGGACAATTGCATTTAATTCTGAAAAAGAGTACAGATCCATACTGACTGGTATGTTATGTGAAGCTAAGAGGTAACTAAGGTTGATGGTAATAGTCTATGTTGTTTGGGGAGTCTGTTGGACTACCTTATCAATAACTCACATGAAAATTTGGGACTGTAAAATAAAACCAGTTGTCAAAATGCAGAAGTCAAATAATCCTGCAGGTGTGTCTAAAGTACAACTCCTGTTCCTAAGGATCAGGAAGCATCAAGGTAGAGATTACTAAAAGTTTTAGATTCAGGAAAAAATTAAAAGGTCTACAAAGAGAAGATATGAAATAATGATATACTTAGACCCCACCAGCAGACAAATAGGTTTGGAAATTAGTTGGGTCAATTGTGTTTCCAAATGAGCAACAAATATTGGTTAACATGGTTAGATTATTGGGAAAACTTAAATGTGGCAACATTTCTGAGAAACTATGAAATATAATTCCTTATTTAATATCATTAGGAAAAAGTGATGTTGTTCATGAAATGTTTGAATAGCCGTGGAGGAAGTTAGAATATATAGAAGTGGCAGAAAATCTAATTATTCTACTGAAAATAGGTTTCAACAATTCAACTACGTAACACTTCAAGAAGTTAAATATGTTTCAAAGGGAATCAACTAACCTATATAAGATTCAAAGGAGTGAGGGTTATAAGGGCAAGATATGTGTTTTACCTTTGAGGGTTACTATAAGTATATTTTTAAAAAACACATTCAGTTTGTAACATTTATTAGCATTCCAAGTATCTGGAAAAACACAAGGGTGGAATTAAATAAAGTTTTAAATATTAAAGTTTGAGTATATCCTAACTTATTTTCCAAATGAAGACACAATGCCTAAGTTTAAACTTTCTTCCTATAGACTCTCTTCAAAGCACTAACAAAATCCCTGTTCCTCAGGCTATAGATGAAGGGATTCAGCATAGGGGTGATGACAGTGTACATTAATGTGGCCATGATGCCATTGCTGGGAGAGTGTGACACAGCTGAACCAAGATACTCCCAAATGCCTGTTCCATAAAATAAGCAGACAACAGACAGGTGAGACCCACAGGTAGAGAAGGCTTTATACTGTCCACCTGATGAAGAGATCTTCATAATGGACGAAAATATTTTGTAGTAGGAAAAAAAGATTCCTGACACTGGAAGAAAACCAAATATAGCACCAACAAAATATGTCACTAAGTTTTTGGTAAAAGTATCAGAACAGGAAATATTAAGAACTTGAGAAGGATGACAAAAGAAATTAGAAATTTCTATGCTATTAAAGTAGGAAGGTTGTAAGATAATCAAGTTGTGGACCTGGGAGTCAACAACGCTAATGAAGTAAGATACCAAAACTAAGAAAACACAGAAGCGAGGTTTCATAATGACTGGATAATGCAGGGGATGACAGATGGCCACATACCTGTCATAGGCCATGGCAGTCAGAAGCATGTCATCCATAACTAAAAACAGTATAAAAAGGGACATCTGTGTCAGGCAGCCTACACAAGTGATGACTTCACTGTGTGTCTGAATGTTCACAATCAACTTTGGGATTGTGGTAGAAATAAAACAGATGTCAACAAAGGAGAGGTTGGCCAGGAAAAAGTACATAGGTGTATGGAGGTGGGAGTCGCTAGTGACAGCCAGGATGATGAGCAGGTTCCCAAGCACTGTGACCAGGTATATGGACAGGAACAGTCCAAAGAGGATGGGCTGCAGGTCTGGATCTTCTGAGAGACTCATGAGATGGAATTCTGAATCACATGTTATGTTTTGACTTTTTATAATCCTTGGTTGCCTTTTAAAATAGTTGAGAAGTAAACACAAATCAGGCTTCCAACAATATATAGATAGTTTCAGTTCAAGCATCTGTAAGTCAATGGTTCATACTATGTTCAGAATATACATTAATATTTCTGAGCTACAATAATCTCACCTCTGAAACTATAATTGTTTTCATTTGTATCCAACTCTCTATCCACATCTTTAAATATAAGACACTGGACAGATGTTGGAAAGCTAAAGACCCTTAGTTTTAACATTTCTATGATCATAGCAAAATGCAAACTATTCAAAATACAGACTTAAGTATTATCATTAATCTTTGATGAAGTAGAAAATTAGTTGAATTAATCTATAGGCATTATATGTTGTCAGGTAACCCAATTTCAGAAAGAAGACAGCATCACACATTCTCCTTTTTATATGGATATAGCCTACAAAGTATATGTGTATATATTTTAAAAGGTGTAATTGTAGCTAAAATCTGTAGTTCTAGAAAGAAGACCAAAAGTGGGAAATAATATATGAGGTAAAAGGATAGAGAGTAGGCAAAAGGACATGTGGCATAAACAGCAACAGAATATTGTCTGGGAAGCTGCAGGAGAAACAAAGTTAGCAGAGCTTGAGGAGATGATGGAAATAATAACCATGAAACATGCTTTGAGTGTGCTACAAGGCTGTTATTTGTTGACTGAGAAAGATTTTAAAAATAATTTACATATTTTATTTGTTCTAAGAAAATTATATAAGCTCACTGGCACTTGCTTCTTCCCCTCTACCTCATTTACCTCATAAATTTTTCAAGACACACTTTTGATCTACAGTCCATGCTCGCCTAGAAGTATGAATACCAAATATTTAACATATTTTCTGTAAAGTGTCATAATTACATTAAAACATGGTTGTAAGTCTTTCAGTGAAGTACTTTTGCTTAGGTAAAACAGTTTAAGGAACAGATATTACCTGTGCCATACCTCATATAGGTAGTGGGGTTTGTATTATAAAAAAATTCTTTGAAAGTTTTTGTGCCTGTCAATGTCACATGAGTGAGGATTTTAAAATAAGACATAGGTTGTTAGTAGACATTGTCTGGTGTTGAACAATACATGACTCCAGAATGTTACTAGAAGTAATCAACATTTGTTTTCTGGATTGTAGAAAATCATTGTATATCTCATTCATGAGATGTAACAACATAACATACCTAAGATCTTAACTATTGGATTTTGATAACAAAACAAGAAATGCCATTCTAATAGTAAGGAAGTAATAGTTCCATTAAGCTCCCACAGAGGACATATTGTCATAGGATTAGAGGCATAGCATAAATGTTTTCATCCTACTTTAGAGATCCCATGCTGATTAGAATATGTCTAACCTTTCTATCTCTTTCACCAGTGGAAACAGTAAGAATAAAAGCCACTTGGATAGCATGTGTGGCGAATAAGAGAAACCTGGGATTTAATAAATAGTGATCATTGCTGGAGACTGGAAAAATAAAGATAGTGATAGCTATAAAAACCCCAACTTTATAGAGACCACAGTTTAAATGAGCTAAAACATGGAAGGAAATGTTGTTTGTTTAGGCCTGAGCACCCCACAGACTTGTATCCTATGTACTTTGACCAGTCATGATTTTCTTATTAACCACTACCAACTGTAAAAGAAGCTTTTTTGATGATTTTTGAGAACTGAACTAATTCATGAGTATTTAGGTATTCATTTTAATCCAGCACATATTTAGGCTCTTGATTCTCCAATGGATTATCCTACACTCATCCTCACACTGGCAGCACTAAGTAGACTGAGAAGTTTGAAAAGTGCATGAAGTGGGTATGGGAATGACATGGATGTTTGGGAAGGAACTGAAGGGTAGGGAAAGGGAATGGAATTGATAAAAACACAGTTATATATGCATATATAATACTTTCAACAAAAAATATAAAGTGTAGCTTAAAAATGTGTTTCCATTTTCTTGCATTGTACCTTAATGTCTCCTTTTCCTTTTTCCTCTAAGCAAAATTCTAGTTTTTTAGTAACTGATGAGTGTGTATGTAATTAGATTAAAAATAATTGCTAGATGCCCAGGTTATAAACACAATCATTGGCTATTTGGATTCCATGAAATATTCCTGAAAAGATGAAAGTAAAGACAGGAGAGGACTGTGCTGAAGCCACAGAGATTACACACCTGTGGGAAGGACAGTTTCTATTGTGGTGTCCCATCTGTTCTAATCATTTTAGTGGCTCTTTCCTATAGGACAAAAAATTGTTAGTGGATCTAATAATATACTAAACTAAACTGCCATGCCTATCTCTAAAACATTGATTAGATCTTAAAACCCTTCAGATTGTATCTGGTGTATTCTGTAAGTGTGATTAGTAGCTTAAGTATTAATCTAGTCCAGAACTGATAGTGTATATCTATTCAAGATTTTTTTTTCTTTTTCAGAGCTGAGGACTGAACCCAGGGCCTTGCACTTGCTAGGCAAGTGCTCTACCACTGAGCTGAATCCCCAACCCCCTGTTCGAGATTTTTTTATGCTGATATAATGATAAATAAGATGTGAAAAAGCTGCACAGACATCCTAAAATGGTGAGAACAAGTGTGCATAACTGTAACCTTATTGCTCTTTCTGTGATCTGTGAGTGACTTTCCTGTCATGTCTGTGCTGGTGTGAGTCTTTGCCTTCTTTGGAGATCTGAGAAGATATTCAGCAAAAATAGAGTAGAAATCAAGGAATCTCTTTTCATAGTAAAATTGCAGTGACTATTTTAGTCTTCAAGGGACCTGAAAATATCCCCCTGGTATAAGATCCTGTTTTCAAAAAGAGACAAGCCAGTGTAAAGATTTTTCATCCATTTTTATTATAATAAAACTACTTGAGATAGGAGAATGCAAATATAAAACAACCTCAATTGTGAGGACTATAATTATATTATTTCTTAATGTACCTAGAGTAGTTAAAACTACTATAATTCTTTATGTTCTGTAACTCCATAGTAATGTGGCTACTTTTCACTACTGGAAAATTAAGCCCATAGAATGAAGAACAATTATAGTTTATGACCTCACTTAAGATCCAGTACAAAGTTGTATTAAAGTGACTCTGGTCTTCTTACAGAACCATTTGTACTGCTTAACAAATGGTTCAGAAAAATCTTATTTTCTCTTGCTGTGGGTTAAACATCTAGGGGAAGTAGAATATTGTAGGCACAATGAAATTTCTCAGTAAGTTTCATTTACCTCACCACACTAAAAACAGAAACATGAAATTCCTCATAATTATAGTTGTTTCATATTGGCATTCTCCTACCCATGAGGCTCATGATGACAAATCAATAGTTATCATAGTTCTACTAATACAAAAATCTCTATTAGCACTTACTGGATTGGGCTTCTTCCTTGATGGGCCGTAACAATGAAGTGCAGATATGAAGATTCCTCCATTTACTGTGCCCAGTGACTCGTCAATCTCTGACCGAAAGATGGATATGATTCCAAATAGGTATTTCTCAATGCAGAGCGCTGTAGCTGAAGAGACACAGATATTCATAACTAATGAGCTACTGAGCAGAATGACTAGCAAGGCTAGTTATTGTCTTTCTATGGCCCATAAAATCCCATTCAAACCTCATTACCCAAATTGGTCAGTGTTCTCCCAGTCTCTAGGGAGTAGCTGCAATTAATGAAGGAAGAAGGAGAAAATATTTTTTCACATAGGATTTGGATTATTCCTCTATTTGGGTGTTATTCACTATATGTATATATATTCAACAATATATAGGCCCACATGTATAGACATATTTGAAAGTCTCACTTGATATTATTATATTTCAGTAGGATAAAGCATAGTTTTAAACACTTAGCACTTTCATCACAGAGACTCACCTCAATGACATCAATCAAATTCTAACTTCCTTGAAGCAATCAACATTAGACAACTCCAGAAACTGTCTGTTTTTTTCCCAAATAGAAAATATATACTCCATTTTAGAATCTACATTCTCTCTAATATCCAGTTATGGACATTATCATTTCACTATTAATAGGATGGGGAAATTAAACAATGAGAAACCAAAAATAATGTGATCAAAATGTTTTCATTTGCATTTAATTTACACCTGTTAAATTAATTCACTCTGTTGTCAATTTTTTTTTTATTTTTTAAGATTAATGTATAATTACATAATTCCCCCTTATCCTTCCTCCTTCCAAGCTACCTAATATACCTCTCCCTCCTTTTTTCATATTTGTTGCCCCTATTTTCATTAACTGTTGATATGTATGTATGTATGTATGTATGTATCTATCTATCTATCTATCTATCTATCTATCTATCTTTCTGTCTATGTATAATTACATTAAATGAGTTACATTCAATTTATGAGCTTTCTCCTGGAACTGTTAGATAGGAAAATGTACTCGTGTATAGATAATATAATACAAAGTACTCAGATTTCATAAACAATAGTATGATACTCTATGAAATATATGATTTGATATAATTTAGTATTAGTGATATAACATAAGCATTGATAGTAGATAGTCTTAATTATGATAATGGTTACTACACATCTAAGTTCAACAAATATTTTCGATTTTTAATTTATCTTGAATTTCTCACTTGTGTGATATGTCATAGCATGATAATTTTGGAAGGAATGCCCAAAAAGTAAATGTCAAACAAAATCATGGCCTCATGGAATTGATATCACATAAAACAGATCATTTGATGCTGGGTGGTGGTGGTGGCGCACCCCTGTAATCCCAGCACTTGGGAGACAGAGGCAGGTGGATCTCTGTGAGTTTGAGGCCAGCCTGGTCTACAGAGCTAGTCCCAGCACAGGCTCCAAAGCTACAGAGAAACCCTGTCTCAAAAAACCAAAAAAAAAAAAACAACAAAAAAAAAAACCCAGAACATTTGAAGTTACTGTGTTTCACTGAGAGACAAATGCACTTGTCGGTGAAAACTAGGGCATTTCAGGAACAATAGGTGCATACTGTATGCTCCTATGGACCAATAGCTGTGGAGCCTCCACTGGACTAGACTAGGTCCTCTGCATAGGCCAGACATTGTGTAGCTTGACCTGCTTAAGTGGTTTCCTGGCAGTGGGATCAGGATACATCTCTGGTGCATGAGCAGGTTTTTTAGAGCCCACGACCTATGGTGGGACGCCTTACACAGCCTTGGTGCAAGGGGAGGGGCTTTGACCTACCTCATCTGAATGTACCAGGCCCTGCTGACTCCCCATGCAAGGTCTTGCATTGGAGGAGGTGAGAATGGGGGATGGGTTGGGGGGAAGGCTAAGGGGTGGGAGGAAGGAAGAGAGGGAGATCTGTGCTTGATTATACAAAATGAATAGAAAATTTCTTAATAAGAAAAAAAGAAAAAAAGGCATTAGCACAGCAGAAGGATGGATCACATTTTGTATCCATTCTGTTAGCCTGTGTCTTTTCATAGAAAAATTGAGTCCACTGACATTAAAGGACATTAATTTCCAATGATTGTTAATTCCTATCATTTTTTCTTGGTTGTGTGGTGGTAGTATTTGGATTTGTTGGTGTGGGATTATCTATTACCTGTATTTTCATGGGTGCATCTAATTTTTTTTCTTTAATTTTATTATTTTATTTATTTATTTATTTATTTATTTATTTATTTTCTATTACTAGCTTGATACAGTATAAATTCTTATCTTAACAATGAAATGTTTCATTGAGGCTTGCTCAGTAATTGAGCAAAACCAAAATTTATTATAAGGCACCCTAATCCTAGGGTCCCCCCTGTTATATATATATAGCCTCCATGGTTCTGTGGGTTGCAGTCTGACTGTTCTTTGCTTTATACTAGAATCCACTTATGAGTGAGTACATACCATGGTTGTACCTTTGGGTTTGGGCTACCTCACTCAGGATCATTTTTTCTAGTTCCATCCATTTGCCTGCAAATTTCATGATGTCATTGTTTCTCTCTGCTGAGTAGTACTCCATTATGTATATGTACCACATTTTCTTAATCCATTCTTCAGTTGACAGCATCTAGGTTGTTTCCAGGTTCTGGCTATTACAAATAGTGCTGCTATGAACATAGTTGAGCATTTATCTTTGTCGTATGATTGAGCATTCCTTGGGAGGCATCACCATCCCTGACCTCAAGCTGTACTATAGAGCTATAGTGAGAAAAACAGCTTGGTACTGGTATAAAAACCAACATACAGACCAATGGAATCAAATTGAAGACCCTGACATTAATCCAAACACATATGAACACCTGATTATTGACAAAGAAGCCAAAACAAGTTCTATACAATAAAAAAAGAAAGCATCTTCAAGGTATTTTATATCATTTGTGGCTATTGTAAAGGGTGATGTATCTCTGATTTCCTTCTCAGCCTGTTTGTCTATTGTATATAGGAGGGCAACTGATTTTTTTTAAGTTGACCTTGTATCCTGCTATGTTGCTGAAGATGTTTATAAGCTATATCAGTTCCTTGGTTGAATTTTTGGGGTCACTCATGTATACTATCATGCCATCTGCAAATAGCGAAAGCTTGACTTCTTCCTTTCCAATTTGTATCCCCTTAATCTCCTTATGTTGTCTTATTGCTCTGGCTAGAACTTCAAGTACTATATTGAATAAGCAGGGGGAGAGTGGACAGCCTTGCCTTGTTCCTGATTTTAGTGGAATTGTTTTGAGTTACTCTCCATTTAATTTGATGTTTGCTGTTGGCTTGCTGTAAATTCCTTTATTATGTTTAGGTATGTTCCCTGTATTCCTGATCTCTCCAAGACCTTTATCATGAAGGGGTGTTCAATTTTGTCAAAGGCTTTTTCTGAATCTAGTGAGATGATCATGTGCTTTTTTTTCCATTGAGTTTGTTTATATGGTGTATTCCATTGATGGATTTTCATATGTTGAACCACCCTTGCATCCCTGGGATGAAGCCTACTTGATCATGGTGGATAATTATTTTGATGTGTTCTTGGAGTCAAAGAATAATATTCAACTTCATATGGAAAAACAAACAACCCAGGATAGCCAAAAGAACCCTGTACAATAAAACAACCTCTGGAGGCATCATGATTCCTGACCTCAAGCTCTACTATAGAGCTACAGTAGTAAAAACAGCTTGGTACTGGCATAAAAACCAACACGTGGACCAATGGAATCAAATTGAAGACCCTGACATTAATCTACACACCTATGAACATATAATTTTTGATGAAGAAGTCAAAATTGTACAATGGAAAAAAGAAAGCATCTTCAACAAATGGTGTTGGCATAACTGGATGTCAACATGTAGAAGGCTGCAAATAACTCCATATCTGTCACCATGCACAACACATAAGTCCAAGTGGTCAAAGACCTCAACATAAAGCCAGTTACTCTGAACCTGATAGAAGAGAAAGTAGGAAGTAGTCTTGAAAGCATTGGCACCAGAGATCACTTCCTAATATAGCACCAGTAGCAGACACTGAGAGAAACAATCAATCAATGGGACCTCTTGAAACCGAGAAGCTTTTGTAGAGAAAAGGACACAGTCAGCATGACAAAGCGACAGCCTACAGAATGGGAAAAGGTCTCCACCTACCCCACATCTGACAGAGGGCTGATATCCAGAATATATAAAGAACTCAAGCGAGGCGGTGGTAGCGCATGCCTTTAATCCCAGCACTCAGGAGGCAGAGTTCGAGGCCAGCCTGGTCTACTAAGTGAGTTCCAGGAAAGGCGCAAAGCCACACAGAGAAACCCTGTCTCGAAACCCCCACACACAAAAAAACAAAAACAAACAAACAAACAAACAAAAAAAACTCAAGAAATTAGACATCAAAATGCCCAACAGTCCAATTAAGAAATGGGCTATAGAACTAAACAGAATTCTCAACAGAGGAAGCTCAAATGGCTGAAAGACATTTAAGGAATTGCTCAACATCCCTAATTATCTGGGAAATGCAAATCAAAAAAACTCTGAGATACCACCTTACACCTGTCAGAATGGCTAAGATCAAAAACACAGAAGACAGCTTATGCTGGAGAGGATGTGGAGCAAGGGGAATCTCCTCCACTGCTGGTGGGAATGCAAGCTTTTACAGCCATAAAATCATTGGAAATTACAGCCATTGGAAATCAATATGGCGCTTCCTTAGAAAATTGGGAATCCATCTCCCCTAAGACCCAGATATACCACTCTTGGGCATATACCCAAGGAATGCTCAATCATACCACAAGGGCATTTGCTCAGCTATGTTCATATCAGCACTGTTTGTAATAGCCAAAACCTGGAAACAACCTAGATGCCCTTCAACTGAAGAATGGATAAAGAAAATGTGGTACATATACACAATGGAGTACTACTCAGCAGAGAAAAACAATGACATCATGAGGTTTGCAGGCAAATGGATGGATCTAGAAAAAATCATCCTGAGTGAGGTAACCCAGACTCAGAAAGACAAACATGGCATGTACTCACTCATAGTAGGATACTAGATATAAAACAAAGATGACTAGACTACTATACAACTCCAGGGAGGCTACCTAGAAAACGGGACCCTAGGAAAGACCCAAGGATCACCCAATGACAGAGAAATGTATGAGATCTACATGAACAACCTGGATGAGAGTAGGGGTAAGGGCAAGGTTCGAGGGAAAGAGAGCTTAGGGGAGCAGGAGATCCCAGCTGGATCAAGAGCAGAGAGGGAGAACAAGGAATAACAGACCATGATAAATGATGACCACATGAGAACAGGAAGAAGCAAAGTCCTAGAGAGGTCTCCAGAAATTCACAATGATACATCCACTAGTTGATAGTTGAGAGAAAGCCCAAACTGACCTAGTCTGGTGATCAGATGGCCAAATACCCTAACTGTCATGCTGGAACTCTCATCCAATAACTGAGGGAAGTGGATGCAGAGATCCTCAGCCAGGCCCCAGGTGGAGCTCCAGGAGTCCAATTGTTGAGAAAGAGGAGGGATTGTGAGAGTGTGAATTGTTGAGACCAAGATTGGAAAAAGCACAGGGACAAATAGCCAAACTAATGGAAACACATGAACTTTGAACCAACAGCTGTGGAGCCCCCAACTGGATCAGGCCCTCTGGATAAGTGAGACAACTGAATAGTTTGAACTGTTTGGGAGGCACCCAGGCAGTGGGACCTGGACCTGTCCTTAGTGCATGAACTGGCTGTTTGGAACATGGGGCATATGTGGGACACTTTGCTCAGCCTGGAAGGAGGGGACTGGAACTGCCTGTACTGAATCTACCAGGTTGAGCTGAATTCCAAGGGTAGTCTTTGCCCTGGAGGAGATGGGAATGGAGGGGAGGGGCTGGGGGAAATGCTGGGGTAGGGGCGGGAGGGGAGAGGACAGGGAACCCATGGCTGATATGTAAAATTAAATTAAAAAAAATAAAAAAGCATCTTCAACAAATGATGCTGGCAATACTGGATGTCAACATGTAGAAAAATGAAAATAGATCCATATCTGTCACCATGCACAAAACTCAAGTCCAAGTGGAACAAAGACCTCAACATAAATCTAGTTACACTAACCTTAAAAGAAGAGAAAGTAGGAAGCATCTAATTTCTTTAGGTTGGACTTTTCCCTTCTAGTGCTTTCTCTAGGGGTGGATTTGTGGATAGGTATTGTTTAAATCTGGTTTTGTCATGGAATATCTTGTTTACTCTGTATATGGTGACTGAGAGTTTTGCTGGGTATAATAGTATGGGCTGGCATCCATGGTCTCTTAGTGTCTGCATAACATCTGTCCAGGATTTTAGAGTCTCTATTGAGAATTCTGGTGTTATTTTTCCGGGTCTGCTTTTATATGTTACTTGGCCTTTTTCCTTTGCAGCTCTTAATATTTTTTCTTTATTCTGTATGTTTAGTGGTTTGATTATTATGTGGCAAGAGGAATTCTTCTTCTATTCCTATTTTTCTTAGGTTTGACCTTTTCATGGTGTCCCAGATTTTCTGGTTGTTTTGTGTTATGACTTTGTTTGCTTTAATGTTTTCTTTGACCAACAAATCTATTTTCTCTATGGTATCTTCAGTGCCAGAGATTCTCTTTCCCATCTTCTGCATTCTGCTGATTATGCTTACATTGGTAGTCCCTGTTCGTTTACTCAGATTTTCCATTTCCAGTATTCCCTTGGTTTGTGTCTTCGTTATTGCCTCTATTTCAATTTTCAAATCTTGACTGTTTCCTTCACTTGTTTGATTGCTTTTTCTTGATTTTGATTGATTTCTTCTATTTTGGTTTGTTTTTTTCCTTGATTTCTTTAAAGGAATTTTTCATTTTCTTTTTAAAGACCTCTGTCATCTTCACAAAATCATTTTTAAGGTAGTTGTCTTCTGCTTCTTCTACATTGGATGTCCAGGTCTTGCTGTAGCAGAACTGCTAGGTTCTGGTGGTGCTATATTGATCTTTATGTTGTTGAGTGTATTCTTGGACTGGCACCAACTCATCTTATCCTTCAGTTGGTGCAAACGGTGTCTGTGTCTGGGTTAGCTGCTATTGGTCCAATCTGCACTGGCTGAGTTTGTGTCTCAGGAAGCTGCTGGGGTCTTGGTGGGGATGGGTGAGTTTTGGGGACAGAGTGGGGACTTAATGATTGTAGGGTCCAATGTGGGAATGGGGTTGGGAAGGCTTGCCCAAAGGAGTCTTGCCTGCTGGCCAGCAACAGGGCTGCAATGTGTAGGGGGCACGAGTTATGCCCCTGAGCCTAGGACCTAGATGCTGGGGTGATCAGCTGGGAGAAGAGTCATTCACCTCTTGGTCCAATCAGAGTCTGTGTCTCATGGAGCAGCTGTGTTCTCAGGGGATGGGTGGGTTTGGGGGACAGAGTAGGGCTTGTTGATTACAAGGTCCAATGAGGGGATAGTCAGGCATGCCTTCAGGAGTCTTGCCTGCTGGCCTGCAAGTGGGGCTGCAATGGCTGGGGGTATGGGAGCATGGGTTGTGCCTCTAGGCTGTGACTGCCTAGGAGAACAGTCACTCACCAAAATGAATCTTTTTATTAATGAGGACCTTAATTACTTCATTCTCCTCCTTTTCTGTGGCACTAGGAATTAAAAACAGGACCTCATGCATGTGCTTTACTCCTGAGCTATATCCCCAATATGATTAACAACCACACATATGTAATATACATATGTGTGTATATATATATTATATATGTGTGTATATATATATGTATTATATATATATATATGTATATATATATTCTCAAAACTTAAATATAGTTGATTTTTGGGAAGAAGTATGGTTCAGGGACAAAACAGACACTTTAAATTATATAACTCTATATAAAATTTGGAATTTATATTCAGAAACCATAATGTATTTGGGCTAGGAACTTAGGAACTTAGCTTTTAAAACCTCAGTTTCACCAGATCTGGTCTCCCCATAGTTCTTTCCCTTTTCTCCTTTCAGTCTTTCATTCTAAACATTTCCAGTCCTTTGTGAATCTCCCAAGCCCTGAGAACTTCTCTCTACCATGGACCAACTGAGGATACACTAGGCTGGGACTCAGCCTATCTTAATTTCCTTGTAACTCCTGATGAACTGCAGAACCATTCTCTACCAGGGATCACACAGACACCATGTTAGGCTAAGGCCCATATCTGGAAATTGCAAACAGGAATAGGACAACCACTCAACAAAGACAAGACAAGATAACTACACGTCAAGCATCTTAACTCCAGATGCATAGTGCCAGCACAAAAAAAAAAATGAACATAAACAACCAAGACAATATGCCTTTCCCAGAAGCCAAATTTGTTGGACAAGTAAGTTCAGAAAGTCCATTTTTCCCCATATGTCATATATTGTACTGCATATGATTTCTTCTATCAGTTTCTGTGATTCAGATGTCATGGTTATAGGCTTTGATTCATTCGTAGTTAATGTTTGTGCAAGGTGATAAATACAAGTCTAATGTCAGTCTCTGCACATGGATATCCAGCTTTCCCAGGACCATTTGTTGAAGATGTTTTCTATCTCCAGCCTATATTTTTAGCACCCTTGTGAGATGATGAATATGAAGTTCCATGTACTCATGTTTGGATGTTCAATTTACTTCCATTAGTTTTAATGTTTGTCCTGCCAGTGCCATATTATTTTTCTCACTATTGGTCTGTAATATATGTACATACATAATATATACAGAATGCTAATCTCTCCAGAATTGTTCCTTTTGTTCCAGATTATTATAACTGTCTGGGGTCCATGCGAGTTTTAGGATAGATTTTTCAATTTTTATGAAGAATGATATGGGGATGTTAGTTGAGATTGTACTAAATAGCTTTATGCAAAATGGTCATTTTCACATTATCATCTATCAATCTGTGAGTACAAGATGATTTTTGTCTATGTACAGAAAAAGCTGTTGATTTGTGCAAGGCAATTCTGTATCCTGCCACGTTGCTGAATTAGCTTATTTTTATAAGTTTTCTGGTAGAACTTGATATCCCATGCTATAAATAGGGATGATTTGACATTTTATTTCTGCATCTGTATTCCTTTAATTTCCTTCTCTTATCATATTACTCCAGCTAGTATTTAGAGCTTAGAACAATATAACTGAGTGGGTATAATGGACAACCATGTCTCATTCCTGACTTCAGCTGGCTTGCTTCAAGATTCTCTCTGTTTTGATTACTGGTAACTGTGTTTCTCATATACATCTTTATTATGTCAAGGTAGGTTATGTCTATCCATACATTGTCTAGGACATTGATGGTGAAGCCATGTTAAATTTTCTCAAAGGCTTTCTCTTCATCTATTGAAATGATCATGTTATTTTTGCATTTTTGACCATTTATATCATTTATTACATTTATTGGCTTCCTTAATTTGTAACATCCCTGCATTTCAGGGATAAACTCTACTTGGTCATGCTGGATAACCTTTTTGGTTCATGTCTGTATTCTGTTTGCAAGTAACTTTATTGAGGCATTGGAGTCTATGTTTATCAGGGATATGGACCTGTTGTTATCTTTTTGTTGTGTCTTTGCCTTGTCTTTTGTATCAGAGAGACACTAGCTTCCTAGAAGAATATTGGGAATATTTTTCCTTTTCAGTTTTTAATAGTTTAAGAAAGACTGGTTGTAGATGTTCTTTAAAATTCTCAGAATTCTCCTATGAATTCACCTAACCCTGAACATTTTTTTGTAGTTAGAGTTTTCCTGCCTGGCCCACAGTCAGGACAAATCTCTCACCTGCCAGGCCCATAGACACTCAGACCCAACCAAGTAAACACACAGAAACTTATATTGCTTACAAACTGTATGGCCATGGCAGGCTTCTTGTTATCTTAAATTAACCCATTTCTGTTAGTCTTCACTTTGCCACATGGCTTGTGGCTTACCGGTGTCTTTACATGTTGCTTCTCATGGCGGCGGCTGGCGGTGTCTCTCTTCCCCAGCCTTCTACCTCCCACAATTCTCTTTTCTGCTTGTCCCGCCTATACTTCCTGCCTGGCCACTGGCCAATCAGCACTTTATTTACATAGAGCGATATCCACAACATTTTTTAGCTGTGAGAATTTTTATTACTATTTTTATTTTTATTAATATATTTAATACTATTGAAATGCCCTTATTGTTCAGAGTCTGTTCATCTTGTTGATGTCATCTTGGTTTAATTTTTATGTTTTTTATTGAATCTAAGAATTCATCCATTTTCTTACATTGTTCAAATTAATGAAGTACAGGGTTTTTTTTTAACTTTCCATCATTATATTTGAAGTTCAATATTAATATGTCTGCCTTTTGATGTCTCAACAGAGACTCTAAAATCCAGAAGGGCCAGGATAGATGTGCTGCAGACTATAAGATACCACAAATGACTGCTGAAACTATTATATACAGAAATATTTTCAATCACAATATATGGACAAAATAAGGTATCCCATGATAAAGTTAAATTTAAGCTACATTTATCTATAAATCCATTCTTACTAAAGGTGCTAAAAGAAAAAGTACAACCAAAGTATGTTCTATATACCTGTGAAAACACAGGGAATAAATAATTTGACTCCAGCAAAATAAGAAAACACACACAAAAACATACACACACACTCACATGTATACACACCCCATGACCAACAACAAAATATCAGGAAATAACAACCATTGATATCTCTCAATATCAATGGTCTCAATTCCCCCAATAAGAAGACATAGACAAACAAAAAAAATATTTTGAATTTCATTGTTTCCTTTAATACCATTTCCCTGTTTATTTCTGATCTTTTAATTTGGGTTTCTCATAGGTTTATTTTGGATAGTTGGGCCACGGCTGTGTCGGTCTTATTTGTTTTCTCAAAGCATGAGCTCTTAGGTTTGTTGATTCTTTGAATTGTCCTTTTAATTTCTTTTTCATTAATTTCTGCTCTGCATTTTATTATTTCTTGCCATTCATTGGATTTGGAATTGGTTTGTTCTCATTTTTCCAAACGATTGTATTGCATCATTGTAACTGGCTTTCTTTTGGACCATGAACCAGCTCACTAATCATGATGTGAAGACTTGCTAGTTATGAATGTCCAGCCTAGCTTAGGCTCATTCCTTGATGTCTCCTATAAGTTAAATTACCTTGTTTCTCTTCATCTATGCTTGGCCTTGGGGCTTTTATCCTTTCTTCCTTCTGTGTATCTTACTTTCACTGCTTCTCATGTCTAGATAGCAGGCAGATACCTGGCTTCTAGCCTTGGGCATCTTGCTTTCTTCCCCTTCTTCTCTCCTCCTTTTTCTCTCTTGTTCTATTTATGTTCTCTGTCCACCAGTCCTGCCTGTCCATTTCCTGCCTAGCTATTGGTCAGCTTTTTATCAGACAAGTCTGGTGCCTTACACTGGCAGTGTGAAACAAATGCAACATACATATCTTTATATGTCTAAACAACTGCAACATAAACAAATATAACACATCTTTACATGGCTAAAAAGCAGTATAAACAAATGTAATACTTCATATTGTTAAAGTAATATTCTGCAGCATAAACAAATATATCACATCTTTGCCCAGTTAAAATAATATTCCACAACATGCCATGAAGTCTTTTATTTGTCTTCTCTCTCTCTCTCTCTCTCTCTCTCTCTCTCTCTCTCTCTCTCTCTCTCTTCAAGTAAGTACTTGGAACTATGAATTTACCTCCAAGTATATTCCATTGGTTTTGTTGTGGTTTCATTTAGTTTCAGGAATTTTCTTCCTTCTTCCTTGATTACTTCTTTGACCTATTCTTAACTCAGTAATGATCTCTTTATTCTCTAAAAGTTTGGTGGAATATTCTGTAGATATCTATATCAGTTAAGTGCATTTGATGTAAGATAAATAGACATGCTAATCTGGAAGGGGGAATCTCAGGAGCTCACACTTCTAAAAATAGACCTATAGTCAACTGAGAACTGTTAAGAGAGGATGAATTGGTGACTTCCAGTAATGAGTCCCCTGCCTGGTTACAAAATGCAGAGTGGTCAGCCCTGAAATCATTCTGTCATAGACATATCAACAATAAAACTGACTCTGAAAATTGTATTTAAAGACTTTTAAAGCGCTTTCTTTTTTGTTTCTCTCTGAACGTAAGCATGACTGTTAATTTTGTCATTGCCCACATCTTATTTAAGCATCCCTTTTGAGGGAAGATTAGTCTCACAGCAGACATCCTAACCCTCTAACTCTTAAATGGCTGGACTCCCCATGATCCATTGTTCTCTGCATATATCAAGTTGTGGTCCCACAGTGGTTTCCATTTGCAGTAAAGAGAAGTTTCTTTGATGAATGCTTACACTACACTCATGTGTCTATATCACATCCATTTGACTGAAAATTAGGAAGTGCATTAGAGGACTTGTCAGGTGGAAAGGGTAATCAACATAATTATATTTTAATTTTAAATATATACCATTATAGAGAAAAGACGAAATAAGGCTTTATTTGATAAAAGACTAAAAAAAATATGGTCTATATCAGAATAAAATTGTATTTCTCCTAGAGATTTGAAGATTCTTTACCATATATGTAGTAAATCAAACAAGTAGATAAAAACATACAATTTGCTTCACTGGGTGTATAAAAAGCCTTTGCCAATATCTAGCATGTGTGTATGACAAAAATCTTTGGAAGTACCTTAGAGAACATAATACATCATAATAAAGGCTATATCTTTCTACAAGGGAAAAACTTTAAAGCAATCCCATTAAAATAAAGAAGAAGACAAGGCTGTCCACTATCTCTATTCCTTTCCAATATAATGTTTAAAGCACTCACTAAAGCAATAAGGAAAGAGAATAAAATTAAAAGAGGAAAAAAATTTTATTCATCCCTTTTTGCAAATGATACATATAATAAACAAGAGATTCACAATTATTTCCAGAAAACTTCTAGAAAATGTCAACACATTGAGCAAAGTGGTAGGAAATAATTCAGATGTCCTCATATGTACCAATAATAAGAATGCTGAGAAATAATTCATGAAATTCCTCCTATTTACAATATCCTCAAAATCAATTTAAAAAATTAAGTAGACATAAGCCTAAAAGAAAAGGTGAATCATTTCTACAATGAATAATTTAACGTTGTGAAAAGAAAGATTAAAGAAGATCCTGGAAAATATAAAGATTTTGAAGAACTATGTACTGGTTAGAATAATATTCTGAAAATGATCAACCCACTGAATGAAACTTCCAGATCAAAATATATTATAGAATTAGTCATAGAAATATTAAACAAAAACTGTAAAGTTTAAATGGAAGCCCAATGGACCCAGATACACAAAGAACCCCAAGTAAAGGACAGTTCTGGAGAGATAACAATACCAGACTTCAGTCTATATTATAAAGTTACAATATTAAAACCAAAATGGTACTAGAACAAAACTGACTTGCATGTCAGTGGAATAAACAAAAGATGCTTCAAGAGTGCACAAAACTACAGTTATGTGATACTTTCCAATAGTGCTAAAAATACACCCTAAATGACAGTAACCATATTCAACAAGTCATGTGCTAGGTAAATTTGAGGCCCATCTGTCTTAGAATGAAATTGGACGCATATCTGTGACACTCTACTATATTCAACTTCAAATAACCATGTCCTGTCATATGAAACCTAAAACAACAAATAATTTTTGTTTTGTTTTTTCTTTTATTTTTTTATTTATTTTACCTACCAACCACAGTTTCCCTTCCCTTCTCTCAGTCCATTCCCTCACTTCACCTCCCTTATAACCCTCCCCCACTGTTCCTCCATCTCCATTCAGAAAGGGGAAGATCTCCCATGGGAGCCAACAAAATGTGACATTTCAAGCTGAGGCAGGATCAAACTTCTTCCCCTGCATCAAGGTTGGGAGAGGCATCCCAGCATGACAAATAAGTTCCAAAAAGCCAACTCATGCCAGGGACAGGTCCTGCTCCCACTACTAGGGACCTCACAAAGAGCCCAGCCTACACATCTGTCACCCATGGGAAGAGAGTCTAGTTTGGTCCCATGCAGGCTTTCTAGCTGTTGGTCCAGAGTCCCTGAGCTCCAAGGAGCTTGGGTCAGCTGTCTCTGTAGGTTTCCCCAATATGCTTTTGACCTGCCTTGCTCATATAATCCATCATCCCTCTCTTTAACTGGACTCCTGGAGGTCTGCCCAGTGCTTGGCTGTGAATCTCTGCATTTGCTTCCATTGGTAATTGGATGAAGGCCTATTTATTTATTTATTTATTTATTTATTTATTTATTCTAAATTTTTTCATTTTACATACCAACCACAGTTCCTTCTCCCTACCCTTTCCCCTCTCCCTCCTCAAATACCCCCCACACACTTCAGCCCCATCCATTCCTCAGAGAGGGTAAGTCCTCCTCTGGGGAGCCAACAAAGTCTGGCATACTAAGTTGGGGCAGAACCAAGCCCCTTCCCCTAGCATCAAAGCTGAGCAAGGTATCCCACCATAGGGAATAGGCTCCAAAAAGCCAGTTCATGCACCAGGCATAAATCTTGGTCCCACTGCTAAGGATGAAAGCTCTTTAATGACATTAGGGTAGTCACTTGTATGATTACAGGAGAAGGCCAGTTCAAGCAGCCTCTCCACTATTGATAGGATTCTTAGATGGGGACATCCTTGTGGATTCCTGAGAATTTCCCTAGTACCAGGGTTCTCCCTAACCCCATAATGGCCCCCTCTATAAAGATATCTTTTTTATTATTCTCCCACTCCATCCCACTCCCAACTTGACCTTCCAGGCCCTTTGTGTTCCCATACCCCCATCAACTTCCCTCAACCTGCCCTGCCCCCAGTTTACCCAGGAGATCTAATCTAATTCTCCTTTCCAGAGAAATCCTTGTGTCCCTCTTAGGGTACTCCTGGCAATCTAGCTTCTCTGGAGCTGTGGATTGCAGCCTGATTATCCTTTGTTTTACATCTAATATCCACTTATGAGTGAGTACATACCATGTTTGCCTTTCTGGGTCTGAGTTACTTCACTTAGGATGATTTTTTTTTCTGGTTCTATCCATTCACCTGCAAGTGTCATGATGTCATTGTTTTTTGTTTTTTGGTTTTTTTTTTTTTTACCACTGAGTAATACTCCATTGTGTAAATGGACCACATTATCTTTATTCATTCTTCAGTTGAGAGCCACCTTGGTGGTTTCCAGGTTTTGTCTATTACAAATAATGCTGCTACAAACATAGTTGAGTCCTTGTGGTATGATTGAGCATCCTTTGAGTATATGCCCAAGATTGGTATCACTGGGCCAAGAGTGATACCAAATTTTCTGAGAAACCACCATACTGATAAACAATTTAAATTGACCTATAACCCCTAAAGAAATAGAAACAGTCATTAAAAGTCTCCCAACCAAAAAAAAAAAAAAAAAAAAAAGCCCAAGGCCAGATACTTTCAGTGCAGAATTCTAACAGAATTTCAAAGAAGAGCTAATACACATATTCCTCAAATTGTTCCACACAATAGAAACAGAAGGAACATTGCCTCTCTTTATGAGGGTACAGCTACCCTGATACTCAAACCACACAATGATATAATAAAAAAGAGAATTACAGACCAATCTCCCTCATGAACATTAAGGCAAAAATATTCAATAAAATACTGGCAGACAGAATCCAAGAACACATCAAAAAATTATCCACCATGATCAAGTAGGACTCATCCCAGAGATGAAGTGATGGTGAACATGAAAATCTGTAAATGTATTCCACCATATAAGCAAACTGAAAGAAAAAACAACATGATCATCTCATTAAATGCTGAAAAACTTTTAGCAAAATCCAACACCCTTTCATGACAAAGGTCTTGGAGAGATCAGGGATACAAGGAACATACCTAAACATAATAAAAGCAGTATACAGCAAGCCACCAGCCAACACTAAATAAAATGGAGAAAAACTCAAAGTGATTCCACTAAAATCAGGAACAAGACAAGGCTGACCACTCTCCATATCTATTCAATATAGTACTCAAAGTTCTAGCTAGAGCAATAAGACAACAAAAAGAGATCAAGGGGATACAAATTGGAAAGGCAGAAATCATTATATGCCAGTGATATGATAGCATACAGAAGTGATCCCAAAAATTCTTCCAATGAACAAATCCAGCTGATAAACACCTTCAGTAATGTGGCTGGATATAAAATTAACTCAAAAAAATCAGTAGCCCTCCCATATAGAAATTATAAATAAGCTGAGAAAGAAATCAGAGAAACAGCACCCTTTACAATAGCCACAAGTAATGTAAAATATCTTGGGGTAACTCTAACCAAACAAGTGAAAGACATGTATGACAAGAACTTTAAGTTTATGAAGAAAGAAGTTGAAGAAGATATCAGAAAATGGAAAGATATCCCATGCTCTTGGGTAGGTAGGATTGACATAATAAAAATGGTAATCTTATCAAAAGCAATCTACAGATTCAACGCAATCCTATCAAAATCCCAATACAATTCTTCACAGATCTTGAAAGACCAACACTCAACTTCACATGGAAAAGCAAAGACCAAAGGATAGCTAAAACAATCCTGTATAATAAAGGAACTTCTAGAGGTATCACTATTCCTGACTTCAAGCTCTACTATAGAGCTATAGTAATAAAAATAGCTTAGTATTGGCATAAAAACAGACACATGGATCAATGGAATAGAATTAAAGACGCTGACAATAAACTGCACATGTATGAACACCTAATTTTTGACAAAGAAGCCAAAACTTTACAATGGAAAAAAAAGCATCTTCAACAATTGGTGCTGGCATAACTGGATGTCAACATGTAAAAGAATGCAAATAGATCCATATCTATTACCATGCACAAAACTATAGTCCAAATGAATCAAAGACCTCAAAATAAATCCAGTTACACTGAACCTGATAGAAGTGAAAGTGGGAAGTGGTCTTGAAAGCATTGACACAGAAGACTACTTCCAATCTAACACCAGTAGCACTGATGCCTAGAGCAGCAATTAATAAATGGGACCTCCTGAAACTGAGGAGATTCTGTAAGGTAAAGGACACACAGTAAGACAAAATGGTAGCCTACAGAATGGGAAAAGATCTTCACCAACACCACATCTGACAGAGGGCTGATCTACAAAATATATAAAGAACTCAAAAAAACTAGACATCAAAATACCAAATAATCCTATTTAAAATTAGGGAACAGATTTAAACAGAGAATTCTCAACAGAAGAATCTCAAATGGCTGAGATACACTTACAGAATTGTACAACATTCTTAGCTATCAGGGAAATGTAAATTATAATGACTCTGAGATACCATCTTATACCTATCAGAATGGCTAAGATCAAAAATGCTAATGAAAGCTTATGTTGGAGAGGATATGGAATAAGAGGAACACTCCTCCACTGCTGATGGGAGTGCAAACTTGTATAGCCACTTTGGAAATCAGTATATGGCAATTTCTCAGAAAATTGGAAGTCTATAAACAAACAAATTAGAAAATAATGTATATTCTCTTAAATTTCATTTTACAATGTTCAAAACAGAGTAGTCAGATGTCTTAGTTACTTTTCTATTACTGTTATCAAAGACAATGACCAAAAGCAGCTTAGAGAGGAATTTATTTCTACTTACCATGTATCTTCCAACATCCCAGGTAGTCAGGGCAGGAACTCAATGCAAGATTCTAAACATGCTAAGAGATTGCAAGTGTTCCCTGAGACAGAGCCTGCCAGCACCTGACTAGACTAAGAGATGAGTCTTTATCCTCATACCTGAATACCCCAGCCCCTAGGCTTTGGGCCCAGGGGCACAAACCTGCCCCCCTACACCACCACCCATTGCAGTTCCAGTTTCAAGCCAGATGGCACACAGACCTCCTACACACAAGTCAGACTACCACCATCTCCCATTAGACCCTGTAACCCAAGCCCTACTTCCCCCAAATCCCACCCACCCTCAGAGACTGCAACTGTTCCCTGAGACAGAGCCTGCTAGCACCTGATTAGACTAAGAATCCCAGTTTCAGGCCGGTTGGTGGGCAGACCTCCTGCTGACATATAAGACCTACTACCATCTCCTGCATGCTAAGACTGCAGCTACTCCCTGAGACAGAGCCCACTAGCGTCAGTTAAACTAAGAGCTGCTCCCTGAGACAAAGAGTCCATCAGCATTGACTAGATCAAGAGCTCCCACTGGATCAAGAGTATCAATCAGACCAAGAGAGACTCCCTCAGACACAGACACTGCTTGTGCCAAGTGGAGAAAGAGATGGGTAGATGCCAGTGCAAAAATACAGTCAACAACATAAAAACCAATATGGTTCCATCAGAACCTACATCAGCAAGACCTGAACATCCCAACACAGAAGATATCTACCAAAAAATTGACTTTAAGAAGATATTAGAGATCTTAAAAGAAGAAATGAAAAATTCCCTTAAAGCAATTGAGGAAAAGTCAATCAAAAAAATGGGAAGAAATCAGTAAATCCCTTGAAAGCCAAGAGAAAACAATTAAACAAGTGAGGGAAACAGTTCAAGATTTCAAAACTGAAATGGAGACAATAAAGAAGACACAAACTGAAGAAATGATGGAAGTGGAAAATCTGGGTAAAGGAACAGGAACTATGGATGCAAGTATAACGAACAGAATGCAAGAGATGGAAGAGCAGATCTCTGGCATCAAAGATACAGTAGAGGAAATAGATTCATCAGTCAAAGAAAATGCTAAAGCCAACAAAGGCATGACCCAAAATGTCCAGAAAATTTGGGACACCGTGAAAATACCAAACCTAAGAATAATAGGGATAGAAGGAGAAGAATACCAACTCAAAGGCACAGAAAATATATTCAACAAAATCATAGAAGAAAACTTTCTCAACCTAAAGAAGGAAATGCCTATAAAAATAAAAATTAAAAATAAAAAAACAGGCCAGGCAGTGGTGGCTCATGCCTTTAATCCTAGCACTCAGGAGGCAGAGGCGGGCGGATCTCTGTGAGTTCAAGACCAGCCTGATCTCCAAAGTGAGTTCCAGGAAAGGTGCAAAGCTACAAAGAGAAACCCTGTCTTGAAAAAACAAAACAAAACAAAACAGAACACCAAATAGACCGGATCCAAAAAAACAGTCCCTTTGCCACATAATAATCAAACCACTAAACATACAGAATAAAGAAAAAATACTAAGAGCTGCAAAAGAAAAAGGCCAAGTAATCTATAAAGGCAGACCTATAAAAATAACACCTGACTTCTCAATGGAGACTCTAAAAGCCAGAAGGTCATGGACAGATGTTATGAAGATACTGAGAGACCATGGATGACAACACAGACTATTATACCCAGCAAAACTCTCAATCAACATAGATGGAGTAAACAAAATATTCCATGATAAAACCAGATTTAAACAATACCTATTCACAAATCCACCCCTACATAAAGCACTAGAAGGAAAAATCCAACCTAAGGAAGTTAGATACACCCATGAAAACACAGGCAACAGATAGTCCCATACCAACAAATACCAAAGAAGGAAAACATACAACACTACCACCAAAAAATAACAGGAATTAACAATAACTGGTCATTAATATCCATCAATAACAATGGTCTCAATTCATGTATAAAAAGATACAGGCTAACAGAATGGATACCAAAACAAGATCCATGCATTTACTGCATACAAGGAACACACCTCAACTTCAAAGACAGACACTACCTCAGAATAAAAGGCTGGGAAAAGTCTTTCGAATCAAATGGATTTAAGAAGCAAGCTGGTGTAGCTATCCTAATATCTAATAAAATAGACTTCAAACTAAAATCAATCAAAAGAGATCAGGATGGACATTACATATTTATTACAGGGAAAACCCAACAAGATAAAATCTCAATTCTGAATATTTACATCCAATATACAAGAGCACCGACATTCGAAAAAGAAATGATATTAAAGCTTAAATAGCACATCAAACCAGATACACTAGTAGTGGGAGATTTCAACACCCCACTCTCACCAATGGACAGGTCTGCCAGACAGAAATTTAACTGAGAAATAAGGAAAATAACAGACATTATGACTCACATAGACTTAATAGATATCTACAGAATATTCCACTCTAACACAAAGGTGCTTCTTTTCAGCACCCCATGGAACCCTTCTCCAAAATTGACCACATGCTTGGTCACAAAGTAAATCTCAACCTCCTGTATCTTATCAGACCACTATGGCTTAAAGTTAGAATTCAACAACAACGAAAATTACAGAAAGCCTACAATCTCATGGAAACTGCCCAATTGAATCATCAATGTGTCAAGGAAGAAATAAAGAAAGAAATTAAAGATTTCCTAGAATTCAATGAAAATGAATGTACAATATACCCAAACTTATGGGATACCATGAAAGCAGTGCTAAGAGAAAAATTCATAACTCTAAATGCCCACGTAAAGAAGTTGGAGAAAACTCACACTAGTGACTTAACAGCACACTTGAAAGCTCTAGAACAAGAAGAAGCAAAGTCTCCCAGGAAAAAGAGATGCCAGGAAATTATCAAATTCAGGGCTGAAATCAATAAAATAGAAACAAAGAGAACAAAACAAAGAATCAATGAAACAAAGAATTAGTTCTTTGAGAAAATCAGTAAGATAGATAAGCCCTTATCCAAATTAACCAAAAAGCAGAGAGAGAACATCCAAATTAACAAAATCAGAAAGAAAAGGGAGACATAAAAACAGACAATGAGGAAATCCAAAGAATCATCAGGTCATACTTCAAAAACATGTACTCCACAAAATTGGAAAATCTGAAAGAAATGGAAGATTTTCAGGATAGGTACTCTAATACCAAAGTTAAATCAAGACCAGATCAACTATTGAAATAGACCAATAACCCCTAATGAAATAGAAATGGTCATTAAAAGTCTCCCAACCAAAAAAAGCCCAGGACCAGAAGGTTTCAGCACAGAATTCTACCAGATTTTCAAAAAAGAGCTAATACCAATACTCTTCAAATTGTTCCACAGAACAGAAACAGAAGGAATATTACCAAACTTCATTTTATTTATTTTTTTATTTTATAATTTAATTTAATTTTACATATCAGCCATGAGTTCCCCTGTCCTCCCTCCACCCGCACCCGCCCCCAACTTCCCCCCAGCTCACCCCACCATTCCCATCTCCTCCAGAGCAAAGACTCCCCTGGGGATTCATTTAAACATGGTGGATTCAGTACAGGCAGGTCCAGTCCCCTCCTCCCGGGCTGAGGAAAGTGTCCCTGCATAGGCCCCAGGTTCCAAACAGCCAGCTCATGCACTAAGGACAGGTCTAGGTCCCACTGCCTGGGTGCCTCCCAAACAGTTCAAACTATTCAACTGTCTCACTTATCCCAAGGGCATGATCCAGTTGGGGGCCTCTCAGCTTTTGGTTCATAGTTCATGTGTTTCCATTAGCCAAACTTTTTTTTTAATGAGGCTACAGTTACCCTGATACCCAAACCACACAAAGATGCAACAAGGAAAGAGAATTACAGACCAATCTTCCTCATGAACATTGATGCAAAAATATCAATAAGATACTGGTTAACTGAATCCAGAAACACATCACAAAAAATTATCCAGCATGACCAAGTAGGCTTCATCCCAGGGATGCAAGGATGGTTCAACATACAAAAATCTGTCAATGTAATACACCATATAAAAATACTGAAAGAAAAAATCCACATGATCATCTCATTAGATGCTGAAAAAGCCACTGACAAAACCCAATGCCCCTTCATGATAAAGGTTCTAGAGAGATCAGGAATACAAGGATATATATATAATAATATATATATATATATATATTAAAAGCAATTTACATCAAGTCGACAGCCAATGTCAAATTAAAAGGAGAAAAACTCAAAGTGATTGCACTAAAATCAGGAACATGACAAGGCTGTCCACTCTCCCCATACTTATTCAATATAGTACTTGAAGTTCTAGCTAGAGCAATAAGACAACAAAAGGAGATCCAGGAGACACAAATTGGAAAGGAAGAAGTCAAACTTTCACTATTTGCAAACCATATGCTAGTATACATAAGTGACCCCAAAAATTCTAGCAGGGAACTCTTACAGCTGAAAAACTCCTTCAGTAATGTGGCAGGATACAAGATTAACTGAAAAAAATCAGTAGCCCTTCTATATACAAATGATAAAAGGGATGAGAAGGAAATCAGAGAAACATCACCCTTTACAATAGCCACAAATAATATAAAATACCTTGGGGTAACTCTAACTAAGCAAGTGAAAGACCTGTATGATAAGAACTTTAAGTCTCTGAAGAAAGAAATTGAAGAAGATATCAGAAAATGGAAAGATCTCCCATGATCATGGATAGGTAGAATTAACATAGTAAAAATGGTAATCTTACCAAAAGCAATCTACAGATTCAACACAGTCCTCATCAAAATCCCAACACAATTCTTCACAGACCTGGAAAGGCCAAAACTTAACTTCATATGGAAAAACAAAAAACCCAGGATAGCCAAAAGAATCCTGTACAATAAAACAGCCTCTGGAGGCATCACAATCCCTGACCTCAAGCTCTACTATAGAGTTACAGTAATAAAAAACAGTTTGGTACTAGCATCAAAACTGACACATGGACCTATGGAATCAAATTGAAGACCCTGACATTAATCTACATACCTATGAACATACAATTTTTGACAAAGAAGCCAAAATAGTACCATGGGGGAGAAAGCATCTTCAACAATGGTGCTGGCATAACCAGATGTCAACATGCAGAAGATTGCAAATAGATCCATATATGTTGCCATACACAAAACTCAAGTCCAAGTGGATCAAAGACCTCAACATAAATCCAGTTACACTGAATTTCATAGAAGAGAAAATAGGAAGTAGTCTGGAATGCATTGGTACAGGAGACCACTTCCTAAATATAACACCAGTAGCACAGACACTGAGAGAAACAATTAATAAATTGGACCTCTGGAAACTGAGAAGCTTTTGTAGAGCAAAGAACATGGTCAATAAGACAAAACAACAGCCTACAGAATGAGAAAAGATCTTCACCAACCCCACATCTGACAGAGGGCTGATCTACAAAATGTATAAAGAACCCAAAAAGCTAGACTTCAAAATACTGAATAATCCAATTAAAAAATGGACTACAGAGCTTAACAGAGAATTCTCAACAGAAGAATCTCAAATGCCTGAAAGACATCTAAAGAATTGCTCAACATCATTAGTCATAAGGAAAATGCAAATCAAAACAACTCTGAGATACCTGTCAGAATGGCTAAGATCAAAAACACTAAAGACAGCTTATGTTGGAAAGGATGTGGAGCAAGAGGAACACTCCTTCACTCTTGGTGGGAATGCAAACCTATACAGCCACTATGGAAATCAGTATGGTGGTTTCTCAGAAAATTGAGAATAAGTCTTCCCCAAGACCCAGCTATACCACTCTTGGGCATATCCCCAAGGAATGCTCAATCTTACCACAAGGACACATGCTCAACTATGTTCATAGAAGCATTATTTGTAAAAGCCAGAACCTGGAAACAATCTAGATGCCCTTCAATTGAAGAATGGATAAAGAAAATGTGGCACATATACACAATGGAGTACTGCTCAGCAGTTAAAAACAATGACATCATGAAATTTGCAGGCAAATGGATGGAACTAGAAAATATCATCTTGAGTGAGGTAACCCAGACTCAGAAGGACAAACATAGTATATACTCACTCATAAGTGGATACTAGATGTGAGGGAAGGCATAACCAGACTCCAACCCACAGCTCCAGAGAGGTTAGCTAACAGGGAAAGACTCTAGGTGGGACACATGGATGGCCCCATGAAGAAGTGGATGAGATCTACATGAGCAGACTAGGAGTGGGGGAGTGGAGGGCGAGGAGTGGGGCATGAAAACATAGGAAAATGAGAGGGTCGAGCTGGAACAGGAACAGAGTGGGAGAGCAGGGAGGGAGATACCATGATAGATGAAGACATCATGGTAATAGGAAGAGGCAGGGTGCCAGGGAAGCTCTCAGGAGTCCACAAGGATGACCCCACCTTGGAGTGCTGGCAGTGGTCTATAGGGTGCCGTCACTGGTCTACTCTGGTGACCAGTCTAGTGAATACCCTAACCATCATCACACAGCCTTTGTCCACTGACTGAGGGAGGCAGATGCAGAGATCTATGGCCAGGCATCAGGCTGAGCTTGGGAATCCAATCGATGAGAGAGAGGAGAGATTCTGCAGGTGGGGGACATCAAGATCATGATGGGAAGATGTGCAGAGATGACCAGCCACACTACTGGAAGTCTATGAACTGTAGACTAGGGGCTGTGGAGCCCCCATGGGGCTGGCCCTCTAGATATGGAAGACAGTTGTTTGGCTCGAACTCTTCGGGGGGCACTCAGGCATGGGGATTAGGATCCATCCCTTGTGCATGGATGGGCAGGCTTTTGGGAGTCTGGTGCCTGTTGTGTGATGCCTTGTGCAGCCTTGGTGCAGTGGGGAGGGAATTGGACCTGACTAGGCTCAGTTTGCCAGGTTCTGCTGACTCCCCATGGAGACCTTGATTTGGGAAAGTGAGGATGTGGGGATGTGGATGGCTTGGGAGGGAGGGCTGGAGGGTGGAAAGAGAGAAGAGGTGGGATCTGTGAGTGGTATGTAGAGTGAGTAGAAAATTTCTTAATAAAGAAAAATTTAAAGAAAATGAAAGGTGGTATAAGTAGGATGAGCAGTTATACTTAATAATATTGAAAATCAACTTATCTTTGTCGAGCCTGGGTTTCATTATATATAGAATAAGGGCAGAACTCTGACCTAGTCCCTTAATGAGTTGTAATAGACTCGTGATAAAGAAAAACAATGTTGCTCATATTTGAAAGACAGCGGACTTTAAGGCAGGAGGGCTGCATTTGATGTGAGCCTCTGGTACTAGCGTTAGGATAAGAGCCTGTCCTGGCTACCCTGACCAGCCAGCCATAGCAACTCATCTTTATTTAAGCCACTCATTTAAAAAACCGAGTTATGCCAGAAGGTGGTGTCACACTCCTTTAATCCCAACATTTGGGAGGCAGAGGTAGGTGGATCTCTGTGAATTCAAAGCCAGCCTTGTCTACAGGGCTAGTTCCAAGAGAGCCAAGGCTACACAAAGAAACCTTGTCTCAAAAAAGCAAAACAAAACCAAGTTAGTTGTTTGTGGTGTACCCACCTATAATTCAGGTACAGTGGAGGAAAAGTTGGCAAATCTCTTTGATGTTCTAAAAGAGTCTAGACTATATAGTGAGTTCTAGGCCAGTCATATATTCATAGTGACACTATTCTTTAAAATAAAAAGAAAACAATAGAAAAGAAAAACTAGTAAATATTAATAAAAAACTAGAAACATGGTAATATTTCAATGTGATTAAATTGGAAGATGGATGAAATTATAAGGTAACTAATCCATCTTTGGATCCTAAGGATGGTTTAGATAGAGGGCAAAAGACATGCAAAATTAAATAATCTAAGCAAGCTCCTCAGCTCCTTTCTCTCCTGAAAGGTATTCAGATGATGAATAAATGTTTCTTCAATAGAGACATTCTCATCTGGAAGATTCAGTCCTTTCCCACAATGAGATTCCTACAGAAATTAGAATGTCATTGACTCCCCCATTTCACTTGCAGTTAGCTAAAGGGAGAGTTTAAATGTCTTGTTAGAGTATCCTTATTCGTACTAGGAAGGTAGAGTTCAGGGATTGACAGGATAGGGACTGAATAGCTTTAAAGTCCAAGTGGGCAATACAAAGTTGGGTCCTGCATGGAATTGTCACTGACAGTTGCATGTAGTTGCCAAAAGGGGGTAGGGAAGTAGAAGACCTGGAAGGGGCTGACCCACAACTAAGTTAATACAGCGAGCACAGTAAGAGACAGTTTGTCCTCAGGTACACCCTAAGCATTGCTTTGTGGAATTTAATCCTCAGGCTTTCACACCCAAAGCTCCATTCCTAGCAATTCCTCCAAACTCCACAGCTCTTTGTAAATGCCTGATTGTCCAAGCTTAGCGTGACTTAGCCACTTTCAGGGTGCTCCTTTATTGCTCTGGAACAATAAGCAAAATTAAACTCTTTTGTAAGTTGACTTAGACATTATGTTCTATCACAGCATGAGAGAAGGTACTAATAAACATCCATAACATCTTTTTTCTTTTGATTCTTTGTGTCTTTCACATCATGCATAGTGATCATCATTTCTCCATCCCTGTCTGTCCTCTCCCTTTGCAACCTCCCACACAAAATAAAATTTAAGACAAACAAGAAAAACATCAATCTCATAATGAAAGCTGTAGTGTGACACAGTGAGTCAGTAAATCCTTTTATTCATAAAATTTTAGTTGTTTATTGCAAAGAATCATTAGTCTAGTTCAAGGCCTTTGGTTTCCACTACACTATCAATGGTGGACCCTCACTGGGACTCCTCTTGGATAGCCTGTTGTTGCCCTGTGTCATGGAGATCCTTCAGCTTTGGGTCTGCCAAACTGGCACCTTCATGTGCTCCTACAGATCACAGAAGGGGTGGGCCAACTTATAACCCTGGTTCTGGGCCTGGGTAGTTGCAAGGTTGGTCTTCTGGCCAGCTCTCCCTTGTCCTCACCTCCAAGATGAGCTCTCCAGTATGCCCTGTCTAGCTCACCCCTTGCAGCAATGAGCCAGTTATCCCACTTTCATGTCCTCAGGGTGAGCTTTCCCATACAATCATCAGGGCGAGCTCTATTGTGTTGCCCAGGTGAGGTGCAGGGGCCACTCTCCCGAGTGCTACAGCTGATGAGGGGCAGAATCAGCTCTCCTGCTCTTATGACCTCAGGGCCAGTTCTCCCACCCATCTCGGGCAGAGAGGGGCAGGGGGGAATCTCTCCCCTGCTGATGCCAACACATGGCAGATGAGGGGTGGGCCCAGATCTCCCATGCTCACATTCTTTGGCCTGCTCACCCCCAGTACCACCAACAGGTTCAGCTCTGCAGTGCTGCCTAGATGAGCTGCAGGGCTCGTGTTGAAGCTAGTAAAGGCAAGGTCAACTCCTTTGCCAGCTAGAAGCAGTAGAGCAAGGGCATCTTTCCTTCTCCCACATAACTATACCACAGACAAGGGAGGTGGTGCCAGCTATGCCCCTTTCATTCCCCCAGGGCTGGCTCACCTGTGACCTTGTTTACAGGATCTTCTCTACTGTGGTATCCATGTGGGAATACAGGGCTCATTCTCCTTAGTGCTGCAGCTGGTGAGGGGTTGAATGAGGTACCCTACCTGCTGCAGGTGTCAAGGGGGTGAGAAGAGGTATCTTTCCATCACCAAATGGCAGAAGCAACCTGCTCTCCCAATCTCACATCCTTAGTTCCAGCTTGCCTTTATCCCTGCAAACAGGGTCAGCTTCATTGTGTTGCCCAGGTGGGATGTAGGACCCTCTCTCCTGAGTGTTTCAGCCAGTGAGGGGAAGGGCCAGTTCTCCCTAGTATTGTAGCCAGTGAGGGAGTGGGATCAACTTTGTACAGCCCTATCTTCTCAGTATTCAGTGGGATCAGGAGACTTGGACATCAAAACAGACCATAGCTGCATCGGGGCCATGAAACCAGACATGGGTTCTGGCAGCAGCCCAGGCCCAGACATCACCATGGCCCTGGGTAGTAATCAATCTACCTACATCAGCCTGCTTGACACCTCTTTCAGATATACCTCTTTCCATAGGATGTGAACCATTCTGGCTCTCTCCCATCCCATCCCATACATTCACTCACCATAATAGTGCCTGTCTGCCTGGTGCTGCATGTGGGTCTCCTTGTCCCACTCAGTCTGTTGTGGTTCTGGGAAGGTTCCTGCTTCCAAAAATTAAGATGGTGAGTGAATGCCCAGTGCCAGAGACCCACCAGGCCTAGAAACGGTGGGTGGCTCACGGCTGATATCCTTCCCACACCAAGTCTAATGACCAGAAGCAGAGCAGTGTTTGTCTTCTGAGTCTGCCAGGTCAAGTAATGGCAGGTGGCTTAAAGGTGAGATTCTTCCTGCCCCAAGTCTAGTGACCTGGGGCAGAGCTGTGTTTGCCCTCTGGGGTCCACCATGCCTAGAAATGGAAGGCACATCCATAGTTTTACACCTGGATTGTTATTTTATGTAATTGAAGAGAAGTATGAAATCTAAAAGCATTACCTTATTGCTTAAATTCATAGGGCTTTTGTCCAAATCCATTTGCAGGTGCAAACAAAATAAAGAGGGACATCATAATGCTTGAACACATAGTTGATATTATCAGATTCTTTTCTACAGAATAATGTTGTGTAACTGAATTTAAATGTGTTGGCTAAAGATATTCCCAAATTCTTTACAGATTCCCTTTGGTATGAGTTTGTTCAGGTCCTCAAAGACACACTGTGATACACAAAGGCTTGAAAAGACCAATTACACATTTAAAGTTTTATGCTTATATAAAAACTACCATGAATTGTAAAACTTTTCTGTACTAACTACATTTATAGGGTTTCTCAGCACTGTGATTTTTTTCTAAAGAGTTCAGAGACTACTGACATACACAAAGGCTTTATCACATTGATTATATTTGTAGGGTTTCTCTCCAAATGTGTTCATTTTTGTATTTGAATATTACAGTGATGTGCAAAGACTTAATTGCATTCATTACATTGGTAGGGTTTCTCTCCAGTATGTGTTCCTTTAGATATTTGAAGATAAGTGTGACTTTCAAAGGCTTTAGCACATTGATTACATTCATAGAATTTCTTTCCAGTGTGCTTTCTTTTATGTATTTGAAGATGACTGTGAGTTTCAAACCTAAGTGTGACTTTCAAAGGCTTTACCACATTCATAGAGCTTCTCTCCAGTATGTGATCTTTTATGTATCTGAAGATGGTTGTGACATGAAAAGGTTTTACCACATTGGTTTCACTCGTAGGGTTTCTCACCAGAATGTGTTCTTTTATGTATTTGAAGATTGTAGTCATGTGCAAAAGTTTTACCACATTGATTACATTCATAAGGTTTCTCTCCAGTATGTGTTCTTTTATGTATTTGGAGACCACTATGACATGCAAAGGCTTTAGAACACTGATTACAGTCATAGGGTTTCTCACCAGTATGTATTCTTTCATGTATTCGGAGATTACTGTGCTGTGAAAAGGTTTTATCACATTGATAACATTTATAGGGTTTCTCTCCAGTATGTGTCATTTTATGTATTTGAAGATGCGTGTGATGTGCAAAGGCTTTTCCACATTCATTGCATTCATAGGATTTCTCTCCAGTATGTGTTCTTTTATGTGTTCGGAGATTGCTGTGTTGTGAAAAAGCTTTACCACACTGCTTACATACATAGGGTCTCTCTCCAGTGTGCGTCCTTTTATGTATTTGGAGAATAATGCATTGTGAAAAGGCTTTATCACATTCATTACATTTGTAGGGTTTCTCTCCAGTATGTGTTCTCTTATGTGTTTGTAGATGACTGTATTGTGAAAAGGCTTTACCACACTCATTACATTTATAGGGTTTCTCTCCAGTATGCATTCTTTTATGTATTTGGAGAATAAGGTGTTGTGAAAAGGCTTTATCACACTGATTACATCTGTAGGGTTTCTCTCCAGTATGTGTTCTCTTATGTATTTGTAGACTACTGTGTTGTGAAAAGGCTTTATCACATTCATTACATTTGTAGGGTTTTTCTCCTGTATGTGTTCTTTTATGTAGTTGAAGATGACTATGATATGCAAATGCTTTACCACATTGATTACATCCATAAGGTTTCTCTCCAGTATGTGTTCTTTTATGTAGTTGAAGATGACTATAACATTCAAAGTCTTTACCACATTCATTATATTTGGATGGTTTCTCTGCAATATTAGTTTTTTTATGTATTCTGAGATTACTGTGACATACAGAGACTTTAGTATACTGAATACAACCATAGGGATTATCTCTAGTAGGAATTCTTTCTTGCCTTTGAAGATAATCATGATATGCAAAGGCTTTAACACAATGAGTATATTCAGAAGGCTTCTCTCCAGTATGACTTCTTTCATACCTGCAAGGATAATTGGCACATGTGAAACTTTTACCACATTCATTATATTGTTAAATATTTACATCCGCATGAATTTTACAATTTGGTCTAATTATAAAGAGGAATCAGATCTTAAGGCTTTATCACTTTGTTTACACTCATGGTGTTCCCCGTCATTAAGGTTCTTTTGCATCTTTGAAAATACCTGTGATGGTAAGAGCTGTTATTACATGGCTCAGAGTTATATTATCTTTTTCTATATGAGGTTTTTCACATATTTGAAGAGGACTAGAAGAACTCAGAGTTTACTACACATATTAGATTATTAAATTTTTCTAAAGTGTGAACAGTACTACATTTGCAAAGTAAACCAGGACAGAGGTTTTCACACATTCCAATACTCATAGGGCTTTTCTACAGTGTCAGTTTGTTGATGTATTTCCTATGAAGTTGGAAAACCAATTAACTATAAACTTGTATCACATTCTACAAGTCTACTCAAAGTGGGGACTAGTACATATTTTTTCATTGTTTTTGGAATGAGAAAGATATGCTGCTCATTTCCATATTTCACATGGCTCACATGGCTTGTATCCAGAGAGACATATGTTATAACTACTAAAGGAAGACTAACAAATAAAAAATTTCCACATTGCATTCACACAGTTTGACTTTCTGTTCCTCAAAGACATGTGAGACAGGACTAAGGTTTTTCCAAAACAACCTTCTTGGCTCATATAAACTGCCCCCTCATTAAACTTAGCAAAGCCACTACAAGTATAGGAGTAACACCAGCTTTACTCTGGACTATTTGCTTATTAGAAGATTTTGGACATATACTGATCACCTATTCAATTATGTATACATTTGCAATATCTGAATGGTATGTAACTAAATGGATTGGAAGTTCTATAGTGTCGGTCTCATGGGGCTATGATTCAAATGGTGATACCATTTAAGTCATTGTGTCCTTGTCTTTTTTCTTATATGAATGCCTTGCAAACACAGATCAGCTACCTGACATTGAGGTATATAGTTCTGTGAGATTTTCATAATCACCAATACAGTTTAAGCTGTATTTATTTACAGTTTCCTTCCTTTAACACATCTGGGACACATTATAATTTCTTTAGAGGCACATTTGTATCAGCTTGAACATAAAAATTACCTTCCATGTATTCTAGAGTTTCCACAATGTTCTTCAATATTATGGTCTTCACAACTGTAGCCTAAAATATGGTAGCATAAAATGTATGATATATTATTGGAAATTGTGCAAACTTTAACTTACTATCTTCACTCTACCTTAGAACCATGCCTGATTTCTTCACTTCATCTTTCCTCTTTCTAAATAAAAATTATAGAAGAGTATCAATAACCAAGAAACAGTTACCCATTATTTTAAAAAGTGAAGGAAAATTCAGTCTTACCTATATCTGTGAGGTTCCTGTAGATCTCCAGCATCACATCTTTGTAGAGACACTTCTGGGAAGGATCCAGCAAAGCCCACTCTTCCCGAGTGAAGTTGACATGCACATCATCATAGGTCACTTGATTCTAAAACATCCCACACATGTGAACAAAAGAAAGTGTGATACTGACAACACTGTAAATGAATATCTCTTTGTCAATGTAGTTATATAATTCTGGTGCTTTCCACACTTATTCTATTACACAGAAGTTCTAATATAATCACCAAGTCACTTTAGAAGGAAACTGAAAAGGAAGTTCACCTCCATCATTTCTGCAATCATTGAAGATGATATAGCTGCTAGGCCCTGGGGCACAACCTGTGCCCTGGAAACTCCACCCATTGCTACCCCAGTTGCCAGCCAGCAAGGAGGACTCCTGTGGGCAGGCGTCCCCACCAACACCCCATCAGACCTTGCAATCTACAAGACCCACTCCTTACCCCAAACCTAGGCATCATCCTGCAACCTCAGTGGCTTCCTGAGATATAGAATCCACCAGCTTGAATTGACCCAAGAGGTGAATGATTCTTCTCCCACCCAGAGAGTTCTGCCTCTAGGACCTAGGATTGGGGGTACAACTATGTCCTCAACCCCCATCCATCACTGTCCCAGTTGCAGAAGAGCAGGGAAGACTCCAGTGGGAAGGCTTCCTCACCATAACCCCCATCAGTCCCTGCTATTTACAAGATCTACTCCCTACCCTAAACCCACCCATCTCCCTATGACCTCAGCAGCTTCCAGAGACACAGAATCTGACAGTTCTGATTGGACCAAGAGCAGCTCCCTGAGACACAGAATCAGCAAGCTCCAATGAGACCAAGAGCTATGATTGGACCAAGAAACCCCCCTGAGACACAGACACAAGCACAGATTGGATCAAGAACAGCTCCCTCAGACACAGACACCTCTTTCACCTGTTGGAGGAAGAGATTTGGTAGACACCAGTGCAAAACTGCATACAACATAAAAAGGAGTATGGCACCACCAGAACCTAGCAGTTCTAGAACAGCAAGACCTGAATATCACAGCATAGAAGAAGCAGAAGAAGGTGCCCTTAAAAATAAATTTATGAAGATGATAGAGGCCTTTAAAGAGGAAATGAAAAATTCCCTTAAAGAAATTAATGGAAATACAAACAAAAAAAAATGGGAAAAAAATCAACAAATCCCTTAAAGAAAGTCAAGTAAAAGCAATTAAACAGGTAAAGTAAACAGTTAAAGACATGAAAATTGAAATAGAAGCAATGAAGAAGACACAAAGCAAGGGAATGCTGGAAATAGAAAATCTGAGTGATTGAACAGGAACCACAGTTGCAAGCATAACCAACAGAATGCAAAAGATGGAAGAGAGAATCTCTGGCATGATGGATACTATAGAGGAAATAGATTTGCCAGTCAAAGAAAACACCAAAGCCAAAAAGCCCTAACACAAAATGTCCGGGAAATCTGGGACACCATGAAAAGGCCAAACCTAAGAATAATAGGATAGAGAAAGGAGAAGAATACCAACTCAAAGCCATAGAAAATATATTCAACAAAATCATAGAAAAAAATCTTTACCAACTTAAAGTAAAAAATATCTAGGAAGATACAAAAAGCTTACAGAACACCAAATAGACTAGACCTCCCCCCCAAAAAAAAGAAGTCCCATCACCACATAATTAAACCACTAACCATACAGAATAAAGAAAGTATATTAAGAGCAGCAAAAGAAAAAGGTCAAATGACTTATAAAGGCAGACCCATCAGAATAACACCTGACTTCTCAAAGGAGACTAAAAGCCAGAAGGTCATGGACAGACTTAATGCAGACACTAAGAGACCACAGATGCCACCCCCACTACCATAGCCCACAAATTTTTCAATCACCATAGATGAACATGAAATGAACAAGATATTCCAAGACAAAACCCACCCTAACAGTCATGGTAGAACTCTCATCCAATGACTGATGGAAGCGGCCCCAGGTGGAGCTCTGGGAGTCCAATCGGCAAGAAAGAGGAGGGATTGTATAAGTGAGAATTGTTGAGACCATGATTGGAAAAAGCACAGGGACAAATAGCCAAACTAGTGGAAACACATGAACTATGAACCAATAGCTGAGGAGCCCCAACAGGATCAGGCCCTCTGGATAAGTGAGACAGTTAATTAGCTTGAACTGTTAGGGAGGCACCCAGGCAGTGGGACCAGGACCTGTCCTTAGTGCATGAGCTGGCTGTTTGGAACCTGGGACCTATTCAGGGACACTTTGCTCAGCCTGGGTGAAGGGAGGAAGGGACTGGACCTGCCTCAACTGAATCTACCAAGCTGAGCTGAATTCCCAGGGGAGTCCTTGCCCTGGAGGAGATGGGAATGGGGAGTGGGCTGGAGGGAAGGCAGAGGGGGTTGGAGATGACAGGGGAATCCATGGCTGATATGTAAAATTAAATTAAATTATAAAATAAAAAAGAAGTTGGAAAAATCTGACACCAGAGACTTAAAAGCACACCTGAAAGCTCCAGAACAAAAAGAAACAAACTCACCCAGGAGGAATAGACACTAGGAAACAACTGAACCGAGGGCTGAAATCAATGAAATAGAAATAAACCTGTACTCCACAAAATTAGAAAATCTAAAAGAAATAGACAATTTTCTGGATAGGTACCACATACCAAAATTAAATCAAGATGAGATAAACAATTTAAATAGAGCTATAACCCCTAAGGAAATAGAATCAGTCACTAAAAGTCTCCCAACCACAAAAAGCCAGGACAAGATGGTTTAAGTGCAGAATTCTACCAGAATTTCAAAGAAGAGCTAATACCAATACTCTTCCAATTGTTCCACACAATAGAAACAGAAGAAACATTACTAAACTCTTTCATGAGGCTGCAGTCACCCTGATACCCAAACCATACAAAGATGCAATGAAGAGAGAGAATTACAGACAAATCTCCCTCATGAACTTTGAGGCAAAAATACTTAATAAAATACTGGCAAACTGAATCCAAGAACACATTAAAAAAAATATCATCCAACATGATCAAGTAGGCTTCATCACACAGAAGCATAGATGGTTCAACATATGAAAATCTGTCAATGTAATACACCATATAAACAAACTGAAAGAAAAAAAAAACACATGATCATCTCATTAGATGCTGAAAAAGCCTTTGACAAAAACCAACACCCCTTCATGATAAAGGTCTTAGAGAAATCAGGAATACAAGGAATATATAAAAAAATAATAAAGGCAATTTACAGCAAGCCAACAGCCAACATCAAATTAAATGGAGAGAGACTCAAAGTGATTTCAATAAAATCAGGAACATGACAAGGCTGCTCACTCTCTCCATATCTATTCAATATAGCACTTGAGGTTGTAGCTAGAGCAATAAGACAGCAAAAGGAGACCAACAGGATACAAATTGGAAAGGAAGAAGTCAGACTTTCTCTATTTGCATATGATATGCTAGTATAATACATAAGTGACTCCAAAAATTCTACAAGGGAACTCTTACAGCTGATAAACATCTTCAGTAATGTGGTGGGATACAAGATTAACTAAAAAAATCAGTATCTCTCCTATATACAAATGATAAATGGGTCAAGAAAGAAATCAGAGAAACATCACCCTTTACAATAGCCACAAGTAATATAAAATAACTTGAGTAATTCTAACTAAGCAAGTGAAAGACCTGTATGACAAGAACTTTAAGTCTTTGAAGAAAGAAACTGGAGAATATATCAGAAAATGGAAAGAACTCCCATGCTCATGGACAGGTAGAACCAACATAGTAAAAATGCCAGTCTTACTAAAAAGCAATCTACAGATTCATG
Source organism: Onychomys torridus (assembly GCF_903995425.1). NCBI lineage: Eukaryota > Metazoa > Chordata > Mammalia > Rodentia > Cricetidae > Onychomys > Onychomys torridus. Next base: position 60,777,485 of record NC_050459.1, on the reverse strand, counting down.
CAATCCCCATCAAAATCCGAACACAATTCTTCACAGACCTCAAAAGAACAATACTCAACTTCATAATGAAAAAAAAAAAAACAAAACAGAATAGCTAAAACAATCCTATACAATAAAGCAACTTCTGGCAGCATCACCATTCCTGACTTCAAGCTCTACAATAGAGCTATAGTAATAAAAACAGCTTGGTATTGGCACAAAAACCAACATATAGACCAACAGAATCAAATTGAAGACACTGACATTAATCTACACACCTATGAACACCTGATTTTTAACAAGGAATCCAAAATTGTACAATGGAATAAAGGAAGCACCTTCAACAAATGGTGCTGGCATAAGTGGATGTCAACATGTAGAAGGCTGCAAATAAATCCATACCTATCACCATGCATAAAACCTCAAGTCCAAGTGGATCAAAGATGTCAACATAAATCCAGTCATATCAAACCTGTTAGAGAGAAAGTAGGAAGTAGCTTTGAAAGCATTGGCACTATACCAGATGGTGGTGGCACACGCTTTTAATTTCAGCACTTGGGAGGCAGAGCCAGGCGAATCTTCATGAGTTTGAGTCCAGCCTTGTCTACAAAGTGAGATCCAGGACAGGCTCCAAAGCTACACAGAGAAACCCTGTCACAAAAAAACCAAAAAGAAAAGAAAAGAAATAACAAAGAAAACATTGGCACAAGAAACCACTCCTTGAATATAACACCAATAGCACAGACACTGAGAATAACAATTAATAAATTGGACCTCCTGAAACTTCTGTAAGGCAGAGGACATGGTAAATAAGACAAAATGACAGCCTACAGAATGGGGAAAGATCTTCACCAACCCCACATCGGACAGAAGGATGATCTCCAAAACATATAAAGAACTCAAGAAACTAGACATCAAAATACCAAATAATCCAATTAAAAAATGGACTAAACAGAGAATTCTCAATAGAAGAATCTCAAATGGCCAAAAGACATTTAAGAAATTGCTCAACATCCTTAGTCATCAGCAAAATGGAAATCAAAACAACTCTGAGATACCATCTTACACCTGTCAGAATGGCTAAGAAAAACACTAATGAAAGTTTATATTGGAGAGGATGTGGAGCAGGGGGAACACTCCTTCACTGTTGGTGGGGGTGCAAACTTGTATAGCCCCTTTGGAAATCAGTATGGCAGTTTCTCAGAAACCTGGGAATCAATCCACCTCAAGACCCAATGATACCCCTCTTGGGCATATTCCCAAGGAATGCTCAATCATACCACAAGTACACATGCTCAACCATGTTCATAGCAGCATTATTTGTAATAGCAAGAACTTGGAAAAAACCTAGATGCCTCTCAACTGAAGAATGGATAAAGCAAATGTGGTACATTTATACAATGGAGTACTAAGCAGTAAAAAACGATGACATCATGAGTTTTGCAGGCAAATGGATGTAACTAGAAAATATCATCCTGAGTGAGGTAACCTGGACTCAGAAGGACAAACATGGTATGTACTCACTCATAAGTAGATACTAGATGTAAGGCAAAGGATAACCAGACTACAATCCACAGCTCCACAGAAGCTAGCTAACAAGGATGACCATAAGAGGGATGCATGGATCACCCTGGGAAGGGGAAATAGATGATATCTCCTGAGTAAACTGGGGTTAAGAGGGGGGCAAAAAGGGTAGAGAATGGGGGATTAGAACACAAGGGAACAGGATGGTTGAACTGGAACAGGAACAAAATGGGAAAGCAATAAAAGATATATCTTGATAGAGGGAGACATCATGGGGATAGGGAGAAACCTGGTGCTAGGGAAGTTCCCAGGAATCCACAAGGACAACCCCAGCTTAAACTATTAGCAATACTAGACCCCAGTAATTGGATTGGTGAATACCCTGTCATCATAGACCCTTCATCCAGTAACTGATGGAAGCAGTTGAAGAGATCCACAGTGAAGCACCAGGCCAAGCTCCAGGAATCCAGTCCAAGAGAGGGGAAGAGGGATTCTATGAGCAAGGGGAATCAAAATCATGATGGTATAATCTAAAGAGACAACTGAACCAAGCTAGTGTGAACTCATGAACTTTAGACCAACAATGGTGGAGCCTGCATGGGACTAGACTAGGCCCTCTGCATAAACGAAACAGGTTGTGTAGCTTGATGTGTTTGTGGGCCCCTTGCAGTGGGATCAGGATCCATCCCTGGTGCATGAGCTGGCTTTTGGAGCCATTGCCTGTTGTGGGACATTTTGCACAGTCTTGATGCAGGGAGGGAGGGGGGACATGGACCTGCCTCACCTGAATGTACCAGGCTTTGCTGACTCCCCATGGGAGGCCTTACCTTTTTAGAGGAGGGGATGGAAGGGTGGGTTAGGGGGTAAGGTTGGGCGGGAGTGGGAGAAGGGATGAGAGGGGAATCTGTGGTTGGTATATGAAATGAATAAAACATTTCTTAATAAAGAAAAAAGAAGACCGTGTTAAAACAATCCAAGTGAACCATCCAAATATTTATATTATAAAATATAAATTCAATAAAATAACACTCAATAGTAATTTCTCTCAAAAATATACCAGAAATGTAAAAATAATCACATGACAAAAAAAGTTGTAAGACAAATGACTTATTATAATTGTTCAAATATCAAAATTTACAAGCACACAATGCTTAGACCATGTGTGCACCTAGGTGTTTTCTAGGAAAAGTACCAGAGTTGAAACATTATGACATTAAGAATGCAGATTGCAGATAGGCACCAGCCCTTCAAAAGTACAGGCAAGAGGATCAGAAATTCAAGGCCAGCATGGGCCACTGTTTCAAAAAGATCAAAAAATAAAAGCATTACTGAGTAGCTGATGAGAAAGTTCAGAATGCAGAGAAGCTTGCTGCTGAGCCTGGCCTGCATTAGATTCCCCAGGCATCTCATGATAGGAGAGAAACAACTTCTGACCTCCACACATGCCTCCCACACGCAAATATGTAAATACAATTTTTTTAAAAAAGAAAGAATGAGGGATGCTAAAGATGGAGGATCAAGACTGGGTAAGGCTACTACACTGAAAACCTGTGTCAACAAAAACAAATCAGACTACGTATATTTCAACCTCACTTTGTTGATCACAAAATATTTCCTGTGTGTTTTTTGAACTCACCTAAGAAGACTTAATGAATGTAATTCTGTCTGTATATTTTAAAGCATGGTTTCTTTTAAAGAATGAAAACTATATGATTTTACTACACCAAACATTTGTATTAGTCAATCAAATTATTGAAATACAAATATGAGTATGTTAAATTCTGCACCAACTTTTCAACTCCCTTTGTTAAAAATGTAATAAAGACCTTTATCCTAAGAAGGGGGAAGGTGGCTTCTTTCTAGAGAAACGTGTGGTATGATTTAAAGTTAAACATCTTTTTAAGTAGAAAGCACTTGCATATAACAACTTGGCCTACAGCTATGTATATATACTGTACTATACTGTCCACACTCCTAACTTTGATATTACAAATTAATTAGGTAAAAATTAACTACTGGGTAAAGTTTAATGAAGGTCTTATGAGGGTCAAAGCCAAGTTTTAAACCAATTCATCTCATATTCAACACTACCAAATAAGTTTCCAGTTTTTCTCACTTCTGTGTTTGGAACTTACCAGCAATGAGAGAGTTTCCAGACTCACCTACCAATGGTTTTCAATTTTATTTCCTTCTTTGTAAAATTATAATAATAGAGATACTATTTATGCTACATTTCCAATGTCAACATGAGGGTCAAGTGTATCTCAGTGGTTTCTATTGTTAATTCAAACTCCTATTTAAAATGTTCCACAATGATCATAAAGCCATACTTACTACTACCAATTATAAAAAGACCCCAACTTATTAAATTATATCTATAAAACTTAAATTATTACTGAGTAATTCAAGATGCTAGTGTGCTATACAAAAAAAGAGTTCAGTACGTTTCCAGGTTTGAGGTGTCTTTTTAGACTTTACCAGCTAAGCATGTGTCCTCCATTAGGTTTTTCAACATTTTGACAAGATTTTGGATTTTTTAATGAGGCATACTCAATATACCCCATGAATATATTAGATGATGGAACACATTTCAAGATAAATACATGCAGTTTTCCTATCTACTAAAAGCAATTTACAGTTTTAAGTAATGAAATATGTAATTTACTAAAATCCTACAAAGTCAGAAATTAATAAGTATTCAATTGAGACATTGCTCAACGTAAAAGGAATGGTGTCTACCACACATACTCCAAATTACTTTTTCACACCAACTCCTGGAGGATAGGAATGGATACTCCAAGATGAAGATCTGTGAACAATTTCATAGAACCCTGTAAAGATACCACAGTCTTCTTTCCTAAGCCATTTGTACCACTCTTATGTTTCTTGTTTATGTTTTTTAAAATTGTAAGAATCCTCTCAAGACTTTTTTCCTGTTTTTGAACACAATGAACAATAAAAACAGATCCAGAAACTGCAAATCATTCCTCTAATCCTGTAACTCAGAAGGTTAAGGCAGAGGGGTAATCACATAGTAAGGCCCTGTCTCAAAGACAAAGAAAAAATATACATTACATATACATGTATAATGAACTTCAAAGATATACTCTAGAATACTCTGAATTCTAGAATAGAGATTTTATGAGAATCTGGATTTGGGCCATCCTGGTCTACAATATCAAGGTCCATTCTAGCCAGTTCTATAGTAAGAATCAAAATCTGAATAAAAAAAATAAAATAAATTGTATGATTTGTTTCACTCCTGTTGTAAAGGACTATGAAAGAATGGAGTTATGGTATATGTTTCATTCCAGGAGAAGACAGATATGTGGTGGAAGTGAATTACAAAGTGAGGTATAATTTAGCAAAGGACTAAGTGAGGAAAATGACTAACAAACTGTCATTTGGATACACATGAAAAGGAAACAAAAGTCAACAAGTACTTATGAGTTCATTTATGAAGGAAAACAAACATTAAGAAAAAATACAAAAGTGTAAATAACTAAACCACCACTAGGCCGGTGTCCAGTCAAAAATTCTAAGAAAAGTGTCCAAGCAAAAGATAACATTGTAGTTTGACTTCCAAGAGTATCATACAACTCTTGGCACATGATGCATGTACAATGTTTGTTGAATGATTAAGCAACAGAATTTGCTAACGGATAATTTCAACTGTAAAGGAACTTACTGCCTCACTATAAATTGATAAAATAATTTATAGATGTTTTCTTGAGTGAACATTAAGCTAATATGGTAGTGGCTAGCATGGGATGCAAGGTGACCATTGCTGCTTGACAAAGTTCCAGCATTTTGAGTTTGCAGACCACAGTTCTTCAGCACCTTTTTACTTTCATTTTTAATGATTCACATTATGGGCTTTGGAAGTTCCTTTATGTCTTTTCCTTTGGGATATTTTGTGTAGGCTTCGAAAGATGAAAATGTATATAATGGCAGTCTCTTTAAATAATTCTTTGGAAAAAAATCTCCACCACCATGGAACCATATGGTGTGATGGCTGAACACAGGAATCCCCATTATGTCCTCCTTATTACACTAAGAACAGGTAAATTAGAAATTTACTAACTGGACACACCTGGCCCCAAGGACATAAAGTGAACAACTAGATCCAGAGCCTGAGGCCATTAAGGGCAAGAGTTCAGTTAATAAGTATAGAAAAATCAGAATGATACAGTATAATGAAAAAAGAGTAAGACATCAGGACCTTGGTCTTTTGGAAGCATATGAAAGGAACAGGCCCATATCGTAAGACTAGGACACAAAGGAACACAATTAGGGAGCATCTCAGTGCTTATGCTGCATTATGCTCCCTGAGGGATAAAAACTGCTCTTAAACTGTAGTAGAGAGTCTGGTCCCCAGGGAAGTACTTTTCCCAAGGTCAGGCATTTGGATAATGGCCTCCATTCCCTCAGGGCCTTACAGAAAGTCCCTGCTTGATAAAAAGCAGTCATTCTCCTTAGCTCTGGCAGGAGGAATTTGTGGCCCTTCCATTGATGTAAGAGGGTGCTTTGTAGAATTACTATACCTTTGAGAACAATAGGCATTTAAGACGCTAATGATGGACTGAATACACTCAAAGGCAGATTGAATAACTTTGCAGGCTTAGCTATGGAAGGAAAGGTATCACAGTGGAAATGGTACCTATCTGAATTCTATGGTGTCCAGGATGTGGTGTCAAAGGGGTCTGTGCCTTCCCACAGTGAGGAAATAGCTCAGCTGCCTGTAGTCCCTATCTTTAAACCACTCACCCCTCATCCAAAAGAGGCTGTGGGAACCAACAGAATGGTCACAGCATTTGGCTAACAAATGGTTTACTGATGACTCATGAACCACTGATGGAACCAAAACTGAATGGAAAGCAGCAGCTTATAGACCAGGGGAGAGAATGGCTAGTTTAGAGAACACTAAAATGGCTGGTCAGTACACTTATTGATCATCTAAGACCGATTATCTCACTATTCACTGCTAATGTCAACTACTGTCAAAGCAGGAAAGTTTTCACCCTCCTTCCTGCCCATCCTTCTCTGTGCTGTGACTAAACCTGCTTCACAGTTGGTCAATGAACTCAATTCTTACACAGTTCCTTCTTCATTGTGTTAGTCCCAATAAAAGCCAGAGAGATTGGAAGACATTCATTGGTCTATTTTTCCTCCTCACTGACTAGCCAAGGCTCAGCTGGAAGGAGCAGTAGGACTGACTTCCCTGGGCAGCAGAGGCAGGATTAAACGTTCAAAGCAATTCTCAATTACATAGTCTGAGGCAAGCCTGAGCTACAGGAGACATTGATCTAAACCAGTGGTTCTCAACCTTCCTAATGCTGTGGCCCTTTAATACAATTCCTCATGTTGTGGTGACCTCCAACCATAAAGTTATTTTCACTGCTACTTCATAACTAAAATTTTGCTACTATTATGAACTGCAATATAAATATTTGTGTTTTCCAATGATCTTAGGCTACTCCTGTAATAGGGTCATTTGATCCCCCAGTGGGAACCATAACCCCCCAGGTTGAGAACCACTGCTCTAAACTGATTAAATAAATAAATAGACAAATAAATAAGCACTCAAGAAAAAACTTGAATGAAGTTCTTAATGACTAAGAAATATTGGAAAACAGAAACAAATTAGAGCAGTAATGCATTTAAAGAAAATGAATTTTTAAAAAATGATACCAATAATTGACTTTTTAAAATAAAAAAATAATTGGAAGGACACTTAGCTATACTGACTTTGGAACAGAGTAGGCACTTCCTGGGTAGAGAGAAACGCCATTAATAAGACACTGTATGACTTTGCCCCATGTAAAATGTTAGCTCCTGGGTGCTGTAAGCTGACACAGATTTATAGCCAATGGCCGGTGTCTCAAACCTCTGAGCTGACTTAACTGTGTCAATCAGGATTGCACATAAATGCATAGGAGAGTTCCCTAACTGAAACTGAATACTCAGTAGTTCAATCTACCCTCCCTGAATTGTACACCCACCAATTCTGTCTGTCTTTGTTAAGATGGAAGGAATTAATACATGCCAGGAAATTACCAGAAAGTTGCTCAGCCTGCCCTGTCGTGGAATATTAGTTTGAGATGTGTTATATTCGTTTATGCTATGGAATATCTGTTTAAAATATAAAGATGTATTGCATTCCTTTATGTTGCATTTGTTTAACTCTGTAAAGCTGTGTTACTGTGCTTGTCTAAAACATCTGATTGGTCTGATAAAGAGGTGAACAGCCAATCCAATGGCTAGGCAGGAGAGGAATAGGCAGGGCTGCCAGGCAGAGAGAATAAACAGAAGAAGAGAGAAGAAAGGGGAGCAAGAAAAGGAAAAGGAAGAGGAGGACACAAGAGGCCAGCTATCCAGCTACCCATGGAGTAAGAAAGTAAGAAAAGAATAGAGAATAGAGAAAGGTAAAAGTTCAGAGGCAAAAGGTAGACAGGATAATTTAAGTTAAGAAAAGCTGGCTACATTGGAAATCAATATGGCACTTCCTTAGAAAGTTGGGAATCCATCTCCCCCAAGACCCAGATATACCACTCTTGGGCATATACCCAAGGAATGCTCAATCATACCACAAGGGCATTTGCTCAACTATGTTCATATCAGCATTGTTTGTAATAGTCAGAACCTGGAAACAACCTAGATTCCCTTCAACTGAAGAATGGATAAAGAAAATATGGTACATATACACAATGGAGTACTACTTAGCAGAGAAAAAGAATGACATCATGAGGTTTGCAGGCAAATGGATGGATCTAGAAAAAATCATCCTGAGTGAGGTAACCCAGACTCAGAAAGACAAACATGGTATGTACTCACTCATAGGAGGATACTAGATGTAAAACAAAGATGACTAGACTGCTACTCACAACTCCAGGGAGGCTACCTAGAAAACAAGACCCTAGGAAAGACGCAGGGATCACCCAATGACAGAGAAATGGATGAGATCTACATGAACAGCCTGGACAAGAGTGGGGGTAATGAAGGGCAAGGTTCGAGGGAAAGAGAGCTTAGGGGAGCAGGAGATCCCAGCTGGATCAAGAACAGAGAGGGAGAACAAGGAATAACAGACCATGATAAATGAAGACCACATGAGAATAGGAAGAAGCAAAGTGCTAGAGAGGTCCCCAGAAATCCACAGATACCTCCACAATAGACTACTGGCAATGGTCGCGAGAAAGCCCAAACTGACCTAGTCTGGTGATCGGATGGCCAAACACCCTAACTGTCATGCTAGAACTCTCATCCAATAACTGAGGGAAGTGGAAGCAGAGATCCTCAGCCAGGCCCCAGGTGGAGCTCCAGGAGTCCAATTGTTGAGAAAGAGGAGGGATTGTGAGAGTGTGAATTGTTGAGACCAAGATTGGAAAAAGCACAGGGACAAAGATTGCAAAAAGCACAGGGACAAATAGCCAAACTAATGGAAACACATGAACTATGAACCAAAAGCTGTGGAGCCCCCAGCTGGATCAGGCCCTCTGGATAAGTGAGACAACTGGATAGCTTGAACTGTTTGGGAGGCACCCAGGTAGTGGGACCCGGACCTGTCCTTAGTGCATGAGCTGGCTGTTTGGAACCTAGGGCATATGCAGGGACACTTGGCTCAGCCTGGAAGGAGGGTACTAGACCTGTCTGTACTGAATCCACCAGGTTGAGCTGAATCCCCAGGGGAGTCTTTACCCTGGAGGAGATGGGAATGGGGGTGAGGGGCTGGGGAGAAGGAGGGGGCAGGGGCGGCAGGGGGGAGGACAGGGGAACCCAGGGCTGATATGTAAAATTAAAACACAAATATCCGTATATAAATAAATAAATAAATAAATAAATAAATAAATAAATAAAATAAAGCTGATTTTAAAAAGACATAATTAAAATATGAAGCCAGTGACTGCAAGTCAAAGCAACAAGAGGTACCTATTAGTGCATTATTACTTTAAAAAAAAAAGAGAGAGAGAGAGAGAAAAGAAAAGCTGGCTAGAAACAAGCCAAGCTAAAGCCAGGTATTCATAAGGAAGAATAAGACTCTGAGTATTATTTGGGAGCGGGGTGGTGGGCCCTCAAAGAGTGAAGTTTAAAAAAACCAACTCCATTGCCCCATCAGGTCCTTCTTTGTAATGGAGACCCCTGCAGCTTACTGCCTTCAACTTCAGCCTCTGATCTGGCTATTGCCTAGTCTGTTTTTCCCTGCAGTGTGCACAGTACACTGTTCCTCCTCTTCTTGTCTATAGTAAGAAGCCATGATCCACATGCAAATCTTTTTCCTATTACTGCAATGGACAGTCCACTATATAACTCAAACCGGTAATTTTATAACTCTGTAGTGCTGCAGACCTATAATCTAAGAATTTAGGGGTACTATTCAGAGAGATAGCAAGGGCAATGCCGTGGGGTTACAGAGAGTGTTCACATCCACTTCAATCAACATAGGAGACCTTGACTCAGAACTAATTTTCCAAAAGGCTGGGGATGCAGCTGTTCTAGAATTATTATGCCTTTATGGCACACCAGGACTTAATGTTGGTTGTGACTCTGTAATGGTTCCTTGAGCAGCATGTTAGAGGCCTGTTCTTTGATGAGGAGTGGGTCTTTTGGTTGGTTAATCCTGGTGAACAAACATTAACATCTTATCATGCCAATCTCTAACAAGCATGGTTCATGCTACTTATCTTTGGGGTATTTGGGAGGCAGCCCTCCCTTAGCTGAATTCTACTTTGTGTGACTTACTGTTTCCTAAGAATTGGTAAATTCTTCTACCATCAATTCTAATTTTCTACATCACAGTTTAACAGTCAAGCGCTACTCTACACAGGAGATATTGTTTACAAGCTCCACAAAATTAACTCCAAACGGATCCTAAACCTAAATGTTAAATGTGTTGAACTTCTGGATGATACTAGAGAGATCAGGGCTTTCCGAGTCTGGCAAATCTGCCTTCCAAAGCACTACAGGGTCAGCATTTCACAGTGACCTCAACAAAGTTATTTCTAAGCACAGTCCTGCTCCCAGTTCCCTGCACAGATGCAGCCCACAGAGTGAAGTTATTCAGAGGAATACACCCCGGCCGACAGGACTACGCAGGGCCACACAGGGACCACAGGACCAGACAGGCACACGGCGAACTCTGCTTCTAGCAGAGTCGAGGGAGGTCCCACCACTTGGGCTCCCACAGCTCAGCGGGCTGCTCTGTCCAATCTGGGGCCAGCAGCCCCTCGCTCAGCATGGCCGGCCACTCCTCCTCATCTGCGGACATCAGCCCCTCACTCACCATGTCACTGGCTGCCGAGCTCCCCCACGCTGTTCCCACAGCGGAGCCCACAATGCAGCACAGCAGCCAATTTCCGACTTCCTCTGCAGAGGAGCTGAGCCAGAAGCCTGGTGCCTGGAAGCACCCTCCCATCCATCTGGCGGGTCCGCTGGAGGTTCTGATATGCTAGTGAGGCCTGAGTGACAGGATCTGGTGAGCTGAAGGAACACAGCATGGTGGTTCCCAGCCCTGGCTTCCATCACTAGCACATACTGGTGGAGATTTGAACCAAATTCACCAGCAAGTTTCTTGTTAATGTAAACCAATGGGTTTAATTTTAAAAGAAGTATACAAATTCAGAAGGAGGCTAATCAGACAATGTTGCGCAAAAGGAACACAGGGTATCTCAACAACATTATAAACCAAGGCCACAGTGGTGATGGGACTGAAAACCACAGTGCCATTTGTGGAGAGTTGGGTTCTCAAGATCTGAAGCAACCCCTTCCCTAAAGTCCTGGCCCCAGAACTCTACCAGCTCTCCCAAGAATATTCTTGGTTTTAGTGAAGGAATTCTATTTATCCTCTAAACATCCTGGCCTTAGAGAAACCTCCCAAGGCAGGCTGCCAAACTTGGAAAGGTCTAGTTTTTCAAGTATCTTCTAGAAGTTTTGCACTTCCCATTTGACATTAAGGTGTAAGATGTATTTGGAGTTAATTTTGTGGAGGTTATAAATGGTATCTCATGTACTGGGTAGCACTCCACTACTGAGCTGTGATGTAGAAGAGTAGAATTGGGGATATAAAGTATTTACCAGTGCTTAGGAGTCACACAACGTAGACTTTAGCTAAGAGAGGGCTGCCTCTAAAATATCCCAAAGATAAGTAGTATGTTAGCCAGACCTGTTAGAGATTAGGATGTTAGCATGTAAATGTTTGTTCACCTTTTGTATAAACTGTAATTGGTCACATGCCTGTGATAAAAACAGCTAATAGGATGCTCATCCATGGAGAGGAAAGAGAGAGACCCTCTGCGCAAAGATCTCTCTATGGTAAGCTGGAGCATCATAGTTTTAAGAGGGATTTCTTAGTTGTATTGTACTGGATGCTGGAAACATCAATTCAATAATGTTTTGTTATGTATTTGCTGTTTCTTTGTATCACCTACATATACCCATTAAAAACCAAAAACATGGGTATAGTAGTGATGGCAGGTATTATATAAAGACTGTCTTGTGTTTTCTCAAAGTTTTAGTTTAACAGATTGTACCTAGGAAATAGTAATTATACACAGTTTCTATTCAGCTTTCTTATATTTAATTCTTGTTGCTCAGCACTGTCTTAAGACAAACAATTGGCATCTTCCTGTGATCATAAATAATGTGCTGGCTCACAAAAGGGTGACCACTACCAGGTTGGCTGACTGTTGATATTCCATCATGAAAGAAGGTATCCCCTCCTTCTGAGTATCCAGACTCTTTCCCAGGAAACTGAAGGCAATTCAGCTCTAATGAGATGTGACTTTGTGGTTTTGGGGGAGGAGATAGAGTATATGGCCTGGAAAAGGCTTGGAAGGAGGTGGATTCTGCATTTGGACCTATGAGAAAGCCATCTTGATTCTATCAGGCTTACCTCCTATGTACACTGAGAAATGTAATGCTAGAGTATATGGGCAGTGACAGAGTAGAGAAAAGGTGAGCTCCACATACACAATTATGATGGAGCCTTGTATATTCTGGGTGAGATATTCCTGTGTGGCTCCTTTTGGGTATTTCCCCTAGTTAGAGTTATTACTGGTGTGAAGAGACACCATGACTATGGCAATTTATAAAGAAAAACATTTCATTGGGGCTGGCTTACACTTTCAGAGGATTTATTCCATTATTGTCATGGTGGGAAGCATGGTGGTGTGCAGACAGACCCTGGTGCTGGAGAAGGAGTTGAGAGTTCTGCATCAGCAGGCAGCAGAAAGTGACTGTGACATAGTTCCTCCAGCCATGCCACACCTCCTAATAGAGCCCCTCCCTATGGAACTATGAGGGACTTTTTTTTTTTCATTTTTCTTTATTAAGAAATTTTCTACTCACTCCACATACTATCCACAGATCCCCCCTCCTCCCTTCTTCTACCTCCCAGCCCTCTCTCCCCAGCGACCCCTCATCCCCACATCCACCAAACTGAGGTCTCCAATGGGGAGTCAGCAGAGCCCAGCACATTGAGCCTAGGCAGGTCCAAGCCCCTTCCCACTGCACCAAGGTTGTGCAAGGTGTCACACCACAGGCACTGGATTCCAGAAGCCTGCCCATAGACCAGTGCAATCCCCCTGCCTAGGTGCCCCCCAAACAGTTTGAGCCAAACAACCATCTTCCATATCCAGAGGGCTTAGTCCAGTCCCATAGGGGGCTCCACAGCCACCAATCCATAGTTCATCGGATACCAATGTTGTGTGGCTGGTCATCTCTGCCCATCTTCCCATCATGATCTCGACGTCCCTCTCCTGCAGTATCTCTCCTCTCTCTCATCAATTGGATTCCTGGAGCTCAGCCTGGTGCCTGGCCGTGGATCTCTGTATCTGCCTCCATCTGTCTGTCACTGGACAAAGATTCTATGATGACAGCTAGATTATTTGCTAGGCTGGTCACCAGAGTAGACCAGTCCAGGAACCCTCTGGACCACTGCCAGCAGACCAAGGTGGGGTCATTCTTGTGGATTCCTGAGAGCCTTCCCAGCACCCTGCCTCTTCCTATTCCCATGATGTCCTCATCTATCATGGTATCTTCCTCCCTGCCCTCCCACTCTATTCCTGTTCCAGCTTGACCTTCCCATTTCCCTATGTTCTCATCCCCCACTCCTCGCCCTCTGCCACCCCCCACATCCAGTCTGCTCATGTAGATCTCATCCACTTCTCCCTCACAGGGTCACCCATGTATCCCTCCTAGGATCTTTCCCTATTAGCTAGCCTCTCTGGAGTTGTGGATTGCAGTCTGGCCATCCCTTCCCTATGAGGGACAGTTTAATTCAAACCACCACAGTATCCAATGTCCTGTAAGAATCTCCTCAACCATGTTTAGTAAGTAAGCTCAAAAAACTCATTGGTTCCCAAGGGTGGACTTTGGTTCAAGTTGTACTTTCCATTGTCACTGGGACTTATGGGGGTGGTATAGAAATTGCTTTATCCCCCTCCACAAAGGAGAAAACTCTCATAACAGATCATAAATATATTTGCTAATGTTCCTCTGTCTCATAGTATTACAAAAAAGAAGTACTATATACAAGAACATGTTAGAAGAATATAAATATGGAAATGGTCTTTGTAAAGAACTTAGACATATGAAGATGATGATGACTGGATGGCTCTACAATAAAAAGACTGGAAAGCTTTTGCAAGTTAGAAGGTCTGAGTGAATTGTTTAAGCTATATATAAAGGATGAGATTTAGAGACCATTTATATTAAAGTTTACAAGATCAGATATCAACTATTTCAAGGACTGGTTAAAATATGTCAAACAAAAGTTTATTGAGTTATGTCTGGTTATTGAAATAGTATACAGTAGAAAAAAGTACCAAAATGGTGTAAAACTGATCTTCTGGGTGTTTCATAATCATTCTTACAGGCTATTCTAATGTCAATGAGATCCCTGGGGACTAAGATTGATCACTTGTTCTCTTATTCATGGAGGCCATGGAGACCCCACTCGATGAATTCGAAACATTGTCCAGTCTACAAAAAGGCAAGTCATTGTGGGAAAGGTTTATTCAAGGCTTCAAAGGAAGCCACAGTACATACAGCGAAGCCTTTGACTCATCCTCACATTGATGGACAACTGGTAAAAGAAGGGCTGGAAGAGTCTGAGGTTCCCCTGAAGCCCAAGTGAGCCCTGAGGACTAGTTGCTCCACTGGTCTTGACAGCACAAACAGAAAAATTAATTTTGGCCACTTGCAAACAGTCTTCAGCATTCAGGAGGAAAATTTTAACCAAAGATTTAGGGAATTAGTAACAACCCAAGGGATTGCACTCCACAGACATTAGACTTAAGTCTACATGAGATGTTATTTAGACAACCAATTTCACTAATATTATCTTCTTCACAAAAAACGATGTTGCCCAGATGGGAGACATTAGATGTTGGCTCAGTGAGCACCTGCCCACAGCCATGGAAGACAGGTCCATGATTGTTTTAACCTCAAAATTAAATGATGGCTAAGTACATCTTCTCTCCCTATCCAGAATCCACATGGGAGGGCATCATGGTTCATCACTCTGGAAAACAACTGTAAAGGTCAAGGGAAATATCTAAGGGATGGGGGCTATGGTGAGCTCATGGAGAATACCTTTTGGACATTGGACATTTTAGTCCTTCTAGACACCAGTAAAGGGATTCCTTTCTTGTCTATATCTGAGAGGAGCAGGTAAGAGACAGGAAGGAAGCAAAATGTCTAATTGGAAAGAAAAAAGAAGGTCTTTGACATTTTTACCACCTCTACTTTCAGGATGACTGAGTATCAAATGTAGCAAACACCTTGGAATGAAGGAAGTCAGTCTGCAGTGGCAGTTTCATGGGTTCCCAGTTGTGAGCATGGGCCTAAAAGTCAGAGACATGGTACAGTTGCAAAATAAAATGGTGGGTCTGTCAGCAAAGGAGAAGTGAATGAGATCTACATGAGCAGACTGGGTGTGTGTGTGAGGGGGGCGGTGTTGGAAGGTGAGGAGTGGGGGATGAGAACATAGGGAAATAGGAGGGTCAAGCTGGAACAGGGATATAGTGGGAGGGCAGGGAGGGAGATACCATGATAGATGAGGACATCATGGGAATAGAAAGAGGCAGGGTGCTGGAGAGGCTCTCGGGAATCCACAAGAATGACCCCACCTTGGTCTGCTGGCAGTGATCCAGAGGGTGCCTGGACTGGTCTACTCTGGTGACTGGCCTAGAGAATAACCTAGCTGTCATCATAGAGCCTTTGTCCAGTGACTTATGGAGGCAGATGCAGAGATCCATGGCCAGGCACAAGGCTGAGCTCTGGGAATCCAATCAATGAGAGAAAGGAGGGATTTTGCAGGCAGGGGACATCAAGATCATGATGGGAAGATGTGCAGAGATGACTGGCCACACTAGTGGAAGCCCATGAACTGTAGACTAGTGGCCGTGGAGCCTCCATGGGACTGGACTAGGCATTCTGGATATGGAAGATGGTTTTTGGTTTGAACTGTTTGGGGAACACCCAGACAGGGAGATCAGGATCCATCCCTGGTGCATGGGCAGGCTTTTGGTAATCCAGTGCCTGTGGTGTGATGCCTTGCACAGCCTTATGTGGGAGCCCATTTGCAGGTTCCTCGTGGCTTTACTCAACAGGTCCACATAGAGAGGAGGATTAGGACCACGGGCTTGAGTGCAGGTGTCTGAGATGGTCTGCACTTGGCTGTGCTGCAGGGAGGTCTTTTGCTCCACCCCCTGGCATCTCTATATAAATACCCTGAGGCAGAGACAGTCAGGGCCAGTTGGAATAGATTCCAGGCCCTTTCAGGGTTAATCTTTATTTTCTATCTGTTTATCTCCACAATCTAAATCCTTCTATCTAATATTTCTTGCTGCTTACACTCAAGGAAAAACTCTGGGGAGCTGTGGGGTTGGTGGGTAAATGCCCTGCAGCCTTAGTGCAGTGGGAAGGGGCTTAGACCTGCCTAGGGGCAGTGTGCTGGGCTCTGCTGAATCCCCATGGGAGACCTTGATTTGGGGGATGTGGGAATGTGGGGTGGCTTGGGAGAGAGGGATGAGGGGTGGGAGGAGGGAGGAAATGGGATCTGTGGATGGTATGTAGAAAATTTCTTAATAAAGAAAAATGGAAAACAGGACACCCCCCCCCAAAAAAAATGGTGGGTCTGGGATCTCACCACTGCAGCCCTCACCTGGACTGTCTTCTCCAGAGCCAGAGAAGTCAGAGGAGGTCAGGGGGAGAAAGGAGTTTGGGGAGGCAGAACGATGCCACCAGGCTTTCTGTTTTTATGTGTCACTCACCATTTTTCTCCCAACCCTGTTTGTTTTTAAATAAGAACCAGAAAATTGCTACCAGGTTGGGAGTGGAAACTGAAGAGAGAGGGAGTTGGGACAGTGGTGGAAGAAGACGTAGGTGGCAAACTTAAAAGATCTGTCATGCCCACAAGGCTGAGAAGGCCCTTCATCACTTTCCACTCTTTGCAAAACAGAAAAATACTACCTTGAGCAGGAGGGCAGTTCATACAAAGCTTTTGTTTTGAGAATGGTCTTTATGCAGGGTAATCCGCCCTTTGTACAAGTCTTTGGGCTTCTTCAGGTTCTAGTGGGGATATCTTTTAAAGGGTGAACTTGAAAGGGCCATTGTAAGGGAAACAAAGCCCCCCCCACTAGCTCTGCTAATTGCAGATTCAGTGGAAAATACTGCACTCTGCCCCCACGCCCCATACCAGAAAAGTTAGCCCATCATGCTGTGCTAACAGGATGCTTGCAGGATGACCCCTGGGGTTGCGTTTGCAAGATAAATTGCTTGAGAAGAATGCTTGCCAAATAACCCCTTGCTAGATAAGCTTGGAATTCCTTTACCTACCCAGACTCTGAGAAAGACCGTGGAGACATCTGGCGTCCAGGTGTCTGCATTCTGGGTGACCCCACTCCCCTGCCCTGGTAGAACTGCCTCATAAAAGGCCTGTGAGCCTCAAACTCGGGGTCACCAGCT
The DNA here is from genome assembly GCF_903995425.1 of Onychomys torridus. Lineage (NCBI taxonomy): Eukaryota > Metazoa > Chordata > Mammalia > Rodentia > Cricetidae > Onychomys > Onychomys torridus. The sequence continues at coordinate 60,760,019 of NC_050459.1, read as the reverse complement.
ACTCCTCATGCTGGTGTCCCACAAGCTCGTGTAAAAATAAAGCTTCATTTGTGACCCGATATCAGAGTGGAGCTCATTGTTTTGAACGCCAACCCTAACAAACTGAGGAGAAAATGTAGAGAAAGGGTATAAAATGAAATAGGATAAACTCCTTTATGAGGAAGTGAGAACTGTTTTGTTTTTCCCTTTGGAACACATAAAAGCAACCAGGGTGTGAATCCAGAAGATTGAGACTACTCTGTGTATGGCATTTTGAAATGCTTCTCAGTGGAACACATTTCACAGATGATGAAGTGGAGTTCAGGATGGCATGTGAGGGACACTCTCCCCCGTGTTTAACTCTCCTCCTCTTCTTCATGATCTTCTCACCTTCACTAGTCTCCTGCCATCCGCAACAGCTTCTTGAAGTTTGGACATGAAACTCTCTTAAGGGGTGATGAAAGTCTCTAAGCAAGTGAAGTTAGGGGCAGATGATGAGGGATGGGGAGGAAGAGGAAGGAGCACGGGATGGGATGAGGGGAGTAAAAAACAGTCCCCATGTGGCACCACCATGTATTGAATTGGCCAGACCTATGTAAATGACTGAAGACCTGTCAGTACCAGAGGAGAAAAAGCACCTTCACTCCCCCTCTGACTCCTCCATCCCCAGCTCCCACCTTTTCCTCCAAAAGGCATCTGGCTGCTGTGGTCAATTAGGTGCAGTACACTTGGCTGGCAGGAGAAAGTCTTTGGAGTTGAGGAGTGTCAGGGAACAAGATGTCAGGGACCAAACATGAACCATGGAAAAGTACTAGCTAGGCCAGAGAACAAGTCATATGCCCACTGCCTTTTCCTAGAGCAGTAACACTTGTTTACTAACCAGAGGCCCCCAAAGATAAGAGAACATTCCACAATTAGGTGCCATGACAACCGAACATAAAGAACATTCCACGGTCAGGTAGCCTAGCAACAGAAAAAATGGACCCTCACCACAGTAGAAACCAATCTTTGTCTTGAGTACTTGAGTACAGAGAGAAGCCAGGGAGTTGGGAAGAAAGGAGAGGCAAACAGAAGAAATGCCAACCTAACTCTCAATGCTCAGGTTTAGTGGAAATCTAAGATTGGCCATTAGTCTTGATGCCCAAATCTGAGTGCTCCCTCTAAAGAGTTCTTCAGGAGGCCCAGGCCTCAGTTAACTTTAAAGAACCCATGATGGGTTGGAAATTTAGGTCAGTAGTAGAGCACTTGCCTAGCAAGCGCGAGGCCCTGGATTCAATCCTCAACTTAAAAAACAAAAAAAAACAAAAAAAAAAAAAACCCTATGAAAAGATTTCATTGGAAGGTTTTGACCCAGGAAATGGTTAATAATCCAACATTGTATCAAAAAATTGTAGCTCAAGCTATCCAAAAAATTAGAGAGCAATTCCATCAGGTTTATATTATTCTTTATATGGATGATATTTTGCTTGTGCATAAAGCTGAAGAAATTTTGTTTGCCAACTTTTGACAGCTTCAACATCATCTTATTTTTGCAGGGTTAATTATCACTCCAGAAAAAGTACAATGAGAGCCACCTTTTCAGTATCTAGGACATATATTATACCCCAAGAAACTAAAGCCTCAAAAATTAGAAATAAGAAAAGATGGGCTAAAATTTTAAATGATTTTCAAAAACTATTAGGAGACATTCAATGGTTATGACCTTATTTGAAATTATCTACTAGTGATTTGAAACCTTTAAGTGATATTTTAAAAGGAGATAGAGACCCTGATTTGCCAAGACCATTAACTGAAGAAAGTAGATAGGTTCTTTTACAAGTGGAGAATGCTATTTAATATCAGCAATTATGCTATATTATGATCCACTTTGGCATGCATATATTCTACCTACTAGACATACTCCTACACCAGTATTATTATTATGCCCAGACTTTAGAGACCCTGCAAAAGACAGTCACAGAGACCAAATCTCATATGTATAAGCAAAGAGCCTTTATTTCAAGCTCTGGGGCTCATTCCCTCTGTCTGATGCAGCAGTGAGACCAGAGAGCCCTGAGCTCAGGTGGGGCAGACTTTTTATCATAGCAGAGGTTGGGATGAGGGGATTTCCACGGTCCAGGACGCTGATTGGCTGACAATTGTCTAGGGGTATCTGTTAAACAAAAATAGGTGTGTGCTAGACTCAAGGACATCCCTGGGTGGTATTCTCTTAAGGCTTTTCCTGAATCTGGGTGTTGGCTACCAGTAAGCCTTTCACAGAAGCTGTGTCTAGGACCCTAAGCCTATCATGGCTGCTGTGTGGTCAAGCTGTTTTGGGGACCTCCACAATTATGGCAAAACAATCCTTTTTTATGGTTACATCTTCCTGTTTCACTGGGTAAGGAATTTCAATGGCTAAGTAGCTTGTTTGGTATAGAGAAGCAGGATTGAATCTAGACATTATTTTGGTAAAGAACCAAGTATGATTAGTGTTCCTTTTATGAAACAGCAAATTGATTGGCTTTTTCAAAATAATGATTCATGGGCAATTGCCTTTCCTCAGTTTTTGGGTCAAGTTGATAATCTGTTCCCAGCTGATCAGTTGTTACAATTTGTTCAAATGCATTCATTTCTATTTCCCAAGATTATGATGTAAAATCTCATAAGAGATGCTATACTAGTTTTTAGTAATGGCTCTTCTAATGGGAAGGCTAAGGGAAAAGTTATGTAGTACCAACAACTCCAGCTTCTGCATAGATGGTGAAATTATGGGCAATGAATATGTTTTTTCAGTTTGGTGTAGACGGTTCATTCAATTTATATACAGATATAGAAACAGTTATAGAAACTGTTCCATACACTGGGAATAGAAACAGTCAAGTCAAAGTGTTATTTCAACAAATTCAAGGCGCTATTCACCAAAAAAAGCTACCATGCTTTGTGGGTCATATTAGATCTCATTCCAATCTTCCTGGTCCTCTAGTCAATGGTAATACAACAGCTGACAAATTGACATGGATAATTGCCTTATTCCAAGTAGAAATGGCTCAACAATCACATGCTTTTCAACATCAAAATAGCAAAAGTCTAAGGAAACAATTCAATCTTACCAAGGAAGCTGCTCAACAAATAGTTAAACAATGTGGGGTATGTCTAAAATATTTTCTTGTCTTTCACTTAGGGGTAATGTGGTGAGCCACAAGAATATATTATAAAGATTCAGCTGTGTATTAAAGCTATACTTTGACCAGCTAAGGGTCTATTAAAAGACAAGATATTTATTATGAATATTTGGTGCTATCCAGCTTTTAATATTTCAGCTGTCTTCTGCTATGAAATTCTTGCATGCCCAAATATTTCCAGACCATTTGGCTAACATTTCAGCTCCCCAGATCTGCTGAACTTCTAGGTAACTAACTCCTCTGCTAAGCCTAGGAGACAAGCTGACTAGAGCCCATAGCTTTGCTTCTCCTGCAAATGATGCCTTGAGGCCTATTGGCTCTCCAGAGCAATTGACTGAGAACAAAAGAGGTTTTTATCAATGTGGAAGGTAGAGCAACATTCCTGAGGAGGCAGAGAATAACGTGGCCAGGAAAAGAAAGGACAGGCATTTTCTGTAGAGAAGACAGAACAGCATGACCAGAGAGAAGAGAAGAACACAGAGGTAATGTAGATGGTAGGGCAGAACTTTAGAGCCAGGAGTAGAGAGTAGTAGATGATAGACAATTACACGGTTGGGCTTGCCCGGCGGACCGCCTAACTATTTCCGGTGTAGAATAGCCATCTCCGGGTCAGACATCTCGCGGGACCGGGACTCTGTGGCCTTACGTGGTTGCGTAAAGCGCGCGCGCAGCCATGTAATCTACACGCATGCGTGGAGTACCCACAGGAGTCCCTGTACGCATGCGCGGCCCAACCTTTAAAAAGCCGGCGCCATCTTGCGCGAGGCTCTCTCTCTCTGTCTCTCTCTCTCCCCACGCGTGTTTCACCCAGGCCTGTCACCTCTATCCTCTTTAATAAAACTCTCCAGTGGTTCTGTCGTGTTCGGGACGTGTTCCTAGCGCCGCATAATAACTAACATTTTTGGTGCCGTGCAAAACCGGGCGCTTCTGGGCGCTCTGTGCCTGGAAACCCGGGAACCGGGATGGAAACTGCGCTACACACGCCGGGAACTCTGCTCCGTTCGCGACAGACCACTCTCCATTAGCCTGGTCGCACAAATCCGCATGCAACACCGCTACTGATTGGTGAGTTTTCCCCTTTTCTTTACTGGCTACCGCTGGCCCCCATTGCGGGCCCGGATTTCCAGCCACTTCCCACGTCTGCAGCTTGAGATATTTCGTAAAGGGACCACCACCGTCAGGTGCGTCCTGGGGGCTGTGTGAAGCCGGCACGTTCTTCGCACCCGACGGGGTGGCTGGGCGTTAAGGGCTCCCGGGGAGACCTTGCCTCACACAGCGGGGGGCCCCCGCTTATCGGCTGACGAGCTGATAAGGCGGCTTGTGCCCGAGATCTGTCCAGACCTCCGGGAGGTCTTGGCTCCGGATCATGTTTATTTTTCGTTTTTGTCTCTCCGCTGCAGACATGGGAAATAAGTTTTCCAACTCGATCAGCCCTACTTATAGATTCCTAAGCTTAACAAAAAATCCCAATCTTTTACGGCAGTTATCTAATTCTGACCAGCGAACAGGCAAATGGAAAGAGTTGCTCTTTATCTTAGCTTTCTCTCTCTCCAAAAGCTCTAAAAAGGTAACCATGGCTTGTGATTCTTCCGCCAACCAGCACGCACCTCCTGCTGGCCGCCACGGATGGTGGCCAGCCACGAGAAGCGCGGCTTTACATTATTGATACCGCCACGATTTTTCACAGTGAGTCTGCTGTTCTAATGGCTGAAATCTGAGCTATATGTTTGCGACGGACAATCCCGGGGGTTGTCCAGGCTGTGCTGGCATTGGCAGGCACATTTTTGCTCGGAGCAAGAATGGCGTCTGGGTCTACCAGGTGGATCCACGGCAGCACAGTTGCAGCTCTTAGCTGAGCTTAGATCTTACTTCATTCTCAGGAGGCCTGAGTTGAAGTCTGATCCCGGTTTGTTATTTTAATTTTTTATTTTCCACTCAGTTACAGCCATGGGACAGAGGGCATATACCACCCACTTACTTTGGCGGATGGGGCGGTACTGGTAAATATGGCCGCTTAACAGCTTTGCGGTACCGATAAACCTGACCACATAACAGTATGGCAGGTACTTCAGCCAGTAAATGTTAAAATAAGAGTTGCTTCATCTCCAAACTTTCTGCTAAAGCGCTAAACCCTTTCCTTTCCCACTAAGGCGTCTGCCACGTGTAACCTCTGTCTGACTTTCGCGCCATTGATGGGCGGGCTCAAATGCGCAGGCTTGGGCGGTTCCTAAGAACTGCCCTAACTCACTTAAATCCACCCCCACCCTAACTCCACCCACTCATTCTCAAACAGCCTTGAGAACCACAGACGGGTCTAAAAGTAGCTGAGATCTAAACAATTAAGTTTACAATAATCGGGATGGCTCCTAAGCCAAAAGAAATCAGCTTATAGCCTCAAGCAAGTCTTCCAAAGGATTGGTTTACAGTCTGCCTACTGGCAGATCCTTCCAAAAGCTGTCCTTAAGCCACCAATCGTCAGGAAAAATTCAGGACATAGAGTAAAATCCATCTCTTGTTCCCGGCTAAAAGTTAAGTACCTGGAGAACAAGGCTCCTGACCCCACGGACAAAAGAGTCATCTGTGGCATTTAAGGTGTGTCAGGAAAAAAGCCCAAAAACGAAATTGCCAAATGCTGGCACTTGCTGACTCCTGAAAGCTGTTGGGTCCCTGTTTTAAATGAAAAAGGCCATGGGCTAGCAAATGCCCTGCCCATCAAAAGCCTTGTCCTTGTGCTGCCTAGAAAGACAACCAGTCAGCTGACTGCCCCCAGGCGCCAAGACGCATGGGTACAGCAAGCTAAGACCTCCAGCAAACCTAGGCTTGGCTACAGACACAGCAGGGAACCCAGAACTCAGCAGGGAAGCAATCAGTTTCCTTCCTTCTGGACACCAGAGCCATTGACTCAGTCCTGGGAGTTTAGGAAGTCACTCCTTCTTTCTATTGTCGGGAACAGAGGACAGCCTTCCTTCCCTCACTAGATTTAATTGCACTTTCAGAGTTACTTAATGAAAAAGATTTCCAACTAAGATAAGAGCTCATTGTCTCATTTCAAAGTTACCGCCTGTGTTTCTCATGTGCATACAGACAGGGCCACGATCTTTGCCTTGTATCTAATAAAAAAAAAAAAAAAAAAAGTTCTCTTCCACTTTCAAGCTCCAGAGGACACCAGGATCCACTGCCTTGTCACCAATTCCAGAGGAATAAGGTATCCCCCTTTCCCAACTAGGGCCACATAGAGCCGGAGGCAAAAGGGACCGTCAAAATATCCAGGCGGTAAGGATATAACAGTTTGTCACTGTTCAATACTCAGTAACTGATCACCTGTGTTTCCCAAACGCTAAACTAGCAAAACAAACAGGTGCCTTAAATAAACCACCTCAAATGAGGCTTGTCTCAGGTAAAAAATCAACCAGAGTACTTAAACATCACAGCCACCCTTAACATGTCTCCAACCAGACCAGATCTACCTCAGATAAATGTCAACTCCAAAAACAAAATAATAATGAGTCTTTTCTCTAAGCTTTTATTTCACCGGTGTTTTGTCAGATAGAAGGTTCCCAGCCACACCATGGAGGACAGACAGCTGCAGGATCTCATCCTAGGATCAGCCACACCTTGGAGGATGGACACAGCTACAGGATTTCATCCCAGAACTTCAGGAGACGGCTTCCCCATCTCCCCCCAAAACCAATCAACGTCCACCATTCAGCCTGAAGCAGTCTTTGAGAGAAACGGCGTCCCATATCCATCTATCCACATTGTTTTTCTTTTTAAAAAACATGAGAGTCGGGAATGATAGACAATTACACGGTTGGGCTTGCCCGGCGGACCGCCTAACTATTTCCGGTGTAGAATAGCCATCTCCGGGTCAGACATCTCGCGGGACCGGGACTCTGTGGCCTTACGTGGTTGCGTAAAGCGCGCGCGCAGCCATGTAATCTACACGCATGCGTGGAGTACCCACAGGAGTCCCTGTACGCATGCGCGGCCCAACCTTTAAAAAGCCGGCGCCATCTTGCGCGAGGCTCTCAGTCTCTCTCTGTCTCTCTCTCTCCCCACGCGTGTTTCACCCAGGCCTGTCACCTCTATCCTCTTTAATAAAACTCTCCAGTGGTTCTGTCGTGTTTGGGACGTGTTCCTAGCGCCGCATAATAACTAACAGTAGAGATAGAAAATGAAAAAAAAACAAAAAACAAAAAACAGAGGATGAAGATGAGGCTGGAAGGGTAAGAGCTTAGTCATCAGCAGGACTAGGAGAGGGAACCTGACAAAACTGAAGCTGCGTAGACAGGATTTCATCCGAGAGAAATGAAGTAGATGGATAAGGAGCTTGGTGTATCTCAATTTATTCTTGTCCAGAATGCCTGATGGAGCTAGAGCTGAAATAGATGAAATTTGTCAAAGAGAAATAAAGTTAACAGACATAAAAGTATAGTATATGTAGACTTTTCCCTCAGATATGCCATGCCAAACGTAGTGAAATCCCCAGGATCCTGAGTAATCCATAGGGTAAACCCTCCAGGTCTTCTTTCTAATTATTTATGGCAAACAGATGTCACTCATATTGCAGAATTTGAAAAATTAAAATATATACATGTAGCTATCAACACTTATTCAGGATTTCTAATGGGAAATGCATAACCAGGAGAAGCTACAAAACATGTAATTACAAATTGTTTGAAATGTTTTTTCCTATATGGAAATACGAAAAAATTATTAAAACTGATAATGGTTCTGGCTACACTAGTAAAGCATTCCAGAAATTTTGTACGCAATGGCAAATTGAACATAAAACAGGCATTCCTTATAATCCTCAAGGATGAAGCATATTGGAAAGAGCTCATGGCAGTCTTAAAGTGCAGCTTCAAAAAATTAAGAAGGGGGAATTTTACCCTCAGTCTCACATAATGCATTGAATCATGTTGCGTCTTTTTCTTCTGAATTTTTTTAATGTGGACGTCCATGAGCAATCTGCCACAGATAGATTTTGGCATTATGGCACCCAAGTGACTTTTGCTCAACTGAAATTAAAAGACCCTTACTTAGGATTATGGAAAGGTCCTGACCCTGTTTTAACATGGGATTGAGGGCATGCTTATGTTTTCTCACAAGATGAAAATGAAGCCCAATGGCTACCAGAGCATTTGGTGAGGTGTGTGAAACAGAGAAATGTCAGCTCCAATGACGCTTCTCCAGAAGAACTGGAGTAAAGAGAAGAGGAACCAATGTTCCTAATATTAAGGTTCCATCCTGCAGTCTGGGAAAAATAGAATAAGGTGACCCCTAGACTGTTGAGGAGTATGGGACAAAGGTTTTGTTGGAATGATACAGAACCCAGAGCCATACCACTTCTCTGTTTACTAGTGGTAAATTTATGTGTGGCTCCTAATAGCTGTGCAAGAAGTTTTTTTCTAAGAGATTTACAGCAGCACATTATAATAATTCCATTCTTGCCCCAAGGCAAGACCTCTCAGGAATGTTAACCAAAAGTGCTGCTGTAGTGAGGTTAGGAAGTTTCAGCAATGTTTATTTGAATTTGGGTAAAGGACAGCCCCTGTCTAGAAACCATCTGCTTCTGAGCATGTTTCTGCCAGTTCCAGTATGTCTGAGAGGGCCGAGTTCCAGAACAGCTGAGAGAGCCTGGCAGGAAAGGTGACTTTGAGGGAATGACATTGTCCTGAGTGTTATAGCCCACTAGCACTGAGTGTTACAACCACTAGTAGCAAGTGTTATAGCCTCCTAGCAATGGCATTCACAGGGATCTAGGAAGCTAGAGCCACTGATAAATTAGGCTCTAACTTCAAACTGTCAGGAAAACTTTCAGAATAATATTAAAGCTAACTATGAACTCCAAACTTTAGAAATAAAGCAGTTTTGAGTTCACCTACAATTTTAACTGTGGTAACTCATGATTTGCAAACTTTCTGCTATGTTGAAAGAAAATGTAACAGTTCAATTAGGAGATCTCTCCTAGATGTTTGCTAAAGTTTGTAAAGTAGTCCTATAGAGTTTGCTTTTGAATGTAAGTTAGTTCTGTTAAGAAATTTTTCTAGCCAGGCGGAGGTGGCACATGCCTTTAATCCCAGCACTTGGAAGGCAGAGGCAGGCAGATCTTTGTGAGTTCAAGGCCAGCCTGGTCTACAGAGCTAGTCCAAGACAGGCTCCAAAGCTACAGAGAAACCCTGTCTTGAAAAACCAAAGAGAGAGAGAGAGAGAGAGAGAGAGAGAGAGAGAGAGAGAGAGAGATTCTTCTAGATGTTTGCTAAAGTTTGTAAAATAATTCTATAGAGTTTTCTTTTGAATATAAGTTTGTAAAAAGTATAAATAAGCACAGTGATATTCATGTTGGTAATGTTCATATTAGAACTATGTTAATTTATTTATGAACCATGGTTTGATAAAAGCTAAGAGAATCTTTAAGTTTGATATAGTTTATTTGATGCATTTGCATCAAGAGTTATGATTTAGAAAAGGGCTTGGTGCAGCTAAGACTGCTGTAGTTACCTTAGACTCATTCCAAAAAGGACATTCCTTCTTTATTATCCTCTACTCCTTTACTGGGAGGTGTGACAGCTAAGGAGATCACTGTGGATATTACAGCTATTTGCAAGCTCGTAGTAGGGACCTTAGTTAAGCTCCATACCCCCTCCTGCCAGAGGCTGGTAGTCAAAGATGGGCAACGTTCTTCTTGATAGCTTCCAACCTAAGTCAGAGTGTGCTTCATGGAAAGTGTATCTTCATGATGGGTAAGGAAGAGTAAACAAGGATGTGTAGTGGGTAGCCATTCCAGCCTTGGCCTGGAAGTTCCAACCCCCATTGAGGCTTCGGTAATGGTCACACCCACAAGGCAGGGCTGAGAGAGGATGCTGAAGACCCAGGATCCAGAGGAGAGGCTCGCTTGGTTCTAGGACCCTGGACGCTGGAGGCAGACCGAGCAGAGTTCTCCAGAGAACACTGCCGGACTGCACCATCCCTTTCCCAGACCCTGCAACCTATCCCTTCATTTGTAAGTTACCCCACAAAATAAACCTCCCTTTGAACTATGTGGAGTGGCCTTAATAATTTCACCAATAAGGATGATCTAAGACAAACACAGTCTATGTGAGGGGCCTGGGAGGCCCTTTATTGTATCACGAAGGGGGAGTTGTGGAGGCCCACAAAGATTTCCTAGTGAGATCTGAGCTTGCTTCACCCAGCAGGGCTGCATTAGAGAATTGTTTGACCATGTGCACAGTTACCAGGTGATTGGAGGGGTCTGCAGTTGGCTGTATTATGGGGAGGTCTTTTGCTCCACCCCTTGGCATTCCTATAAAAAGCCCTTTAGAAAAGACAGAAGGTGCTGGTGGATATTGATCCAGGCCCACCCAAGGCTGTCCTGTGTTTCTGTTTTTCTCCCCTCTGTCTTTTTTACCTAATATCTCTTATCCCTCTCTCCTCAAGGGTACCCTTGAAAAAAGTGGGAGCAGGCTACCCACACCTGGTATCCACAGGTTAAAATGTGCTGGGTCAAAGAGTGTGTACAAATTCAACCTGAGAGGAGCTCAGGCTTATTTCAGTAGTTATTTAATAAGAATAAGATAAAATATCAGGAATTCTCTTGCTAATAAGTACAGAATTTGGCAGCAAAATTAATATTGTGTCTTGTAATAAAATGTAAGCACTCATGAGTGAAACTTTTTTGTATGGGCTTACATATCAAAGTTTAGTTTGGGTGGTAAATATTTATTTAGTTAACAAGGACTCCTTCATGTATTGCCTATTTGTTTTATAAAAATTATGTATAATTTGAGACAAGATTATTAAGTAGACAAATGAGAAATATATTTACAAAGATAGCATGGTTGCTTACTGTTTCTTTTTTGATTCCTTATTTTTCTGAGCTTGTGAATAAAAAGGCAACATTGTTTAAATCAAATATCCCTAAAACACAACAAGTTAAACACTACTGACTTTTTGTATTGGGTGTGTTAAATTTACTTCCTGAAAAATTTTTTTCTGAGATGATTTTACTTGTGTTAACTTCTCAAGGCAAATTGGCCAGTGGAACAGCAACTTGGATGTCCTTGGTAACGGTAATTGAAAGAACATGTGTCCATTGATGGGGAAAAAATACTTGTTCACTGGGGCTGGAGAGATGGCTCAGAGGTTAAGAGCACCGACCGCTGTTCAAGAGGTCCTGAGTTCAATTTCCAGCACCCACATGGTGGCTCACAACCATCTGTAATAAGATCTGGAAACCTCATCTGTGTACATAATAAATAAACAATTTTTAAAAATACTCTTCAACAGTCTATAAATGCAGAGAGGTCCCCAAAGATCATCAATTTCCAATTCCTTTAACTCTTTTTTTTCCATTTTTCTTTTCTTTTTTCTTCTTCTTCTTCTTTTTTTTTTTTTTTTTTTTTTTTTTTTTTTTTTTTTTTTTTGGTTCTTTTCGAGACAGGGTTTCTCTGTAGCTTTGGAGGCTGTCCTGGAACTGACTCTGTAGACCAGGCTGGCCTCAGAACTCACAGAGATCCGCCTGCCTCTGCCTCCCGAGTGCTGGGATTACAGGTGTGCACCACCACCACCCGGCCTCATTTTTCTTTATTAAGAAATTTTCTACTCACTCCACATACCACTCCCAGATCCCCAATGTCTCCCGCTTCCCACCCTCCCAAGCCCTCTCTCCCAAGCCACCCTACATCCCCACATCCCCCAAATCAAGGTTTCCCACAGGGAGTCAGCAGAGCCCGGCACATTGAGCCTAGGCAGGTCCAAGCCCCTTCCCATTGCACCAAGGCTGCACAAGGCGACACACCACAGGTAGAGGATTCTCAGAGGCCTGTCCATGCACCAGGGATGGATCCTGATCCCCCTGCCTGAGTGCCCCCAAGCAATTTTAGCCAAACAATCATCTTCCATATCCAGAGGGCCTAGTCCAATCTAGTCTTACTCTGTGATTATATTGAATAACAAATGTTTACATTATGATTCATAACATTTGAAAAATTATAGTTATGAAGTAGCAACAAAATAATTATATGCTTTGGGTCACCACAACTTGAGAAACTCTATTATAAAGTGTCACAGCATGAAGAAGGTTAAGAACCATTGCCTTGGAACATAGGTTTCAGGCAGTTGTGAATCACTAGACTTGGGGTATAGAGATCCAACTCAAGTCCTTTGAAAGAGTACTTTTAGTGCCTTAGACATTTATCTAGGCCCAGGCTAATTTTTATTTTTAATCATATTAAAATTTAATTTACATTTCACATTCTCTATCTCCCCCCCCCACATACACACATACACACACACACACACACACACACACACACACACACACACATGCACACGTGCTTCTGGAGTGTCTATGTTGGTATTTCCAGACAGGTTTAAATGAGGGAAGACTTCCTGAAATTGTATACACAATCTTACATGTCCCAGATTGAATAAAAAGTAAAATAAAGAATGCAGAATGCAGCTAAGTACCAGCTTTAGTTTTGTTTTTTGTTTTTGTTTTGATTTTTTTTCTTTTTTTTTGCTTAGTGAATGTAAACACACTCCTGTTACCAGAAGTCTCTGCATGGAAAAGTTAAATTTGTTTTTTGCATCTTTCTAAAATATATTTTAATTGCATACATACTGCAAAGTATCAAGGAACTATTAGAAAGCAAAGCAACAATTGAGTACTGATACTCTGCCAAAAAGAACTCTGAGTGAATTGAATTATAGAATTTATAAGGGTCTTGATTAGTCTTTGGGTTTTCCTTCTATGAAGTTCAAAAGGAGATTCATTGTAGTAGTTTCAATGGGACACTCCTTTTGTTCTAGGCATCTTAATACTTCATACCCTCTTGGTGACACCACTTGGCCAGTTTAAATGATTGGGCATTTGCTGCTGGATCCTAAGGGCTCCCTCAGGGGTAGGGGTAAGAAGGTGCAGCATCAACAGTACAGACACCATGAGTCAGTTAAAGGCAAACAACAAACTCCTTTATTCAATAACAGGGAAGGCCTATATACCCTCCTCCAAGCACCCAAACTATGTCCCAAACTGGTGGCATTGTGTGGTCATCCCTCATTGGCTGGGCACAATCAGGAACTGACAGCACCTGTTGCTAGGCTCTCAGGCAGACTCCAGGTTGGCTCATAAGGAAGTACATTATGTGCATGCTTTGGCAACTGGCTTGAGCCAATTTCTTTGACCCTATGGGCCTGTCCTACTACATATCCACCCTTTTATTTTGTCACATGGGCACTCAATGAGAGTTGGAGTTTTTTTGCTCCAGCCTTGTTGACCCCACCTCAAGGGGCCTCAGTAACTGAACTGTGCCTGCTTAGTTTGGCTTGCCAAACAAGCTCTTACCCATCATTGACTATCAGACCTCAAAAAGTGTCCATCCCTGGGGAGTCACTCCAGGTGGAGAGGGTCAAGCCTTTTGAATTTCAGAAGCCAGGCATGCATAACCTCCTGTGGAGGGCTATGAGTTGGGTGTCTAAGAGCTATTAACACCTGTAGAGTCACCTTAGTGGCTGCCTGTTGTTGCCAGATGTGCTGTAGGAGACAATTAAAAAGGAGAAAGATTAAAAGCACCACCCTGCCAATCAAAATATAACTGAAAATCCAGGAGGGATCAAACAGCCTCTTTATATCATGCCAAACCTTTTCAAAAAATAGTCAAAGGCTATGACCTCTGCCCTTGTTTGATTTAATTGGAAAATTTGTGTGTCAGCTGCAATAGATAATATAGAAACTTAGCTGACCATGAGCCCTTAATATATTTAGCTGGCTCCTGGCCTGCTAAACTAATGTTATTCATCTCAAAAGGCATCATGAGGAAAAGCGAGACTCCACAAGTCTTCAGCCTTTAGAGGGGCAATGAGAGGAAGAAAGGGGAGTATATACATTACCCATCTTGGGTTATTTCCTCCTTGGTGGAAGCAAGCTGATCTGTAGCCAAGTACACATCTCTTGCTAGGACCTATATTAGCATAATGGCACTCTGAGGAAAAATACAAGCATGCCCTCTCCCACAGGTTAGCAAGGAGGCTGACAGCCATTGGAGGAAGATAGGATCTCTTCATCTAACTAGGGCAGGGGTGTGTTCCTTGGCAGAGACGCCCAATGCTTGTAGGCTGGGCTGAGACCCTTGTCATCAAAACTGAGAAATTTCACATGGAAAAGGACCTCTGTTAAGGCCAGATGAGGATCTCTCCTAGCCTCTGGCAAGATAGTCCTTGTCAACAGCCCCTTAAGAGCTCAGTTGGTCCTCTCAACAATGGCTTGTCCCTGTGGATTGTAGGGGATGCCAGAGGTATGGGAAATATTCCAGGACCCCAGGAAGTCATTAAATTGTTGAGAGACATAAGCAGAGCCATTGTCAGTCTTAAGTGCCCAAGGTACCCCCATAACTACCATGGCTGATCATCATTGGCCAATCTCCAACTGAGAAAGACTTCAGGCTCCCACAGAGCTTTAAGCAAATGGTACCAATCGAAATAAGTTTGTAACTGCATGGACCATTGAGCAAGGACCTGCTGAAAATAGGGGGAATATGGGTCTGACTTGTTGGCTGCCTTTTAGATAAGGGAGAGATATGTTATGGGGGTGGGAATCCAGGCCTGGACATCAGCATTTGGGCCCACATTAACTGGGAAGGCTTCTGTGGGCCTACAGATTGACAGTGGAACAGGCTGTGAGGTTGTAAGACACCTGGTACCACAGGAAAGTAGCCACCTCCTAATGCAGGCAGGTATTGGGGTAGATTGCCCCAAGAATACTGCAGTGGAGGTGTCGCTGCCCACAGTGGCGGTGGAGCAGAGGAGGTAGCAGTGCATGACTTAGTGACAACTGCCTTCTCCTTGACAGACTTCACATGGCCCAAACTGTCTGTCTCCTCCTCCTCAGATATTGATTGTAGAAATATTTGACATGGAAGTGGTGGGGGTGATGAAAGGATTACCCACATTTTAAAGGGAAACAGCAAGCAAACAACACTCAGATAGAAGATGACAGTCAACAGGGGTGGAATTTGTATCTGACCCTTATGTCTTGTGCTTACTGGGGGACTTCAGTGGTTTTTTTTTTAGGCCACGGCCATATGCCTATGTAATGTTTCCAGATGAGGGATGGTGTTAGGGAGCTGAGTCTTGGTCCCACCTCCTGGGGAGGTCAATCCTTATGTGGAGATGCCAGATAAACAAAAACAAGGAAAAAAATGCCATCCTAATGGGGACAGGCAGACAAACATGACAGACAACACAAAAGAAGGAAAGAAATGGGGCCCCAACATTTACCTGCTGAAGGGACCAAAAGAATACTACACTGAGGGGCCTTCTCACTGAAACGCACCACCGTTTGGGAGGCACTTTCAAGTACTGTGAGTGAAGGGAAGGAGATGCACCAGGAAAGGGAAAGTAACAGAAACCCCCACATTCAAGTGCCAGATGTTGCTGGATCCTAACGGCTCCCTCAAGGGAGGGGGTGAGAAGGCGTAGCATCAACAGCACAGACACAGTCAGTTGAATGTAAACAACAAACTCCTTTATTCAATAATGGGGAAGGCCTTGCATACCCTCCTCACAGCACCCAAACTGTGTCCCAACCTGCGGGCATTGTGAGGTCTTCCCTCATTGGCTGGCCACAATCAGGAACTCTTGACTGTGATCAGGAACTCTGACAGCGACCTATTCCTTGAGGACATGTGTCACTGGTTGGGATTTAGGGTTTCAGAAGCCTTGAGCCATTTCCAGTGCACTCTCTCTGTCTCTCTGCTTCATGTTTGCTGTCCAAGATTAGAGCCCTCAGCTCTCAGCTTCTTGTTTCAGTTTTCATCCCGGCCTGCAGCCATGCTCCTCGGCTCTGGATGTGAACGACTTAATCCTCCTGGATCTCTACAGCACAAATAAACACTTGCTTCTGTAAGTTGCCTTGGTCATTTTGTTTTACTAAAGCAACAGAAAAGTAACTAAGCAGAGACCTTGGGCTCCAGGAGGAGCAAATCATAGACATACCTGAGAAGAGGGAATCTTAATTGAGAAAATTCCTCGAAACTGTGTTTGTAGTGTGGGGAGCTGTCTGAGACACTGGTCTTGGCTTATATAAGAAAGCAGGCTGAGAAAGATATGGGGTTCAATCCAGTCAGCAGCACTCTCACATGGCTTCTGCTTCAGTTCTTGCCTCCAGGGTCCTGCCCTCCTTCAGGATGGGCCCTGACATTCTTCCTTAGTAACTGACTGTTTACTGGAAGTATAACATGAAGTGAATCCTTTCCTCTGTAAGATGCCTTCCGTCTGTTATTTGTCACGGCAACAGGAGCGAACTAGAACACTTGCTGAGTTGCATAATTCTGGTTTGTTTTTTGTCTGTTTGTTTTGAGGTGGTGGGGTTAAGGAAACTCTGCTCAGCCCCTATGCTTACTAATTTTATGCTTACCCAGTCTGGAGAAGATAGTAAATATCTTATTCTCAGGAAGATCCCACTCACATGATCATTGCCTTATTTTACATACAACTAGTTCAGAATGGTTTTGCCTATTTTTTAAATATGCTTACACATATAAAGGAATATATTTGAATATAAATTGCCCATGATTGGGGATTATTAATAGTTATTAAGTATTAAAACCTCATTTTATTGCTATATAAAGTTTAAAAATTTTGCCAAAATATTATTTCTTTGGGAATTTAGTCAAACATGCTTTGTTCATAATCGACCCCCAGACCTCTTCCTATATCCAGACTTTTTTCCTATGGAATATTGTATAGTACCTTTTCTAAAACCCATCATTATCAATTTAATTTTATATTTCCTCAGCAAGTTTATGAGTTAATGCCTTAATCTTCCATGTTGTTTTACTGGGAGTTAAGCTTTAGGAGGTAAGCCCCACTGTGGGATAAATAGATTAGGTGTTTGTGGCATTATAGGAAACGTAACATGCCCTTTATTTGGTGTCTGTGTGTTTTTGAGACAGGGCTTCTCAGTATAGTTCTGGCTGACCTGGACCTTGCTCTGTAGACCAGGCTGGCCTCAAACTCAGAGATCCACCTGCTTCTGCCTCCCAAGTACTGCAATTAAAGACATGTGCCTCCATGCCTTACTTAACATCCTGTTCTTTTTTTTTTTTTTTTTTTTTTTTTGGTTTTTCGATACAGGGTTTCTCTGTGTAGCTTTGTGCCTTTGCTGGATCTCGCTCTGTAGACTAGGCTGGCCTCGAACTCACAAAGAACATTCCCTTCTTAATCCACTGTCTGTCTCTCATTCTGCTTTTCCCTATAAGACAAGTATGTTTGTTCCTGCAGAAATAGTCCTACACCTCATGAAGTACTTGCCACAGGCTCTAAATAGAGAGAGTATATCAATAACAAATTAGAAACATCAATACAAACAAATTAAAATGAACACTGGGACAGAGGGCTGGCTCAGTAATTATGATAGTTGGCAGCTCCTTTAAAGGACTCAGCTTTTGTTGCCAGCACCCATATAATGAATCACAAATCTATTACTCCATTTTCATGGAAACTAATGTCATTTTCTAGCTTCCCAGGGAACCAGAATGCAAGTAGTACATAAGTTTATATGCAAGCAACATCAAACTAAATTTAAACTAGAAAATAAACATTTCATTTATGATTTATACAAAAAATGGTTCCAGAGTTATGGTTCATTTGTTAAGAGTACTAGTTGCAACTAGTTGCTATAATTGGTAGTGGTGCACACCTTTAATCACAGCACTTAGGAGGCAGAGGCAGGTAGATTTCTGTGAGGTCCAGGACAGCCTGGTCTACTGAGCTAGTAGGACAGCCAGGACTACAAAGAGAAACCCTGTATCAAAAAAAAAAAAAAACAAATACACAAAAAACAAACAAACAAAGCAAAAACTACAAATGAGTAACAGTGGATGGTATTCCAGAGGATCCAGATTTGATTCTCAGCACCTCTTGTTAGTCATATGTAACTCTAATTCCACGGAGTCAAACGCTGTCTTCTGGAACTCACAGACACTAGGCGAGGTGGTAACATGCAAACTTACATGTAAACAGAACACTATTACCCAAAAATTCACTCTACCTAATTTAATAATATAAATGTTTCGTTTTTATATGTAGATTCTTACAGATACGTTGCTATTGTAATGGAAAGCTGCCAAGCACAGGAGCTGGTAATCAAAGTTTTGCTGAAGGAGCCATAAATTGTAAACAGAACACATGGTATATGGAGCCTTAGTGCCACTAAGCTCAGTTCACACAGCAAGTGTGACTGAAGACCAAAAGAGTTGGAAATAACTGTCACCCCCTGGGTTTAGATAAGGAAACTACCATGGAATATTTGTCCAAATCTGTACATCATTCCATGTTTTGAATATTGGTTTGTTCATCCCTGGGACCAATCTCTTTCATTACCTTTCATTCATTTGAAGTTTCAGTCCAATTGGTTTCTCAAACCTAATTAAGAAAGGAATAATTCTGGTACTTCCAATCCACATTAACAATCTTTCTTCCCAAACCTCCCTAAAATAGGTCAATGTCTCTTCCACTCCACAGGAATGCAATCCAAGGATATCCTTTAACAACAATGATCTCTCAGATATCCTCAATTCTTGGATGACAGTAAAAACAAGAGTTCCACTTACCTTTTCTGAGATACCATTTCCCAATCCTGCATTGAAGACATTGCCTTCCACAGAACACTCATATATGAACTGATAAAAGATGAGCTCTGTCATAAACGGAAGAATGACTAAATCTTGTGTAACACATGGATAACTTGTTCCAAAGGGAGCACACTGGATTTTTGCATCTGTTATAAAAGACCAAACAGAAAAGGGAAAGTTTTATGTTTGCCTGTTTGTTTTACAGGTAATGTTACTTATATATCTGTAAGTACAAAGAAAATGGGAACATTGTAGTATAATCAGAACTCAAAGGAAATCTTCAAGAACATAGGAAAAATATTGTCTAAAACATTTTCCATAAAACAATTCCATGTATGGTATATTGGGAATTTTAATTATGTAAGTACGCATGTATATGTACTTCATGTGTGCCTGGTACCCACAGAGACAATAAGAGGCTATGAGATCCCCTGGAATAGGAGTTACAGATATTTGCAAGTCATCATGTGGGTGCTGAAAATGGAATCAGGGTCCTATCGAAGAACAGGCAGAGTTCTTCCCCACTGAGTCATCTCTCCAGCCACCTTATTGATACATTTAATATGTAATTTAATATCAATACAGTTAACACTTCTGTGACATTTTAGAATGTGGTGAACAGAAAGCACAGTGATGAAATTAAGCATGCACTTACAAAGGCTCCTTCTAATGATGAGGCAGAGATGCTGGGGTCCTGGCCAGTAATGGGAGCTCCAAGTTCATCTGTTACATTACAGATCATTCTAGGGAGTAGTAAATCAGAAAATACTGCAAAGAAGTCAAAGCTGAACCTGACATGAACTTCTCTGGCTTGTTACGGTGTGTAGGTACATGAAATGTGTGAGGGTCAGGCAGGTACACTGGTATACACCTGGAGTCTCTGAAATCAGAATGATGCAATGAGGCCTGAGTTTAGCAGCTAGAGTGGGTTTCAAAATAAATCTCAAAATTAAGAATAAATTAATAATTGAAAAATATTTAATTATTTTGGAAGGAAAAAGAGCCAGATGTCAAAATATCTCATTGTCTTCAAATGCACATTTCCCTTTTCTCGCTAAATAGTTCCAAAAAGTTCACTATTAACTAAATCAGGAGGCACCACAGTCAACTTTTTTGTTTATAATTCAATAAAGATTGAACTTATTTCAGTGGTTTTTGAGCTGCTGTATGCAAGGGTCAGGAATGCTTTGAGCCATCAAGGATAGAGAAATGAGAAAAATGGAAACATCTCAAGTCTTCTTATACCTGTAAGTGTTATGCACACACAAGGCTCCTTCACTTTGATCCCCTGGGTGTGGTCCCAGTTTTCTGGCAATGACAGCAAACACAATTTAGCAAGCTCCCTGAGTCAAGGAGGAATCAAGTAGTACCTTGGCTTGATGTCATAGGTCTTGCGTGCTCTCAGAACATTGTCTCTTCTCTGCATGTCTGGAGTCACGGTTCGAGAATCTACTGAGTGGTGAACTCAGAACATGCCCCAGAAAAACCAATGATATTTGCTCTAGAACTACTGCTTACACACAGCTACTTGGCAAGTTCAATGGAGTAGAATAATCATGAATGTGTTGCTGTGGATATCGCTCTGCATAAATAAAATGCTATTTGGCCAGTGGCCAGGCAGGAAGTATAGGTGGGACAAGAGAGAATTCTGGGATGTGGAAGGCTGGGGGGAGAGACACTGCCAGCCACCGCCATGACAAGGAGGATGTAAGGTACTGGTAAGCCACGAGCCATGTGGCAAAGTATAGATTAATAGAAATGGGTTAATTTAAGATAGAATAAGTAGATAAAAGAAGCCTGCCATGGCAATACAGTTTCTAAACAATGTTTCTGTGTGTTTACTTGGTTGGTTCTGAGCGTCTATGGGCCTGGCGGGTGAGAGAGATTTGTCCTGACTGTGGGCCAGGCAGGAAAACTCTAATAACAGTGTGTTGAGCTAATTCTTGATTATCTGACATGTGAAAATACTGAAGTATTTTTTTTTTTGCTAGGAAATGAAATCAATTTTATGGATGTGCTGAACAGAGAACAACAATCCAACTCTTGGAGAACCCATTACATGCCTGTGGTGGACTACCCACATTGACCTGTTGTTATTTAGAAAGATGTTTGTTTTGGTGTGCATCCATTAAATCATGTGTTTCACACATCACACTTTTGCAACTATTATCACTTATTTTGTTATTATACAACACAATATGGTCTGAGGGGAAAACAATGAAGTGGTTTGCAATGCAAACCAAAAGTGCATCTGACATATGGGAATGTTAACTCCTAAGAGATCTTCAACAATATCTTTTTGACATATCCTTTAGCTTATCAGACTTTTATCTACCATGCCTCTTGTCCTCAGGTTATCATGTTGAAGGAAACTATCATCATTTTACTCCTGCATATCTACAAGGATGCTGAGTATGGATAATGCTAAAACTTTCTCTACCTTTAAGAGAGATGCTACAGGAAGGACATGTTCCTTCTTCAAGTTTATTCCTTGTCCAGAATCAAGCTTTGCTTTTAGTGTTCCATATGATTTTTTTGGCTGATGATCTAAAAATTCCCTTTCATTCCGTTCCCTTTTTATTGATAATGAAAAGCAAATAAGGGAATGGGGGAGAAAAGCAGATCTGTGTGGGATAGAGACAAGCATCTATCACTACAGATCCAGAATGCTGAAGCACTGATGTGCCCCTTCCTGTGAACCAGAGCAATATAAGAATGGGAGGCGGGGTTGGGGATTTAGCTCAGTGGTAGAGAGCACTTGCCTAGCACGTGCGAGGCCCTGGGTTCAATACTCAGCTCAAAAAAAAAAAAAAAGAGTTACATATAGCTCAGTGGTAGAGCACTCGCCTAGCAAGCACAAGACCCTGGGTTCGATCCTCAGCTCAAAAAAAAAAAATAATTTGAATTATTACTGGGGCTGGAGAGATGGTTCAGAGGTTAAGAGCACTGACTGCTCTTCCTGAGGTCCTGAGTTCAATTCCCAGCAACCACATGGTGGCTCACAACCATCTGTAATGAGATCTGGCGCCCTCTTCTGGCCTGCAGTCAAACATGCTGTCTACATAATAAATAAATCTTTAAAAAAAAAATGGGAGGCGGAGCTACAACTGGGCAGAATGAAGTAGTTTGAAAATTTTTTCCTTTTTTTTTTTCTTGTAAATATATTCTTCCCTAAATCTTTTACCCAATTTGAAAAACTGGTTTTGTTTGGATCCTTGGTAGTGAGTTGATGACTTTATATCACATTCCAGTGCCAGGTTTTTCGGTTAGTGATGTTCTCTTACTATACCCTTCTTTCCTGTGAATATCCTTCCTAAGTATATCATTTTCAGCTGCTATTGAAATATTGCCCATTGAGCAACCCAAACTCTATTCTAACTTTCTGTCTCTCCTGGAATCTTTCTTAGCCCTAAGACCTGTTCTCTAGAAAGACTTGTCTGATTACATATCCTTCTGTTCTGACTTCTTACTTTCAACTTTCTGTGTAGAAAAATACAGTCAGAATCAAGAACACTAGGAAGTTAAATCCCTCTTCCACTGCTTCACTATGAAAAAGAAAACCTACCATAAGTGCAAATCAGAGAATTCTTTTTTTAATTTTATAATTTAATTTAATTTTACACATCAGCCATGGGTTCCCCTGTCCTCCACCCTCCTGCCCCTGTCCCCACCTTCCCCCCAGCCCTTCCCCCCATTCCCATCTCCTCCAGGGCCAAGACTCCCCTGGGGATTCAGCTCAACCTGGTGGACTCAGTACAGGCAGGTCCAGTCCCCTCCTTCCAGGCTGAGCATGTGTCCCTGCATAGGCCCCAGGTTCCAAACAGCCAGCTCATGCACTAAGGACAGGTCTGGGTCCCACTGTCTGGATGCCTCCCAAACAGTTCAAGCTATTCAATTGCCTCACTTATCCAGAGGGCCTGAGCCAGTTGGGGGCTCCACAGCTTTTGGTTCATAATTCATGTGTTTCCACTAGTTTGGCTATTTCTCCCTGTGCTTTTTCCAGTCATGGTCTCAACAATTGTTGCTCATACAATCCCTCCTCTTTTTCGCCAATTGGACTCCTAGAGCTCCACCTGGGGCCTGGCTAAGGATCTCTGTTTCCACTTCCATCAGTTAGAGAGGTCCCCAGAAATCCACAAAGATACCTCCACTGTAGACTACTGGCAATGGTCGAGAGAAAGCTCCAACTGACCTAGTCTGCTGATCGGATGGCCAAACACCCTAACTGTCATGCTAGAACTCTCATCCAATAACTGATGGAAGAGAATTCTTTTTTAATTGCCTTCAACAAGCGAAAGAATTTGGGCCTTTGTTAAAACCAGGAATACTTTTTTTTATTGTTACGTGGTCCAAACTTCAGCAGCATTTTGTTTTTTAGGCACTGTTATGAAAGCCTCTCACCTTTATTCATAATTTATCTAAACACTCATCAGTTTGGTATAACTGAATGAGAACACAGGCCCCCACAGGAATTATTTGGAGAAGCACAGATGTGGGAACATAAAATGAGGCTCACAAGAATTGCAGTAGGCAGACAGATACCATCACAGACACCCATGAGGGAATTTCCACAGTGGTGTCCCATGAATGTTGCTGTGAGGTCTGAGAAATTTGAACAATATGTTCCTTGTATGGTACTGTTGTGGTCCTGCATATATTGTCCTGGTTGGTACTAGATCCCCTCCTAAACATCTGTTTTATACAAGATATTTTGAGAATGTTTTTCAGAATCTAAGAAAGAAGAAAGGTCATTATATATGGCATTTGATATGACAATTTCTCACTTACTTTTACATGCAATTTTCATTTTATACCATTCCTTCTATATCACTATGAAGAGAGAAAAATGAATAATCAATAATACAAGATTTATGATATTGCAGGATTGGCCAATGACACCCTTGTGTTAACCTAAGCTAGAGGCCAGATATGACTCAGGTTATGTTCATTCAGTTTAATTCTCAGATACTGCTGTTTAAAACACAAGGCACTGCATTATAAAGTAATTGATATCTAATGGTTTATGACCCAAAATTCTAGGTTTCATCAATAAAATCTGGTGTTTGTTTCAAAAGCTATGCATATGGGTATCAACATGAAGCAGTTTTAGTAAACTCTCCCAAATCTTCTTGTTCTAAATGATATTCTCATGTTCTAAAGGATTCTTTTGTGATTCCATCTTACAAATGTCAGAATGGCTAAGATCAATAACACATGGGAAACTCATGCTGGTGAGGATGTGGAGCAAGGAGAACATTCCTTCACTGTTGGTGGGAGTGCAAATTAATACAGCCAATATGGAAATCAATATGGTGGGTTCTCAGAAAATTGAGAATTGATCTACCTCAAGACCCAGCTACACTTCTATTGGGTATATACCCAAAGTACATCCTATCCTACCACAGCAACTCTTGCTTAACTATGTTCATTGTGGTCTTATTCATAATAGCCAGAAGATGGAAATGAAGCAGATGCCACTTAACTAAAGAATGCATAAAGAAAATGTGATATAGTTATATAATGTAGTATTGCTCAGCTGCTTTTAAAAAATGACATGAAATTTATAAGCAAATGGATGCAACTAGAAAAAAAACATCCTGACATGATAACCCAGACTCAGAAAGACAAATATAGTATGTGTTCATGGATAAATAGGTATTAACTGTTACATAAATGATAATCAAGCTACAATCCCCAGACCCAGAAGGTTATGTATAAAGGAGGACTATAGGAAAACACATGCATATCCTGAGAAGGGGAAGCAGAATAGATTGTGTGGGTGGGTGGAACAGGAACAGGAGGGAGGAATCAGGCATGGTTAGAGGGAGAGAATTAGGGGGCACTGGTGTGGAAACCTAGTGCACTGACAACTTCCTAGAATCTACGAGGATGACACTAGTAATGACTCCTAGTAATGGAAGATAAGGAATCTAAACTGACCATCTTCTGTAGACAGGTAGGGCTTCCAGTGGTAGCACTGGGTTACATTTGGTTGAGTTCTTGGCCAAAGAGGTCTCATGGAGACCCCTAAACAACCCAGCCTGATGCTAGGACAGAAGGCTGCTCTCTGAAAACTGACAGTGGAGCCCCATTTCTGAGGACAACTTCCACACAGTTCACTGAATGTAGAGTTATTGATAGCCTCTGGAGAACCTGCTCCAAGGCCACCTGCAGGGTATGCAAAAAAGTCCACAAATTCAGAGAGGACTGGACTTTTTTCTATCTGAGGGGAAAGTAAACACACACACTTTCTGATGGTAACTTTCCTTTTACTTCATCTTGAAAAAAAAATCTTCTCTTAAAATCTTTCTGCACTGGGCGGTGGTGGTGCATACCTGTAATCCCAGCACTCGGGAGGCAGAGGCAGGAGGATCTCTATGAGTTCGAGACCAGCCTGGTCTCCAAAGCAAGTTCCAGGAAAGGCACAAAACTACACAGAGAAACCCTGTCTCGGGAAAAAAACAAAACAAAACAAAACAAAAAAACCAAAAATTGGGGGAGTTGGGGATTTAGCTCAGTGGTAGAGCACTTGCCTAGCAAGCGCAAGGCCCTGGATTCGGTCCTCAGCTCTGGGAGAAAAAAATCTTTCTGCTTTCTCTCTTGCCTAGCTATACATCCTCTCTCCTCAGCTCCTTCTGCATACCCATATCCACCCCACAACACACACACACACTTCTACATAATTCACTCACTTTTTACTCACTCACCTTCTCACACTTCATCTCTTACACTTTTTCTCTGCCTATTCAGCTACATCTCTTACTCAACACATACCTCACTCACTCACTCACTCACTCACTGCACAGCTCTTTTTCACAGCTCCTCTACATAGCAATGCATACACACTAACACACATTCTCTTCCTCTCCTCTTCCAATAGCCCAGCTCTGGACAATTATGTGTTACATTTTCAGGGTTACAAAGTATTTCTTGAGTAAACAATCAGAGACAGAGCCAAACTGATACATGTAAGGAATCACCTGGTTTCTCTCAGGCTAGGATGGTCACATTGACCAGCCAGTGAGTAACACTTGGCCATGCATGTAGCTCTTTTCCCAGGCAGAAAATGACATTGAAATTCAGGACTTAACAATAACAAGTTAGTTGGCTGAACTCTGAGTGGTTAGGAGTACATGCAGGAAGAGAATTACTACAGAGGGTTATAGCTTAATGTTGTCAGTCTGACTTTGTTCAACAAACAGACACTTGGGAACTTGCCCTTGTGTATTTCATTTGCAGGCACAGCTTAGTCTGTTTTGAATTTGCTCTGAAGTCTAAAATTAGCTGATTTGGGACTGAGAACACTGTTAGTTTCCTGTGTCAATTAAGCAAAATATTCTGGCATTATCTCTATTCATACAGATTAAGCAAAAATCATCTTCCTGACCATCCACAACCATAAGTGTGCCCAAAAGATGGAATGTTTATACACAAGCGGTGGGAAAACACCCATAGCTGTTTTAAGGAAAGAAATGCAGTGGCACATGTGAAAAATTACAGACAGAAACAACTGGTCATTTGCAGTCAGTAACTCCACGACTGCCAAGTGGGACTCCACTACAGAGAATTATTCATCTGGTAGGTAGACTTGTAGTGGGCAGCCATCCCAGCCTTAGCCTGGAAGTTCCAACCCCCATTGAGGCTTCAGTAATGGTCATACCCACAAGGCTGGGCTGAGGGAGGAAGCTGAAGACCCAGGATTGAGAGGAGAGGTCTCTCTTGGCTCTGGGACCCTGGGCGCTGGAGGTAGACCGAGCAGAGTTCTCCAGAGAACACCGCTGGACTGTGCCACACCTTTGCCAGACCCTACAACCTATCCCTTCATTTGTAAGTTACCCCACAAAATAAACCTCCCTTTAACTACGTGGAGTGGCCTTAATAGTTTTACCAATACAGACTTGTTAAACACTATAGTTGTCACTTGTTGTATACTCACAAAGCCTCTGGTAAAGTCATAGCTACCAGCATCTCTCAGCACTGAGTGCCCAAAAGAGTGCAGACTTGGAGCCTTCACCCCTGTTCTGGTCTCCTTGGAACAGGAAGGTACTCTACAGGCTACAAAAAGGGAAACATGGACTGCATGAAAAGGTAAACATGAGGTTAAGAAACAGACTCATTTGTTTTGTTTAAATTTACACAATCACAATAAATTATAATTTTACAAAATGTTATAGGCTGAGTCAAGTGACTCATCTCTTTTCTTCTGATCAAATAACTCACCTTTTCAGGTTGGGGATTTAGCTCAGTAGTAGAGCACTTGCCTAGCTTTAAAAAAACAAAAAACCAAAAAACAACAACAAAAAAAACCCCTCACCTTTTCATGCAGTGCAACTCATTGGTAGAAAGCTCTCATACCATCCAAATAAATCAATTTTCTACATTGTTACATTATAATAGCACATTTGCATCTCCTCTCTATGACAACTGTTGCTACAAAAACCTTGGTATTTAATTTTTCTTCTCTACATACCAAATAAACAAATGTTAGAAAAACCCCTTGAAGGTGATTGTTTCATCTAGATTCTGAGTTCTTTCTGCCCTTCATTTTCTATTGCGATCTGCAGAGTAGAGATGGCTGAAGCTTTTTATCCTGTGACAAATACGAGTGATTTAGAGATTAAAATCAGATGCAAGAAAGAAGTGGGTGGACAACGCCTAAGCTGAAATCACATGCTGCTTCATGACTGATACAGCACCAACTGTGCAAGTCCTTTATAAGTGAATACTCCTGTAACTACTGTTACAGTCTTCATTCACTTAGCACAGTGGCCTGCTGAGACACCAAGCTGGTCCTCAAAAAGTAAACATCTAGGTTATTTTCATATTTAGGCCACCATGAATACAACTGCAATGAGCATGAGAATTCTGATGCTTCTTAAAACTAATTTTAATCATATGGAAACTCTACTGAGAAGATTGCTGGGATCTATAGCAATTCTGTCATTTTATGAGAACTCTATACATTGTGGACACACATAAACACATGGATATAATGAAAATGTCTAAACAACATGGTTTACTGTGTTGATTGTGGTAATGGGGTTGGTGCGTGCTTGGAGGAAATACGTCCCAATGCATCAGAATACATATATGAATTATGTGCAATTTCACATCAACCTTAACAACGTAACATGTTTTTTGTTTTTGTTTTTCCAAGACAAGGTTTCTCTGTGTAGCTTTGGGCCTTTCCTGGAACTCGCTTTGGAGACCAGGCTGGCCTCGAAGTTACAGTGATCCACCTGCCTCTGCCTCCTGAGTACTGGGATTAAAGGCATGTACCACCACTGTCTGGCTAAAAGTTTTCTCTTCCTTCCTTCCTTCCTTCCTTCCTTCCTTCCTTCCTTCCTTCCTTCCTTCTTTTCTTTTCTTTTTTATTCTTTTTTCTTTTTCTTTTTGGTTTTTTGAGACAGGGTTTCTCTGTGTAGTTTTGGTGCCTTCCTGGATCTCACTCTGTAGACCAGGCTGGCCTCCGAACTCATAGAAATCCACCTGCCTCTCCCTCCCAAGTGCTGGGATTAAAGGCGTGTGCCACCAGCACCCAGTACAACATGGTTTTAACTAACTTTGATATCTGCAGGAAATCCCAACCTAATGCTATCAGAGTTTACTTTGCATGCTACTACACAATCCCACATTCACATTCACTGTTCAGTTCTGGAGCATGTTTTACTTTCGCTCTTTCTGTTTTCTCAATTAAATCATACTTAGTGGGATATCCTTTATGTGAACATTAAAATGAATTCTGTGATAATACAACATACCATAGTGCTCTTTCTATGGCTTTGTACATTATTTCATATCAGTTTCAGTTTCACACACTTACTGTAGTTTGATAAATGAATGCTTTTGTAGAACTATATCTTTTACACTTTTATACCACTGTAAGCAATGCCATTAAAATGATGTATTTTAAAACAAACGATGTTAGATATGTTCAATTGGCATCATAGTTCAATACAATCCAAAGAAAAATCCCAACAATTAGTAACAGGAAACTTGATTCCAAAGCTACATTCCATGTGGAAAAACTCAGAATTCTCAATAAGATTATGAAGAAATAGTACACACATTGACACAATGTGACTTCTGTACTCACCACAAAGCTACAACAAACAAAAATGCATATACTATTATAGGTGAACTTTTCTTTCCCACCACCCAGTTCCAAATAACTGACATGGAGAGTTAATTATAAATGACTGTTCAATAGCTCAGGCTTGTTACTAGCTAACTCTTACAACTTAAATTAACCCATTTATATTAATCTACAGTCTGCCACATGGTTTTACCTCTCTTTCATCTTGCATCTGCTGTTTCCTTTCTGTGTCTCACTGGTGACTCCTCTGACTCCAGCCTTCTTCCCAGTGTCCTTAGTCTGGTTCCTCTGCCTAACATGGTCCTATCCAGCTGTTGGCCAGTTAGCTTCTTTATTAACCCAATCACAATGACATATATCCACACAGTATAAAAAATATTCCACAGTCTCCCCTTTTTGTCTAATTAAAAAGGCAGGTTTTAACTTCAACAGTAAAATTATATACAACAAAACAGTTATTAAGTAAGAATTATAATTATATATCTAGCCCATTTTATTTGGTAAATTTAAAGAAAATAACCTATTTTTTATCTTATCTTTTTGAGTCTCAAGTTTTATACCTAATTTACATTTTGTCATAACTAAGGAAAACTTTAACTATGACTATCTAGTCTTCAACTTCATAAAAGACCCCAGAATGGTGAAATGTTACCTAACCACAGGGATATCTGGCTGCCTAGACAGTCACCCTAGGTTCTTCTGTAATATTGAGGCATCCAACATTGGACTACAGGCCTGGTATGTCTGATAGACATTTCTGAGAAGTAGGAAATTTTGAAAGACTATTTTGTCTTGCCAAAATTTGGCAGTGCTTTTTTGTGTCCTGCTGGTCCAGTTTGGACAATATATTGTCAGCAATTAAGGCAAGAGCAGTTTCTTTGCCCAAATGGCTAGATTTTGCCATAAGGAAAGCAAATTTCATATGGAGTTTCATCAGTGTCCATTATCTTCTCTAAAATAAATTGATGCTTTCAGGAGCAGAGATGTCTTACTATCAAGAAAAGTCTTACATTATTAAAACATTTTAAATGCCAGATTCTGTAGGTATTTGAATTGTTTGAAGACTATCTACTGATCAAAATATATGTTTAACCTTGAAAACATACCTAATATGACTACAAGATTGATTATAGATGACTAACTACTAAACTGTGTTTTTTAATTATACATTACATTTTCAAATGGGTTGTAAAAGCACAATATTCCAAACAAGAAGAAAAACATATATATAGTATAACAAAAATAACTTTAAATTTGTATTAATTGACAAAAATCCACACCAATGTAAAATATTTAAGAATAGTAGTTGCTTTTTTAGTTTAAAAGTAGATTCAATAATTTACCCTCTTATCCTATCATTTCTGTATCCCCTTTTTCTTTTCAGAACAAGATTCCTGAATCTAATCTCCTTTGTTCAGTTTTTTCCCTAACCATTACCAATAACAACTTGTAACCAATCCCTCTTAAATGATAATAAACACCAATAACCCATCTTTTGGGAATGTAGATGTCATTCTCTAGACTACTTCCTGTTGTTTGTGGACACTGGTATTGTGGGGCAGGGGGAACCTTGAGAAAATCAGGATAACTCTAGATCTTAGCTGGAATAGTTTGTGAGGCTGGATCATTTCTGCCAGCAGCCTTGGATAAAGAACTCTGAGGAGACTATAACAGAGGCATTCTGAGATGGTAGATCACCTGGGGCATCCATTTTCATTGGACCCTTCGTTCTGAAAATACGTAAACTTTTCAAGATAACATAAATTACAAGTATGGAATATGTGGTGTGTACAAGTCAGTTAAAGATGATTTTTTTAAGCAGGTAAAATATATGTTACATGTTTTGAAGCATTTTTAGGTTTATTTCTTTATGTCTGTAGTTAGGATTTTCAAGAGTCTTCCTTCATCAAACTTGATCATCTTTAACATGGAATAAATCCACAGCCTCTCATTTCCTATGGGGAAAAAAGCATAACCCCAAAGCAACACCTTGGTTTTTGATCACATGAGATGAATCTTAAATTGCCATATCAGTTTCCAGCATGGTTCAGCTTAGTACATGGCACTGGCAGCTGGATCTTCCCACATTTAGTTCCTTGAGAGCTTAGCTTCATAGCAGAGGTATAGGTGGGAGACATGTTTACCACCTCAGCTCTGGGAAGTTGTTGGGTCCATACTGCCACTTAGTAACGTGCCAATTGCTGCTCATGAACCTTATTAAATTGTCTGGTAGCAGGGCCTCCTATAAAATATATGCTTGCTAGCAGCCAAGAAAGCCACCTTATAAAGGAGCCATGCCTCTGTCTGTCATTAGTATCAAGTATTAGCACCCAAAAAAAGCTAGTTGTCAGGAAGCCTCATTTGGCTCCATTTCTGTGTGCTTAGAATCTTTTATTTTTTTTAAGCTTTGTTAGGTCTTATGTGGAAATTCTAGCCCCACATTGAAATGCCATATGTAGGCAGACTTTTCTTTCCCACCCCCCAGTTTCCAAATAATTGACATGGAGACTTAATATTAATTATAAAATCTTGTTAACTCTTACAACTTAAACCATTTACATTAATCTACATTCTGCCACATGGCATTACCTCTCTTTCATCTTACACCTCCTGTTTCCTTTTCATGTCTTGCGTGCAGCTCCTCTGGATACTGCCCTTCTTCTTCCCAGTGTTCTTAGTCTGGTTTTCCCATCTAATCTTATTCTCTCAAGCTATTCGTCACTCAGCTGCTTCATTAACCCAATTACAGCAACATATATTCACACAGTATAAAGGAATATTCCCACACATTATTTGTGAAAGAATAAAGGGATGGAGAGAAAAATCCAAGAACACAAGCACAAAAATATACTCAAGTTTTCCTCAAAAGACCTAAGGAAACTCAGCTAGAAAAAAAAAATGTGTACTTGACCTATGTTACCTACAAATGTAGATATAGAGAAATTAAATAAAGACTTTACAAAAATGACTCAAAGTAGCCACTAACCTGTTACATTTCTGATTTTCCAGCTACTACTGATCTCTCTTCCAAACAGAGAGGCCCCATGCTCAATAGCTATCTCTGGAAATGGAGATCATCAGAAAGGTTGTCTATGGCTCTTTAGCCCCTCCCTCATGTTCCCTTGTGGTTTCAGGCAAACCCAGCCCCACTGACACATGAAACAATGTTGAAGAATAATTTAATATCTGCTTCTGGTCACATGGATTATGGCACAAGATGGGGAATCTGCCCTATTCACCTGTTGAAACCCATATACACCTGAAAAGCCTCTGTAGTTCAGAAATTCCTTTTGTCCCCTGGAATTGAATTTCCCTGAATCATGCCATTATAGTTGATCGTAGAGGAAAATTAAAAGCATTCTAGTCAAGTATTGCTGAAGGATCCACACAGGCCAACAGAGCCACAGTCTGGCTCATAGCCCATCCCAATCCTAGCAGCTTGGACTCTGATAGTTCAGCCAACCTGATGTTCCTGGTCTGGGGACAGTGGCCCCATACTCACCATGACATGACTTCTGGTCTTCCTCACAGCTCCCTACAGCTGCATCAGAGGAGATTCCTGGAAAGGACCCACAAGCTACCACCCACTCAAACGCCCTCCTTCCCAGAGTTCATTACCTTGGACCACCCACTTGGACCTCAGGAGTGCAGCAGCTACCCCACTGGGTGCAAAGATATAAAATGACTCAGACAGCCCAGGGCTTCTCAGTTCTGCCCTTCTACCCATGGCCAGACAGGGTCAAAGTCTGTAGAATTTATATTTTAGTAGAAATTCTTTCAGTCTCCCAGAGCACTTCCTGTTCCGCTTCTAAAGTACAAGGTCCTTTTTGTGCACATTCCATTACACACACAATGTTGGGTATAGATAACCTTTGCTTCATAGCAGGGAGATCCTACAGCCAAACATAGGTCACTTTCAAATAATAACTGTTGTTACTGTTGAACTGTTGTTAAAGCAAACAAGGACATAGATTAGAAAACAATGAGGAGTCTATGGGAGGGCTTGGAGGCAGCAAAGAGACAGTAGAGGTTATGTAATTTTAGTCCCAAAATGTTTTTTAAATGTTTAAACAGGCCAGAGACTAGGGATTTGTATTAGAGAACATCAGAAATTACTCATGTCTTTTCTCTCGTACTGTACATATTAAACCTGGAAAATACACTCCTGTAAGGCAGGGCCATGCCATTTCATCCTGTTTTTCTATTTTGGTGGAACTAGCATAACTACAATAATTCACAATAAGTTTAGGTCTCTATCTGTAGAGAGCAAAGAGCCTAGTGTACACAGATAAGCACTGGAGAAGCCAGAAAAGTTAAACATGGCTGCTCTCCTGGAACTTTAGGAATGATGTCATTTTATGACCTGGTGATCCTTTGTTGTCTGAAGAGACAGGCTCTGCCCTTATCTCCTGGAAGTTATGTTTTTACTTACTCATGACCTTTTTCCCTAAATCTTGAGCATTGCTTTTAGACCATAAAACCTACTTTTATGAGGGAGGTCACTTGTGCTTTACAACAGCCTAAGGGACTTCTATGTTATTTTAGGGCCAATCCTAACACCCACAGACATTATGTTTACCTCAGTAAATTTCCTAGACCCTAATTCTTGGGCGATCTCAGAATCACCAATACCTATTCTTATGACAGAAGCCAGATGTACTTTGTAAGGAAGCTCAATGTAAACATGTCTTAAATTGTTGTGCACTAGATAGTGAGTTGTTATTTGAATACATTTTTTTTTAAATTGTACTGTGCTTAAATATAGCTGAAGGAAAATGATCTGGGTCAGACTCCAGAAGTTCTAGTCTAGCTCTCGTTATAATAAAATTGCGCTGAGCCAAGCTGCATTCTTTTCTCTTCACAATTTACTTTTATTCCCTGCCTGCTGGAAAGCCTGCAGGGAAATCACATTTACCCACATTCTATATTGCCTGGTCTGTGGGTGCAAGAAATGGCCAGTCAGGACATTTATTGATCATCTATAAGTGATTACCTCACTACTCATTGCTAATGTCAACTACTCTCAAAGCAGGAAAGCATTCACCCTCCTCCTTGCCCCACCCCTTTCTGTGCTGTACACCTACATAAAAGCTGGTCAGTAACCTCAATTCTTATACTGTTTCCTCTTCATTTGTAAGTTTCCAATAAAAGTCAGAGGGACTGGATGGCACTCATTAACTGATCTATATTTCCTTCTCGCTGACCAGTCAAGGCCCAGTCTGAAAGGAGTAGCAGGACTGTCTTGCCATCACCAGAGAGCAAAGATAGGATTAGGTGTTCAAACAATTCTCAATTACATAGCATGAAGCAAGCCTGAGCTATAGGAGGCACTGCTCTAAACAAAAATAATCAATAGCATTTGAGAAAAATGGAAAGAAATTCTTAATGACTGGGAAACATCGGAGAATAAAAACATAAAAGAGATTAGAGCAGTGATGACTTTCAAAAACTCATATTTTAAATCTAGGAAACCAGATCCTGTACCCATCCCCTAAGCCACTGGAGCCCTAGGGACTAGCTAGCTGCTCCTTCCCCTGCTCCCTTGCCAAGAAAACAGCCCCCTGCAACACCAGTGAAAACTGGAGCCACAAGCCCATCATGCACTGATTAGGAACAGAATCCATCAGCACAGATTGGACCAAGAGCCAAGATTAGACCAAGAGCTCCCATTAGACCAAGAGTAAACTCCAGACCAAAAGAGGCCCCCGCAGACACACACAGCACTTGCATGGAAGGGAGGACAAGCTGGGTAGATGCCAGTGCAAACATACAGTCGACAACATAAAGACCAATAAGGCGCCAACAGAAACGAGTGGTGCTACGTCAGCAAGACCTGAACATCCCAAAGCAGAAGAAACAGAAGAAATAGACCTCAAAAATGACTTTAAGAATGTGATAGAGGCCTTTAAAGAGGAAATAAAAACTACCATTAAAGAATTTGTATAAAACACAAACAAAAAATTGGAAGAAATCAATAAATACCTTAAAGAAAGCCAAGAAAAAGCAATTAAACAGGTAAACAAAAAAGTCCAAGATTTGAAAACTGAAATAGTGGCAATAAAGAAGACAAACTGAAGGAAGACCAGAAATGGAAAATCTGAGTAAATGAACAGGAACTACAGATGCAAGCATAACCAACAGAATGCAAGAGATGGAAGAGAGAATCTCTAGCTTAGAAGATACAATAGAGGAAACAGATTCATCAGTCAAAGAAAACACTAAAGTCATAACATAAAACATCCAGAAAATTTAGGACACCATAAAGACCAAACCTAAGAATAACAGCGCTAGAAGAATGAAAAGAATACCAACTCAAAGGCACAGAAAATATACTCAGCTAACAGAATACCAAATAGACTGGATTAAAAAAAGAAAAAGACCCCTTGCCACATAATAATCAAAATATTAATCATACAGAAGAAAGAAAAATATTAAGAGCTGCAAAGGAAAAAGGCCAAGTAACATATAAAGACAGACCCATCAGAATAACACCTAACTTCTCAATGGAGACTCTGAAAGCCAAAAGGTCCTGGACAGATTTTACGCAGACACTAAGATACCATAGATGCCAACCCAGACTATTATATCCAGCAAAACTCTTAATTGCCATAGATGGAGTAAACAAAATATTCCATGATAAAACCAGATTTAAACAATACCTATCCACAAGTCCAGCCCTACAGAAAGCACTAGAAAGAAAATTTGAACCTAAGGAAGATACACCCATGAAAATACAGGCAATAGATAATCAATCGAAAGACACTGGGAAGGACATTACACACTTATCACAAGGAAAATCCACCAAGATGAAGCCTCAATTCTGAACATTTATGCCCCAAATACAAGGGCACCAACATTTGTAAAAGAAACATTACAAATCATACATCAAACCCCACACAATAGTAGTAGGAGATTTCAACAACCCATTCTAACCATTGGATAGATCAGCCAGACTGAAACTTAACAGAGAAATAAGGGACCTAACAGAAATTATGACTCAAAAGACTTAATAGGTATCTACAGAACATTCCACCCTAACACAAAAGAATATACCTTCTCAGCACCCCATGGAACCTTCTATAAAATTGACCACATGTCCCATCACAAAACAAATCTCAACAGACACAAAAAAATTATTTGTAATAGCCAGAACCTGGAAACAACCTAGATGCCCTTCAACTGAAGAATTGATAGGGAAAATGTGGTACATAGACACAATGGAATACTACTCAGCAGAGAAAAACAATGACATCATGAAGTTTGCAGGCAAATGGATGGAACTAGAAAATATCATGCTGAGTGAGGTAATCCAGACTCAGCAGGACATACATGGTATGTACTCACTCATAATTGGATACTAGATATAAAGCAAAGGATACACAGACTGCCACACAGAGCTCCAGGGAGGCTAGGTAGTAAGGAGGACCCTAGGAAGGACACATGGATTGCTCAGTGATGAAGAAATGGATGAGATTTACATGAGCAAACTGGGAGTGGGGGGTAATGGAGGGCAACGGACAGGACATGAAAGCTTAGGCAAGTGGGAGGTTCAAGGTAGAACAGGAACAGAGTGGAAGAGCAAGGAAATGAATATCATGATAAATGAAGACACTCATGGGAATAGGGAGAAGCAGAGTGCTAAGGAGTTTCCCAGGAATCCACAAGGATGACTCCATGAGGGTACCTGACCTGGCCTACTCTGATGATCAGATGGCTGAATACCCTAATTGTCATCATAGACCCCCTCATCCAGTAACTGATGGAAGCAGATCCCAGGCAGAGCTCCAATAGTCCAATCAATGAGAGAGAGGATTCTATGAGCAAGGGATATTGAGACCATGATTGGAAAAAGTACAGAGACAACTAGCCAAACTAGTGGAAATGCATGAACTGTGGACCAATAGCTGAGGAGCCCTCATGGTACTGGACTAGGCCCTCTGCATAAGCAAGACTGTTGTCTAGCTTGAACTGGGTAGTTCCAGGCAATAGGATTAGGACCTGTCCCTAGTGCATGAGCCAGCTTTTTGGAGCCTAGTGCCTATGATGAGACACTTTGCACAGCCTTTGTGCAGTTAGGAGGGGCTTGGACCTGCCTCAACTGAATGTACCAGGCTCTGTGACTCCCCATGAGACACCTTGCCTTGGAGGAGGTGGGAGTGGGGGGAGGGCTGGGTGGTGGGAGGAAGGAGGACAGGTGTGGTAACACATGCCTTTAATCCTAGGAAGTGATGGCAGGAAACAGAAAGGCATATAAGGTGTGAAAACCACTGGTTAAGCTTTTAGACGTTTAGCAGCAGTTCAGCTGATATTCATTCTGGATGAGGACTCAGAGGCTTCCAGTTTGAGGAAACAGGATCGGCTGAGAAGTTGGCCAGGTGAGGTTAGCTGTGACCTATTCGGTTTCTCTGGTCTTTCAGCGTTCACCTGGCTCTGGATTTGTTTTTATTAATAAGACCTTTTAAGATTCGTGTTACACTGGAAAATTACAAAACCACTCATCCTGCCACAATCAAGTCCTTCTTCATACTGGTGACTCCAACAGATGATTACCTACCCTGTTTTCCCCTGGGGTATACACAAGAAACTATTCTTCCTATTCTGGTCTAAAGGCAGAAACTATGTTCCACATGCAAATTGTTTTCTTGTTACTGCAATGGACAGTTGACTACATGACTCAAATGCAATTTTAAAACTCAGTGACGGTTGGGCCCTTTAAGAATTTAGTTGGTTTGATCAAGAGGACAGCAGAGTCACGGCCCGCTGGAGCAACAGAGTGCGATCATGGTTACCTGAGTCAACATAGGAGAACTTGTCTCGGAAACATTTTTTTTTTTTTTCTAAAAGGCTGGAGGTACGGCTGTTTTAGACTTATTATGCCTTTCCAAAGAGAAATCACCCCAAATACTTAAAAGGCTAATAAACAAAAATCTTGGTTAAAAAAAAAAAACAGTGTGCATCCAGCTCTGGGTAATGCTAAGGAGGAGGTCAGCCTAGAACAGATTTTGCATTCCACACATGCTGTCATCCTTAAATCTATTCTAGGTTTGGGTCCCAGGTTATACTTTGAATAGGTTAAATAGGGACAGGAGAGCGCAAGTCTAGCCACTTAGGCAGATGGAGATACATGGCAAATCCACAAATCCATCTTTTAGATTATATGATCTAAACTATACTTTGAAAAGATGTATCAATGTCACAATTCTCACACATACAAAGGACAGAGAACACAAATACTGAAACCACCAAGGAAAAGTCCCCTATCAGCACTGGATGCTGCTCTCACATGAACAGTCCTGCAAAGCTATTCAAAAAAAGAATAAAGCTGCTTTTGCTTCTGAGGATGCTAGCTTGGAAAAAGGCCACAGCTGCTTCTGTGCAGTAACAGAAAGAATTCATTTTACCTAGCACTGATTATTATCTCAGGGTTGTGACACCACCATAAAGAATTCTAATTATAAACAAATCTTTTTATTTGTTCATTTCTATTTGATGTGCATTGGTGCTTTGCCATGGGTTTCCTGAAACTGAAGTTAGACAGTTGAGTTGCCATGTGGGCGCTGGGAATTGAACCCAGGTCTCTCTCTCCAGCCATTAGAATTTCATTTTTAAGCTTTATTTTTGCAATGGATATGGGTGTTTGTCTCCATGTATCTGTGCAAAGTGCCTGCAGAGGCCAGAAGGCGGCGTCAGATGCCTTGGGAGTGGAATTACAGGAGGTTGCTAGCTACCAGGAGGTTTCTGGGATGGAACCTGTGTTGTCTGAACAATGTTTTAACTCCTACCTCTCTAGCCACTCTTTTACTTAAAGTTTATTTTCATATTTTAATTAAAATATTGCATTACTTTCCCCCTCCCTTGTCCTCTCTCTATCCCTCCCAAACTCTTCCCTTCCAATTTCTTTCTTGTTAAGTATGTGTGAATAAGTATGCACAAATACATGAAGAAAACTGATAGAATCCATTTGTTAGTTGTGTGTGTGTGTGGTGTGTGTGTGTGTGGTGTGTGTGTGTGTGTGTGTGTGGTTTCACAGCTGAACACATTGCATTGGATATGCTATTAGGGAGCTTATCTTTTCCTAAGGCTAATTCTCCCACCTGCAAAATTCTACTCTTTAATGAGCAACAACATTCCGACCCTGAAGTGACCTAGGCCACCTTAGACAGGAAACATTATCAAGAACAGAAGATTTGGGATGGTAAATACCTCAGCCAACACTTGCTGGTCTCATGGCCCTGAAGTTCTGGTGCTACAGGGAAGACTATGGACATTGGCCAATCACAGTCTCCCTATGTTCTCTGGGTCTTTCACCATCCCCATTGACCATACTTACCTTGGATGACTTCGAAATCCTAAAATTCCTGCCTCCACTTTCTAAGTACCATGGTTACAGGCTAGTGCCACCATTCCTGGCTTAAGTGGCTTCAACTTCATTTAGTGAGGTGTTACTTATTTCTGTGAGCCTAGGTTTCACCATTTGAATAAGGACAGAACTCTGAACTAGTTCTTGATGAGTTATAACAGACTCGGTGATAAAGAAAAACAATGTTGCTCATACTAAGAAGACAGTGGACTTTAAAGCAGGAGGGCTGCATTTGATGGGAGCCTCCTGTTACTGGAGTTAGGACCAGAGCCTGTGTCATGGCCACCTAACCAGCCAGGTTCAGCCACTCATCTTTATTAGGCCAATTAAAAGAACCAAGTTGTCCAGTTGTGACATGTCCACTATAATGCAGGAACTCTAAAAGCAAGATGGGCAGATCTCTCTGATGTTCTAGGGACAGTCTAGTCTATAGAGTGACTTTCAGGCCAGTCAGACATTCATAGTGAAACTATTCCCTTAAAATAAAAATAAATAAACAATAGAAAAGGAAAAATATTAAGAAAAATTGAAAACACCTTTATTCAGTGTGACTGATTTGTAACAGTGATGAGGATATAAGGTAACCAATCAATCCCTGGAGTACAAATAGGTTTAGAAGATGGCAAGAGGTACGCATAACTAAGTAATCGAACTAAGCCATATAATGAATTTTTTCCATCCCTAAATCCCTCCCCCATTCTCAGCTTTCTCTAGTGCAAGGTATTCATATAAGGAGTACATGTTTCTTCAGCAGAAAAGTTGTTTTGTTTTTTTTCCCCCAAAAGACTCAATCTTTGCCCAGAATGAGATTCCTGGGAAATTAGAATTTCATGGGGTCTATTGTATCATTAGTGGTTAGCCAAATGGAGATAAAATGTCTGTTTAAAATAACCTTACTCCTACCAGGCAGGAAGGAGACAGGGGTGAGCATGTGGGGACCGAGGAGCTTTAAGGTCCACGTGTGGTCCATGAAATGGGGGCTTGCAGGGTGCTGTCACTGACAGCTGCATGTAGTTGCCAAGAAACGAAAAGAGTGGAAGACTTGGAGGGGACAGAGCCACTACACCCATGACGTTTTACACCTGGATGAATTATTTCATGTAACTGAAGTGAGAAATCTAAAAGGGTTACCTTATCATTTAAATTCATAGGGCTTTTTCCACGAGTTTAGAGGTGCAAATAAAATAAAGAGGTACATCATCATGCTTGAACAGATTGTTGACACTTGTCAGATTTTTTTCTTCAGAATAATCTTTAGAATAATCTTCAGAATAATAATTTAACTGAATATAAGTGTTTTGGCTAATGGTCCTACAAAATCCTTTGCTTGGTTTCCATTTGGTGTGAATTCTTTCAGGTTCTCAAAGATTACTGTTGTATACAAAGTCTATAACAGATTGATTATACATTTAAAGTTTTCCTCTTGTATAAAGACTCATGAAGTTCAATGACTTTACCACACTGATGACATTTTTAGGTTTGCTCTCCAGTATGATTTCTTTTCATGACTTCAAAGACTACTGTTACAAGCAAAGGCTTAACCACATTACTTGCATTCAAAGGGTTTCCTCCAGTATGTGTTCTTTTGTGTATTTGAAGACTTCTGTGATGTGCAAAGGCTTTACAACACTGAGTACATTGGTAGGGTTTCTCACCAGTATGTGTTCTTTTATGTATTCGGAGATAACTCTGTTCTGAAAAGGCTTTATCACATTGATTACATTTATAGGGTTTCTCTCCACTATGTATTTTTTTATGTATTCGGAGACTAGTGTGGCGTGCAAAAGCTTTACCACATTGACTACATTTGTAGGGTTTCTCTCCAGTATGTGTTCTTTCATGTATTCGAAGATAGCTGTTATATGCAAAGGCTTTACCACATTGAGTGCATTCATAGGGTTTCTCTCCAGTATGAATTCTTTGATGCCTTTGAAGGTAATTGTGACGGGCAAAGACTTCACCACATTCATTACATTTGTAGGGTTTTTCTCTAGTATGCGTTCTTTCATGCTTTTGAAGATGACTATGACTTGCAAAGCCTTCACCACATTCATTACATTTACAGGGTTTCTCTCCAGTATGTGTTCTTTTATGTACACGTAGAATATTGTGTTGTGAAAAGGCTTTACCACATTGATAACATACATAGGGTTTCTCTCCAGTATGTGTTCTTATATGTATTTGGAGACTAGTGGGTTGTGAAAAGGCTTTGTCACATTGATTACATCTGTAGGGTTTCTCTCCAGTATGTGTTCTTTTATGTCTTTGGAGGCTGCTAAGATGTGCAAAGGCTTTACCACATTGCTCACACTCACAGGGTTTCTCTCCAGTATGTGTTCTTTTATGTATTCGGAGATAACTGTGATTTGCAAAGGTTTTTCCACATTGATTACATTCATTGCGTTTTCTTCGAGTAGAAATTCTTTCAAGTCTTTGAAAATGACTGTGATGTGGAAATGCATTGGCACATTGAGTATTATCACAGGGTTTCTCTCCAGTAAGACTTCTTTCGGGCCTGCAAAGATAATTGGTACATGTAAAAGCTTTACCACATACATGACATTCATGAATTTTTTTACCTGAATGAATTAACTTTACAATTTGGTCTAACTGTAAAGAGGAGTCAGATCTTAAAGTTTTATCACTGTGTTTACACTCATGGTTTTCCCCCTCATTAATCATTGTTTTCCATCTTTGAAGAGACCAGTGATGGTAAGAGCCTTTATTACATGGCTCACATTTTTATATGTTTTTTTTTCACATATTTAAAGACAACTGAAAAAACTCAGAGCTTTGCCACACTGATTGCATCTGTAAATATTCCTACACTATGAACCATACATTTGCAAAGTGAACACGACAAACCAAAGAATTTCAACATTTCTAATATTCATAGGGATTTTCTGCAGTGTGCATTTACTGTTGTATTTTCAATGGAATTAAAAAACTAATTGTAAACTTGTATCACATTCAATAAGTCTACTAAAAGTAGAGACTACTATATAACTTCCAATTACTCTGGGAAAGAGATTACTTTTTTCCATAGCTCTATGCTCACATGGCTTGTATCCAGAGTGACATATAATATACCTAGTAAAAGAATAACAAAAAAAGGGTTTCCACATTGCATTTACAGTTTCACTTTCTGTTCCTCACAGACATGTAATATAGGGATTAAGGTTTCTCCACAACAACTTTCTTGACTCTCATAAACTTCCCCTCTCACTAAACTTAGCATTGTTTGCTACAAGTATGAGTAATACCAGCATGAACTATTTAGTTATTAGAAGATTTTGGACATATACCTTTGGCAACTGTGTATACCT
Source organism: Onychomys torridus (assembly GCF_903995425.1). Classification (NCBI taxonomy): domain Eukaryota; kingdom Metazoa; phylum Chordata; class Mammalia; order Rodentia; family Cricetidae; genus Onychomys; species Onychomys torridus. The sequence goes on along the minus strand of NC_050459.1, from coordinate 60,717,462 downwards.
CTAGCAATATCTGAATGGTATGAAACTAAACAGATTGGAAGTCCTACAGCATTGCTCTCATAGGGCTATTATTCAAATGGAGATATGTGTTAAGGCATTGTTTCTCTGTCTTCCTTCTTACAAGAATGACAGGCAAACACAAATCAGCTCCATGACACTGAGGTACATGATTTTGTGAGAATTTAATAATCATCAATACACTTAAGGCTGTGCTTATTTACACTGTTGTTTTCCCTTAAAAACTCCTAGAACACATTAAAATTTACTCAGAGGCACATTTGTATCCACTTGCACATTAAAATTACCTTCCATGTCTTCTAGAACTTTGATAATGTTCTTCAATATTATGGTCTTTCCAATTGTAGCCTACAATATAGTACAAGAAAATATACGACATATTATTGGAAATTATATAAAATTTAAGCTATTATCTTCAATGAACCCTTCCTAATTTATTCAACTCATTCTTCTTCTTTCTCAATCAAAATTATAGAAGAACATTAATAACCAAAAAACTGTTATCCCCTTATTTTAAAAAGTGAAGGAAAATTCAGTCTTACCTATAGTAGTGAGATTCCTGTAGGTTTCCAGCATCACATCTTTGTAGAGATTCTTCTGGGAAAGATCCAGCAAAGCCCACTCTTCCCAAGTGAAGTCAATATGCACATCATCATAGGTCACTGCATTCTAAAATATCCCATACATGTGTATAACAGAAAGCATGGTAGTAACAGTGTTGTAAATGTATACTTCTTTGGCAATATATTCATATATTTCTGGTGCTTCTCAGACTTATTCCATAACATAGAAATTTTAATGTAATCACCAAGTCACTTTAGAAGGAAACTGAATAAGAGGTTCACCTCTTGTCATTTCTGCATGCCTTGCAGGAAGAATGCCAATTAACAGACTTTAAAAGAGAGATAAGCAAACAGATCAACAGTACTGAGTAAACACCATAGACATTGTATGAACAATTACTAACTTAAAAAAAAAAAAAGATGGACAAGCTGAGTGTATTGGCTCATGCCTATAATCTCAGCACTCAGAAGGCAGAAACAGGTATATTCCATTGAGTTGGATGGCAGCCTAGTCTAGGCAATGAGTCCCAGAACAGCCAGAGGTACATATTAAGACCCTGTATCCCCCACAAAAAATCAATTAATCAAAGAAAAACACAGAAAGAACTCAAAGATTTTTACTGAAGTTCCTAAAAGATTTATGCATTTACTCCAGTTCTGTTTAACTGTAGCATTAATAAAATCTTATTAAAAAGGGAGTGTATGTCCAAACAGTTACAAGTAGACAGATGAAAACATTAGCAATATAAATGTTGGTCATAAATAAACAGTGTAGGGCAGATCTTGCAAATGGGTGGCCTCAATTGCCAGTACTTACATGAGGGCTCATAATTATCCATTACTCAAAGTTCAAGATTTCTGAGGCTGTCTTCTGACTACTGTGAGGACTTGTGGTACATGTTGATGCTTACAGGCAAAAACTCATACTCATTCAAAAAATGTCAAAACATATACAACAGATAGAAAGAATGCCACACAACTGCAATCCAATAACTCACAAGACTCAGACAGTATTAATGTCATGAATACATGCTATCCTGGGAAACAGAATAATAACCTCTGTCAAATTTCAAAATTCAAGATGTGGCTGAAGATCAGCACAACACCATATGTTTGACATGTACCAAAACCTATGTTCCAGGCTACCAGCCAATAGTATAAGAATAAAAAGAGCAAAGCATGCTGGCCCACCTTTAATCCTAGCACCTGGGAACCAGAGTCAGGTAGATCCCTAAGTTGGAGGTCAGCCTGGTCTACATACCTCCTTTCAGGACATCCAAGGCTACATAGATAAACCTTCTCTTCAAAAACAAAAACAAAAAATTATAAAATAAAAACAGCAGGCCAGCAAAATAGTTTAGCATTGAATAGCAATTGCTTGTAAGTAACTGTGTTGACCCAAGTTCAGATACCCAAGTCAGGAAGCTCTTAACCACCTGCTATGCCAAATCCAGGGGATCTGACGTCCTCTTCTTTGGTATGTCACCAATACACACATGGAAGACATTCTTTCTTACATACACAAACATACACATAAAGATGAGGATAGACTTGTTTTCAAAAGTTCTTGTGACTTACTAAGCAATTAGAGCAAAACAAATTGCTTTAGATGTATAATGCAAATCATACATTATTTCTTTAAAAATCTATGATCTTGTGTTTGGTTTTTAAAAATTTACATTTCCATAGTCAGTTGCAGACTTACATCCAGTTTTCAATCATTGGAAACAAAATAGTATCTAAGTAATCCGAATAGACATACTTTTTCTTTATCATAAGGGAATGAGATACTTAAAGTAAGCAAAACTATTTTCTACAATCTCAAAACATCAGAAGGCTTCTCTAGTTTTAGTGGAACAACCCTTCTTGCCAAACCCATTTTCTATTTTTGGAAAAGAAAAAAAAAAAAAAAAAACAGAGTGTACAGGATGAGTTCTGGCTAGTGATTTCTTTGATTTTGATCTTTTGTTAGAATCTTGTAGTTCTTGTTTAAGGGACTGTGTTAAATTTGTGTCAAGTCTTTGTGTCCCCCTTAATTGGTGGTGCCACCTATGTTATGTGATTTTATTAATTATAGTCTAATTATTTTGCTGTTTCTCTGAGAAATGATAGACTTTCACCTATTTTTATATTCTAAAAATATACTAAATTATGTTATGAGTTCCTTGAGTTTTTATTTGTTTGGGGACTTTCTATGGGGAAACAAGTTTTAGTTTTTTCTTCTTGATGCTAAAGGTTCTCTCCTCATTTCTTTACACATCCATCTTTTCCAGGTGTTGCAATCATCAATGTTGGGTTTTTTCTACTTTAAGTATTAATATGGTTAACACATTGGTTTATTTTATTTTTATTTATTTTTTTTTTGTGAAAGACTTACTTCTCCGCCCACATAGTACCTTTTATCCAATAAACTGAAAGTCTTTCACAAATTAACAACAACAAACTAAATAAAGAAGTATATAAATGATCTTTGTGAACCTGATGCCTGAGTTAAGATACTGGGTACGGGACTGGGTAGGCTGCCCATGGGGATTTGCTACAGTCTGTTACCAGAGACGCAATATTCAGGGTTGCCCCTAGTGCTGCAACACCATAGCAGGTGCAGCTTCCCCTCCCACTATCAACACCTCCTACAGATCCCACAGACCATCCCTACCTGCCCTTCCCTTCTGCCCCACCTCTGTGTCCCAGCCCCCAACTTGAGCAGATACCCCCTGCTCAACCACAGGGCATGCCAGCCAGAAGACTGCATAGGCTGCCCAAGGACCTATCCTCCTATCTGTTACCACAGACCCAATTCTCACAGTTGCCCTTAGCACTGGAACAGAATACCAGGGGCAACTTTATCTCCCACAGTCCATGTGTCCTTCCCTGACACCATTTCCACGTGCCTCACCTCTGTGTTGCAGCACCCAACTCAGGCAGACACCCCCTGATCAGCCACACGTCATGCCTGCCAGAAGACCAGGGAGGCTGTCTGCAGATCTACCACACTATCTGTTGCCACAGACCTAATTTTCACAGTTGCCCCTAGAACTGGAATAGAATACTAAAGGCAGCTTCTCCTCCCCCTCTCCACTCCTCCTGTGGATCCCTAAGATCTTCCCCCCCTTCCCCTTCCTCCATCCTCCAAGAGCAACAACATTCCCCCATGAACACACTAGCCAAGCACAACTGTAAAAAAGGTAATGCTCAGCCAATACACTTTCTGAAAATCCAGAGAGATAACAGAAACCCAGAAAGAAAAAAAAAAAAAACCTGCCACCCAACCAAGACAAATTCAGAAATCAGTACCTAGAACTATACTCACCAGAAACTGAGATGCCTAGATGTTAGCTTATGAACATAATCAATAACAGCCAAGGTAACATGTCACCACTACAGCCCAGCTATCCTACCACATCAGGTCCTGAATATTCCAATGTATCAGAAGCACAAGAAAAAGACCGTAAAACCAACTATATGAAGATGACAGCGGTCCTTAAAGAGTAAATGAATAAATCCCTTAAAGAAATCAAGGAAAACCAAAACATTTAGAGGAAATCAACAAATCCCTCAAAGAAATCCAGGAAAACTCAAACAATTAGAAAAAAACCAATAAATCTCTTAAATAAGGCCAAAAAGAAACACACAATTGAAAGGAAACAAATACAACTATACAAACCTGAAAATGGAAATAGGAGCAATAAAGAAAACACAAACTGGTGGAATCATGGAACAAAAACTTTAATACTACAAGAACTGTACAGGCCAGCTTCACCAACTGAATACAGAGATGGAAGAGAGAATCTCAGGTACTAAAAATGGTAGAATAAATGGGTATATCAGCCAAAAAAAAAAAAAAAAGAAAGAAAAAAAACATTAAAAAATTCCTGACACAAATATTCAGGAATTCTGGCAAACTATGAAAAAGATCAAGCAAGGAGAAGAATACCAGCTTAAAGGTCCAGAAAATATTTTCAACAAAATCATAGATGAAAAATTTTCTAACCCAAAGGAGGTGCCTATCAAGCACAAGAAGCATACAAAAGACCAAATAGGGGATGGAGAGATGGCTCAGAGGTTAAGAGCACTGACTGTTCTTCCAGAGGTCCTGAGTTCAATTCCTAGCAACCACATGGTGGCTCACAACTATCTGTAATGAGATCTGGCGCCCTCTTCTGTATACATAATAAATAAATAAATCTTAAAAAAAAAAAAAAAAGACCAAATAGATTGGAATAGAAAAGAAAGTTTCCTTGCCACATAATAATGAAAACACTAAACATACAAAACAAAGAAAGAATATTAAAAGCTGCAAAGGAAAAATACCAAGTAACATACAAAGGCAGATCTATAAGAATTATACCTGACTTCTCAATGGAGACTCTGAAAGTCAAAAGGGCTTTGGACACATGTGCTGCAGATTAAGAAACCACAGATCCCAGCCCAGATTACTAGACCCAGAAAATTTACATTCACCATAAATGGAGATAATATGATATTGCATGATAAGGCCAAATTTATACAATATCTATCTACAAATGCAACGCTGCAGAAGTTGCTAGAAGGAAAATTCCAAACCAAGGATATTAACTCCACATATGAAAAAAAAAAGGAAATAAATATGTCACATCAGCAAAAGCAAAAGGGAGGCACACAAACACATACACACATCACCACCAACAACAACAAAAACAATAACAACAAAATAACAGGAATTAACAATCATTGTTTATTGATATCACTCAGTATCAATCGCCTCAATTCCCCAATAAAAGACACAGATTAACAGAATGGATGAAAAAGAAGGTTCATCTTTCTACTGCACCTAAGAAACACACTTCTCAACATCAAAGATAGACATTACCACAAGATTAAGGATGGGGAAAAGATATTCCAAGAAAACAGACCTTAAAAGCAAGCAGGTGTAGCCATTTTAATATCAAACAAAATAATATTCAAACAAAATCAAAAAATATGGGGAAGAACACAGTAGTTCAAAGGAAAAATTCAGCAAGATAACATTTAGATTTTTAACACCTATGTCACAAGCACAAGGTTAACAACTTTGTAAAAGAAATACTTCCACAGCTTAAATCACACACTGAGCCTCACACACTGATAGTGAAAGACTTCAATATCCCACTCTCAACAATGGACAGGCCTTCTAGACAAAAACTAAACAATCCCTTGTTTGAGAATGCATGAGCTAACTGACTTTATAAACCAAATGAACCCAACTGATATTTACAGAACATTCCATCTAAACATAAAAGAATAAATCTTCTTCTCAGCACCTCATGGAACTTTCCTCCAAATTGTTGACATACTCAAACACAATGAGATATGAGACAATTGAAATAATCCCCTGCATCCTGTCGGAACACCATGGATTAAAACTAAGCATAAAAAACAACAGAAAAAAAAAACCAGAAAGCTTACAAATTCATGGAAACTGAACAATTATCTAGTGAATAACTACAGGGTCAAGACAGTAATAAAGAAATTAAAGACTTTCTAGAATTCAATGATAATGAATACACCACCTCCTTTTGTATGAATCCTAATTGGTCTTAATAATAAAAACCTGGAGCCAGATATTGGAATAAATGCTGAAAGATCAAAGAAGCAGGGCAGCCAGCCACTAGAAAGACTTCTTACCTCTCCTGGATTCTCAGCCTGAAAAACTGAGTTCCTTTCTCCTTCCACCTTATATTCCTTTCTCCATCTAGCCATATCACTTCCTGTCTCAACCTCCCTAGTGCTGGGATTAAAAGCGTGTGTGCCTCTCAAATATTGGGAGCAAAGGCATGAGATCCCAAGAGCTGGAATTAAAGGTATGTGCCACCATTGCCTAGCCTCTATGGTTGACTAATGACTGGCTTTGCCCTCTGATCTTCAGGTAAGCTTTGTTAGATCATACACAAAATATCACCACACATACCCAAATTTATGGGACACAAATAATGCTAAGAGGAAAGTTCATAGCACTAAGCACCTACATTTAAAAAAAAAAAATGGTAAAGATCTCATATTAGCAACTTAACAGCACACCTGAAAGCTCTACAACAAAAAGAAGTAAGGTTGGTAAATTGTTCCGTGTGGAACAACTGAAGACAGACAGTTGAGGATACAATCAAGCCTTAAAGAGTGCAGGGGTCAGCCTCAGAGGACTGAACTCCAAGCAGCTTTGCAGAAGCGTTTTTTTGTTACATTAACAGTAATTTTTACCAAGTCAATTTCCACATACCAGAACCATTGATCTGATCTAAGAGTTGTCTGAAGGATCACATTACCAAAGCAATTCTCAGCCATTACAAGACTTCCTGGTTTGCGAAGAATGTCTTATGACTGAAGACATGCAAAAGCTCTGAAGCTCCTACAGGAAAAACAACTCCATAAATCTCAGATAACAATCACTGACTATTTTCAAAAGATTACTACAAAACCTAGGTGAGCCATCACTCAGAGTTTACATCAGGTACAAACAATGGCTCTACTAAATTGTCCACTACAAAGTAAGCATAACAGAAAGGAAGGAGTAGACAGCAAGAAACTATCCAACTGAGGGCTAACATCAATAAAACTGAAAAACAGAGAACACAATGAAAAACAGAGAGTTGGTTCTTTGAGAAAATCAACAAGATAGAAAAACCCTTAACCAAACTAACTAAAAGACAGGGAGAATATCCAAATTAATAAAATCAGAACTAAAAATGGGGACCTAAAGACAGACACTGAGGAAATTCAGAGAACCATAAGGACATAGTTTAAAAACCTGCACTCCATCAAATTGGAAAATCTAAAAGAAATGTATAATTTTCTCAAAAGGTACTACTTACCAAAGTTCAATTAGGATCAGATAAACAATTTAAATAGACCTGTTAACACCTAGTGAAATAGAAGCAGTCATTATAAGTCTCCCAACCAAAAAAGCCCAGGACTAGACAGTTTTTGTGCAGAATTCTACCAGACTTTCAAAGAATAGTTAATGACAATACGCCACAAATTATTCCACAAAACAGAAACAGAAGGAACATCACCCAATTCATTTTATGAAGCTACAGTTACCAAGATACACAAAGCACATAAAGACTCAACAAAGAAAATTACAGACCAATTTTTCTCATGAACATTGACACAAAAAATATTCAATAAAATATTTGCAAATAGAATCCAAAAACACATTAAAAAGATCATCCCAAATGTTCAAGTAGGCTTTTTCCCAAAGATGCAGGAATGGTTCAACATATGAAAATCAGGAAATGTAATCCACCATATAAATAAACTGAAAGAAAAAATGAACAGGATCATCTCATTAGACACTGAAAATGTCTGACTAAATGCAACATCCTTTCATGATACAAATCTTGGTTGAGATTAGGGATACAAGGGAGATACCTAAACACAATAAAGGCAATTTACAGCAAGCCTACTGTTGTAGAATATTATTTTAAGGTGTGTTACTTTTGTTTATGTTGCATTTGTTTAACTCTGTGAACCTGTGTTACTGTGCCTGTCTAAAACACCTGATGGTCTAATAAAGAACTGAATGGCCAATAGCAAGGCAGGAGAGAGAGGCAGAGATGGCAGGTAGAGAGACTATATAGGAGAAATCTGAAAGGAAAAAAAAAGATGGAGGAGTGAAAGAAGAAGCCAGAGAAGGAGGAGGACAACAGGGGCCAGCCACCCAGCTACACAGCAAGCCACAGAGTAAGAGTAAGATTTACAGAAGTAAGAGCATTTAAAATGCAGGGTGAATTTCTAGTTTTTGAAAGCTATTACTATAAACTATATAGGATAACCAGGAACATAAGCTAGTGGTTAGTCGTTTGTAATAATCAAAATTCTAGATATGTTAGGTATGCTTTCCAGATCATATAGAGAAATATTTTAGATAGATGGTCTTCAAACCTTTCAAAGTCCTACAGAATATGTTATTTAAAATGTTTTGTCAACCTAAGGTTTTTCATGACAATGAGACACATCTGCTCTTGGGAATACCAATTTACTTCAGAGAAGGCGATGGGCATTGAAGAACCTCCTTATGGAGTTTGCTTTCATTGTGTCAAGGTTAGCCACTAGGCGAAGAAACTTTTGCCTTTGACTGGTGACAATGTGTTGTGCAGGTTGCACATGCAGGACACAGAGGAAAGTGACTGTTGAACTTGGCCCAAAACAAGGCAGGACAGTCCTTCAAAATTCCTACTTCATTGAAGAGTCTCCCAGACATTCTGAAGGACACAAAAGAAAGTGACTGATGAACTTTGCCAAAACAAGGCAGGACCATCCAATATTCCTGCTTCATAGTAAAGTCTGCCAGGCACTCTAGGCCTGTAGGCTGAAGAGGGATGCCCCAACATTGCAGAGGAACTTTGGTGACTGTCCAGGCAGCCAAATGTCTTTTTGTTAGATAATATTACATCCTTTTGGGTCTTTGATGGAATTGTAGACTAAATAGTTGCAGTTTTCCTTAGTTATGATAGAAAGTAAATTAGTTGTAAAATTCTGGATTCACTAAGATAGGACAGATAGATAATGTATTATTTTCTCTGAATAGGCTAATTACGAATGGACAGAATATTGTGAATGTAACCCTTACTTGATAATTGTTATTGTATATAGTCTTACTATGTCTAAGTTAAAACTCTTCCATTTTTATTTAGACAAAAAGGGTGAAATGTTGTAGAATATTATTTTAAGGTGTGTTACTTTTGTTTATGTTGCATTTGTTTAACTCTGTGAACCTGTGTTACTTTGCCTATCTAAAACACCTGATGGTCTAATACAGAATTGAATGGCCAATAGCAAGGCAGGAGAGAGAGAGGTGGAACCAGCAGCCAGAGAGAATATACAAAAGGAGAAATCTAGGAGGAAGAAAAAAGAGATGGAGAAGTGAAAGGAGGAGCCAGAGAAGGAGGAGGACTCCAGGGGCCAGCCACCCAGCTACATAGCAAGCCATGGAGTAAGAGTAAGACTTGCAGAAGTAAGAGCATGGGAAAAGCCCAGAGGCAAAAGATAGATGGATTAATTTAATATAAGAAAAGCTGGCTAGAAACTAAGCCAAACTAAGGCCAGGAAATTAAGAATAAGCCTCCGTGGAAATGCATGAACTGTGGACCAATAGCTGTGGAGCCCCCATTGTACTGGACTAGGCCCTCTGGATAGGCAAGACAGTTGTTTAGTTTGAACCGTTGAGGTGGCCCCCAGGCAGTGGAATCAGGATCCATCCCTGGGATATGAGCCGGCTTTCTGGCGCCCAGTGCCTATGGTGGTACATCTTGCAAAGCCTTGGACCTGCCTCAGCTGAAAGTACCAGGCTCTGCTGACTCCCCATGGAAGACCTTGCCTTGGAGGAGGTGGGAATGGGGGGTAGGTTGGGAGGGAAGTCTGAGGCTGGGAGGAGGGAGAAGAGGGAGATCTGTGGTTGGAATGTAAAATGAATAGAAAAATCTAATAAAATAAAATTTAAAAACAAGAATAAGCCTCCATGTGTGATTTATTTGGGAGCTGGGTGGTGGGCCCCCCAAAAGGAGTAAAAGAACAACAACAGCTTATAGCCAACATCAAATTAGAGAGAAACTCAAACCAGTTCCACTAAAATCAGCAACAAGACAAGTCTCTCCATATCTGGTCAATATAGTAACTGAAGTTCTAGCTAGAGCAAAATGACAACTGAAGGAAAACAAGGGGATATAATTTAGAAAGGAAGAAATCAAAGTATCATCATTTGCAGATGATATGATAGTATACATAAGTGACCCCAAAAGAATCTATCAGGGAACTCTTACATCTGAAAAACACCTTTAGTGAAGTGGTTGGATACAAGATTAATTAAAAAAAAAAAAAATCAGTAGCTCTCTATACACAAATGACAAGCAGACTGAAAAAGAAATCAGAGAAACAAAATCCTTCAAAATAGCCTCAACTAATATAAAATATGTTGAGGTAAAAAAGCAAGTGAAAGACTTATGTGAAAGACCTGTCAGAAAACCCCTTTGAAGATGATCACTTCAGCTAGATTCTGTGTTCTTTCTGCCCTTCATTTTCTATTGCTACCTGTAGTAGAATATTATTTTAAGGTGTGTTACTTTTGTTTATGTTGCATTTGTTTAACTCTGTGAAGCTATGATACTTTGTCTGTGTAAAACAACTGATGGTCTAATAAAGAATTCAGTGGCCAATAGCAAGGTAGGAGAAAGGATAGGCAGGGACAGCAGACAGAGAGAATATATAGAAGCGGAAATCTGGGAAGAGGGAGATTTAGAAATGAGAGAGGAAGGAGGAGGACTCCAGGAGCCAGCCACCCAACTACACAGCAAGCCAGGGAGTAAGAGTTACAGAAGTAAGAGAATAGGAAAAGCCCAGAGAAAAAAGGTAGATGGAATCATTTAATGTTAAGGAAAGCTGGCTAGCAACCAGCCAAGCTAAGGCCAGGCATTCATAATCAAGAATAATATCTCTGTGTGTAATTTATTTGGGAGCTGGGTGGTGGGCCCCCAAAAAGAGCCAAAATACCAACAACAGTTACCTGTAGTGTAGACAAGATGTCTGAAACTCATACAGACATCTGACAAATGATTGTGCATTTGTCAGATTAAATCCAGATAAGAGAAACGGCTTGACACTGCCTAAGCTGTAATTACATTCAGTTTCATACCTGATACAGCACTGACTGTGAGAGTCCTTTATAAGTATATAATCCCTTAACCATTGCTATTGTCTTCACTCATTTAGCACAATGGCCTCCTGAGACACCCAGCTGTCCTCAACAAATGAACATTTAGGTTATTTTCATATTTAGGCAGTCATTTTCATAACTGCCATGAACATGAGAATTCTGATATTTCATAAAACCAATTTTAAGCGCATGGAAGGTATACTGAGGAGATTACAGGGATCCATAGCAATTCTGTCATTTTATGAGAACTCTGTACACTGTAGATATACATAAACACATGGATAGAAAAAGAAGGTCTGGACAACACAGTTTACTGTGTTGTTTGTGGTAATGGAGTTGATGCATAGAGGTAATATGCCCAAATGTATCAGAACACACACACTAAATATGTGCAATTTTACATCAACTATAAGAATGCAACATGGTTTTAACTAATTTTAGTTGATAACTATGGAAAATCCCAACCCACTACTATCAGAGTTTATTTTGCATGCTACTACACAGTCCATGTTACATTCAGATTCATTGTTCAATTCTGGAGCATGTTTTATTTTCACCTTTTTGTTTTCTCAATTAAATCATACTTACTGGGATATCTTTTATGTGAATATAATAATGTATTCTGTGTCACTAAACTCTACACTGGAGTCCTCTTTCTATGGCGTTATACATTATTTCACATCCAGTTTCAGATCCACACTTACTGTAGTTTGCTAAATGAATGATTATGTAGAATACTGTCTTTTACTATTTTATTACTGTAAACACCATTAACATGATGTATTATAAGAAAGATGTTGGGTATGTTCAATTTGCAGCATAAATTCAATATAATTCAAAAAAAGTTCCCAAAATATTCTAACAGGAAAAATGATTCCAAACCTACATAGCATGTGGAAAAACTCAAGCGTTCTCAACAGGATTGTGAAGGATTAGTACACACAATGACACAGTGTGACCTCTGTACTTACCACAAAGCTACAACAATAAAAAATGTGTACAATATTTGTGAAAAAATAAGGAGATGGAGAGAAAAAGCCAAAAACAAAAGCACAAAAATATAGTCAAGCATTCATCAAAAGACCTAAGGAAACTCAGCCAGGGAAAATGTGAACTTGACCAATGTTACCTATAGTTGTAGGTGCATAGAAATTAAATAAAAACAGACTTCACAAAAATAACTCAAAGTGGCCCCTAAACTCTTATATTTCTGACCCTCCAGCTTCTGATCTCTCATCCAAACAGAGAGGACCCCATGCTCTGGACCTCTCTATGAAAAAATGAGGTCTTCAGAAAGGTAGGCTATGGCTCTGTAGCCCCTACCTGATGATGCCCCTATGGTTTCAGGCAAGACCAGCCAGCCAGATGATCATACACAAAGCAGTGTTGAAGAATAATTTAAAGTCTGCTTCCTGCTACATAAACTGTGGTACAGGTGTGGAATCTGCCCTATCCACCTGCTTAACCCATGCACACCTGTAAACCTCTGCAGTTCAGAAACTCCTTTTATCCCCAGAAATTAAATTTCCCCAATCAAGTATTGCTGAAGTGTGATCCCCATCACCTCCTCTCTACCACCTTCTAAACTATTTGTAAAGTTTTTCACATTAATGAATATGGAGTGCAATATTCAAAACTTCTAGAAAACTGACCTTCAGTTTTCCAATCTCTCTTCCCACTCACTGCAAATCAAAAGCAATGCCTGTGTGTGCACAATGGACAGTTACATTACAAACACCACAGTTTCTCAATGCTGCAGAGCCAAGGCTCCCCAATGAATCTGCACTCAGAGGCTCGGAGGCCAAGGGCTACTGCTGTGGGATGTTCTGTATGCTGTGAATATGTTGCTCTGATTGGTTGATAAATAAAAAGCAGATGGCCAGTAGCCAGGCAGGAAGTATAGGCAGTATAAGCAAACAAGGAGAATTCTGAGAAGAGGAAGGCTGAGTCAGGAGATGCCAGCATGTTCAGGAAGCAGCATGTAATGGAACACGGGTAAAGCCACAGAACATGTGGCAACATATAGATTAACAAAAATGGGCTGAGTTTAAGTGTAAGAACTAGTCAGTAGTAAGCCTGAGCCAATGGCCAAGCAGTTTTAACTAATATAAGCTTCTGTGTGTTTACTTGGGTCTGAGTAGCTGTGGACCAGGCAGGACACAGAAAAACTTCCAGCTACAAATGGCACCAAAACATGAGACCTAAAACCTGACAAAGCTTTAAAAAAAAGAAAAAAAAAAAAAAAGATTCTAAAATGGAGCTAAAAACAGCTTCCTAGATGTGTCTCTCAGGCAAGCCGTGAGCAGCTACAATATGGCTGGTTCATGGTGGCTTATGGGCTTGATGCAGCATGGCAGATTCCTGCCACTGTACACAGTGGTGTCTGCAAGCCACGCAGTGCACCCTGTGATGGATGTAGCTTTTGCTAGTCCAAAAGAAAAAAGAAGAGGTTTTTAGGCTACACGCTGCTGGGTAGAGGCATAGACCCACTGCCTCCCAGAGTCCAGCAGTAAGCATGGTTCCCCCAAAGCTGGCAGTAAATGTAGTTCCACAGTTCCTCCATGTTGGAAAGCTGAGGTAGGCGGAGCCAGCAGCCAAAGCTGCCATTTCAGTCCTAGTAATACTTCAGTTTAAAGCAATCGATTCACAATATAGATTCAGATTAAATAAACCCTGAACAGTTCACACTATGTGTAAAAATGTATGTAGGCGTGAAAGAGAAAGTTAAAAAAAAGAATTTAGACAGTTATATTAAAGAAATAGAAAGTTTGTAAAAAAATAAATTCTTTAAAGAGAAAGTAAAATTAATATAAAAAATAAGCCACGTAAGGATGGAAATCACACAAAGAGTCTGGATTATATTGTCTTTGGGATTTTTAACTGCAAAAAGACATTTGATTGTAAAGGCTTCTCAGTTAAACCAATATGTATATTTTAAAGGTATCTTGACTTCAAAATTTGGATCCTAGGATATGTTGCTTTGGAAAGGAAGTTCTGCTTTTGTTTCCACAGAAAGCAAGAGGTTATGGATTTGTTCCAGGTTAAGATACATCAGGTTTGACCAGCCAAGATCCCCTGAAAGGTCTCCAAAGACACCATGGCCCAGATCATCTAACATCAAAATCAACTTCAAGGCAACTGGCTCAGAGAATACAGCCTCACAGACTACTTCAGTCAGGACTTGACCATAATCCTAAAATTTTCTTTGTGTCCCCATAAGAATACAGTGCCCTTTATTGGCAGGAAGTAGCATAGAAAAACTAGGCCCAATTCCCAAAAAAATGGATTATGGATGTTTGTCTTTGTTTAGATTGTTGGTTACAAATTGTTATTGGTCATAGTCAATATCTTTCTAAAAGAAGAAAGGGGGATATAATATGGAAATATAGGATATTACAGATATGATAGGATAAAAAGGTAGATTATTGAACCTACTTTTAAAGAGTAACAACTTGTTTAAAATGTTTTACATTGGTATAAATTTTAGTTTATTGATACAAATTTAAAGTTAATTTTGTTATATTGTATGTATATTTCTACACTTGTTTAAGGTATTATGTTTGTGCAGTTCATTTAAATTGTAATGGATAATTAAGAAATACAGATTAATAATTAATCTTCTATGATAGTCAAACTTATAGTCATGTTAAGTTTTCTAGGTATACATAGATATAATTCAATTAGGGTGGTAATCTTCAAACATTTCAAAGACCTACAGAATATGGCATTTAAAATGTTTTAAAAACTTAGACATTCCTGAACAATGAGACACATCTGCTCCTGGCAGCATCGATTTACTTCAAAGAGAAAGATGGGCGTCGAAGACACTCCATATGGAGTTTATCTTCTTGGCAAAAATAGCCATTTGGGCAAGAAACTGTTCTTGCCTGGACTGCTTGACAAAATGTTGTGCTGACTGGACATGCAGGACCCATAGGAAGGTGACCACTGAACTTTGCAAGGTGAGATGGTCCTTCAGATTCCTGCTTCATAGAAGAAACTGCCAGACATTCTAGAGGACATAGGAAGAAGCAACTGAGAGACTCTAGGCCTGTAGGCTGAAGATGGATGCCCCAACTTTACAGAAGAACTTTGGGTAACTATCCAGGCAGCCAGCTGTCTCTGTCATTCTAGATTTTTGGAAATTGCTTACAATGCTCTTCCTGTTTACTTAGGTAATATTATATCCTTCTGAGGTCTTTGATGTATTGAAGACTAGATAGTTATAATTTTCCTTAGTTGTGATAAAAGATAAATTAAATATGAAACTTTACACTCAAATATAAGATAGATAGAATATTATCTTTAATTTTGTCAAATACAAGTAGACTAGATATTATAACTATAATTCTTGCTTGATAACTGTTTTGTTATATGTAATTTTTCTATGTTAAAGTTAAACCCTTCCTTTTTGATTAGACAGAAAAGGGGAGGTGCTGTGGGATGTCTTTATGTATGCTGTGAATGTGTTGCTCTGATTGGTTGATAAATAAAACACTGATTGCCCAGGAGCCAGGTAGGAAGTATAGGCAGTATAAGCAAACAAGAAGAATTCCGAGAAGAAGAAGGCTGAGTCAGGAGACGCCAGCCCACTGTCCAGGGAGCAGCATGTAATGACACACAGGTAAAGCCACAGAACACGTGGTGACATATAGATTAACAGAAATGGGCTGAGTTTAAGTGTAAGAGCTAGTCAGTAGTAAGCCTGAGCTAATGGCCAAGCAGTTTTAATTAATATTAGCCTATGTATGTTTATTTGGGTCCAAGCAGCTACAGGACTGGTGTGGGCGAGGAAAACTTTTAGCTACAGGCTACTGTGCAGGTCACCAAATGTAGCAACAGAATCAGTCTGTCTCATGGTCCACCTAGTTCCACCAGCTGGGACTCTAATAACAGAGCCAACCCGCTCTTCCTAGTCTGGGAACAGTGGTCACCATATTCACCATGGCATGGCTGTAGTCTTCCTTACAGCTCCCTAGAGAAGAGTCCTGGAAAGAACATGCAAGCTTCCTCCCACTGGTGCTCCTGATTGCTAAGCCTTCTCAGAGTTCCTCATTAGCCAGGGCTAACAATCTGGGCCTCAGGACAGCAGCAGCTTCCCTACTGGGTTAGCAGAAATCAAATGATTCAGACAGTATTAGCCTTCCCAACTCTGCCCTTACACCCCAGCAGAAAGGCCTTACTCTCGAAAAATTGTAGTTTAGTAGAATCTCCCATTCTCCAAGAGTACTTCCTGCTCCTTTTCCAAGGCACAGGGTCCTTTGTGTGCACATCCCATTACACACTCTATGTCCAGTGCAGCCAACCCATTGCTTCATAGCTGGGAAGTCCTGCAGCCAAACACAGCTCAAACTCAAACAGTTGCTGTTGCTTAAGCAAAAAGAGGCCATAAATTAGAAAATAATGAAGAGTCTATGGGAGGGCTTAGAGCCAGGAAAGATATAGTGGAAATAATGTAATTATAATCCCCAAAAATTATTTTAAAAAGTTGAAACAGGCTTTATGGCAATATGATCCAGAGACTAGGGATTTGTATCAGAGGACACCAAGTATTACTCATGCCTTTTCTCTTAGGCTGTACATCTTAAATCTGGAAAATACAGTCATTTTAGGCAGGGCCACACCATTTTACCCAGTTCTATTTTGGTTGAACTGGTGTAACTAACTACAGACTTCACACTAGTTCTTTATCCACATTCTTGACTTCCTGGTCTGTGAACCCAAGAAATGGCCAGTCAAGACATTTATTGATCATGTTATACTGATTACCTAACTACTCACTGCTAATGTCAACTACTGTCACAGAAGGAAAGCTTTCACCTTTCTTCTTACTCATCCCCTTCTGTGCTGTGATTACACCTGCTTTACATTTGGTCAGTGAACTCAATTCTTACTCAGGTCCCTCTTCATTTGTAAGTTCCCAATAAAAGCCACAGAGGTTGGAGGACACTCATTCACTGGTCTAATTTTCCTTCTTAATGACCAGTCAAGGCCCAGCCTTGAAGAAGTTGCAAGACTGTCTTCCCAGAACTAGGCAGCAGAGACAGGTATTCAAAGCAATTGTCAATTACATAGTATAAGGCAAGCCTGAGCTTATAGGAGACATTGATAAAAACCAGTGGTCCTCAACCTTTCTAACCTGTTATCCCTTTAATACAGTTCCTCGTGTTATGGTGACCCCCCCCACTATAAAATTATTTACACTGCTACTTTATAACTACAATTTTGCTACTGCTATGAACTGTAATATTAGTATCTGTGCTTTCCAGTGGTCTTAGGTGACTCTTGTAACTGGGTCATTTGATCCCCCAAAAGGATGCCTCCACCACCCCAGGTTAAGAACCACTGCTCTACTCACTACCTATGATGGGACACCTCACATAGCTTTGAAGCAAGGGGAGGGGCTTGGACCTGCCTCAACTGAATGTACCAGGCTCTGCTGACTCCCCATGGGAGGCCTTACCTTCTTGTAGAAGGGAATGGGGGTGTGGGTTGCGGGGGAGGTTGGAGGAGCTGGGAGGAGGGAAGAGGGGATCTGTGATTGGTATATAAAATGATAAAAAAAAAATTCTTAATAATAAAAAGAAAAAAAGAACCACTGCTCTAAACTAATATAAATAAACAAACAAACAAATAAATAGCACTTAAAATAAATGGAATGAAATTCTTAGTGACCGGCAAACACTGGAAAATTGAAAAAAAAAATAGAGATTAGAGCAGTACTGCATTTAAAGAAATGAAACTAGAAAAACTAATACCAATAAAATTGACTTTTTAAAATGATAAAAATAATTGGACGAACAATTAGCTATACTAACCATGAAACTGAGTAGGCAATTCCCTGGTAGAGAGAATGCCATTAATAAGAGACTGTATGACTTTGTCCATGTAAAATGTTAGCTGCTGAGTGCTGTAAACTGACACAGATTTAGAGCCAAAGGCCTGTGTCTCAAGCCTCTGAGCTGACTTAGCTGTGTCAACCAGGATTGCACATATCTGCACAGGAGAGTTGCCTGACTGAAAAGTGGATATGCAGTAGCTCAAGCTATCCTCCCTAAATTGTACACCCATCAATTCTGTCTGTCTTCATTCACATGAAAGGAATTAATACATGTTGGGAAATTACACAAAAGTCACTCACAGTGCCCCATCAGGCCCTTCTTTATAATGGAGAGCCCTGCAGCTCACTGCCTTAAACTTCAGTCTGTGATCTAGCTATTCTCTTGTCTGTTTCCCCCTGCAGTGTGCACAGTACACCATTGGACAGAAGGGAGAGAAGTCATGCTCCAACATACAAATCTTTTTCTTGTTAGTGCAATGGACAGTCCACTATGTGACTCAAATTGGTGCTACAGACATGCAATCCGAGAATTTAGGTTAGTCAGGAGAATAGCAAGGGCAATGCCCTGTGGGGCTACAGACAGGGTTCTCTCAATCAGTATAGGAGACCTTGACTCAAAACCACTTTTCAAAAAGGCTGGAGATGCAGCTGTTCTAGAATTAATATAGTGAGTGGCACACCAGGACTAAATGTTGAATGTTGGTGTGACCCTCTAATAATGCCCTGAGCAGCACCCAAGAGGCCTGTTCTTTGATTGGGGGGGTGGGGTTAGCCGGTAGTAAATCAGAGTTGTTTCTTTGGTTATGGTGACTATAGCTTAATGGCTGCTTAATCCTGGTGAACATTTACATCTGATCATACTAATCTAATAGGCATAGTTTGCATACTGCTTATCTTTGGGGTATTTGGGAGGCAGCCCTCCCTTAGCTAAATTCTCCTAAGAATTACTAATTTTTTTTCTTTGGGGGGGGATCTTTATACCATCAATTTTATTATCATCAATTCTACTCTTCTACATCACAGTTTAGCAGTGGAGTGCTACTCTACACAAGACATACCATTAACAAGCTCCACAAAATTAACTCCAGATGGATCCTACACCTAAATGTTCAATGTCAAACGTGCAGAACTTCTGGAAGACACTAGAGAGACCAGGGCTCTCCAAGTTTGGCAAATCTGCCTTTCACAGTGAGAATATAAGCACTGCAGGTGCCAGCATTTCACAGTGACATCAGCAACAAGGATATTTCTAAGCACAGTCCCCACTCCCAATGCTCTGTCCAGACGCAGCCCTTAGAGTGAAGTTATACATAGGCTGCCGCACCAGCCCAGGGAACTGCAAGGACCACACAGGACACACAGTACACACAGGACCAGGAAGGAACACGCCGAACTCTGCCCACTGACTCCTGCCCAGCCCCGGAAAGGACCCACCACACCGGTTCCTGCGGCTCAGCCGAAGGCTCCTTCCAGTCTGGGGATAGTTGCCCCTCCTCACCATGGTGGCCCCTCCTCCTCCTCTAGGGACAGCAGCCCCCTTACTCACCGCGCTGTAGCTGCAGAACTCATTGGCACTCTCCCCCATAGTTTCCAAAGACGGACCCTAAAGCACAGCACACCAGCAAACTTCCTACTTCCTCAATGGAAGAGCTGAGCCAGAAGCCTGGTGACCGGAAGAACCCGCCCATCTGATTGGCAGGTCCGCTGAAGGCCCTGATTGGCTAGTGAGGCCTGAGTGACAGGAAGCTGAGTGACAGGACCCGGTGAGCTCAAGGGACACAGCCCTGGCTTCCACAGACCTATCCCAGATTGGCTGGAGATTTGCACCAAATTCAACATGTCCCTGTAATATAAAATCAATGGGTCTGGTTTTAAATGGAAGTACACAAATTCAGGATGAGGCAAATCAAAAACTGTTGCACAAGAGGAAAACAGGATCTCTCAAGAACATTATAAACAAAGTCCACAGTGGTGTTGGGACTGATAACCACAACCCCAGGTGCAGAAAGAGTTGGCTTCTCAGGATCAGAAGCAACCATTTCCCAAAGCCCTGGTGCCAGATCTTTACCAGCTCTCCCAAGCATATTCTTGGTTTCAGAGGAGGAGATCTGCCTTTTTCCCTACACATCAGGGCCTTAGAGAAGCCTCCCAAGGCCTAGGCAGGTTGCCGAACTCAGAGAGGCCTAGTTTCTTCTAGAAGTTCTGCACATCACATTTGATGGAGTGAATTTTGAGGAGGATATAAATGGCATCCCACATACTGGGTAGCACTCCACTTACTAACCTGTGACGTAGAAGAGTAGAATTGGTTATGTAAAGGATTTACCAACTGTGGCAGTTTGAATGTATTTGACCCCCCATAAACTCATAGGGAGTGGCATGATTAGGGTGTGTGGCCTTGTTGGAGGAGGCTGGATGACACATGACTTAACCTAGACCTTGAGGCTGAAGGGCGCACCTTTAATCTGAGCCACACTTTCTGTTAGAAGTGTGTCACTGTGGGGGTGGCTCTGAGGTTTCATATACTCAGGATACCTCCCGGTGTGTCAGTTGATTTCCTGTTGCATGCAAGATACAGTGCTCTCAGCTTCAGCACCACCTCTGCCTGCATGCCATCATGCTCCCCGCCATAATGGACTGAACCTCTGAACTCTAAGTGAGCCACCACAGTTAAATGTTTCCTTTATTAGACTTGCCATGGTCACGGTTACTCTTCACAGCAATAAAAACCCAAACTAAGACAACAATGCTTAGGAGATAGTAAGTCACACAAAGTAGAATTTACCTGAGGGAGTGCTGCCTTTAAAACACCCCAAGGATATTTAGTATGTTAACCAGGATTATTAGGAATTAGGATGCTGGGATATGAATGGTAAACTTCTATGTATATTGTTATTTTCATGTAGGAGAGCTTGTCTCAGAAACATTTTTCTAAAAGCCTGGAAGTAGAGCTGTTCTAGAATTAATATGCTTTCCCAGGGAGAATTCACTTGAGATAGTTATAAGATTAATAAACAAGAGTATCTTTAATAACAGTGTGCATACAGTTCTGGTTAATCCTAAAAGAGGAGCCAGTCGAGAAGAGAGTTTTCATTCCATTTATGCTATCATCCTTAAGTCTCTTTTAAGCCCCAAGATATACACTGAACAATTTAAATGGGGACAGGAGATTGCAAGTCTAGCCACTTAGGCAGATGAAATCTCTCTTTTAGAGCATACATTATGATCTACATTTAAAAGATGTATCAATACTTTTAAAATGTGTGTCATTGTCACAATTCTCACACACACAATGAGCAAGAAACACAAATACAGAAAACATCAAGGAAAAGTCACCTACCAGCACTGTGGATGCTGTTCTTAGATGAAGAATCTTGCTGAGCTACACTAACCTCAGAATAAAGCTGCCTTTGCCTCTGAGCATGCTGGCTCGGAGGAGGCCAGAGTTGCTTCCATGTAGGAACAGAAGGAGTTCCTTTTAACTATCCCTGCCTGTTGTCTGTCTCGGGGCTGTGACATCACTGTGGAGAATTTCATTTTTTAAGCTTTGTTTGTGTTTGGTTTTGGTTTTGTATACAGTTGTTTGCCTGCAAGTGTCTATGTGCAGTACCTGTAGAGGCCAGAAGAGGGCAACAAATCCCTTTGGACTGGAGTTACAGTCGCTGGTTAGTTAGCCAGGCGGTGGTTTCTGGGAATGGAACCTCTATTCTCTGTAACAATATCCAGTGCTTTTAACTGCTAAACTGTCTCTCTAACTTCTTTCTTACTTAAAATTTATTTTCATACACTTTAATTAAAATATATTACATCAGTTTCCCCCTTCCTTGTCCTATCTAAATCCCTTCCCAAATTCTTCCCTTCCAAGTTCTTTCTTGTTAAATATGTGTGAATAAGTATGCACAAATATCTGAATAAGACCGATTGAATCCATTTCTTTTTTTTTAAAAAATACATAGGTTGGTTTAATTTAAGAGTTTCCATAATCCAATGTCTCTCAGCAGCTATTGTTTTTTTGTACAATAGCATTTTCAAAGTCAACAAAACACCATACAGAATCCAGACAGCCTGTATATTTTTCATCCTGACATGTTTTTTTATATTACTTTACTCTTTCTTGAAAGATTTCACTTTACTGTTTTTAAATTATTTTTTCTATGACTATCTATACCCATTTTTTTTTTTTTTTACTGAAGCTGTTTAGAGGTTTTACCAGTCTGGACTGCATTACTGAAGGCCTGTAGCCTTCTCTGACCACGTGAGCCAAGCCTATCTTCCTATCTTATCATATACCCCTTTACATTTTCTCAATATGTATTAGTCTGTGGTACTACAATCTGCTTTTTAATAATGAGTAGCGATTCAAAAAACAATTTAAAAATCATTTAATATGCAAAGTGAAAAACTAGGGATATAAAAGCATTTCACATTTTTTCAAACAAAATAACACCTTCTAAATTATTTAACAGAAGGCAAAAATCCACAATCTTTTATCTGAAATTCCTAAATCCAGATGTTTCAGAATTATGAAATTTTCAGACTTTAGAAAGATAATTCAGTGCATATACCAGACTACATTAACTCTCAAAAGAGTTTGTGGCAGCACCCCCCAATAATCAAACACATTAATATTTATGCAGCAAAATAAATGAATATTCACACTAAATGGGATAAACAGATTCAATGTCAAGTCAGCATAGATCCAGAAACAAATGAATTTTGTTAGCAAGCTTAGGAAAACCTTGTTTTCAGAACTTCTTGGATTTTGAGACTATAATTACAGATAAAGGAATGCAGGCCTTTTGAAACTTGTATGACAAGACACAAAAGATTGTTTAAACAAGCGACCCATTTTTACAAATGCAAAAACATGCAATGTTCAAATACAATATAAATTAACAGGCATCTCCTCTTTGATATTATTAAATGTATACCTTAAATACATATACATATAGCACACAACACAAATCACTATGGTCAGTTGATATCCAAGGCACACACGCACAATCCCTTATGTAAGAAAAGGACACTATTCCGTGCGTGGTTAAAGAGAGGATTCATCTAACTCCTTATGACGTCAGGTAGAGCACTTGCTGAGAGCAACACAAGGAGGCAGGTTAGTCTTGAGGAAGCACGGTTTTACTTGTGAGCAGCCTCTTCCACAGAAGAGTGAGAAAACAAGCTTTACTTAAAATGAACACTGGATTTGGCAGGGGTGGTGGCACACGCCTTTAATCTCAGCACTCAGGAGGCAGAGGCAGGCGGATCTCTGAGTTCAAGGACAGCCTGGTCTACAAAGCAAGTTCCAGAACAGCCAGAGCTGTTACACAGAGAAACCCTGTCTCAGAAAAAGGCTATTTTTCATCAGTTAAACAAATAGTATTTTGTCAATTTTAAAGGTAAGTAAGTTACTAATGATCTCCTTAGAAAGCTGCAGTGTTAAAAATAATTAGCTACACTAAATTGTAATAAAATTCTGTTCAGAGGTCACAATCATTATAAAAAAATTAAGGTTCTGTGCTTGTAAAGTCATTCATAGTTTCTGATCACAGCCATTTCTTCCACTGACTGGTATGTGAAGAATAGCTCAGGGAACAAAGATGAATTCCGAATATTCGCAGGAACAACTTGCACAGGCTTGAGGACAGTGGACACATGGCAAGTCATTCTGTTAACCAACTCCAATCAAGACTCATCATACTCCTGCTCTGTTCCTCATTTGCTTCACGAATAATAGTACTTAAATGGCCAAGACAGTTCAGATTTTCTTCTATCATTTGTGCTAAGGTCTCTCCATCTTGAGGAGTTACCACACGTGTCAGAGGATGTGATGTCTCAGGTACTCCTGAAGAACACATTATCCCTCAATTTGGCATGCCATCTTCCCAAGCTCCTGGGACTTCACTGCCAGTACCACCTCTCCAGGCTCAAGCAGACACCTACCTAGCAACTGGAACCTGGTCTTCCAAGATGTCCCAATGAAGGGCATGTCTGCTCTCATGTCTCACTCATTCATCTTTGCCTCTTCTGTACAACCAGGATACTTCCCCATTCCGTTCTTTCTGGCAGTTATCACTCTTCCTATGACTAGTCCCACTTGTGGGACTGATGATAACAATCAATTTCTTCTCCTAGTAACCTGTCAAGGTATGCCACTAAACAAACATGCCACACACAACAGAATAACTGCAAGAAGTTTGAGGGAGGGGGAGAGCAAAGGAGTGAAAGACTACGTCGGAGCAGGGACTTGGGAGAGGTGGGCCCCTATTGCTCACAGTGGTCATAATTATCCCCAAAAATACAGCTTGGTTCCCATGGATGAGAGAGGGGAACGGAGTCACTATAGCCTGTAGTCGTGGGCATCTCCAGAACTAAAGGGAGGACCGAATGAGGACTAAGTGTTAGTTATTATGCAGTGCTGTGTTAGTCATTAAGTGCACTGTTTACCGTGTGAGAAAAGCCACGAGGCACAACAAAATGCGCTGTAAGGGTTTATTAGGGGAAAGAGAACAGAGGGGTATGCTTAGGCCTATGGAAATGGTCATGCAAGGAGAGGGGAGGGGGTCTGTGACCCTCTTTTATGGATTCCCCCTCACATGTGCATATGGGATTATGTAGCTATGCCACGCATGTGCATAGATTATGTGAACACGCAGCACACGGATTACATGGGATGTAAGGCCCCAGGATAACTAAGCCTCTTGCTTGGCTACTGGACAGCGCATGTGCAGTCATGTAGCTGGGGGAGTAGCCAGGAATTCTGACACTAAGACATTCAGAAGGTCATCACCACACTCAACAGGGGTCATGCTTAGTCTGGCAAAGCCAGAGGAGACTCGGCAACTGGTACCAGGTAGTTCATAGAGGCCAGTATGTCTAAGAGGGATCCCATCCATAGGAAAAGGTTAGGAAAGGTGTTGTAAAAGCCACAAGGGCCTAAAGGAGCTATGGGATTATGGGCAGCTCTGGAAGGGGCGTAATAACCCAGTTGAAACTGCCACTGATGGGATGGAATGGTGGTTGATCTGTGAGCTGAAAGGTGTGCCTGTTGTGGGTCCAGGGTCCCAGCATGCCTCAGACTGAGGAACTGCCAGGAGAGCCTTCTGAATCACAGTACCAGTGTTGTATTTAAAAACTGGTGCCTGGTGGTCAAGGTGTGTGGGAGCTCATGTGGTGCTCGTGTGGAGTTTTATTAGTGGTCATGCAGACGGTGCTCGTTTGGAGTTTTATTAGTGGTCATGCAGACGGTACGCACGTGGAGTTTTATTAGTGGTGAAGGGAGAGGGGAGAAAGAGAGGGAAAAGGAGTACAGAGCTACCTCCTGGGAAGACAGAGGGGGAGAGGGAGAGAGAGGAAGAAAGAGAGCAGACTAGGGGCTGTGGAGAGAAGGTACATGGTGGCCCCACCTTTTATGAGAGGATTTCATGCATGCACAGAGAGACTATGTAGCAATAAGTGCATGACATTATCAGGACCCTGAGTGGGCCAAGGTATTGCCTGCATATTGGCCAGGTCCCCAAGGGGCAGGTCTGAATGTCATGGCCCTGAAGTTCTTGAGCTGCAGGGAAGACTACGGACACTGCCCTGAACCATTCATAGTCTCCCTTGGTTTCATGGGCCTCATCCCATACCCCATTCTCACCTTGGATGACTTCAAAATCCTGAAATTCCTGCCTCCATTTACCGGGATTAGAGGTCTGTGCCACTATGCCTGGCTATGGTGGTTTCAACTTCAATAAATGAGTCATTGGAATGAAAGGGTGAGTAGGATGAGCAGTTACACTTAATTCTATTGAAAAGCACTTGTCTCTGGCGCTTAGGTTTCATCATTTGAAGAATAAGGACAGAACCCCGCCTTTGTCTCTTGAGTTATAGCAGACTCGATGACAAAGAACAACAATATTGCTCCCAGTTGGAAGACAGGGGAGTTTAAGGCAGGAGGGCTGCATTAGATGGGAGCCTTCTTCTGTAAGGACCAGAGCCTGTGTCCTGGCCACCCTTACCAGCCAGACTCAGCCACTCTTCCTCAGTAAGCCAGTTAGAAAAACCAAGTTATCCAGTTGTGACCTGCTCACCTATAATGCAGGCACTCTGGACAAGCTGGGCAGATCTTCCTCATGTCCTAGGACAGCCTAGTCTATAGAGTAAGTTCCAGGCTAGCCAGGGATTCATAGTAAGACTGGTGTTTAAAAGAAAAAAAAAAGGAAAGAAACAAACAAACAAAGGAAGTAAAGAAAGGGGGAAATTATTGATGAAAACTGAAAACATGATATATATTCAGTCTGACTGATTTGGAAAAGTGATGTAACCCCCTTTTCTTGTATAGTAAAAAAGGACATTTAATTCTCTCTAGAACAATGAATGATGTGGATAAATATTAAGTTTGGAGGTGACTGGAAAAACAATAAATAATTGTCGGTTAATATTGATATATGATCAATATTTGCATCAATAATATATATTTATAATCTATAAAATGTATTTATAATCAATAATCTATACAGATGGCAAGCAGATTTAGTTTAACCATCTAATAGGTATGTTTGTATATAATTAGAATATCTCTGTCCCTAGAAGTGGAGGCAGAGGAAAAACATAAGAATCTACCATTAGCTAGTATAGCATAATATGGCCAAATGTGTCTAAATACTATGATTCTGGCTTATCAAAAAGAAATGGTTGGTTTGGAACATTGACTCTATCTATTAATCTCTGGTAGTGGTATAAATTTGGTTAAACTGTATTTTAAAGAGGCATTGTTAGATAAAATTACCTGAATTAGTCATGAGCATCTGTGGGACCAAAGCTGCAATTGAAGCTTACCTAAGTGAAATTTGTAATCAGTACAATATTAAACCATTAGCTATGAGAGGACAGTAATAACCTGTGTCAGGGTATTCATAGCAAGACTTACACACAGAACAATTGTGAAAAGTGCATGAGGGGACTATCTGATAGCACATACATTTCAGGATCATTATCAGAAGGGCAGTCCAGCCCCTGGGCTGGAGAGTTCAGTACAGAAAGAGGGGTAAGTGACAAAGGGCTGTAGAATTCATTCCTACTTCTTGCTAATATAGGGGTGAAGCTGAGGATCCTGAAGGCTGGGATGCAGTGGAAACCCAGGAAGAGCAGGCTGTTTCAGGCTCTGTAAAGCATGTGTAGCAGGATTTTCTATCTCATGGGCTGGAGGTTGGGTGCAGGGTTGAGCTGGACACCACATCTGTGTGGACTGGAGGATGAGATGCCGACCTGCAGCTAGATAACATGTCCGTGGTCCAGAGGATGACAATCTGTAACTCTTTAAATGATTAGAAGTTTGCTGGGGAAAAAAATATATGTATTAATGGTAGAACATGCAGTTGAGGAGTTTTAAAGAGGAAAATGTAATCTAAGGTGTACCTACAGAATATTAAATACATGGTTTTAACAATGAGAGAAGGAGATATCAGGCCAAGGAAAGGGAAAGCCACGCCCCCCCCATAGAAAAAAATAAAATTTGTAAGTGTGAGACATAAATTGTAGTCAGGTTACATTCCTCCTGGTCCTTCTTGGCTTGTGAGGATTAATGAATTTTGATGAATTTTAAAAAACCAAAGCTGAAATTTGTTAAAAGGTAAAGGGTTATGGATCCTAAATGGTCTCACCAAATGGTGGGGAGGAGGGGAGAATCTGTGAAGTGACAGATATGTTAATTAGCCTGACAGGGTGGTCTGGGGTGACCATTTTACACTTACTTTGTGTGTGTGGGGTGGATGTGTGGTGTGTGGTGTGTGTGTGTGTGTGTGTGTGTGTGTGTGTGTGTGTGTGTGGTGTGTGTGTGTATGTGGTGCGGGGGGTGTAGGGGAGTGTTTTATCGTATGGAGTCAGTTCACCTTCTACCTCATTAGTCCCAGGGACTGATCTCAGGTCGCCATGTTTGCCAGCTGGCACCTTTACCCATTAAATGCCAGCTCCGTGATAATTATAAAACGTATATGTGTATCAAAGCATTAGTCAGTAAGGACAGCATTTTTATTTGTCTGCCTATCACAATAAAGCTGGGGAAGGTGAAAAAATAACAAACAAACAAAACAGCTGTTTCTGGCAGCAAATAAGTGTGAACATTAGGTATTTTTATTCTACCCCGTGGAATAGTATGCGACCATTTAAAAAGATGAGCAGAGTACTGAAAGACACAGAGAAATACTGTGTAACAAATAAAGCAGAATGTGCATTGGCGTGAAACAGGCACAATTGCCTCAGTCTTGACAATCCCACAAAATAAAAATCTGTTTTATCAGTCCGATGACAGAAATTAATTCATTGTTCTTCCTTTAAAGAGGCTCTTTACAGTTATTGGAGTGGCATAATTTTAAAAACAAGAAAATACAATCAATAGTAGTTGTGTTAACCCCATCTCTTTTTTCCCCCGTTTTTTAAGACAGGGTTTCTCTGTGTAGCTTTGGAGCCTGTCCTGAACTCACTGTGTAGCCCAGGCTGGCCTGGAACTCAGAGATCCACCTGCCTTTGCCTCCAGAGTGCTGGCAACCACCAGCCCGGCAAGTTAACCCCATCTCTTAAGACAGACACATCTTTTAAGATAAACCCTCTGCACAGGCATGCAGAGGCCATCTGGCAGTGACCTGGAGCGCTGCTCTGAGAGATGTTACTTCACTTGCAATGGCTCAGGTGTTGAAGTGTTCGCCACACAGTCTTGAAGACTTGAGTTCTGGTTCCCAGCATCCACACAAAAAGCCAGGCACAGAGCATATGTCTGCAACCCTAGTGCCGAGGAGGTAGAGACAAGCCAATCTCTGATGCTTAGTGACCACCAGCCTCGCTGAACCAGTGACCTCCAGGCTCAGGGAGAGACCCTGTCTCAAGAAATAAGGTGGAGAACAATAGATGCGAACAGCTGAGTCAACCTCTAGCCTCCATCCACACAAATATAACACACACGCACACATGTGTACTCTTATGGGCACGTACACACATACACACAACTCACAAATCTTTTGGAACCAAACGGAAATATGAACCAGAACTCCTGTACTAGAAACCTCTGGCTGGGTCCCTGTCATCCCCACCTGAAGGACAATATAAGGACAGTGAGTGGCAGCTCAAATGTCACTGTGATCTGCTGTCGATTTCCAGCAGGCCTTGCTCACTCAGCCTTCAACACCTTCTCTAAATAATTGTTGATAAAATATTTAACAAGATTGTTTCAAGTACTGACAAGTCCTGAGCTTGTCCAGGGCACCCACATGTCTCCCACAAGTCCTAAACATATATTGTGTGTTCCTGTCATTCCCAGTAAACGTGACAAAAGTCAACATAGTCCTGATTCACTATCAGACTCTTGCTAAACTCTGAAGGCCCGGCAGGACTGGCAATGTGGCTCCTGCCTTTCAGAAGCCTGGGATATTACTTGTTACTTGTCTTGATGCTATGACAAAATACCCAACAAAAGCAACCGAAGGAAAGAAGGGCTTGCTAGGCTCTATCGTGGTTCGGCGGTCCTGATGGAAGGGGCTTAAAATGGCTGCCCACATGAAATGGGACAGCCCACACTCATAGTGGCGTTTCCCACCAATTAGCCCAAGTAGGAAAATCCCTCACCGGCCGTCATAATCTAGACAGTTCCTCACTAAGACATTCTTCCCATGTGATTCCAAATTGTATCAATTGGCAATAAATCTAAGGGTCGTGGCAAGCAATTAAACTGTGCTGTTTGAATACATTGGAATCTAAAGTCTCTGAAACACACTTTGCCCTCAGATACATGGCAAGAAATATGGTTTCCATCTCTATACTGAGCCTTCCCCCAGCTACCTCTTTCTTCCCAAAGAAAACTCACTAAACCATATGTGCTTTGGTTTGAATGTATCCCCTAGAAGTTCAGGAGATGAGACCTTGGACTTCAATACGAAGATCTTAAGGTGATCCCAGTGTGATGGCAGTCAGGATGGTTTACAGGAGGAGCGGACAGACCCAGAAAGACAAACACCAAGACCAAGTGTGGTAACGCACGCCTTTAATACTCAGGGCCACCCTGGAACACATAGCCAATTCCAAGCCAACCAGGGCCATCCTGTAAGACCCTGTCCAAAAAATATGTTAACTGCTTTCCTCATTGCTTTGACAGAATTCCTGACAAACACAGCTTAAGGAGGGATGGTAGCCTTTGGCTCACAGTCTCAGTTCACTCCATCACGGTGGGGAAGCTGTGCTGGCAGGAGCATGAGGCACACGATGCCCACAGTCAGGAAGCAGAGAGAAATGAACGCTGGTGCTCAGCATGCTATACCCTTTTTTCTTATTTATTCAGTCCAAGAATCCAGTCCATAAGATAGTGCTGCCCATATTTAGGGTGCTTCTTCCCTCCTCAGTAAAACCTCTCTGGAAAAACCCTTATAAACTACCCAGAAGTGTGTCTTCTAGATGGTTCTATAACCCATCAATCAAAATTAACCATACAGTGTGTGTATGAGGGAGTTACTAAAAAACAAAAACAAACAAACAAACAAAAACACAGCTTCCAGTATTTTGCTACAGAAAATGAACTGGTTCCTCAGAGACCCACTTTGCAGAATGTTAGGTGCTACAAATTGCATAAAGTGCTTTGTGGAAACTGATCCTTTCTACTCTGAAGTGCAAGTGAACCAAATGGAAAATCAGCCTCAGAAAACTCAAGTGTGTGCTCAATCCCCATTGCATACTGCCGTTGCAAACAGCAAGTCATCTGTTTGTACAGAGGCCGGCAAACCAAACACAGAACTCACTGGAAGGCACTTAGAAAACATCCGAGCTTAGATAAATAGATTTTAATTGAATGGAAAAGAAAGCAAAATGTGTTCACATGGGAACCAGCTTTTATCTGCTCAGGTAGTCTGAAGTCAGAGGCAACGAGTGCTGATGTTTCTTAATTGACTTTAAATGGTCCTACAAATACGGATATAGTAGGGCTCCTAAATATAAATGGGCTCATAGTTCCATTTGAGCCATCAAATGAATATTTACAGCCACTGTTTAACAAAAAAGACACTGGCTGAAAGTATTTCTGGTAAATCAAAAAAAGAGAGGCCCTGCTCCCTGAATACCAGCCCTCGCTCCTGTGAGATGGCCACTCATGGCACTGTTATAAGGTGTGTTACACCTTTGAATGATCACATAATACTGCATATTTAATATAAGAGAGCGTTCACTGTCTGGGCACTTAAGGCTGTGAATTCTTACTGTGTGCCACGGGCATTTCAGGTGGTCTCTCAACATACCTTTCTAAACATTCTCCACAAGTTCTACCTAAGTCAAGTTGAAGTAGGTCAAGTAGCCTCCCCGGCTCCTGAAATTCAGATGTCACATGTTTAGTGTCCTGAGAATTTATACTTAATGATTTCTGACATTTAGTTTTATATTTCCTCCTCAATCCCTACTGACGGGCAGAAGAATTGTGTTTAATCCTAATTTGGGTGTTACAGTCAGCAATAACATATGAAGTTCTCTCTCTGTGCCGGACACTGACAAACACAGAGGTCATATTGCTCTTGATAGATTTACAGCATGTTAAATTGACAACTTTAACCTACTTTTCTTTCTTTGAAAAAATTATTGAGTTATTGGAGTTAACATAGAGCTTTTCATGGTAAGTAACGCCACATCATAGATAAGTAATACTCAGTAGCCAAGATGAAGGACTCATGTTCACAGGAAAAGCTCCTTTGCCATGGCTAAAAATACAAGAGTAATGGCTAAAAATGCCAGGCATTAAAAATGCACATTTGTTGTCTAGTTTCTTGAGTTCTTTATATACTTTGGAGATCAGCCCTGTATCCTGGAACTCACTCTGCAGACCATGCTGGCCTGGAACTCACAGAGATCCCAGAATCTAATCAATATTTATATGTATAATTCAGCTATCATTTGGCTTAAAAGGGCTTATTGGGAAATGTTATCATTTTTACTATTTTCTACAGAGAAAATATTTTCCAGTTTCAAATAACTCTGGACTTTGAAATTATAACCTGTTTTTAATGTTCAAAAAAAAAATCATTTAAGTTGAAAATGCTGAAGGACCACTGAACTTAATGTTGTATTTACATATCTCTATCTGTATAAAATAATGATTATAAATGTTTGTTTAAAAAGGTGAAGTGCAAATGTGAATTTAACAAGAAGTTGCAGATTTTCTACATTGTACACAAACCCCTTTGTTACAAATAAATATTTATCCTTCTAAAAAAAGAAAGAAAAAAAGAAAGAGCATACTAATTTTAAAAAAATGCACGTGTGCCAAATTTCTATTCCTGTTTCTCAGGCACTCTATTTAGATCAGGTCTCCCCTTGGTGAAACTCCAAACAATTCTTAGTGTTCCTGCTTCCGCTTCCACCATTGCCACCACCATCATTCCTTGCCGCGTTCACTTTGTGCCACCATCATGGAACCCACCTTCAGTCACTCATTCAAGCAATGATAACT
This sequence comes from Onychomys torridus, assembly GCF_903995425.1. Classification (NCBI taxonomy): domain Eukaryota; kingdom Metazoa; phylum Chordata; class Mammalia; order Rodentia; family Cricetidae; genus Onychomys; species Onychomys torridus. Next base: position 60,684,922 of record NC_050459.1, on the reverse strand, counting down.
TCCTACAGCTGTGCTGCTTGCCAGAATTGATAGTTTCTGCCCATAAGAAGTAAGAATAAATGTATGAAAAAATTAAACAGTAGGTACAATGAAAAGGATTCTGGTGAGCCAGGCATAGTGACACATGCCTTTTATCCCAGCACTCAGAAGGCAGAGGCAGGTAGGTCTCTGTGAGTTCAAAGTCAGCTTGGTCTCTACAGTGAGTTCCAAGACAGCCAGAGATACATAGTAAGAGGCTATCTTGAAAAAACTGGGGAAAAAAAAGAAAGGAAAGAAGGAAAAAAGGAAGGAAGAAAGAAGCAAAGAAAGAAAATGATTCAGGTGATTTTAAGGTTAAAAACATTAACATTGAGGTTATGTGTCTAAAAAGTACTATTTTAGGAGCAGAAACTTTTAAAGAAAGGCAGCACAGGTATGGCCATCCTTAGGGCCATAGCACAAATTACCAGTAGCCAATTATGACTGTACCACTGAACTGCAGACACAGTTCAGAAGATACTCAGGGGGCAGCCTTCTCAATAACAAGCAGTGTTAACAGGTGGCCTTCAAGCAATAAACCTAGCTGCATGCACCCAAACATTTTCATTCTCTTTAGCTTTTTCTACCATCCTGAGAAACATTTACTATCCAGTGGCATAATAAAAAGTCACTCTAACCCTGGATCAAACACAAAGGTCTTTATCTCTGAAGCCTCTAAACAACCAGCCTTTTTCACCTAGATCCCTCATATTGGTTCATTCCCACACTCCCTCTACCCAGGCCCAGGACTTCTTTCCTGCTTTGCTTCCAGGCCCAGGTGCTTGCTCTGTGGCCATCACAAATGATTTAAGCTCTGGTGAGCTGCTTCCGCCATTGAGCTGACTTGCAGATTACCTGTGGCCCATGGGTATCTTTGTTATCTGTCCCGCACCATCTCACATACCTCATACTTTAGATGTCTCATTGGCATGTAATTTCTGTGCCATCCTTGACTTGCTGTGAGGTGCAGGAGTTGGAATAGAAGAAAGCATAGGCAGCAGAAGTCTGCCCTCTTTTCCTACCCACAACCATACCATGTGCCTCGGGTCCTGTCTCTGCTCTCTCCCTTTCCTCTGATATTCTAGCTTGGGGTCTTACTTAGGCTATACTCACCTCTCCTGGCAACTTTACTTCCCACCCCAATGCCTCACTTCATTCTCTGCATTTATAAACATTTCCAGCTGAAGGGGGGGAGGGGTGTTTTTTGTTTAAAATAAAATCTCTTGAGTTGGAAACACTGCCTACTCTAACTATAGAGATGCAATAATTGCACAGCACAGTTTCCTGTTAGGGCTGAGCTACCTGCCAGAAAATGGCAACAATCACTCTATTGGAAGCAGTCACTCAGGCATCATTTATAATTTTTTATAACTGCATGTGTCCTGGTCTGAGAATTGAACACGAATCAGTCGGTTGTCATGGCAACCCCACATCACATAGCTATTGATACAAAGAGAAAGATGGGAGAAATTAGGAGGGCAGTGACTACCACAGTCCCTGGAAAGGAGTGCCAGATGACCTTGTTAAACAACAACCCATGAAAAACAAGACCAAGAAAGAGTAGGAGCCCCCAAGGATGAAATCTCACTCAACCTCATTGATAGTACAAAGGTGAAGCGTTACCTAACCACAAAGGTAGCATCAGGTGGGTGATTTTTGGTCTCCTCACTCTCCTTGGTACCAGCTGAGCTCTCATGGCCAACACAGGCAGTTTGAAGATGGGAAAAGTATACGCACCAGCGACGGAGGAGGAAGGATGGTCAGTTATCCAATCAGCCAGCACATGTTTATGAAGTACTCAGTACAGCAAAGGCCATTCATGCAGCAAATATTTGCCATCTAGTCTAGACCACCCAATGTATAGACTGCAAAATCCAGTCAGGATCCACAGAGGCATCTAACATGTCAGATGAATTGTGCAATCTTGAAATAAACTTAGAAAAGTCAGAACTGGGAACAACTAACATGTCCAGTGTGATGGAGTTAATGGATCAAAACCTGCTGCTAGGACTGAGCTGAGTGTACTTGCTTAGCCTGCTTTGGTGAATCCTAACAAAACAAGGAAGTAAATTTATATTATTTTGTCATACAATGTAGGAAACCTCATCGCAGAATGGAAGAATTAGAAGTCTTTTATGTCACATAGCTCTAAAGAGCTAAAACAAAACTAACTACAGCTCAGGATTGCCATTCACCCAGCTCCACAGGCACAGCTGAATCTGAGTATGACTGTAAGGAAGGTATTTCATACCTTGGGTACTGGATTTCCTAGTCTCCCAACTGAGGATAATCAGGGCTCTAAATCAGCAGTTCTCAACCTGTGGGTTGTGACCCCCTGGGTCACAGAGGTCCCGTAGGCATCAGAAAACAGATATTTACATTATGAGTCATAACAGTAGCAAAATTACACTTACGAAGTATTAACTGAAATTATGGTTGGAGGTCATCACAACATGAGGAAATGTATTAAAGGGCCACAGCATTAGGAAGGTTGAGAACCACTGCTCTAAACATTGTGATGTTAGAATGAAATTGTCCACAAGTCTTCCAAAGATAGTTCCTGCTTTAGACTGGCTTATTCCTTCCTTCACCTTTTCCAGGGTCCCTGGCTCTAGACTGCACAAATAAAGCCCTTGAGTGAGGTTTAAGAGCTTGTTCTCCGACCACCTGATCCTTAAACACCACTCTGGGACCATGCTACAGAAAAAGAATCCAGCATGTCTATGAGAGACTAGCCCTTCCATTGTTTATTGCAGCACTATGCACAATAACCAAATTCTGGAATCAAGCAAGGTGTCCATCAACAGGTGAATGAATAAAGAATAGGAGAATAGCCAGTCACAAAATAAAAAGAAAGAAATCTACTCATGTGTGTCAACACAGACAAGCCTGGAGGACATTGTGATAAGTGAAATAATAAGTTGAGCATAGGAATAAAAATACTGTGTGTTTTAATTCATATTCAGAAGCTGAAACCTTGATGTCTTAGAATTAGAGACTAGAGTAGCAGTCCACAGAGGCTGGGAAGGTAAGAGGGAGGAATAGAGTGAGGATGGTTAACAGATAGGCACACAGCTGCATTGGAAGAATAAGTTCAAGCAGCCCACAACACAGCAGCATAACTATGGCTGACTATTTATATTTCTCAAAACAGTAGAAAAGATTTGAACTTTCCCAACACAACGAAGTAACAAGGAAGAATCAACGGCACTGCCAGCTGCCTGGGTGTCATGTTCTGGGCTTTCGGAGGTGGCTCCATCCCTCCAGAAAGTGAGCACTCCTGGTGCCACTTCTCCAGCCTGGTCAGAGGGACTGAGTGAGAACTGTCCCCAGGAGAGGGGGCTGTGAGGAACATCAAGAGAGCAGCACTCATGCTGGGCGGGTACCATGACTGGGATCATCAAGAAACAGATCCCATAAGCACCAGGACGACGCTGCAGATCCCATAAGCACCAGGACGACAATGCAGCCCCAGCCAAAGTCCAGAAAGTGCAAAGACAACAGCATGGGCCCACACCCAGCTGGGAAGTGAGTAATAGATGGTGGAGTGATGGGACAGGAAGAAGTGAACAAATAGGTGGTGGAGAAACGGAAGATGTGCTGTTTGTGTGCTATGAAATGAGGTGGAATAGGAGGCCATTGCTGTTCTTGCTCCTTGGTGAATTACACCATCCATCAAAAGACCCAGTAAACAAACACAAGTACTTGTGGGTCTATACCTTTTTCCTTTGAGAAAATTGACCACAATATGAGTCGCTGTGACTCCCAGAGCCGCATCCTAGCCCAGGAAGAAGAGTAGCACCTGCAGAATGGAGACCCACAACTGACTGGACGTGTCCTGCTGTGTGTACTTCTCATCAGTGGCCTAGCTGCTGATCCCTCTAGTTGGTTGTGGTGACGGTTCAACCATGAGACTGGACTATGTTGAATTACAGTTTTACTGTGCTGCATCGAACTTTGGCCAGGGATGTGTTTCCTTTGGAAGCTTTGGGTTAGAAGTCACTTGAAGACACCCAGAGGCCCCACCCTCCACCACACAGAGTAGGCAGAAAGAAGATACCCAGAGATCCTACCCAACACATGGCTTGCACACAGCATGAACCACTACAATGTGCAACTATGGGGTGCACAGATGGTACAGAAAGAAAAATGAAACAGCTTTGAGCACTATGAAGAGAGGCAGATCTGGAGACTAAGGGGTGGAGAGGAACAGCTTGATGTGGTCTCTCTCTCTCTCTCTCTCTCCCTTTTGCTCTCAATAAAGCTCTAAAAGGTAACCATGGCACGTGACTCTTCCGTCACCAATACATCCATCACTCTCCTCTGTCTGCAGGTGGCGGCCAGCCATGAGTGCCTACTTAACCAACACCTGGTGCCATTCAGACTTGGATAGACCACCTGCTGTGACTGCTGCCACTTGCCACCTCCTCCCCCATCCAGCGAGACCACAAGTGCACACGCATCCCTCGCCTCCACTGGACCCCAACACAGCTACCACTACTGCTACTGCCATGATTCTTCACCACAGTGAGTCCACCATTCTCAAGGATGTAGTCTGAGCTATATTCTTTGCGATGGACACCTCAGGCATTGTCCTTGGGCTGTGCTGACAATGGCATGCACATTTTCACTCCTGACAAGGGGGTCAATGCTGTCTCCGGTCCACTGTGGACCAACTGCAGCACATCTGCAGCCCTTCCCATCCCTTGACAAAGAGGATGGGTAACTTGAGCTGATTCATAGATCTTTCTCCACTCCTTGGGGATGCCTAAGATTGGAGTCTGATCCCTGTTTGTTATTTTAATTTTTAATTTTTCTCTTGGCTACAGCCACGGGACAAGGGGGCAAATACCAATAAATCTGGAGGCATAACAGCTTTGCAGGAATTTCTGCCAAGAAATGGACAAAAGCCATGGGACAAAGGGGCGGGTACCAATAAACCTGGCCACATAACAGCTTCAAGGAAACTTCTGCCAGTGAACAGGCAAATAAAAGAGTTGTTTTATCTCCAAGCTTTCTTCAAAAGCTCTAAACCCTTCTCCCTCCCCCGTTTCTGCCTCTGCCACGTGCAACCTTTTCTGTCTGACTTCTGCCAGCTCAAATGGGCGGGCTTGGGTGGCTTCTAGGACTCTTGCCCTAACTCACCTTAATTCCACACACTCATTTTCAACTGCCTTGAGAACCACAGACAGGTCTGGTAGTGGCTAAGAGCCATACAAATAAGTTACAAATAGTCAGGATGGCTCTTAAGCCAAAAATCAGCTTATAGCTTCAGACAAGTCTTCCAAAAGGATTAGTTTATAGTCTGCCTCCTGGCAGATCTTCCAAAAGCTGTCCTTAAACCACCAATCATCAGGGGGAAAAATTCAGGACACAGAGTAAAATCCATCTCTTGTTCCCCAGACCTCCCTGACTAAAACTTAAGCATCTGGAGAGCAAGGCTCCTGACCCCACAGGCAAAAGAGTCATCTGTGACATTTAAGGTATGCCAGGGAAGAGAAGAAAGCCCAAAAACAAAATTGCCAAGTGCTGGCACTCGCTGACTTCCAAAAGCTGTTGGTTCCCCGTTTTAAGTGAAAAAGGGCCACTGGCCAGCGAATGCCCTGCCAGGCCATCAACAACAGCCTTGTTAAAAAGTACCCTAGAAAGACAACCAGTCAGCTGACTGCCCCCAGGCGCCAAGACGCATGGGTACATCAAGCTAAGACCTCCAGCAGACCTAGGCTTGGCTACAGACATGGCAGGGAACCCAAAACACAGCAGGGAAGTGATCCATTTCTTTCCTTCTGAACAGAGCTACTGATTTGGTCCTGGGAGTTTTGGGATGTCACCTCTCCCTTCTCTATTGTCAGGTACAGAGGACAGCCTTACCTACCTCACTAGATTTAATTGCATTTAATGAGTTACTTAATGGAAAAAGATTTCCACCTAAAATAAGAGCTCATTGCTTCACTCCAGATCCACTGCTTGTGTTTCTCATGTGTACAAAGACAGGGCCCTGATCTTTGTCTTGTCGCTAATTAAAAAAAAAAAGTAAGTTCTCATGCACCCCAAGCTTTTCTCCTCCCAGTTCCCTGTTCTAACTCACTGTTCAGCTAATGGTACAGGACCACTACAGAGCCAGAGTCCAGAGATCATCAAGTAAGAAACTGTAACAGCTAAAAGGTATTTACAGGTGCTTTAAAATAATCTGTCTCTGATAAAGCTTAACATGTTTCAAAATCCATCTGGACAGGCTAGATCTACCAACATAAAATAATAATGATTCTTTTCTCTCTATGCATTTTTTCTGTGTCACCAGCATCTTGTCAGACAGAAGGTTCCCAGCCACAGCCAAGAGGGATTACATGTCTCCAGACATGGCAAACAGCATCCCACAACGCCTATCTACCTTGGAAGACTCCCCTTCCCCATTCCCCCAAGAGTCAACTGATGTCCAATAGTCAGCTGGAAGCAGTCTTTGAGAGAAACAACGCCCCTATTCCCAACTGCTCCGGAGAGGAAGGGGGACTGTACTAGCCAGGGAGGTCAAGGTCATGACCAGGGAACCCACAGAGACAGCTGACCTGAGCTCATGGGAACTCACAGACTCTGGTCCAACAGCTAGGACTGACCTAGGCCTTCTGCATGTGTGTGACAGTTGTGTAGCTTGATCTGTTTGTGGGGCTCCCAGCAGTGGGATCAGAACCTGTCCCTGGTGCTCAAGCTGGCTTTTGGGAACCTGTTCCTCATTCTGGGTTGCCTTGCCCAGGCTTGATGCAGGGGGAGGAGCTTGCTCCTGCCTCAACTTGATGTGTCATGCTTTGCTGACGCCATGGGAGGCTGCCCCTTTCTGAATGGAGAAGGAGGAGGAGTAGATGAGAGGGGTAAAGGGGAGGGAAGGGGAGGAAGAAGGGGAAACTGTGACCCTGATGTAAAATAAATGAAAAATTTTAATTAATAATATTAAACAAAACAGGGCAGGGCAGGCAGTGGTGGTGCATGCCTTCAATCTCAGCATTTGAGAGGTAGAGGCAGATAGATCTCTGTGAGTTCAAGGCTAGCCTGGTCTACAGAGTGAGTTGCAGGACTACACAGAGAAACCCTGTCTTGAGAGGAAAGAAGGAGGAGGAGGAGGAGGAGGAGGAGGAGGAGGAAGATGGGGGGAAGGAGGAGGGGGGGAAGGATGGGAGGAGGATGGGAGGGAAGAAGAGAAGGAGAAGAGGAAGAAGAAGGAGAGGGAGGAGAAGGAGAAGAAGAAGAAGGCTGGTGTATATGCATTGGCAAGGAAAAATTCTCCAATGAATATTAATGTGGGAATATGACATACATTTTATGAAATTCCCCTTTTGTGAATGTATGCACATGAAGATTCAGAGAGCAGGATTAAGACAAGGAATCCTCAGCTGACATGTAAGAGATGCTTTGCAGAGGAAGGGAAGGGCAGTAAGGATAGGGCCAAAGGACATTTTACTCCTGATTTTATAACACTAAATACTATTGGGTTTCATTCTTAGCAGAGCATGTGCTACTTCTATGACTTGAAATAAAACTAAATTCCAAACGCTGTCTTGAAACTTTTTGTTTTGTTTTTGGTTTTGAGATGGAGTTTTGCCTGCCGGAATTAAAGGCATGAACCAACACGCCCAGCTTCTAGAAACTCTTTTAGAACAAGCTCTATAATTTTGTGGACTTTTTAAGAACCACAAGTGAGGCTAATTTGAGCCTATCTTCCTCCTAAAAACAACAAAATTGGTCAATCTTAAGCAGTGACGTCTCAGAGTTACACCTTCCTGACCTGTAATGCCACCGAGTCCACATTTGGACTGGATCAGTGTCTCCCAAGTACCAAAGATCCTAGCTATAGGACAAGGATGAGACTTTGGGCTCTTTTTAGACAAACCACAACACGGCAAGGACTCTCAGAATCTAAGTGCATTTGAACAGGAAGGACTTAAGGCATGGCTGCCTGTCTTTCATTCTACAGAGAAGTCTGAGACCCACAGGAGTGGAAAGGAACACACAACTTACCTCCAGTGTGGGACTTCTTCTGGATCTAAGAGAATTCCCACCATGTAACTGTCTTTCTAAAGCAGGGCAGTGTCACCACCGACCTGTCTCCTGTGGAGACAAGATGACTTCTCTGAGGTGGGTGTAGTGATACATGCTAAGAATTCTACAGAGACAGGAGTCCAAGATCATCATTGGCTTATATCAAGTTGGAGACCAGCCTAGCCATCATGATAGATCATCTTAGTAATAAATTAACTAATTTTAAAAGGCCTTCCTAACAACAAGAATGACTAAAGCTAGACTTACTGGAGTGAAGAAACAAAGTCTACCCATGAGAAGAGTTAATCAAGGATACAGAGAAAATCAGGCTGCGGGGTACTCTAGCTGACCCTTGAATTGATGACTTATAAAGAGTGTATGCTGAAGATGGAGTAAAGAAACTAGGAATGGATAGAATTTGAAAAGCAAGACAGGTGTGTGCCAACTGATAAAAGGAAAGGCGAGCAGTGATGCAGTGATCTCTCCTGCCACCTCCGTTATCGACTGAGCTCACCTGGGTGATGGACTTCTCGATTAGCACACATTTGAGTTTCCTAGTAATCATGAGGCCTGCAGTGGAAAATGAGCATTTCCACCTGAGTTAACTGTCTGAAGGACAAAGCCCTCACTTCAACACCTCCCATGAACTTCTGCAGTTTTGTGGAAATCTTAATAAAAAGCAGCCATAGAGTTTGGCATGGTGGCACACGCCCACGCCCACAATTCCAAAGCTAGGATACTGATCCTACATATGAAGGCTCTATGGCATATAAATAGATAGTTATTGTAAGTTTCCCTGCCTTTGTGAACAAGAATATTTGCACTGCATGTGGTAACATCTTCTCTTGTGGTTTTTGCTCTTAGGTCTACGAAGTTTGTTTTTTGAGTTTTTACAGTGAGATCCTTGAACTAGTGAGGCATAACATACTCTTTCTCTCTCGTTCGTCATTTCTAACATTTTCACTAAAGGTAAGTTTTACAAAGCATTACTATGTCCAAAGGAATGAATCCTCCCTTTGTTACTTTAGGATATTGCTGTTTGACATTTTATAGATGAGAAAACTGAGCAGGAGATGTGCAAGGCCTCCAAGAGAGATGGATTAGCCATGAGCCTGAGTGTAACTAGGCCCTCCACTTGGCGACATAAGCCCCTGTTGTCCTCACCTCTCGTTATCTCTACCTCTTTTCTCTCTCACATGGTCACTATATCTGCTCCCGAAGCCTTTGCTTCCTTTGGGTCTGCCACTTCTCCACTGCTGTGGTCAAACACTGATGTTCTTTAAAGTACAGAACAGAAAAGAAACTGTCCCCCTATTCCTCTATTGGCAGGATTGCAGTTTCTTCCAACAAAACTCACAACCTCAGTCCCCAATTACACAGTACGGCCAGCTTCAAAGCCGCTTCCCTGCCTTCCTGTCTCTACTCACATTTCTAAGTGCTTGATATAAAGTCTGTGCTGTACAGCCCCAAACCAGCTGAGCACCACTGTTTTGGTGGCTATGTTACTTTTGTAAGAGGAAGAGAGGATAAACAAAGGAGAGACCTGTGCTGGTAGTATGAGAGAGACGCTCTTTTATCCTTTCCTCATAAACATCATCAGACACCAGGCTGCCCTAAGCACAGGGCACTTGTCTCCTAGTCTGCTCTCTGCTGCTGTGATAAACACCATGACCAGAAGCAACTTGGAGAGAAGAGGGTTTGTTTCAGCTTGCAGGTCAGAGTCCAGCCGTGAGGGAAGCCAAGCAGAAGCTTGAAGCAAAACCACAGAGGAAAACTGTTTACTCCCACCACCACCCCAAACCCCACCCACCCCACCCCGTGTGTGTGTGTGTGTGTGTGTGTGTGTGTGTGTGTGTGTGTGTGTGGCTTATGCTCAGCTAACTTTCTTATACAGCTGAGACTCACATGCCTAGGGATGGTACCACCCACAGTAGTCTAGGCCCTCTTACATCAATTAGGAAACAAAATGTTCCCCACTGATATGTGGACGACCAGCCTTCAGTTTAGCTTCCCTCTTTCCAGGTGACTCTCGGTTGCATCAAGCTGACAATAAACACTGATTAGGACAACTTGCTATCAGATTTGCTTTGTAGGCAACCCATGTATTCATCCTTCAAAACATTGCCATCCCTAAGCTTCTCCCAAGTAAAAATTCCAGAACCAACACTCAAGTCTGCTGGTTGGTCCCTGGCTTTCTAGCCAGGATCCACTGTAAGGACAAGTTACCATGAGAGTATGGATGTGGTGGTCCACACCAATAATCTCAGCACTCAGAGGACTGAAGCAGAAGGATTTCTGTGAGTTTGAAGCTAACCTGAGCTACGTAATGAGTTCCAGGACAAGCTGGACCACATCTGTCTTAGTCAGTGTTCTATTCCTGTGAAGAGACACCATGACCATGACAACCCTTATAAAGGAGAACGTTTAGTCGGTGCTGGCTTACAGGTTCAGAGGTGCAGTCTGTTATCATCATGGCAGGAAGCATGGCGGCACACAGCAGACACGGTGCTTGAGAAGGACCCAGGAGTTCTACATTTAGATCCACAGGCAGCAGGAAGAGAGAAACATTGGGCCTGGCTTGAGTTTCTGAAAACAACAAGCCCACTCTGGTGACACTCTTCCTCCAACAAGGCCACACCCACTCCAATAAGGCCCCGCCCACTCCAATAAGGCCACACCTCCTAACAGTGCCATTCTCTGGTGACCAAGCATTCAAATCTATGAGTGTAGGGAGGTCATTCCTATTCACACCACCACATTGTCTCACCAACAATCAAACAAAAACAGTGACGGATGCAAGATCTAGTGGTCCCTAACGTCAGAGGCAGTCATTGCCAACCTTGTCTGCCAGGCTCTAGGCCCATAGAGCCCTGCTCTCTGACAGATGAGCTTCAGAACCTTCGTAGGTCATTCCAATCATATTCTGTGGTCCTAGTTATAGACATCACCCTGTATCCCCATGTACACTCCTAGGCACACATCCTCTAAGGCCCATGCAACCCCAGATGGCTTCCACAGACAGATGTCCTGTGCTGCCCTGAAGCTCTCCGCTAGGGATAGGACTAATAGAAGGCTGGTGTGGTGCTCAGTTAGAAAAGTAAAACAACCCACAAGGTGGATAATAAATATCCCCGTGAAGAGAAATGAGCGACACTAAAGCTGTCAGGCTAGGAAAAAGAATGATTGCTCATCTCCCTTGCACTCTCCCCACAGGTTCGAGCCCCAGACACAGCTGGAGCTGCTCGGGAAGAGAAGGGAGCTGGCCAGAGGTGAGGTTACTTTGGGGTGGTCAGGCGTGTGGTGCCTTGCAGCAATGTGCCCAGCCCTGTGTTAGAAAACGTGCTGCATTGGTCCCAAGCTTGTGTGCTTCAGAAGTACCCAGGGAGCTTTGGAAACAGATCCCAGGGTCCTGCAGGTGATTCTACTGAAGCTTATCCAGGCACTGGTTCTTGGAGACCACTGCAGTGGGGAGCAGAACACAAATAACACAGGAGCTTATGACATAAGCAGAGAGATAAGACTCATTTATACACACACAGTAAATTTAATTATCCCCTCAGCTGTCTTCAAATGGTGCTTCTCTTCTTATCCTCATTATTGCTTTTGTTTCATTCAGTTGGAAATGTTTATTAGTCTGTCTCCTTTACCAGCTTTCTATGAATTTTCCAAAGGCGGGGACTATGTTCATTTGTCTTAAGTAAGTTTATTATCTTATACTCATAGTTATTTAATGATCCATTCCTTTCTTGACTCAAGAAACACTCAGTAGCTAGAGTACTACCCACTGTTTGTAAAGGCCTGGGTTCAATCCCTGCCAGGACAGACACTGAGCGTGGTGACACACACCTGTAATCCCCGCACTTGGGAGGTGAAAGCAGACGGATCAGGAAAGAGATCCCAAGACTCCCATGGTGGAAGGAGAGAACCTGCTGTCACAAGTTGTCCTGTGACGCCTCGAGACAAGCGTTGTGACGTACACAGCCACACATGTACACACACACACACACACACACACACACACACACACACACACACACACACACGGCAGGGGTTGAGGGAGAGACAGAGGTAAAGAGCCCACCTTCTGTCCTCTTAAAATTTGCCCTGACCCATGATCTTCTGTAAGCAGCTCCTCCATGAGAGAGTGCTTGTCTAACATGCACAAGGCTCTAGTTTTGACCTCCAGCACCTTAATCAAACAAACAAGCCCCTGCGCACCGTGCTCTCCTCTTCATCAATGTCGCTCATTGGAGACTTCCCTCCTTTCTGAGGACAGAAGCCAACCCAGAACCAGTCAAATGGGATTGTTTCCCTTATGCCTTCTAGAAGAAGGAAAAACTCCACAGTGAAGTGTTTTTGGAAATGCTAGGAATTTCCAACTGTGCCTCATATTCCCTCTCCCAAGGCAGCACCTGGAGTAACCCTATTAGCACACACTCCTTTTGCACTTTGCAGATTCTCTCTTTGACGGTTTCTTCTTGAGTATATGCTAAATTCCTTCTAGAAGAATAGTCCAAGCTCTAACACACAGTTCCCAGGCTAAAGAACCCTTCATTCTGAAGCCACCACCTAGAAGTGAGATTTTACAGGAGCATGTGAATGTGTTGGCTTCCAGCTGCAGGCTCTGGTGTACAGAGGCGCTCGATAAGTGTGCAAAAGCAGAGTGATCGAATGCATGCGTCGATGATGAAGAAGAGTCCAGGCAGAGTACTCTCCTGGGGAAGATGAGCAGGCAAAAACAAACAAATGCCCTGGCTTTAAGTTGTCTCCCTCTACTAGTTGTGTGTGTGTGTGTGTGTGTGTGTGTGTGTGTGTGTGTGTGTGGCAGATCCCTCTTCTAGTTTGTGTGTGTGTGTGTGTGTGTGTGTGTGTGTGTGGCAGATCCCTCTTCTAGATTGTGTGTGTGTGTGTGTGTGTGTGTGGCAGATCCCTCTTCTAGTTTGTGTGTGTGTGTGTGTGTGTGTGTGTGTGTGTGGCAGATCCCTCTTCTAGTTTGTGTGTGTGTGTGTGTGTGTGTGTGTGTGTGTGTGTGTGTGTGTGTGTGTGTGTGTGTGTGACAGGCAGATCCCTCTTCTAGTTTATTTGTGTGTGTGTGTCTCACAGGCGGATCCCTCTTCTAGCTGTATGTGTGTGTGCAGGTGTACTCCATTCCTGACAACTCCATGATTGATCCTTTGAGCATTGCTCTTCAGTTTTTGCCTGGATTAGAAAGAGCCAACCCAGGCTACTGAAAATTAATCTCCCCACTAGAGGGCAATGAAGACCAAAGACCAAGGCATTTTTGTACAAACTCCAGCAAGTAACAGCAGGGGGCCCCCAAAGGCCATTTTGGATCCTCAAATACAAGCACAAAAATCTGTGACAGATGTCTTTGCACTTGCAGCCTGTAACTAAAGCTGTAGTTTAAAACCTGTATTTCAAACAATACGAAATAGGAGCAGAGAGAAGGGTCCATTGCACTCTGTCTGCTCTGCTCACTACTAGGAAAAGTCTCCACCATGCTTTTCTAGGCAACTCAAGTAGTCCCTGGAGGAGCCAGAAGCTTCCTGTAGATGATTCATATTTAATTGATAATTAATATGCAGCAAGGGCTGACTAGGAGCTGTGAAATCATGGCAAAGTGTTTCTGGGGAGCATTTCCAAGCACCAAGCACATGCTATTATCAACTAATGTTTGGGCTCTAACTGGATCAGGATTGAAGAAAGCTTGACCCCTTCACTGTTCTCTTGTAAATATTGGGTCTAGAATGAGGAGACATACCTAAGTGAAAGAAGGAAGCAAAAGGGACAGCTTGGTCCAGGCACTGTTTCCCACAAGGTAGAGATAATACTGAATATATTTCATCTCTTCCAGGCCATCACTAATACTTGTCCATCGTTTGAAGAAGGAACTTAAAGTTTATAACACTCTGCTTCACTATCATTACTCTTTCCTTCAGCACTGATTGAGCTTCTCTGTTAGGCCAGCTAGTGCTCTAAGCAATAGAGGTACCAAGACTACATGGTAAGGCCTCAAGTGTGTGGTCACACATGAAAGTCCAAAGGATTACAGCCTCCATCCTTCAACTAGAGGATTTTTAACTGTACTACATTTTACTCCCTTCTACTAACTAGGCAACGTGCTTTTTCTCAGCATCAGGGAGGTGTCATATCCTATTTATATTTCTAGTACTTGGACTATTATTTATTACCACATAAATGATTAGATGACCAGATGGAAGGATGGATGGATGGATGGATGGATGGATGGATGGATGGATATTGGATTCAGTGGTAGTTTGAGTGAGAATCACTTCTTCAGGCTCATATATGATATAGATATGATAGGATGAAAGGGTAAATTAATGAACTTACTTCTAAAAGAGCAACAACTCATTTAAAATGTTTTACATTGGTATAGATTTTAGTCTATTGATACAAACTTGAAGTTAATTTTGTTATACTGTGTGTATATTTCTAATCATGTTTAAGGTATTATGTTTGTATAGCTCATTTTAAATTGAAATGGATAATTAAAAATAGATTAATGATTAGTCATCTATGATAATCATACTCGTAGCCATGTTAGTTAAGTCTTCTAGATATACATAGAGATATTTCAGATAGATAGGTAATCTTCAAATACTTCAAAGACCTACAGACTATGGCATTTAAAATACTTTTAAAATTTAGACTTTCTGGACAGTGAGACATGTCTGCTCCTGGCAGCACCAATTTACTTCAGAGAGGAGGATGGGCATTGAAGACACTTCATATCTTATCTTCACCTTGGCAAAAATAGCCATTTGGGCAAGAAACTGTTCTTGTATGGACTGCTTGATCGACTGGACGTGCAGGACCCATAGAAAGGTGACCACTAAACTTTGCTTGACAAAATGGTCCTTCAGGTTCCTGCTTCTCAGAGAAAACTGCCAGACATTCTACAGGACATTGAGAGAAGTGACCGAGAGACTCTAGCCCTGTGGGCTGAAGACAAATGCCCCAACTTTACAAAGGAACATTAGGTGACTGTCCAGGCTGCCAGCTGTCTCTGTCTACCCTGCAAGACTCCCGAAAGTTGCTTGTATCCTTCTCCCGGTTCTCAGGTAATATTATATCCTTCTGAGGTCTTTGATGTGGTTCAAGGCTAGATAGTTATAATTTCCTCAGTTATGATAAAAGATAAGTTAGATATAAAACCTTAAACTCACAAATATAAGATAGATAGGATATCTTCTTTAATATTGTAACTGTAATTCTTGCTTGATAATTGTTTTGTTATATTTAATTTTACTATGTAAAAGTTAAAACCTTCCTTTAAAAAAAAAAAAGAAAAGGGGAAGTGCTGTGGATATTGCTCTGTGTAAATGAAGTTCTGATTGGCCAGTGGCCAGGCAGGAAGTATAGGCGGGACAAAGAGAAGAGAATTCTGGGAAGTAGAAGGCTGGAGGAGACACGGCCAGCCGCCGCCATGGAAAGCAACATGTAAAGACACCGGTAAGCCACAAGCCATGTGGCAAAGTATAGACTAACAGAAATGGGTTAATTTAAGATAGAAGAAGTAGATAACAAGAAGCCTGCCACAGCCATACAGTTTCTAAACAATGTAAGTTTCTGTGTGCTTTCTTGGTTGGGTCTGAGCGACTGTGGGACTGGTGGGTTAGAGAGATTTGTCCTGACTGGGCCAGGCAGGAAAACTCTAACTACACATATATTTGAATACTTAGATCCCAGTTGACAGGATTATTAAAGAGGTGTGGCCTTATTGGAGGCATGTCACAGGGATAAGCTTTAATGTTTCAAAAGTCAGTGTGATTCCCAGTGTGCAATCACGTGCATTTTCTCTCTGCCTCATGGTTACGAATCAAGATGTGACCTCTCAGCTGTTCCTTTACTCTGCTGTCATGGACTCTTACCCCCTGAAACCATAAGCCAAATTAAATATTTTCTTTTATAAGTTGCCATTGTCATAATTTTTATAGCAATAGAAAAGTAACCTCAACAGAAGTGTAAAGGAATAGATGGATGAATGGATGAACAAGTGTATAAATACTTCATCTTCTCTCTCAATCCTTTGATAAATTTTAGAGAATGTATTAATTATTTTTCTCCTTGCTATGATAAAATGTCTGTCAAAAGTAACTAAAGGAAGGAAGGCTATATTTTGGCTCACAGTTTGATGGTACACAGTCCATCATGGAGGGGAGGTCAGGAAGGCTGCTGTGAGGAGCTGACCACAGTGCATCTGCTTCATGAAACAGAGACATGAACGCTGGTGTTCAGAGCACTGTCTCTTTTTATTCAGTCCTGGTGGCCCACAGCCCACAGCATGGTACTGCCCACATTCAGGATAAATATTTCCTCCTTAGTTACAACTCAAGAAACACCCTTCAAAGCAAATCCAGAGCTATTTCTCCAAAGTTGTTCCAAACCTAGTCAGGGTGACAATAAAGGTCTTTGATCTTCCAGGAAGAGGAAGAGCAAGCTAAAGGAAGGACAAGATCTGAGCTATCTCCTGGGTCAAATCTATGATAGCTTGTAGCCTTGAAGAAAAACATTCAAAGCCTGGCATAGTAATTCATGATGTAATCCCAACAATCAGGAGACAGAGACACAAGTTTAAATCTAGCCTGGTCTGTATAGTAAGTTTCATACCATTCAAAACTATATTATAAGGCCCTGGAAAGAGAGAGGGAGAGACAGAGAGAGAGAGAGAGAGAGAGAGAGAGAGAGAGAGAGAGAGAGAGAGAGAGAGAACTTTGAGGAGAGAGGAGCCTCCCTTCTGAGCCTGGAGGGAAGCCCAGGCCTGCGCCTGTGAGCTAGTGAGCTAGACACATCCTGCATGCTGGAAATATCCAGGCCTTCCACTGCCAAGGAGAAGACTGTGGGAGCCAGCCAGCTGCTCTGGAAGAGAAAAGGAGCAGCAGGCTGGATTCAGAGCTGGAGGAGTTTATTGGGTAACAAATAAATCCACAGCCTAGACAGCTCAGAGCAGCCTAGGCCTGCTCAACTGGGGCATGTGGGGGCAAGAGTCAGCCCCCCATTGTCCAAATGATTGAATTTTGTCTTGATTTGGGCAAGCAGGTTTTTGTCCTCCTTATTGACTGATAATAACTATCTTTGCAATGTTCCATGGAATGTTCTGGTACTGGCATCATGTACTGATCAACTCAGCATACTTATATCACCCTTCATCTTGAACATTTATTTACCTGTCTTTATGATAAGAACTTTCAAAACTTTCTCTTATGCATGACTTGAATGTGTTCCCGGCAGTCATTCTGACAGCACAGCTTCCATGTGTGTGTTTATCTGACTGTGTGTCTTCTTTATTCAGCCTCTCCTCAGCCTCCAGTAATCACTACTCTCTCCATTCCAGTGAGCTCAGCTTTTCTAGATCCCACATATGAGTGAGATCATGTGGCATTTGTCTTTCTGTGTCTGCCTTATCTCACTTAACATGTCTTCCAGGTCCATCCACATGATTGCAAATGACAGGGTTACAATGTTTACCCGAGTTTTGAAACTAGCAAGCTTAAGATTGTGAGAAGTTACTTTTTATCTCAGGGTTTTTGTTTTGTCTCTGGGTTGTGTGTGTGTGTGTGTGTGTGTGTGTGTGTGTGTGTGTGTGTGTATCTGTGTGTGTGTCTGTGTGTCTCTATGTGTATACTTGAAGAGGACAGAAGACATCAGATTCCTTGAAGTTGAAATTAAAGGCATTTATGAGCAGCCCAATATGGATGCAGGGAAATAAACTGTGGTTGTTGTTATAGAACAGAAAGTATTCTTGACCACTGAGCCATCTCTCCATTTCCCAATGCTTTTCTTTTCTTTTCTTTTCTTTTCTTTTCTTTTCTTTTCTTTTCTTTTCTTTTCTTTTCTTTTCTTTTCTTTAAGACAAGATCTCCCTATCCCAGGTAGACCTCAACTCTCTATGTACAGTAGATGTCATTGAACTTCTGATCCTCCTGCCTCCGCTTCCTAAGTGCTGGGATTACAGGACCACTGCCAGTTTTCTGCTGTGCTGGGGATGGAACCCAGGGCTTCAAGTATGCTAGGTTAGCACCCTACCAATGAGCCACATCTCTGTCCTTGGAGCACCCTCAGTTGACTAACCTTAAACTGCTTGTCGACCTCTTACAAAATGAATCAGTCAGGTGTGGTGGTTCATAGCTGGAACCTCAGGACTGGGGAGGTCAGGAGGAGGATTGCAGCAATAAAGGCCAGCCAGGACTTCATAGTGATCAAGCTGGGCTGCAAAGTGAGACCTCTCACACAGAAAATAAGCAAGTCAGGAAGTAAGAAAAATCTTATTCTGAGAGTTCCCTGAGGTGTGAGGCTTGGAGTTGAGAGGACAAGGAACAGGTAAGTAAACACAGAAACAGGGAAAACTCATCTCAAAGTGAGGAGATAAACAAATCACACTTTTATTCAATATCTTTCAGTGGTCCATTTGTCCAATCCTGAATTCCCCAGCCAGCACTTGAGATTCTTCCTTGGTTTGATCCAGTTTGGCTTCTCCATCACGCTCCTGTCATGGTGCCGTCTGCTCCTCTTGGCTGTCATGCCCATCAGTCTCTGCATAGCTCAACACCTTCCCATGCAGAGTAAAGAAATGCAAACCCAGTGCTGAAGGAACCTCCCACCTGCCTGGGCCTGCAGCGATCTTGCTCTGCTCTGAGTACAGCATCCAGGGCCTCAGTACACAAGATTCATTTGTCTCTTAGTTATACATTACCTTCTTGGGGTAACTTCAGACATTAAGCTGACTGTGCAACCAGACCAGTGCCACATGGACAAAGGTTTAAGTATCTTTATGAATGTGTGTATATTCCAAGACAGAGATCTAGGGCTGAAGAGGTGCTTTACTGGCACTTGTTATTTTTCCAGGGACATTGGTTTAATTCCCAGCAGCCACGGGCAGTTTACAACCATCCCCAGCTCTAGGGGACCCATTGCCTTCTCTGTCTTCCAAGCTCACTAGGCATGAATAAGATGCACAGACATGCAGGCAAACAAAACACCTATATACATAAAATAAAAGAAATTAAAATAAAAATCTTAAAAGAATATAGATCTTTCTGCCCAGCTATATCTATGTATGTTAGGTGTGTTGTTATTGTTGTTTGTTTGGTTTTGGTTTTAACTTTGAGATAGTCTCACTATGTATTCTAGCTGGCCTAGAACTTGCTATGTAGACCAGGCTAACCTCCAACTAGAGACATTTGCCTGCCTCTTCCTTCTGAATACTGGGATTATGGGCATTTACCACTACATGTGGCTGCATCTATGTTGATCTATGTCCACATCTACATGCTAATGAGTTCAGATAATAATAACCAGACCTAGTTCGACATATAGACCTGCATATGCATATGTAATAATTGTACATATTTATGAAACAGAAAGAGAGCAAGCACAAGACTAACTCCCCCCCTTCCCCACTGAATGCACACCTTTTCTTCTATTATTTTCTTCTTCTATACCAAGAAATGGAGTGTAAAAGATGGAGATATGGCATGGTGGTTAAAAGCTCATACTACTCTTCCACAGACCCAAATTTGATTCCCAGCACCCATGTCAGGTAGCACATAACTGCATGTAATTTCATCTCCTAGAGATCCCACACCTTCTTCTGGCCTTGGCAAATAATGTATTCACATGCACAAACACATACAGACACATGCATATAGGCATAGTTTTAAAATAATAATAATAAAATAAAACCTATTTTAAAAGGAGACAAAATGCCACATTTTTCTTATATGAATATCTAGACTTAATATATAAACACAGACATGGTCACATGGAAGCAGAACCATTTGTGGGGAGGAAGAAAGCCAACAGAAGGGAGAGTAAGGATGGGGAAGAGGAAGAGGGACAAAGAAGGGCAAAATACAATGACGTATGCATGGCAATGTTATAAGGAAACTCATTATTTTATATACCTACTAAAAAGGCTTAATTAAATAAAATAAATTTAAAGGCTGGGCATGGTGGCACATGCCTTTAATCCCAGCACTGGGGAGGCAGAGGCAGGTGGATCTCTGAGTCTGAAGCTCTCCTGGTCTACAGAGGAAGTTCTAGGACAGCCAGGACTACACAGAGAAACCCTGTTTTGAAAACCGTTAATTAATTCATAAGAAAATACAGTTTAGGGGCTGAGGGTGTGCCTCAGTGGCAAAGCACTTGCTTAGCATGTGTGAGGCATTAGGATCCATTCTCCAGCATCCAAAAAAGAAAAAACGGGGTGGAGGGAATCCATAGCCCTCTTCCTTCCTAGCTGTCACTGTGGCTTGCTTTCACAATATGGGAGAGAAAATACAGCAGAAGGGCCTCTCTTAATTATTCTTCTATTTCTGTGAAGAGATACATGGCCAAGGCAAGTTACTGAAGAAAGCATTTAACAAGGGCCTTGCTTACAATTTGAGAGGGTTAGCCCAGGACCATCTCAGGTGTGTGGGGGGCAGCTGGTAGGCAGACATGGAACTGAGAGCTTATATCTTATCACCGATTTGGAGGCAGAGAGCACAACGATTGTGCCTTGAATAGCTTCTGAAAATTCACAGCCCATCTCCAGTGACACACCTCCTCTTCATGTCCTATTCCACCAACTAGGAACCAAACACTCAAATATATGGTCCTGTGGAGGCCATTCTTGTATAAATCACCACAGGGCTTCCTATGGCTTCTTCCTTGTGGCTTCACATTGTGGCAGCATCTGCTGTTCTGCTCTTAGTTAAAATCATGTCCCTGCCATGTGACCAAGAATGGCCCCAACTTCTTGTGGGTGAGCAACTATAAAAAGAGCCCTGGGAACCAGTGGGCACTGACCAGATGCAGAAAGAAGGCCATCTCAACCACAGACCCAGCTGAGACAGCATATGGCAACCACACCAGTGAGCCTAGAGACAGCCACATTCCCAGTACCATCCAGGAGACTGCTTCTAACTGGATCTTCTAGAGATGAACCTGGCTCAAACTGTTGACTGAAAAAAATTACATCATTGCTGTTTTCATACTTTATTTTTAATTTTATGTGCATTTATGTTTTGCCTGCATGTATGTCTGTGTAATGATGTTGGATCCCATGGAACTGGAGTCACAGATGGTTGTAAGCTGCCATGTGGGGGCTGGGAATTGAACCTGGGTCCTTTGTAAGAGCAGCCAGTGCTCTCAACTGCTGAGCCATCTCTCCAGCCCCTCATTGCTGTTTTAAGACACTACATTTTTAGCACCACTGATGGGAATAAAGATATTCTGAAGACACTCTTATCCCTCCCTTTAGCTATCAGACTGTTGAAGCAATGCACCCCCCCCTCAAATCAGTACTTTCTCAGACATTTTATGCTGTGAGAGAGAAAAGTCTGAAGCCTCAGCCAGAGGAGGAACCTGTCTTCTAGAGAGAAATTTTACACAGCATTGACAACTTGTCAGGCCTCCTTACAGAATAAACTAGAGTAAGAAAAAGATGGGTCAGTGACAGGTAGGACCACATTTTGACCTAGACTGCTTTGTTCTGCATACTTATGGTCCTCTGGTTAAACCTAAGCCTCACTGGATCTCTTTGTCCATTTTTCTAAAAATGGGTGGTGACACAAACCTGTAATCCTAACACTCACAAGGTTGAAGCAGGAGTCTGAGGCTATATTGGGCTACACAGTAAGAACAAAACAAACATAAAGGTGAATAATCAGAGATGCCAACAGGACTATCTTAGCCCTTTCATTGGTTCCTTAGCAGACTCCTTTGAACACTGGCTTACAACTGTCAGTGTGATAAGGATCGTGAGTGCTTCTGAGACATCCTAATGCTAGAAAGCCAGAGACAGGATTCCAATGTGACAGCTCTATACTGGAGTCTGGCCAACCGAGGCTACACTGGGTCCTTCATGCCTGTATGCCTTATGGATCTTGCTAGCAAGCTAGAACCTGCACAAAATGGTATCTAATGCATAGTCCTCAGAGATGGCTGTGGAAAGAGACAATATGCCATTGCGGTGTAGATCTGATTAGAATGAGCATGGAAAAGACGATGCCTGCTGTCTGCCTTCTATTGATTGTTATCCTCTTTATGAAGACAGCAATGGCCAGCTGCTCCATGACTAATAGATACTGGTCATTTCTATAGGATATGTGAGATGAAGTCAGCATTTTCACAGAGCATGTGAAGTTTTGTGAAGTCAACATGCAGTGTAGCAAGAAGAAGAAAAATAAAAGATCCTTAAGGACTGGAGGAGGAAAAAGAGATTTCACTGAACCTAAGGAGTGTGAGCCTTGAAGTGTTTGAGCCAAAGGATGAAGGCCTTTCCTTAACAGAGTGATATCATGAGGAAATCTAGGATGTGGGCAAAAGTGGGTGTGTATGGAGGACTGTGAACAGATAGACCTCTGGAGTCTGGGGCCTAAGTGGCAAGCACTGGTTGGCCACGGCCCTACAGTGGCTGAAAAGCCATCATTAAGGAGGAGATATCCAGCCGGGCGGTGGTGGTGCACGTCTGTAATCCCAGCACTGGGGAGGCAGAGGCAGGTGGATCTCTGTGAGTTCAAGGCCAGCCTGGTCTACAAAGAGAGTTCCAGGACAGCCTCCAAAGCTACAGAAAAAAACCTGTCTCGAAAAAAGAAAAAAAAAAAAAACCACAGACTTGGAATAACATAAAAGTTCATAAAACAGCCCCATCCATTCATTATGCAAGGAAATTGATCATTTGTGGAGTTTGAATGATAGCAGAGAGCTTTATAAAGCAAAAAGACAGAGCTTTATAACATCCCAGAAGCACTAGCAAGTTAATCCACAGAGAAAGGACACCTGTTGTGTGTCACCTAACTGACAAACCTGGGGAGCCCTCCATCCTCTGCACTTACCCCCACGAGTGGTGAGGAAGGGTGTGCATGAAGAAGTCTCCTGGGAGAGCCACTACCTACAGCCCTTCTGAAACCATAGGGAAAGGACGCACCAAAGAACCATAGGCCAGGAAGGACAGTTAGGGAGGTGGTCACAGCACTAGGGAAAGGAATATGACATCTATGCCCTGCCTTTATGCAGAAATGGAGCCATTTGTCTATAATTCAAAGATTTCCCTGGGACCAAGATTTCTACTGGAAAGCAAACAGCAACAACAATAATAAGCCCATGTGGCTTTTTCTTGTCTTAACTTCTGTATTTTATTATCTTTCTTTTTCTTTACATTAAAATAGCTTTTGGAATGATTAAATCATTTTTAAAAGGCTTTTAGCACTGTATGTTATGGAACTCTAGTTTACAAAGAATAAATGATCTGATAGCCAAATGCATTGGAAAAAATTTTCAAATTCAATTCACACACACACCACACAACTTTGAAATTTCAAATTAATGTTACCATATAAAAAGTTTTTCAATTAATAAACTAATTCACTGGACTTTGTTTAACTTTGTGTTTCTAAATTTTAATTGACAAAAAAATGGGGCTGGATATGGTGGCACATGCCTTTAATCCCAGGCAGATCTCTGTGAGTTTGAGGCCAGACTGGTTTATACAGGTCAGCCAGAGTGACAAAGTGAGACCCCGTCTCAAACAAACAGACAAATAAATTAATAAGAAATCTAGGGCTTTTGCTTTTGTGTGCAAAGTGTCCATCATATGGAGGAGTTAGTGTTTTATAGAACAAACTGTGGAAGTTTTATCAGTTACTTTTGTATCACTGTGATAAAAAATAGCTGAGAACTGAAGTATAATAACTACATATGTTGGCTCATATTTCATAGGCTTCTGTTCATCGTAGTAGGGAGGGTATGAAAGAGCACAACAGCTCACATCATGGCTGCCAGGAAGCAGAGAAAAGGGAAAAAAGAAAGGCACGGGGCAGGATATAGCCCCAAGACAAACTCTCCTGTCATCTTCCTCCTCCATCGAGGCTTTACCTGGAGCCTCAAGGGAAGAACGGATCCTAGCTAGATTCCTTTGGTATCTATCTGGTGCTGACTGAGAGTCCTTAACGTTCTTGCCTCTAGATACATCACTTCCATCTTGGCCTCCATCATCACCTGGCATCCTCCCTGTGTGCCCTTCATCTCTGTTTTCATGTGTCCTTTCCTCTTTTTATAAAGACACTAGCTGAATTGTCTAAGAACTCACCCTGCACTGAGCTACTGAATTGTAGTTATACCAGCCATCTTGTGAAAGTATTCCTAAGAATACTTCAATTGTTCGAACTGTCTTGGTCACTTCAAAACTGGTCTCTGGTCATTTAGACCAGCCATAAATTCCTAAGGTAAACTGTTTTGTGGACCAGCTATAAATGCCTATACATTGTAACCTTGACCTAAAACAATTATGAGAACTGCCTGACCACTTAACTGCTATCTCTCTGCTTCTGTAAACAATGCTTGCTTACTGCAGATATCCAGACCTGCCTCTCTATATATGTCACAATTGCAGTTTTTGCCTTTAAAAACTTGAATGAGGGGGCTGGAGAGATGGCTCAGTGTTCTTCCAGGGGACCTGAGTTCAATTCCCAGCAACCACATGGTGGCTCACAACCATCTGTAATAAGATCTGGTACCCTCTTCTGGACAGCAAGCATGCATGTAGGCAGAATGCTGTATCCATAATCAATCAATCAATCAATCAATCAATCAATAAACCTTTAAAAAAAAACTTGAATGAATTGGAGGTCAAGGCTGCTTCCCACTACAGTCTCCCTGTGGTAAAATACTTTATTTAATTTGTTCAGGCATCTTGAGAGTTTTTCTCTTCAGGTATCCCATTAAAAACCCTAATCCAGTATAACCTCATCCTAACTTATTTATATCTGCAGGGTGTCTATTTCCAAAGAAGGCAATATTCAGAGGTTCTAAATCTGGGAAAATTTCTAACCTATCATGGTGTCCTCAAGTTCAATCCACCTAAGTGAAGCATGTCCTAAAGACTAAACTGACTGACCTAGTTACATGGCCAAGTAACAGCAGAGTTAGAACTAGAGTTACACACACACACACACACACACACACACTTCTCTGATTATTTTCAAGATACCAACATCTCCATAGAACACAAAGCAATGGATTTGTTTTAGAAGCTTCCTGTGCTGAGCTAATTTTACAATGATGTGTTGGACTCTGGACACACGGTATGTAAGTTGATGACAATAGCTACACTCAGAGAAATTAGTAAAGTGAAGAGTTCACGGTTCCTGGTGCTCAACAGCATGTCCACTGACTTCATCTCCAGAGACAATACTCTTCCTCCAACACAAGCTGCCTTCAATGAGAACTCAGTGGAGAAGATGACACTTTGACAATCTCACCACCAAATGCCTTTGAGTCATTTAAAACTCAGTAGAACTTTGAAAATGTTCCCTTAGACCAGGAATAGGATGACCACAAAAGTCAGTTGTTTATCCAAAAGCCAGCTGATGGCTAACTCATCGGGAACCTCTCAAAGCTCAGTGTTTAAATATAGCTATAGTCTGAGGCAAGGAATGGGCAACCAAACCCATTCCGGCTCACTGTTGTGGTTTCTGGCCAGAACTAACTGACTGATGGGCTCCAGCAGCCACTACAGGTCCATGTGCAGATGCTGGAAAAATGTCTCTGAACTGAAGAAGTTCTGAGAATAGAAGATGCAGCTGAGACCACAGGGTGAACATCTGAGATCTTTAGGACCTGCTGCTAGATCTCATGGCAGTGGCCCAGTCCCAACTCCATGGTACAGACACCTTCAATCCATGCTGGGAACTGCGGGCAGGAGGAGAAGGTCAGTCCTCACTGGGGAGGGGAAGCAGAAGATGCTTTGAAATACCTTCAGGAACCAGAAAAAGAACTGTGTAGGCTTTTCTTTCTCGCCCACCAGTTCCCAAATAACCAACATGGAGACTTAATATTAATTATAAATGTCAGCCGATGGCTCAGGTTTATGACTAACTAGCTCTTACAACTTAAATTAACCCATTTCTACCAATCTACACATTCTGCCACGTGGTATTGCCTTTCTTTCACCTTGTACCTCCTGTTTCCTCTCCAAGTCTCACTGGCGGTTCCTCTGACTCTGCCCTTCTTCTTCCCTGTGCCCTTAGTCTGATTTTCCCACCTAATCTTACCTGTCCAGCTATTGGCCAGTCAGCTTCTTTATTAAACCAATCACAGCATAATTTACACAGTGTACGAAAGGGTTGTTCTACAGCAGAACTGGAATCTCCTGAGCCTCTGCCACTCATAGTGACAGCTGGCATTTGCAAGAAGGCACATGGAGAGGATTCAGAGTAGATTTCACCCCCTGGTCCTGGGCCAGAGTTTTAGAGGGATTTGAACATACTACTGGTGTGAGCTGCTTTGCTCATGCAAAGGCTATAGGTGTCCTTTTCTGTGAGGACACCAAGAAAGCAGCAAAGATCCCCAAACCCCAGCCTCAAGACCTGGGGCTCCATAATGGTTCCACCATGACCTTAGAGATTCCTTATTTCTCAAGTGAAGACCATTCATGCTCTCTCCTTCTCCCTGCATGAGACTCAAATAAGATAACATGCTCAGGACATTTTTTTCTTTCTTTTCTTTCTTTTTTTTTTGGCTTTCTTTCTTTCTTTCTTTTTTTTTTTTTTTTTGGCTTTTTGAGACAGAGTTTCTCTGTAGCTTTGTGCCTTTCCTGGAACTCACTCTGCAGCCCAGGCTGGCCTCGAACTCACAGAGATCCACCTGGCTCTGCCTCCTGAGTGCTGGGATTAAAGGCGTGTGCCGCCATAGCCGGCTTCAGAACATTCTTATTATGGTTTGAATGTGGAACTTCCCCATCCCCAACAGGCTTGTGTTTGAGTGAGTACTCAGTCCCCATCAGGTGGTGCTGTTTTGAAGGTTGTGAAACCTTTGGGACCTTTGCTGTCAAGCTAGAGGACATAAGGTAAGAGACAGGACTTTGCAGATGATAGCCTGATCCACTTCTAACTCTGATTTCTGCTTCCAGATTGGCTAAGATGTGAACTATTCTCCAGACTCTTGCCATCTCACCTTTACTCTCCTAGTACACTGATATTCCCCTGGAACCACAAGTCAACGCAAATCCTTTCCCCGTAGGTTGCTTCTATCAGCTATTCTGTTGCGGCAACGAGAGAAATGACTAATTAAATTCCGTACAGTAGTAGGGATGAAAAGCACCATCTAGCCAGGTGTGGGAAACTAGAAAAGCCACCACAATGCTGAAACAGGGAATGTCAGTCCTGGAACACAGTGTGGTGGTTATTGTGGTTATTGTTGTTGTTGTTTTCAAATCTCACAAAGCCATGCACCCCAAGCCTTGTAAAAGAAGATTTACAATGACATTTGCAGTGCACAAGACATGAGTAGCTGTCCATTCCCTCCGGGCCATCTGTGTGCTGCCCATAGAGCCTGATAGCAGCCAGAGTTCAGTTATGATGTCCCTGCAAAATAGAAGTGAAAAAAATTTTATCACCATGCTTATAAAAGCAATTCTGCACACAATATACATTTCCTGAGGAGTGCTAAGGGTACTCAGCTCTGTAGCAGTTTCCTGAACATCTTCTGTCTGGACGTTATTCTTCTCCGTTTTATCCTTCCATATATTCCCATCTACTTTCTGTCTTTCAGAAATCCACCAGAATCTGTGGGCACACAGGGCCAACTCTGAGGCCCCCAGTGCAGCTCTGGACTGCTTTCCTTCTTATACCTCTGCTGTTGTTTCAATGTGATTCAGGAGGCAGGGGAGGCAGACATGGCCCTGGGCTTCCACAAGAGACTCCTGATCTCTTTCCATTATGCAAACACTGTATCTTCTCTAACCATGAGCCCAGGGAAGGCCCCACTAGGGCTCACTTCTGCAGTGTTATAGCTGGTCATCTGTCTCACTGCCTGTCAGCAGGCCCTGAGGCCAGCACGTATGTAAGACCCATCCCAGCCATGGTGCCTGACCCATGTATGAGCAGAAATGAGACAGGAGTAGCCCAGGACTCACTGAATGTTCCATTAGAAAGAATTGAATAACAGGGCAGGGAACCTTGCTTGGTATTTGTGGACCCTTCCATGGTACCCAAAGCTTTACTGCCTCTGTCCTTTGAACAGACACACTTGTGAATGACAGATGCACTTTGAACAGATCACTTGTGGAAATCTGCATTGATGCGTCTGTCTCAGGCAGGTCAGATCCCCATTGTGAGTTTCCATTTCTTCACATGTGAAATAAGCCAAATAAGTTATAGGCTTCTAATGAACCAAAAGCTTACCTCCCCTCCCCACCCCCATTCCAGCCTACAGTGAAGCAAGCATCCAGAAATGCCGAACTGAATTGGATGTCAGAGGACTGGACTAGTCATCTGGGCACCCCATAGTAAGGTATCACAATCTTGGTGCCCAATAGGCAGAAATTTTCTTCCTCACAACTCTGGAGGCCAGAAGCCCAAGGTCAAGTGGTCATCAGGGTTTCTCTAGTGGCCTCTTTCCTTAGCTCAGAATTGGCCATCTCCTCCCTTTATGGAAATTAGGACACACACACACACACACACACACACACACACACACACACACACCTTATAAGGATATGAGTTACATTGGATTAGAGACCCCTCATGATTTCATTTCTACTTAATTCTCCCTTCAAAGGCCCCCAAGTCCAAGTACAGTCACCTTCTGAAGAACTAGGGATTATGGCTTCAGAGTATTGGTTCAGGTGTGCACAATTCAGTTTCCCTGGTCTCTAGTGTCCTTCTAGCACTTCTCTGAAGGTAAGTGAGAAACTTTGGATGGGCCTTTCTCCCCCTAATGGTCAGCTACTAGTTGGCAAGAACAACAGTGGAAACTACAGAGATGTACTCATGTCTGGGTTGGGGCTCACAGGAACTCAGTAACAGAACTGAGTGGTCCATTTGATCTACCCACAAAACACTCAACAAAAGAGAGTGAACTATGGATCCCCACCACAGGGATGAGTCCCAAGGTGATCACATGCTCTCAGCTAGAAGCAATCATAGTTAGGACTACACTCTGTAGTGCCCACACTACTGTAACACCCTCTCTCTCAGCAATCAAACAGCTGCATTGTCTGCCCTCTGTAGGAAATAAGAAATTGGTTTCTAAAACTGAAACACTTGAATTATCGAAGTAACGTGATGAATAAGAGAAATTTCCTGTATGGTTCTATTCACATGCATCCCAGAGTGACAGAAAACAGGTCTGGGGATGTCTGAGGAGGGGGCACAGAAGGAGCAAGAGGAAGTTACCAAGCTCCGTGGGTGGTGTGTGTGCACAGTGTCTTGTCGGTGCTGATGGTTTCACAGGTGCACATGTCGAAAAGCATTGCATGTCAAAACATACTGCAGACAGACTTCAAATGTACAGCTTCTACACATCAATTAGACCTTAATAAATCTGCTCAAAGCCTAGGAAAGAGTGACAACTGATTTATCAGGGAGTCTTGCAGCTTAAGGTCTGCTGAGAGGAAGGTCAGAAAGATGGGAAGTGGTTTGCAGGTAGATCACTGCAAAGCTCTGGGAGTCCGCAGGAAGGGGAAGAGGAAGAGAAAAGGAAGAGTGGGCAGAGAAGAAGGAAGCCTGTGCTCAGAGCACCTGCATTCCGAGGTCCCTTCCACCCCACACAGTGCTATCTGCTCCTCAGAAGGTACTCTACAATGGACGAAATGATTCAGTCTGAAGTCTCTAGGAACTGCACACAGGTCTCCCAGCTGAGGGAAATTCCTCTGATGTCCACTGTCCTCTGCCCCACTCCTCCTGGGTGCTGCGGTTATAGACATGCACTCCACACCCACCTTCCCCAGACCCCACCAAGATAGCTCCTCTATCCCCACCTCTTCAACGGAGGCCCAGCTATGACCCAGAGCAAATGTCACAACCTATGCGCTCTGGGTCCCCACAAAGCAGAACAGTCATATCCTCACTGCAGGTCTCAGGTGGATTATACCTGGTGACCTGCGGCTGCAAACATGTGGGTCTCAAGAAGTCTACACAAACAAACTGCCTTTTTTTCTTCTTCCCATTTCATCCTGCTACAGACTGTTCTCATTGGCCATCAGGGTTTCTTTGTGTCTGTAAGGATGTCCCTGGCTTTAGAGGTGGACTTTAGAATTATGAACTCCATGCAAACGGCTTCCCAGAGTTACAGATATGGGAACTTAACTTTTATCTCCCTCACTTTCTTCACTGGATCTCTGCCCAGTTCTGTGTATATTCCAGTCATTTCCTCCCAGGGCTGTGGTTGTCTCTCAGAGTCCATTTCCCATGCGCGTCACAATGACCCCTGAGAGAGGGAAGCTGCCACACAAGACACACACTTCAATTTAGTGAAATCAGTGTATCTAGCACCTAAAGGCATTTTGATCACTTCCATTTATTGAGGGTTGAGTTAAGTTTTGCTTAACTCAAGTTGATGTTTAGTTTTACTCTGCTTCTGTGGTACTGTAGATTCAGCCCAGGGCCTGTGCTTGCTAAGAAAGTGATCCAACTGAACTACGGTCACAGTTTTGCTTTTGTTTTTGTTTTGATCTTGAGACAGGGTCTTGTTATAAAGCTCTGGTTCCCTTGAACCCTAGGTCCTCTTACTTCGACCTCCTGGGTGCTGGGGTTATAGACATGCACTCCACACCCAGTTCATGACTTGATTTTTATCTAGAAGATTTGGGGGGTGATCTATGAACTAGAAACTGAGGCTGTCAGGGCACAGGTCTGGGTGTGTGCAGATGTCAGCTGATGCTTCCAAGATCGTGTGAGATATGGTCCTTAGAGATTGTCAGGAATCCGTAAGTACCAACACAGCCTGGGGATGGGGGAGAGGAGAGAAGAGGGAGCAAATAGGGTTGTGGGGAGGGGGGTCACCCTGATGAGCTTTAAGCAAACTTCATCTCAGCTCTCTTCCCACTTAAGCTTCCTTAGGACTACACAGAACTGTTTACGTGGGGAGAATGTGGGAGGGGTTACTGAGAGGCTGAAGGGGAGGGTGGGTAGATGCTGGCATCAAACTGCCTGGCTTCAAATCCTGCTTCTCCACAACCCTGACTGACCATGGTGAGGCATTTATTTCACTTCCCAGCACACATCTCTAACACGGTAACACGAATGGTTTTTGTCTCATGAAACAGATTCTCTCTCACGAGTGTGAGCATCCACACTCTCCTCTTTAAGCATCTCTATCTAGCTGACTCTTTGCTCTTTGGAGGCTGGGGAACTAGAGCTTCCAGCACACTCTGTTCAACTGCAAACACTCTCCCAGCAGGTCTCCAGCGGGTCACTGGCAGCTGAAGTTAGAGACGCGAATGTGTCTTTTCTAAATTAAACTCAGGTTTAAAATGTGCACAGAGAAGAGAGGGCTTAGGACTTGGGCATCACCTTGCACAGTACAGATTGCTCGTGTGGAACTGGCAAGGGTTGCAGTGTTGAGGCCCACAAAATGAAAAGATCTGCCCCAAACATCCTGCTCTCAGTATTTCTAAAAAAAAAGAGACTAGAAATCTCTTCATGACACAGAAACTGAGCCTGTGGTGGCCCCAGGTGACTATATGGGCAGAAAGAGAAAAACACCAGCCTGCATTACCAGTCTAGTGGCAGCGCAGGGAGAGAGATGGAGTGGACAAAAGAGTCAGATGTTATCTTTGCAATCCTTCACTCATGAAACTTCATCTTATTAGCCCCATCTCCATTCTAGATGTGCGCAGCAGTTCCAGGACCAGAGTTCTGAGGACATCTGAGCACCTGCAACATGGTGAGCTTCTGACAGCGGAAAGGTGGTGAATCTGGGCATTGAACTACAACCATGTAACAGAGGATGTAACAGAAGATCCTAAGTACCTCCTTCTAGGAACAACCAGTAGAAGCTAAGCAATCCCCCACCCCACCCCCATCCCTGCTTCCTAGAGGAAACCCCAAAATAGTGGATTGTTTTTCTTCTTAATTAAATCTTCTAAGTTTAGATCCACACTCTGACCAAAGGGAGGAAAAAAAAAATCAAGGAAATGCTTTCCAACTTTCTCTTATCCAGCTCAGTTCAAGGTCTTACAATGGGGCTGGGGCTTGGTGTTACAGCATGCACCTAGCATTTGAGAAAACATAGATTGCACCCCCCAGAAAAATGTACATAACCTCAAATTCAAGGTGGCTTTAAAGGAATATTTCATCATGAACTCAGAAGGCTAACGTATTAAGGTATGCTTGTCACACAAGGACAATTCAAAGCATAACCAAATTTTGAAGGCAGCTGTGGCTGAGCCCAAGGCCCAAGTTCTCCCCAAGTCTCTCCTTCGCTTCCACCACCCCCTCCTTATTCCTGCTCTTACCCTGATGTCCTCCTCTCTCCACTCAAATAGATCTTGTTGATGGGGTGCTGCGTATGTGTGATCATCCCAGCACTTGGGAGGCTGAGACAGCAGGAAAGAACAAGTTCAAAGTTAGCCTAGGCTTCATAGTGGGGTCCAGAACATCCTGGGCTTAAAAATAAGACCCTGTTTCAAAACAAAGTCAAGTTTAGTGGCATAGCTGTAATCTCAGCTACTCGGGGGCTGAGACAGAAGATCAGAGGCTGTGGAGGGAGGCCAAAGCCAACCTGGGCAACTTAATGAAGCCCTGTCTCAAAATAAAAAGTAAGGAGGGCTGATGCTATAGCTCAGTCAGAAAGCATGTGCATGAGTGACTGTCCTCCTCAAAGTGTGTGCATAGCATGCTGTTATGAGTGACTGTCCTCCTCCGAGCCAAGCAAACTACCATCTTGGAGAACTCATCTGTGCCCCTTGCAAAAGACCATCCTAATGGGGCTGGGTGATGGTTTAAACCCTTGAATAGAGGCAGGGATGTAAGGCACAAGATTCTTGCCTAAGGATCCAGCTACTCCATACCATCTGGCCTGGGCTAGAGTGTCTAGAGGCTGGGGCAGACTGGAAGTGGTGGTTCTACCTATTGGACTACAGAGGAAGCCCTCACCCCTGCTGGGTAAGGCTGTTGATTGAGGGAGAGTGCTCACACACCCCTAAGCCACACCTAGGCTCCGTAGGAAGCCCAATAAATTCATTGATTCTCAAAAATCCTGCTTTGGGGACCTTGGGAGAAGGGATAGACTTTATGTCTCCCCAAGGAAGGAATTTTAGCAACACAGCACTCCACAAAACAAACTAATAAAAGAACAAAACCCATCAGCTGCATTACACATTCTCTCCACAAAGGACCCCCTCCTCCTCCACTCCCA
This sequence comes from Onychomys torridus, assembly GCF_903995425.1. NCBI lineage: Eukaryota > Metazoa > Chordata > Mammalia > Rodentia > Cricetidae > Onychomys > Onychomys torridus. The sequence continues at coordinate 60,651,727 of NC_050459.1, read as the reverse complement.
CCCCTCCCTTTATTGTGGTCCCCTCCCATCTTTTAGAGTCAACAAATAACCCTGCCAGACCACCTGAGTGAGTCTGCATTTAAAGAAACTTTTCACACCCACGGGGCTGAAGGAGGTGAGTGATAAAAGCAAGCTTAACTTCAGCACCAAAACCAAACACAAACACAAAACACAAGAAAACTCCCCACACCCAAAACTACCTTGGAGTCTATTTTAAATTAATTCATCTTTAATGGCCACAACCGCATTTATGCATTTCTGAAAATTCATCTCAAGGGAAACACTGTCTTGCGAAGTGTTTCCTGTGCTAAGACTAGAGAAAAAAAAAAAAAGAAGGAAAGAAAGAAACATCCCTTGAAATGATTCACTTCGAAATCCCCCAGGGTCTTCAGCTGAGTGAGGACACTTTTCCCATAACTCCCATGCCTACTGAATCAGGGAGAGATGGCACTTGAGAAATGGAGATGTGTTTCTTCTCTTTCAGGATTATTCAGGCTGGAGTTCAGCTGTAGCTGCAGCTTTGCCCAGGACTAGCCTGGCCACCTCAGCCTGAGGAACTCTGTGGAAAACAGAAGTTATTCTGACCAGATCTTTCCCGCTTAGCAGCAAGCAGCCTGACAGTAAAAACTGTGTCATCTAAGACATCACTGCTGAAGACAACAGAAACACAACTCGTTGAACTTAGAAATGCCAAGCTGGTGCCCACATAGCGCCTTCACCTTTTTGGTACAGGAAGGCACTCCATATGCTTTCAAAAGAGAAATGTAAACACCAAGGCAGAAACAAGCCCTTTCTACAATGGCGTACTACCTGGAAGATGTGCTAGGGCAATGGAGGCACAAACCAATATGGATGGAAGCTGAGGCCCACTCCATAATATGGAACCCACACCCAACACTGCCTTGGTGACTAACAACATGATAGCAGATAGCCCAGGACCTAAGGTAAAATCAAAGAATACTGGCCTAAAAGAAAAAAAAAAAAAAAATGTAGTGACTTCCAACGACATGTGGCTATACTCATAGATCAATGTCTTGTTCAATTATTGTCAGAGAAGCTTCCCCTTGCAGCAGATGGGAACAAATATGGAGACTCACAGGCAGATATTACAGAGTGAGAGACCTTGGAACACTCAGCCTAGCTGTCTCCATCAAATCCCTCCCCTCAGAGCTCAAGGAAGGCCAAGAAAGACAAGGTGGAAAGAGTGTAAGGGACAGAGGGGATGGAGGACACCAGGAAAACAAGGCCTCTAAATCAACATGAGCAAGGCTCCTAGGAACTCAGAGACTGAGGCAGCATGCACAGGGCCTGCTGGTTTGTATGCCGGATCTGCATACATGGGATCTACACTAGGTCCTCTGTGTGATCAATACACAATGGACTCCACAGTGTGTGTGCGTGCGTGCGCACGTGCGCACGCGTGCTTCTATTTGGTTACAGTTTGATAGGTTTTCTTTCGTTTTGTTTAGTGTTTTTCTTTTTGGGTATGGTTTTATTTTGTTTGCTTGGTTTGTGGGGGGGGGGGTTGTTGCTGTATTAGGATTTTGTTGGTGTTTTGATAAAGATCTTAAAGATGGATGGGCAAGGAAAGGATCTAGGACTTAAGGAAGGGGAGGAATGTGATTAAATATATTTAAATTTTTAAATTGTTTTAAATAATAAAAAACTATTATTAAGATTGAAAAGAAAAAAGCTGTGTCACACAACACAGTGTCACTTTTATCTGATGTAACCTCAGATAGACCCTCAAGGAGCTGGGCAATATTCCTCCTATTTCCTTCAAGAAATTTAAGCTGCATGAGATTTGAGCAACTTGGCCTGGGGAGATGGGGCAGTGACTGGGGTAAGTGGGGGTTTTGACACCTGATTTGTAAAATGAGGACACTACCGGTCCAAGGTGTGGATGAGGAGAGGAATTTTATCGTAGATTTTTATCGTAGTACAGCCAGAGGCATCTGGAAGAGTCAAGGGCAGAGAAACAACATAGTGGACCGAACTGAGCCATGAGAGGAGAGAGTGGGAGAGAGGAGAGAGAGAGAGCAAAGAAGAGAGAGCCAAGAGAGGGGCATCCGAGAGAGGGGGCCAAGAGAGTGCACGGCCAGACTAGCAGCTTCACACAGGAATGAGAAGCTGGGGGAGGGGAGCCCATGAGCAGGAGAGAAGTTTAGGGTAGGGGTGGGGTGAGAAGAACTGAGCGGAGCCAGGACGCCAGCAAGGACTCTGTAACAGGTACTTGAGATGCTAGCAGAAAGGACCTAGAGGCCAGCATTTGTTTGGTGTGCTAATAGGCGCCATAGTTAGTAGCCATTTGTCCTGTTTCTTTGTTTTGGACCTAACAAACCAAAGGCAGGAATGTGTTTCTCCCCTCCCTAGCTCTGCAGCCTCCTCTTAACCTTGCCCGTGACTTGCCCTAGCCCTGGAAATGAGATTTTCGGGCGGTCTGACAGGCCTAAGTTTCCGGCCCTTGCACGTCTTTCCCACTGATGTGGTGTTTGAGGCTCCTCAGTAGCCTGACAACTCCATCGGTGACCTTTTCCGTCTTGGTTCCCGTTTCCTGTCGCAAGCGGGAAAGGCAGGCTATGTGGGAAGCTAAGCCTGCCAGCAGCAACCTGAGGAGAGCAGCTGCAGAAGCCATCCTAGCCCAAGAACCCCCAGGGGACACCGTGGGTTTGCTGCCGAGAGCCCCCTGCAGACTTGGCAGACTTAGAGCGGAACACCTTGCATCTGGGGAAGTTCTGACTTCATTTGCTCTGGGGACCTTGGCTTCCTGTTCCAAGGACATCTCTTCCAAACAGGCCTCTTTACTTAAGGCAGGTGGTGTCCCGCCAAGGATTCTTTTCGACCCCTACCCCCAACGAAAAGCTCAGCAGCAGACTGAGGCCCCCTCCAGCATTAATTTTGAGTGCTCTCCAAGCCCCCCATCCCCCAACCAGGTTAATGCCCAAACAAACACTGCTAATAAAGAGGTGTCTCTCCTCCCCTGCCCAAATCAACTGAGATTGGAACCAAATTTGCACCTTGAGGCCCATCTGCTGTTTCTCACCCTCCCCACCCTCCACACCACCGCACAGTTTCAGGCAGGAGATGGCCAGCTGGGCCAGGCCCCTGGAGATCCCGCCAAAGACTCACTGGAGTGACAACCCCTCCCCCACTTAAGGGCTGATGGGGGCCATCTGTGCCTAAACTCTGGGAATTAGGCAGGCAGTGCCCTGGGGCCTCCAGGGGCCTCCAACCTGCGAGGAAATTCTGCCAAGCTCTCAGCAAAGCCCCGACATTAAAAATAACTGGCAATTTCCCTGCCCTTCCCCACCTGCCTGAGCCGGAGAGCAAGTGCCAAGCCAGGCGGATTTCCTACAGCATGCCCCGGGAGGGGGGGGGGAGGCAATTGCTTAATGCATTGGGGGTGTGGGAGCAGAGGGGTGTTTCTGGTTACCAGTTATGCGGCCCCCATTGTCGGCAGACAACCCAGTGATAAGAAAGAATTGAAAACAGAGGGGGAAGAGCAGACACCAGGGAGTTGCCTCCAGATCACTTCCTGGACAGAGGGACACACAGAAAAAGAAAAGAAAACGGGCCCTGTAGTTGTGCTGGTACCAACCAACGTCACTACACCATAAAATTCTAGAGCCAAGTGTGGATCTTTGAATCAGTCACTTTCCTCATTGCCGTGACAAAATCTCCAGGACAGACACAACCTAGAAGTGGAGAGTTTGTCTGGGCGTGTGATTTAAAGGGACCACTATGTCTGGGACATTGCGGTAACTGGGACAGGTCTGTCTGGAATGTCAGCAGCTTGCAATATCTTGGAGGATCAGGAAGCAGAGTCCCCTTGACTGTACCAGAATCCAACATACCTTAATGACTTATATCCAACAGTCTGCTTCTGGTAGTGAGGCCACAGTCCCAAAGACGCCACACCTTCCCAAAATAGTGCTGTCAGCTAGGAACCAAGTGCTCCACACCTTCCCAAACATGGGATGCTATGGAGGGTTTTTGCATTCAAATCATACTGTCCTGTGGCTCCTTTGGTTGAAGCGTGTTCAATCCGTAGCCCACAGGCCACATAAAGCTAAAGATAGCTGGGAATGGAGTCCAACTCAAAGTCATAAATTTCTGCAAAACAGTATGAGAGGTTTTTGGGGTGTGTGTGTGTGTGTGTGTGTGTGTGTGTGATTTTTTGTTGTTATAACGTGACTGTGTGGCTTTCCAGAATGAACTTCATAGATGACAACGTCTTGTCTAAATGTCAAAAGGTTGGATGTGGCTGGTAAGTTTTTAATAACAATGACAGAGGCCCAGAGCTCTGAGATGGGACTGCCGTAATGGTCACAGCTGGCGCACCATGCAGATTCAGAGCAGGAAGCCATCCCTCTTCCCCCCCCCCACTCTTCTTTCTCCCCAGTCTCCTCCATGGTCATTCATTTTATAAATCCATGAAGTGAAGTTGTTAATATCTGATCCGCCCCTTGAAATCCCACCCCTCGGCACCACCCCGTGTCCTGACACAAAAGCCTCGTTCTAAGGAAAATCTCCTCCCCTTCCTCTCTCCCTTCTGCTTTTCCTCCCATGAGGTGCACACCCTCAACCTCTCTCTCTCTCTCTTCTCTCTCTTGTAGATGTAACCGTCTTGTTAAATAAGAAACACAGAACCAATTGCAGAGTTAAAAGCCAAGAGGTCAGAGCAACAGCTGAGAGCTGAAAACCTTACCCTTCACTGCTGCTCTGTCTTTCCTCTCCACAAGAGACCTACTTCTGTGTGTTTTTTCTTTTTTATAGACTTTCTGTTCGGCTTTCTCGTTGGTTGTAAACCCAGCCACATGACCTCCTCGTCACTGCCTGTCTGTACAGACCTCCAGGTCTTCTATGGTTGCTATTGAGATTAAAGGCGTGTATCTGCCATGCTGGCTGTGTCCTTGAACTCACAGAGATCCGCCTAGCTCTGCCTCCCAACTGCTGGGATTAAAGGCGTGCACCACCACTGCCCAGCTTCTGAGTTAAGCTTTTGGCTGGATAAGCATTCAGGCTTTCAAGCAGCAGTTCAGCTGAGAGTCATTGGGATGAGGACACAGAAGCTTGCAGTCCAAGGAAACAAGACCAGGCGAGGAACTAGCGAGGTGAGGAAGCTGTGGCTTGTTCTGCTTCTCTGATCTTCCAGCAGTCACCCCAATAACTGGCCTTGGGTTTGATTTCATTAATAAGACCTGTTAAGATTCATACTACACTCTGTCTGGGTTGTGTATTCCTGGCCGCCACTGCTGCCACCATGCCCACATGGTGTGCATCTGCCCAGCATGCTGCTGCATCTGCTCAGCATGTTTCCCTGCATGTGCGGTATACCTTCGGGGGTGCCCCCTGCACAATAATTCATGACAGAAGTGGCATAGGTAAAGTCATTGTTCTATTGCTATGACACCAAGACCAAGCAAAGGCAACTCTTATAAAAGAAAACATCTAACTGGGGACTTGCTTACAGTTTCAGAGGCTAACCCATTATCATGGTGGGGATGACATGCAGGCAGACATGGTCCTGGAGAAGTAGGTGAGAATTCTACATTCTGGCCCCCAGGAAGCAGGAAGACAGTCTGGATCAGGTTTGAGCTTTTGAAACCTCAAAACCTACCCCCACTGACACACCTCTCCCAACAAGGCCACACCTCCTGATCCTTCTAATCCTATCAGAGTTCCATTCTCTGGTGACTAAACATTTAATATATGAGCCTATGGGGCCATTCTTATTCAACCACCGCATTCTTCAAGAATAAGAACCCCCTGAATTCAGCTCCCCAGGACCAATGTAAAGCAGCGAGTGTCTGCAAACCCAGCACTAAGTGGTAGGGAGCGGGAAATGGTATGCAGAGATAGGAGGATGCCAAGGGCTCTCTGACTAGCCAGTCTAGCAATAAAGGGTATAAACGAATAAGCCTCCTCTCCTCAAGTTTTTCCCTCAGGCATTTGTTACACGGTCAGAACAGTGACTAAGACGCAGGACACCTAAAGTCTGAGAAGCTTTCAGTGCATCCCAGACCACGCATTGAACATCTTAACTCACAGGTGTGGCCTCAAGTCACAAAGTCACAGCCAAGGTCTTTTCCTAAAAGCAAATGGCAGAGCCTGTAAAGCAGGTGCACAGGGCCAGGGGGCCTCAGCTGGGCAGCGCCTGACAGACAGAAGGAGCAGATGGGAGACTGACGGCTCTTAGCTTTGAGAGCCCTTGAACACAACAGGACCTGCAGAGATGATGAGTCAGCAAGACAAATGTCAGGCATGAGCTAAGCCCCCCTGTAGGGACTGTGGCCTTCCATTCATCTTGAGAGGAAAATACTTCCATATTTGCTTGAAAACCTGTTCAGATTCAAGTTCATAATTAGTTACAGTTTGTTTAGCTGTGACAGGTAAATAAATGTGCATCCACCTTCAGTGTTTTTATAGACTTAAACCAAATTCCACCCCTCTTTATTTTCAAGACAGGGTTTCTCTATGTCACCTTAGCTTTGGCTGTCCTGAAACTCACTCTGTAGACCAGGCTGGCCTCATACTCACAGAGATCTACCTGCCTCTGTTTTCTGAGTGCAGAGATTAAAGGTGTGTGCCACCACTGCCCAGCTCCCCTTATTTTTCTTGATAGTCTAAATAATAAAAGTTCATCTCACCACTGCATCAGCAACATACTGCCACATCTGTGCCTTTGACATTGTTGCTATAGTTGCCCATCCTTCCAAATTCTTAAATCCTTCAAAATGGGGCTCCAAGGCTATCAGGAAGCATCTCCGGTCATATTTAGTCTCTGGTATCTCAGGCATTACCATTTCTAACATTGGCTTTGACTCCTTTGCTTAATGCATTCTGTACCATATTCTGAATGTAGTACATGTCCTCCACACTGCCAATCTGCCAGCAGCTGTTCGTGTCGGAAAATACTTTTTTACTGTACAAGCATCTTGTACAATCTTGTGTATGTAACACAATACTATCAAGGAAACAATCCATGGGAATTATGCCATCAAATTCTATAGTCTGGGCCAGGGACTCTGGTGGCTCTGTGGGGAAAGCTTCTTGCTAGCAAGCCTGATAACCTGAGTTTGATTCCTGGAACATATTGCCCAACCAGAAAAATTACAAAGATAGAAACCACCTGCCATTCTACCACTATGACTAGCTTATTACATATGACCATTCAACTTTTTTGTAAATGTCAATTAAAAATGAGATACCTGGAGCTAGGGAGATAGGCCAGTCAGTAAAACATTTTCTGTGCAAGCATTAGAATCTGAGTTCATTCTCCCAAACCCATCAAAACCAGTGGTGGCAAGAGCTTGTAATTGCATGACTAAAGAGGCAGGGGCAAGTGGATTTCTGGTGCTTGGTGGGCAACTAGCCTAGCCAAATTGATGAGTTCTGGGTAAAAGAGAGAAATCCTGACTTTAAAAAAATCCAAGATGGACAATCAGGGTCCTCTAGAGTCACAGAAATTATAGAATGAAATATATATATATATATATATATATATATATATATATATATATATATATATATATATATATAGAGAGAGAGAGAGAGAGAGAGAGAGAGATAGATCTGAAATTCATTCTGTAGATCAGGCTGGCCTCAAACTCACAGAGATCCACCTACCTCTGCCTCCCAAGGGCTGGGATTAAAGGCGTGTGCCGCTGCCGCCGCCACTGCCACCTGGCATAAAACACAAAATTCTTAACACTTTAAAGTCCAAGAACAGCAAAAGGACAAAAAATGCTTAAACTAATGTGGTAGTTTGAATAAGTACGACCCCATACATAGACTCATGCAATTGAATACTTGGCCTATAGGAGGTATGGCCCTGTTGGAGGAAGATCAACAAGATCACTGTTGGGGGTGGAATTTGATGTCTTATATGCTCAAGCTATGCCCAATGTGGGACACAGTTTACTTCCTGTTGCCTGTGGATCAAAATGTAGAACTCTCATCTCAGTTCCTTCTCCAGCACCATGTTTGCCTGCTTGCTGCCATGGTGATAATAAACTAAATCTCTGAAACTGTAAGCCAGCCCCAATTAAATGTTTTCCTTTACAATATTTGCCATGGTCATGGTGTCTCTTCACAGCAATAGAAATCCTAAGACAGACATTGGTAGCAGGGACTGGGTTATTGTGATAGGTCTGATAATGATTTTGTTTGGAGGAATTTGGACTTTGGAACTATGGATCAGAAAAGCAATTGCACACTATAATAGGGGCTTAACAGGCCATCCTAGTAGGAACATGGAAGACAGTGGTGCTGAGAGTGATTAGAATTGTGTGGGTCTGGGTCTGGCTCAAGATGTTTCAGAGAAGAAGAATTTTAGTATGTTGCCTAGGTATTGTTTTTATGATATTTTGGTGAAGAATGTAGTTGTTTTTTGCCTTTGTCCAAAGAGTCTACTTGAGGTTAAAGTGAAGAGATTTGTATGAATTGTGTTGGCAGAGGAAATCTCAAAACAGTCTAGTATAGGTTCTGTTGTGTGGTTATTAGTGTTAACACTAATGAAGATTTATAATGAAAAGGAGCAAGGTAAGCAAGGGAAAATGCAAAGTGTAAAATTTGAGGAGAAAAGAAGCACCAGGAAGTAGAATGGAGCTAAATCTTGTGTGATAGGAGAAAAACAGACTAGGAAAGAGAATAGAGTGCATGTTGACCTCAGGGCAAGATCCCACCCAGCTAAGTTATCAATATGTGAAAAGAAATTAAAGAAAAGCTTAGGCTTGAGTGTGGTGGTGTACACCTTTAATCCCAGAACTCCAGAGGCAGAGGCTGGCAGATCTCTGACTTTGAGGCCAACTGTTTCAGGACAGTTAAGCTTAGGCAGTGAAGGAAACCATCGAAAACAGAAAGCTGGTGAAGATGTAACTGAATGAGGGGGTCCATGTTCTAGCCCCAGTAAGCAGCAGAACTTGGCAGCTTTGGCCATGTGGTTCTGACTTTAGAGTCAAAGATAGAAGAAAGGGGTGGTAGAATCTTCCTCTATGACTAAGGAAAGCTGCTGAGACCAGACATGTGTCAAGGGTGTTCCTGAATGGAGGCCTAGAGGGGCCATTGTATGAAGCTGTGATGTTTAAGCCTAGATTGCTTTGGAGACCCCAAGATGTGAGAGATACCGGAGTCATGGGGTACCTGCTGAAGAAAGCTGACAAGGAGTGGGACCAGCCCAAGTGAAAGAAGTGTGTTGCAGTCAGTAAAATTGAAAGGAGTTAGAGATGTGGTAAGTGTTTTAACATCAGACATGGAGATGAAGAGTTTGGAGTTTGCCCAGCTGGTTTTTGATCTTGCTTTGGTCCAGCATTTCTTCATTATCCTTCCTTCCCGATGTTTTGGAGTGGTAATATATAACCTATGCCATTGTGCATTGGAAGTGTGTGATCTGTTTTTTATTTTGATTTTACAGGGGATTACATTAAGAGACTGTATGAGTCTCAGAACTTTTAAACAGAGACTGTTATAGACTATGGGGACTTCAAATTTGGACTGAATGCATTTCTACACTATGGTATGACTCCAAGCCTATGGGGTCCAGGGAGTAGAATGTGGTGGTTTGAATAGGAACAGCCTCATAGACTCATGTGCTTCAATGCTTGGCCTATAGGGAGTGGCACTATTAGGAGGTGTGGACTTGTTGGAGTAGATTTGACCTTGTTAGAGGGAGTGTGTCACTACTGGGGCAGGCTTTGAGGTCCCATATGCTCAAGCTTCACCCAGTGTAGGACACAGTTCACTTCCTGGTGCCTGCAGATCAAGACGTAGAACTCTCAGCTCCTTTCTAGCACCATGTCTTCCTGCACATTGCCATGCTTCTCACCATGATGATAATGGACTAAACCCCTGAAACTGTAAGCCAGACCCAATTAAATATTTTCATTTGTAAGAGTTGCTGTGGTCATAGTGTCTCTTCACAGCAATAGAAACCCTAACTAAGACAACTAACATTGAGCCAAACAATAAGCTTACCATGTGTCAGAATTGAAAATGCTTTTACAGGCCCTTCAGATCTCACTGATGCCTACAAGCACTATAACTTCTGCCTTTTTCTTCTTTTCCCCCAGAGGAAGAAGTAGATAAAATGTACGGAATTGCTTTCTAAAAATAAAAAGTAATCAAAGATAACATGAAATATGTTCTTTGGGACATTTTATATGACAGGAAGGCGGAGGAGGACAAAATGGGAGGGAGACAATTCAGACATACTTTTCTTGCCCTTCCCTTCCAGCTGGAGAACTTTTCTTAGCTAAAATATCCTCAGAATTATCTTTAAAATGTTTATTTTTGAAGATTTTCCAAGAATCCTGAAATGGTAGCACACACCTGTGTCCCAGAACACACAAGAGAGAGGCAGGAGATCTGACAGGCAACTTTATTCTAAATAGTCAAAAGCAAACAGAGGAAGCCAAATTGGGCCTCCTTAGGCAGAAGTGGGATGAAATGACAAAGTGCAAAGTTCAGCCGACCTTTGCTGTCATTCTTTTGTTCTGCTTAATCCACGTCCTTCTCCGTGACTTCTCTTTTCCAGTTAATGCAAACTGCTGGAGACAAATCCTTTCAATTCCTTTCTCTGTAAGGGTCTCAGAGGATGGTGGCACTAAGGCTAGTTTTAGCTACCACAGAGAATAGGTCTGTGTGTGGTCAGTCTGGCTCAGTGCATCAGGCTGACCATCAAGGGTCCATGTCCCTTACTCTTACCCCATGCCCTCATGATGAAGAGATGAGGATACTAATTATTGATTTGATCAATTCCTGTTGTAAACATGTGTCAAAATATCACACTGTATCCCTGGACGATGTGCAATTATTACAAAAGATTTCAGGGCTGGAAAGATGGCTCAGTAGTTAAGAGTATGCTTCTCTTGCAGAGGACTTTCTCAGTACCCACATGGAGCAGCTCACAAACACCTGGACCTCCACCTTCAGGAGATCTGGCACCTTTGGGACCCCATGGACAATTGTAAACACACATACACATAATAAAAGCAAATTGTTTTTAAAAATAAAAACTTAGAGCTGTTGATGTAGCTTAGTGGTGGAGTGGTTGTCTACCATATCTAAGGCCTTAGTCCAATCCCTAGCACCACACAGGTAAAAACTATTAACAGGGAAGTAGTGGCAGGCTGTGGAGCCCTTCACAGTCTGAACAAGAGGTGTGAGGACAGATTTGAAGGCTGTTGCTGCATAAGTTCTTGGAATTTTGTTTTTAAAACTAATTCACCATACATGTAGGGTGGAACCCTAAATTTCTGATGAAAAGCACCTAGCCGACCCAGCCAGAATAATCTCCTTTTTTTCTGCTAATGCTTTATTGAAAGTCTGTGTTTGTTCTGTCTTGTGTTTTAGACGAGGTTTTAATACACAGCCCGGTGTGGCCTTGAACTCATGAGCCTTCTGTCTGTGCTTTCTGAGCACTGAAATCACAGTTATGCACCCACCATACTGTGCTTATTTTATGGCTTATTTTAAGGTGGCCATGCGTGGTGAGCTGCTGTTTTTTTGTTAAGGTGTCTGGGGTAGGCAAGTGTATCAGTTACTTTTCTCATTACTGTGATAAAATGCCCATACAGAAGCCACTGAAGGAAGGAAAGACTGACTTTAGCTGACAGTGTGAGGGTACAGTCCATCACGGCAGAGAGGGCATGGTGGCAGAATCTCCTGCTAACGTTGCATCTACAGTAAAGAAGCAGAGAGGCATGAACAGAAAGCAGGGACGGACTGTATACAAAACCTCAAGTCCCACTATCACCACCACCACTCAGTGACTCATTTTCTCCAGTCGGGCTCTGCTTCCTGAAGGTTCTACAGCCTTCTCCAATAGAGCCACCAGCTGGGAGCAACATCTTCAAACACATAAACCCATAGGGATATTTACATTCAAACCTCAGCAAGAAGGCTAAGGGACACTGAATAACACTTAAACTGGGACACAATTTCAGCATTTGACTACCGGGAAGTAAAAATAAATAAATAGGTAAATAAAATCACCATGTTCCACAGGACAAGACCCAGCACTGAAGAGGGTCGTGGTCTAGTTACAAGGTTGAGATCAATGCAAAAGAAAGAAGAATAGGGGCTGGAGAGGTGGCTCAGGGGTTAAGAGCACTGAATGTTCTTCCAGAGGTCCTGAGTTCAATTCCCAGCACCCACATGGTGGCTCACAACCATCTGTAATGAGATCTGGCTCCCTCTTCTGTATACGTAATAAATAAATAAATCTTTAAAAAAAAAAAAAAGAAAAGAAAAAGAAAGAAAGAAGAATAGTCATGAAAGCCTAGCCAGCAACGAACTCCCATCCTGAGGTGCAAACACAAACGTACATGTCATTTTACTTTGTTATAAAGTATTACATAGGTATGGACCAGAGAGTCATTTATTGTGAGGGATTAGTCACTATAGAAAACTGGCAGTAAACAGATCAACAAAACACTACATTTCTGAGCCATTTGCCAAGTCTTAGGAATAGAGTTCACTGTTAATAGAGATGGTTTCATCTGTATTCCTTTGTGATGGTCCCGCCCAAAAAAGCTGTACAACAATGAGTTGAGTTTAAACTTTGAGCTTCCTGGCCGTCTCCTCCCCACCCAGCATCCAGACCAGCAAGCCTTCCATCTTCTGAACACACAGGGTTTGTAGGGCTGATGCAAGAAGGAGGAAACAGCCCAGTGGATTGGAAAGGGAATGAATTGGGAACCAAATACATACATATTCCTTGATTCTAGTTCTCAGAAGAACCACAAGGTGAGCAGGGAGGGTTTAATCTGAGTTCTTGAAGTGCCCTGTTCCACCAAATGCCTGTGGGCAAAAACTGAAACCCCAGCTTTGAGTTGCTCAGACAATGAATAGGGTGACATTTGCTGGCGCACCCCCCCCTTAATTTGGCTAGAGAAACACATGCCTCCCGCTGCAGCAGAAAGACTTCCTGAAAGTGCTGAGAAGGACAATTTAGGAGACTCACTAAGGGCTGCTTTAACTTGTCAAAACCCCTCCCTGGAAGACATAAGGATTCGATATGACACTGAAGGCCGGCTCACACGCCAGACCAGGGCTATGAAGTCCCCACTGACTGGAGGTCTGCTGCTGAAAGCCCTGGGTTTGGGCAGGAGAGATGGCTCAGCAGGCAAAGGTGCTTGCTGCCCAGCCTGATGATCTGAGATCGATCCCGGGGCCCACACGGTGGAAAGAGAGAACTGAGTTCCCAAGTTGTCCTCTGACTTCTGGTGTGTGTGTGTGTGTGTGTGTGTACACAAAGTAAATAGATGTTTTCAAAAATGAAGCTGTGAGTTTGGACAGAATGTTACCCGGAGACTAGTCCTCTGCCCTCGCCTGCCTTTATTTACACTTCCAGAGCCAGTGCTTGGACCAATGACACCAAAGGGTCAACTGTGACTCAGAAGCGGCTCTGTGAATGCAGTGACCCTGGTGGGCTGTGGAGTCAGAGTTGTTTATTTCATTTCCCTTTCCTTCTGTACTCAGCTGGGCTCTGAGGGAAGGCACAGGAAGGAAGGAATCCCATGTTGATTCTCCAGTGCAGAAGCACTGGCCAAGCACTGGCCGAGCCCTGAGTGCTGAGAGCAATCAGAGGAAGCGCTAACTGCTCTTGACTGGCTCTCAGGCACTTGCAGAGGATCTTATGCCCTGGCATCCTTAAACAAAGCTGCTGGGTTTCCTTCATCTGTATGAGTGTGTGGGACAGGGATGGAGATTACCAAAAAGTAATCATGACCAAAGATTTTCCATGGATGTATTAAGGAAGTTTTTGGTTTAGTTTTTTCAGTAGGTTTTCTGTTTGTTTGTTTGTTTTTAGTATTTTGGAGATAAGGTGTCACTCTGGAGCCCAGGCTGGTCTGAAGTTCACTATGTAGCCTATTCTAGTTTCAAATGAATGGCAGAGAGAGAATATCCAAACTAACTAAATCAGAAATGAAAAGGGGGCCATAACAACAGACACTGAGGAAATGTAAAGAATCATTAGGTAGCCAGTGGTGGTGGCACACGCCTTTAATCCCAGCACTCAGGAGGCTGAGCCAGGCAGATCTCTGGGAGTTCGAGGTCAGCCTGGTCTACAGTGCAAGATCCAGGACAGGCACCAAAAATACAGAGAGAAACCTTGTCTTGAAGCCCCACCCCCCGGGAAAAAAAAAAAGAATCATTAAGTCATACTTTAAAAACCTGTACTCCACAAAATTGGAAAATTTAAAAGAAATGGATAATTTTCTGGATAGATACTGCTTACCAAAGTTGAATCAAGACCAAATAAACCATGCAAATAGACTGATAAGCTCTAAGGAAATAGAAGCAGTTATTAAAAATTTTCCCAACCAAAAGAAGTCCAGGGCCAGATGGTTTCATTGCAGATTTTCAAAGAAGAGTTTACACCAACAATTTGAAATTATTCCACAAAGTCAAAACAGAAAGAACATTGCCTTATTTGTTTTATGAGGCCACAATAAACCTGATACCCAAATCATACAAAGATTCAATAGAGAAAATTACAGACTAATTTCCCTTATGAACACAGATTCAAAAATACTCAACAAAATACTTCCAAATTGAATCCGAGAACATATCAAAAAGATCATCCACCATGACCAAGTAGGCTTCATCTTAGAGATGCAGGAATGGTTCAACAAACAAAAATCAGTGTAATCCACCACATAAAAAAACCAAAAGAAAAAAGCCCCACATGATCATCTAACTAGATGCCTAAAAGCCTTTGACAAAATTCAATACTCCTTCATGATAAAAGTCTTAGAGATATTAGGGATACAAAAGACTTACTTAAACATACTAAAGGCAATCTATAGAAAGCCTAAAGTCAAAATCAAATTAAAAAGAGAAAAACTCAAACCAATTCCACTAAAATCAGGAACAAGACATAGCTATCCATATCTATTCAATACAGTTCTATTTAGAGCAATAAGATAACTGAAGTAGATCAAAGAGATACAGATTGGAAAGGAAGATGTCAAAATATCTTTATTTGCAGATGATAGGATAGTCTACATAGGCCACTCAAAACTTCTACAAGGAAACAGCTAGTACACACCTTCAGTGAAGTAGCTGGATACAAGATTAACTCACAAAAATCAGTAGACTTCCTATACGCAAATGACAAACGGACTGAGAAAGAAATGAGAAACAACACCTTTCACAATAGCCTCAAATAATATAAAATATCATGGGGCACCTGTAACCAAGAAAGTAAAAGACTTATATGACAAAAACCCCAAGTCTTTGAAGAAAGAAATTGAAGATATCAGAAGATGGAAAGATTTCCCATGCTCTCAGATTGGCAGGATTAACATAGTAAAAATGGCTATTCTACCAAAAGCAATACTCAGTTTCATATGGAAAAACAAAAAACCCACAATAGCTATAACACTCCTTACAATAAAAGAATTTCCAGAGGTGTCACCATCCCTGACTTCACACTGTACTACAGAGCTATAGTAATAAAAGCCCCATGGTATTGACATAAAAACAGACAGATAGATGAATGGAATTGATTCAAAGTCCCAGACACAAATCCACATACCTATGGACACCTAATTTTTTTTTTTTATAAAGAAGCCAGAAATACATAATGGAGAAAAGAAAGCATCTTCAGCAAATGGTGCTGTTCTAACTGAATGTCAGCATGTAGAAAAATGCAAATTGATCCATATCTATTACCCTACACAAAACTCAAATCCACATGGATCAAAGACCTCAACACAAAACCAGATACACTGGACCTGATGGAATAGAAAGTGGAGAACAGCCTTGAATGCATCAGCACAGGAGACAAACAGAATGCATTCAGTGCCAGCACTAAGATTGACAATCAACAAATGGGGCCTCATTAAACTGAAATGCATCTGTAAGGCAAAGGACAGTCAATGGGACAAAATGGTAGCCTACAGAATGGGAAAAGATTTTCACCAACTCCACATCCATCAGAAGGCTAATAGCCAAAACATATAAAGAACTTAAGAAACTAAATATCAATACGCCAAATAATCCAATTAAAAAATAAGGTACGGGTCTAAACAGAACTCTCAATGGAGGATGGGGGGGGGGAGAAGAACAAAGAGAGAGAGAGAGAGAGAGAGAGAGAGAGAGAGAGAGAGAGAGAGAGAGAGAACAGAGAGAAGTGACTGGCAAAGGAAGGCATTTAGGGGGCCGTGTGGAAACCTAGTGCAATGAAAACTTCCTAAAACCTATGAGGGTGACCCTAGTGAGAACTTCTAGTAATGGAGGATAATGGAGTCTGAGCCAGCCATCTTCTGTAACTAGGCAAGGCTGCCAGTGGTGGGGATGGGACACCCAACCAGCCACAAAATCTTTGGTTCACAACCTTTCCTGCCTGCAATATGTACTAGGGCAGTGGTGGCTCAGAACTTGTGGGAGTGGCCAACCAGTAACTGGTCTAACTTAAAGCCAAGCAGTGAGAGGGACTCAGCATCTGACACTGCCTGGACCCCATGAATCAGAGGCTTGAAGGCCCAGAGAGAGTGTGTAGAACTGCACATGACTTGCCAAAAAAAAAAAAAAGATATTCTGCTAGACTCATAGATTGGGGCCTACCCAATCATTATCAGAGAGGATTTCCCAGCATCTGATGAGAGCAGATGCAGAGGCCCACAGCCAAACATTAGGAGGAGTTTGGGGAACCCCAAAGAAGAGGGGGACACCGGGAGAACATGGCCCACAGGGGTTCATAGAGACTGAAACGGTAATCATGGGTGGTGTGTTGGTCTGTGCTAGGTCCTCTACACACAAGCTGTGGTTGTGTAGCTTGGGGTTTTTGTAAGACTAACAGTGGGAGCGGGGGTATCTCTTACTCTTTTGCCTGTTCTTGGCACCCCTTTCTGCCTACTGGGTTGCCTTGCCCAGCCTTAATACGAGGGTTTGTGCCTAGTCTTATTGCCTTGTTTGGTTGATAGTCCTGGGAGGCCTGCTCTTTAGAAGAGCAATGGATCTGGGGATTGGGGAGGACTGAGAGAGTGGAGAGAGGGGACGCTAGGGTCAAGAGAAGAAGAAATAAAAATAGAAACATTTTCTATGACTAAAGGCTATGACAGCTTTCTGTCTGGCCCAGAACTGTTTACTCCATAGAGCAGAAGCCCAGTTCCTGGATGAGGCTCACCTTCAATGAAACACTGAAATTCCTCACTGCACCTGCCCATCAGACTCTTGCCTAAGTCTGGGAAGAAGAAAAAAAAATGAAGAGCGTGAGTTTCTGGTTGTCGTTTCCTTGAACTTTAACCAAAGCAATAGAATTTTATTATGGGGATTATCTTTAAAAAGAAACTTTTAAAAATTATGTATATATATGAGTTTGCTCATGTGATGCAGGTGCCCAAGAAAACCAAAAGAGGGTGTTGAATCCCCTGGAGCAAACAATGCATGTGGTTGTGAGCTGAGCTGTTGACTATAGTTGCTGGAAACAGAGCTCAGGTCCAAATCCTACACCGGCCCTCCCCACAAAGATCGAGCACCTCCGGGTTGTCATTGGAGGAATGCTGTGGGCTTGTTCTTGACTGGTCTCTCCCCGTGAAGTTTGGCACTCTCAATGCCTCTTCATTTCCTCACGGGTGATTGCTCTTGGAAATTTACCCATTGACTTAAGCAGAATTCTGTTTGTGAATAATGTAGATGCTGCTTTCCTGAGGCCATGTTGGTATCCAAGGGTCATGCTGCTTCCAGGGCCATACAGATTGAGGTGGTCTGCACTGCCATCCAGGGCCAGACTAATGTCTGGGCCCTAGCTGTGGCCAGAGGCTATGTCTGAGTCCATGGCCCTACAACAGCCAGGATCTGTGCTGATGTCTGTGGCTCCTGTTACCATAGAGGGCCATGCGACTTCCCAGGCTCTTGGCCATCACCTGGGGCCATGTTGGAGTCTGGGTACCACACTGCTGCTGGGCCCATGCCAATCTGGGAGGCCTGCACTGGGGCCATGGTGACATCTGGGCCCAAGCTGCTGCTAATGGCCATGTCTGGGTACTGCTGCAGTTGGAGTCTGTGATAATGTTCATTGCACGTGTTACCACAAAGGCCCATTTGAGCCATGTGTTGAACCATGTGTTTAAGTAAGAAGGCCATGAGGAGCTGACCCTGCCTCTCCCAGGCCCAGGAAGAGCTGCTCCCAAACTATCAGAGAACTGACCCGTCCCTGGGATAGCTGTTCCCGCCCATCACCATGGGCCTGGGTGAGCTGGCTCTGCCCCTAACCTAAGGGGCGTGGTCCCAGAGGCCCAGAGTGACCAACTCATCTACCATCCGGACCCACATCCAGGGCTTTGAGTTGTGTCACTCTAACCAACATCTACCCCATCTAAGACCTCCTAGAGCATGTGAAGGGACTCGTCCTGTGGAACTATAGCCACAGGATCTCCATGACTCGGGGCGACAGCAGGATACCAGAGAAGAGTTTGGTGCGGGTCCAGCATATTGACGGTATACCAGAAGCCAGGGGCCTTAAACCTGACCAACAACACACTACACAATGAATGTTTGCAAGTAAAGCTGTTTGGACAATTGTAGTTCCCAATGCACAATGAAGAGACAATGGAGGGGTGGGAAGGATGGAGGAGCAAAGTGGGTTTTTTTGTTTGTTTGTGGTTTCTTGTTTTGTTTTTGTTTGTTTTAATATTCTTATTTGTATATTTTATTTTTATTATTTCTTTTTAAGTTTTCCTTTGATGAGGACACCACAAGGTGAAGGGTGGATATGGAGGGACTGGGAAATGGGTGGGATTGGGGAGCATGATGTGAAATTGACAAAGAATCAATCAAAAATCATGTTAAAAAAGATAGTGCTGCCGGGAGGTGGTGGCACACGCCTTTAATCCCAGCACTTGGGAGGCAGAGCCAGGCAGATCTCTGTGAGTTCGAGGCCAGCCTGGTCTACAGAGCGAGATCCAGGACAGGCACCAAAACAACACAGAGAAACCCTGTCTCAAAAAAAAAAAACAAAACAAAAAACAAAAAAAGGGATAGTGCTTTGATTTACAATTTTTTTATTTTTGGTACTCTCTCGTTGTTTCTTTGTGTTATTGATCAATTGGTTCTGCGAGCAAATGAAACAAAAGGCACTGCTTACACCTACAGAACAACAACAAACCCACTGTATTCAAATTGCATGGTAGTTCCCAAGGCTTATTCAAGTGCTTATATAGATGCACCCATATAGGAAATTTATATTACATAAAACTGATTTTCTTGGTAGTTAACGTCACTGTATTTGGAATTGAGTAAAACTAAAAATGGAGAGGCACACCTGTGAGGAATTTTTGCTCAATTTGAAATGGGAAGATCCATTTCTAATCCAGATCTTGAGGAGGGAAGACATAAACCTTTAGTTCAGATGTTTTAAGGTGGGAAGGCACGCCTATAATCTGGGCCATGCCCTCTGCTGGAAGCCTGAAAAGGACATGGAAGAAGGAAACTTCACTTTGCCTGCTTGCTCTTGCCTTACTAGCAAGTTCCTTCCTTGGAGGTAGAGCCTACTTCTGTGGGATTCTGATGTACACTGAAGACCAACTAAGACATCCAGCCTCAGCCAGGCGGTGGTGGCACACGCCTGTAATCCCAGCACTCGGGAGGCAGAGGCAGGTGGATCTCTGTGAGTTCGAGGCCAGCCTGGTCTCCAAAGCGAGTTCCAGGACAGGCTCCAAAGCTACACAGAAACCCTGTCTCGAAAAAAAAAAAAAAAAAAAAAAAAAAAGACATCCAGCCTTGTGGACTGAACAACTACTGGATTCTAGAACCTTCTATTTATGCACAGCCATTGTTTAATCAGCTGGACCATAGCATATAAATCATTCTAATAAATACCCCTTCTGCGTATAGAGAGAGATTCATTCTATAAGTTCTGTTACTCTAGAGAACCTTGACTAATATAGATTCTGGTTCTAGATCCAAGACTCTAGACTCTAGAGGAACAGAAGTCTTTGGATGAATCTTTCATCATGCATCTGGAATAGGCTTTTCAATTCGCCAACAGCCGTGGCTACCTAAGCCTCTCCAGTCACTGAAGAGTTAGTTTCCTAAGAGCTCAGAGACTCCTGAAAGCACCACTATTTTACAAGCTTAAGGAGACAAAGACATTTTGTTATCCTCATTCGCCAGTGGTGAGAGGCTACAGATTTGGTGGAAAAATATGGAAATTTACTATGCTGATCAGTTGCTCCTAGCATTTGTGGATAAATTGACAAAGGAAAAGAATGTGCTCTGGCTGGGCGGTGGTGGCACACGCCTTTAATCCCAGCACTTGGGAGGCAGAGCCAAGTGGATCTCTGTGAGTTCGAGGCCAGCCTGGTCTACCAAGTGAATTCCAGGAAAGGCGCAAAGCTACACAGAGAAACCCTGTCTCGAAAAAACAAACAAACAAACAAACAAAAGAATATGCTCTGTGATAAAATTAACCAACTTCCAGCATCTCAGAATAGAGGAAAGGACAACAATTAACTTTGTGATAAAAATGACTGGTTCCAGATGCAAATAAACAGTCTAAAGGTTTGAGTTTGCCCTGGAAGAGAATCTCTCTCCATCAGTCACAGAGCTCGAATTTCAGGATGTCAAACTGAAGCTCTCATTATAATGCTGGCTGAAGGGTATTGGCTGTTAATGTTAAGGAAATTCATTGGTAAAGAGTGGGATCCTGTAATTTGGGATGAGGATGTGAAGCTGAGAACTTTAAGGGATTATCTCACCTGAGGAAGTAGTCTCCCTACCTGCATCAAAAGATGTTCTTACATTCCTTCCCTGAAATATTGCCTTTTCCATAATCCTTTATTGTCTGATAAACCAGCAGTGACTTTCTCTGAAGAAAATTCCAAACAAGACAATACTGATGTCCCTCAAGGCCAACTAAAGGTTATCTCTAGACCTATAACCAAACTCAAGGCAAGGAAGGCGCTGGGCAATGGTGGCGCATGCCTTTAATCCCAGCACTTGGGAGGCAGAGGCAGGAGGATCTCTGTGAGTTCGAGGCCAGCCTGGTCTCCAAAGCAAGTTCCAGGAAAGGCACAAAGCTATACTAAGAAACCTTGTCTCAAAAAAAAAAAAGGCAAGGAAGGCTCACTCGTAGAGGGATGGTAGAGAGTGTGGTCCATGAGGCGGTACACTACACTACTAAAGAGCTTAATGAATTTGCTAATTCATTCAAGCAGAAGTCTGGGGAATATATATGGGAACAGATTTTAAGGGTGCGGGATAATGGCGGAAGGAATGTAAAACTGGATCAGGCTGAAGTTATTAATGATGTGGGCCCTTTGAGTGAAGATTCTAGGTTTAATATGGAAGCTCACATAGTTTTAAAAGGTTTCAAAAGTTTGTTTGAATGGTTGGCTGAAACACTTGTCAAAACATGGCCGACTAAAAGGGAGTTGCTGATGCCTGATATCCCTTGACTTAATGTTGATGAAGGGATTTTAAGGCTCAGGGAAATTGGAATGCTAGAGAGGGTGCACTGTGTTTTACAGTTTTAATCCTTCACACTGGGAAGGCCCAGAAAACTGCCCGTCAGTAATCCTCCTACAAGGTGGGAAATGAGAGGGTGCCAGCACATTTGAGGAGCTTTGTTGTCAACCTCTTCTTTGTGCCATCCTTAGTGCTGGAGATGCTGATGCTCAGTTAGATGGATAAAATGCAATGGGTTTAATTGGGCCCTGAGGTAGCAGGGGCCAGGTGGCAGCCCTGAAGTACCTTCCCATTATTGTAATGGAAAGCATAGACAAAGCAATATCCATAATGGCCTGACCCATAATGGTCAGCACAGGTAAAGTGATTTTATGGTAGAGTGACTCATATGGGCCTTTGGTACCGACAAATCAATCAATCATGGTGTTTCCAGGCACAAAAATAGATAAGAAGCCTACTGAATTTTTGTCTGATGTGAATAAGTGGAAAAATTCTCAAACAAATGAAAGATTACATTGAATCATGACAAAGGAATCTCGGCCTGTGAATCAATTTCCAGACTTGAGTCAGTTTGCAGACCCAGAATCCCTTGAATGAAGAGGTGGCCAGGTTCTCTGAGGAAAGACCTTGATAAAATATCTAAAAGTTTTGCTGTTAGCCTTTCCACAGTCCTCCAAATAGACCTCTAGCCTTTTTCACAAGGTACACTGGGGGTGTCTTAGGGTTTCTATTGCTGTGAAGAGATGCCATGACGACAGCAACTTTGATAAGGAAAAACATTTAATTGGGGTGGCTTACAGTTCAGAGGCTCAGTGCATTATCGTCATGGTGGGACATGGCTGCATACAGGCAGACATGGTGATGGAGGAGTAGCTGAGAGTCCTATAGGCAACAGGAAGTGGTCTTAGTGTCACATTGACCAAAGCATGAGCAAAAGAGACCTCAAAGCCCACTGCCATGGTGACACACTTCCTCCAACAAGGCAACACTTATTTCAACAAGGCCACACCTCCAAATAGTGCCATTCCTTTTGAGGGCCATTTTCTTTCAAACCATCACAGGGAGAAAGGAGGCAATCAGACTTTCTGTAGTCTATTGGATACTAGTTCTGAATCAATGCTGATTCTGGGAGACCACAAGAATGGTCCATTGGGTGCCCAAACTTCTTCTGTGGTTATTTCTCCAGTTCCAGAATCTATAACTGGGATGGATATATTTAGAAGTTTGAAGAATTCTCACATTTGTTCACTGACTTGTGGAGTGAGTGTTATTATGGTTCGAAAAGCTAAATGGAAGTCTTGAAAGTTGCTTCTAACAAAGAAAATGATAAATCAAAAAGAGTTTCACATCCCTGGAGAAATTGCAGAAGCTAGTGCCACCATCAAGGGCTTGGAAGGGCAGGAGGTTCCCATCACGTCTCCCTTTGGCTCTCCCATCTGGCCAGTGTCAGAGGACAGATGGACAAAGGAGAGTGACAGATGACTATCAAAAACTCAATCAAGTAGTAACTCCAGTTGCAGCTCTGTACCAGATGTGGTGTCCTTACTTGAGCAGATTAGCACATCGCCTGGGACATGGTATGCAGCTATTGATCTAGCAAATGCCCTTTCCTAGGTACCTGTCCATAACGCCTATCACAAGCCGTTTTCTCTCCATTGGCAAGGCCAGCAGTGTACCTTTACAGTTTTATCTCAAGGATATATTAGCTCCTCAGCCCTATCATAGATAGAAGGGATCTTGATTGTCTGTCTCAGAAAATACCACATTGGTGTACTATATTGACATTTTGCTCATTGAACCAACTGAGTAGGACTCATTGGTAACACATATGGGCATTACGGGATAGGAAATAAATCCAACAAAAATTCAAGGGCCTTGTATCTCAATGAAATTCTTAGGAGTTCAGTGCTGTGTGGTATGCAGGGATAGCCTTTATAAGGTGAAGGATAAGTTATTGCACCTGACCCCTCCCACTGCCAAGAAAGAAGCACAACCTTCAGTGGGCCTATTTGTATTCTAGAGACCGAACATCCTCACTTGGATGTGTTACTCTGGCCCATATACTAAGTGATTCAGAAAGATGCTAGCTTTGTGTGGTGTCTGGACAGGAGAAAGCTCTTCAACAGGTCCAATCTCCTATGCAGACTGCTCTACCACTTGAACCATATGATCCATTAGACCCAATAGTAATTGAAGTAATCAGTGGTGGACAGGAATACTGTTTGAAGCCCTTGGCAGGCCCCTGTAGATGACTCACAGAAGAGACCTGTGGGATTTTAGAATAAGACCTCTATTCCAAATCTACATACAACTATTCCCTCTACCATCATCTACATACAACTATTCCCTCTACCATCATCTACCTACAACTATTCTCCCTTTGAAAAACAGCTATTTGACCTTAGTGAAAGCTGAACATTTGACAATGGGCCAAGTTACCATGCAACCTGAGCTGCCCATCACCATCTGGGTGTTATCTTACCCACCAAATCTTAAAATAGGACATGCACACCAGCAGTCTATTATCAAATGGAAGTGGTGTATACATGATTGGGCCAGAGCAGGTTACATGAAGGAGTTGCTCAGATGCCTATGTTTTCTACTCCTGTTACAATGTCATCTGCTGCAAAGCTTGCATCTGTAGCCTATGGAGTGTGTTCTATGATCAGTTGACTGAGGAAGAGAAGACTAGGGCCTGGTTTACAGATGGCTCTGCATGTTCTGCAGGCGCCACAAGAAGTGGACAGCTGCAACATTATAAACCCCTTGGGGGACAACCCTGAAAGACCCTGATGAAGGAAAACCTTCATAGTGGGCAGGACTTTGGGCAGCACATATATTTTGTTTAGAAGAAGTGGCCAGGTGATGTTGTTCACTGATTCATGAGCTGTAGGCAATGGATTGGTGTTGGGACTACAGCACGAAGGACCTTGCACCTACAGACTTCCAGAGAAACCAGGAATAGCAAGCACATAGGATTGTCTCTCCAATGGGAAAGATGTAAAAGAAACCTGCTCTTCCACCCAGAAAGCTGGAAACTAGAAGCAATTAGCAGCCTAGCATCTGTGTTATCTGTTGGAACCGGCCATATCAAGCCCATACAACCAGGACCAGAGATGGCTAGTAATCTAAATGACCCTTAGAGCCAGGGGATCCCCAAGCTCCCACAACCAGGACCAGAGATACCTAATAGTCTAAATGACTCTTAAATTATCTGTATAGCCAGAGGCTCTCCCAAACCAGTATCCAAGGTGACTATTAGCTCAAATGACCCCTACACTATCTGTATGACCAAGTCAAGCCCAGACCCTTCCTTCTGCCCTTAAGCTAGCACAGGCAGCCTATCTCTAGAACCCAGCTTCCTGGAAGAAATGACATGTGCCCTGAGTTGAGTTCCAATGTAATTATATTTTCTTGTATACAGGGATTGTATTACGCCAGAAAACTTTTTTTCCAAATTATACAGTGTTTAAATTTGTTGGGAATAAACTACCTGGCATCCTACTCTCCGAGTCTGATCCAGGTTGATGAAGTCAATCAGAACTGAGTTTTCATTCCCACCTCTTCACGTTTGCCTCCCTGCCTGGACACTTTGCAGGTCCCCTCAGATGGGCTGCATGGTCAGGGACTTGGAAGAGCATGACTGGAAAATTCTTGATAAAGACATGTTAGGAAGCATGTGGATAGATCTCTCCAAATGGGAGGATGTGAAGATACTTCTGTCCCATCTAAATGATCATCAAAAGGTGACTTCAGCTGACGAGTTCAATAATCAAGTAGATAGGATGACCCATTCTGTAGACAGTAAGTCTCTTTGCCCAGCTATTCCTGTCATTATCCAATGGGGCCATGAACAAAGTGGCCATGATGACAAAGAAAACCATGCATGGGCTTGAAAACTTGGACTTCTGCTCACCAGGGCTGACCTGGCTACAACTGCTGCTGGATGCTGGCTCTGTCAACAGCAGAGACTGACACTGCATAGCAGATATGCATCATTCCTCCACAGAAAGAATAATGCTTTGTCCTTACTGGAATAGATACACATTCTGGTTATGGATTTGTCTTTCCTTCATGTAATGCTTCTGGCAAAAGCACCATCAGTGGACTTACGGAATGCCTTACCCACCTCCATGGCATTCTGCACAGCATTGCTTTTGACCAATAAACTCATTTCATATCCACCAAAGTGTGACAGCAGGCCCATGATCACTTACCATGTTACCCATAAGCCACTGGCCAGATAGAAAGATGGAATGGCCTTTTGAAGATACAGTACAGAGCCAACTAGGTAGCACCAGCCTGAATTGTAAGTCATTCTAATAAATCTTTCTGTATATATAGATATACATATAGAGAGAGATTCATTTTTTAAGTCCTATTACTCTAGAGTAACTAATACACATATCATTATGTAAGTACATATACATTATATATATTTGGGTTTTCAAGACAGGGTTCTCTGTGTAGTTTTGTGCCTGTCCTGGATCTCGCTCTGTAGACCAGGCTGGCCTCGAACTCACAGAGATCCACCTGCCTCTGTCTCCCAAGTGCTAGGATTAAAGGCAATCGCCACTACCACCCGGCCTATAAATGATATTTTTAATATATATATTGATGCACACACAAAATTGTGTCTTTGCTATTATAAATATCTAGAATGCACATCTATTTGCCCTTTATTATGGTTAGCGACTTTTTCAAAGGATTTCTCAGATCGAGAACAGCAAGTGCTCAGCTGGAAGTACATCAAGACCACACGGAATACTTGCTAAAATACAGATTGACAGGTTCCCAGTTTGAGGCTCCTGCCTGAGACTCTGCATTTGTGAAAATTTTCCATTACTTTGAAAATCACTGAATATTGGTCTGGGTGGCACAGGTCAATCAATCATCTCAGCCCTAGAAAGACAGAGGCAGGAGGATCAAGAGTTCAACGACAACCTCAGCTACATAATGAGTTCAAAGCCTGTTTGGATTCCATGAAACCTTATCTTAAAAAATTCAAAATAATCATAAATAAATATATTTTTAAAAGAAAATATCTGGATAGACATAAAACACTGGTCAGACCGCCTTTTCTTTTCAAAATAATGTCTGTTACGTGTATTTATTTGTTGTGTGTTTGCATGTGCTGTATCACACAAGTGGAGGTCAGAAGACAGCTTGCAGGAGTCAGTTCTCTCCTCCCACCACGTGGCTCCCAAGGAGCACTTTCACGCATGAAGCCATTTGCTGCCCTCTGACAGCGTTTGTACCCTTGTATAATGCAGCGGTTCTTTCCTGCCTCTTTTTGTTCTCAGTAGTTCTCATGACCCACAGTCAACTGTAATCCAAAATTAAATTAATGAAAATTCCAGAAATAAATAATCCATATTTTCAAATTGAGTACCAAGATGAAATGTCACGTCCTCTCATTCCATCTTGATCAGAACATAAAACATTTCTTGTATATAGTATATAAGCATATCCGTGATGATATATGTGCTACCTTCCTGTTAGTTATTTGATAGCCATCTTGGTTATCAGACAGACTGCTGTGATATCACAGCAGTAGTGTTTCAGCAACTCCGTGTATCAACCTCAACACTGTATTATAACATCTGTACTTCTGTTACATAAGAGAGGCATTACACTATTTCAACTTCTCAGAAGAAAAAAAGTAAAATATGAGAAAACATTGGGACTGGGAATGTAGCTTGGTTGATAGAGTGTTTGCTCTGGGTGCTTGCCCTGGGTTCAATCCCCAGGACATTATAAAATCGTGCTTGATGGTGTACACAATCCTATAATCCCAGTACTTGGGGAATGGAGGCAGGAAGATCAAAAGTTCAAGGTTTCACGTTGAGTTCAAAGCCAGCCTGGGCCATGTGAGACCCTTTCTCATGGCCATATGATACCCTGTCTTAGGGGCATGGGGAGACTAAAGTAACACAACTTTTATTATAATAATTGCTCTATTTAACCATTAGTTATTGTCAATCTCTTTCTGTGTATAAATTAAACTTTATCATAGGTATATGTTTATAGGAAAACATTATAAAAATTATACAATATACATATTTGTAGCTTCAGTCATCCACTGGGGATCTTGGAACATATCCCCTGTGCATAAGGGCTGATACTGTGCTTTAATTTCATACTTAGAGTTCCTAATCTGCCCTCCTGATCTTAAAGCTTATTGTAATGACTCTAGCTAAGCTCCGAATATGAAAGCCAGTACCAGTCTGAATGTCTGACGACAGGGATCATCGATGTGTACACCTCCACCCTTTCAGAGGACAACCCTCTGAGTATCCCTTCTTGGTTGGCCATCAAAGGATAGATTTAGAGACAAGAAGAAAGGGTACATGGCAGGCAAGTGAATGACTGCCAATTCCACTCCAAGTTTGGAGAGTGTCTTTGTTGGTGCACAGGGCATTCCTGTTACAACATGCATCAATGAGATTAAAGGCAGTAAGTCTCCACCAGCTCAAGTGACGAGTGTCAGGGACTGTGATTCTTGCTTCCAGCACCCACAGGAAGAGAAAGGTGAGATGCCAGGTCCAAAATGGAGACATAAAGGGATGAAGCCCAGGAAACATAATACAAGTGGTTCAGGGAATTAGTGTCCAGTATAAGCAAAGAGCTAGCTGTGGAGTCAGGCACTTTCTGAGTCTGCTCATTCACACCCATTCTATGAGAGTCTCTTAGGCATTTGGTGACTATGCTTCTTTTAACATGAGATCACAGTCTCATCTGTAGCTGATTAGATCAGGGGCAGTGTCTAATCTAAACAGCTAGGGCTATGCAGGTGCAAGATTCTGGGCAGTGGTGACTGACTTTAATCATTTCTTCTGTGCTTTGAAAATGAGCAAATGCAGCTGACAGCACACTGCAGAAGTACAAAGAAAAGGCACTAGGGAGGAATCGTGGTGGGGGAGGGGAGAGAGAGAGAGAGAGAGAGAGAGAGAGAGAGAGAGAGAGAGAGAGCAGAAGAAGGAAGTCAGCAGGAAAATGAAAGAGAAGAAGGGGAAGGTCTCAGTAGCAGATGGGTCCCCAGGGTCACCTCCTCATTTACAAATAACAGTTCCTTCTCTGAGATCCCACAAAGAAGTTTTTCTTGTCCTTATGAATAAACTACTAGGAACTGAGATAACCCCATGTGTCCCTAGCTCTTGCAAATGTACCTTTGTTACAGAAATGAAAACAAACAAACAAACAAACAAAGAAATAATAAAGCAAAACAAAGAGACTCGGGAAGAGCTTGTCAGAGCTCAGAATTTGGGGCCAAAGCCAAAAAGGGTAAAATAGAATCTGACCAAGTTCTGAATTGTTACAATTGTTTCCATTCAAAAACATGAAGCAGGTCTGACTGTATCATTTAGCTGACCTCAGGATACCAGAAGCCAGGTTCCCATGTTTGAACACTTGAGCTCCATCTGGTAACATTGTTTTGTGTGGTTTTGAAGCTTTGGGGAGGTGGGGCCTATTGGAATTACATTCCTGATTTGTGGGGGAAGAGGCTTTGGAGCCTGCTCACTATCACCTTGCTTCTTTCTGGTCCTCTATCTATTTTCTCATCTACTGAACTTATATCAAGGATGCTGTGACATTCAGACACAATGACTTCACCACCTTGATAGAGTGTAGCTTCTAAAACCATGAGCCAAAATCAATTGTTTCCTTCCTACAACAACCTTAGTCAGGCATTTTATCATGGCAATACACAAAGTAACTACCCCACAGATCTTAATAACTCAGCATGAAGGCAGGATATGGAGGACATGCCTGGAATCCCAACCCTTTGGAAGTTGAGGAAGGAGGATCAATGCAAGGTGTAGGCCAACCTGACCTACATAGTGAATTCTAAGTCAGCCAGAATCTCAAGATGGAACCCTGTCTCAAAACAAACAAACTCACAAATAAACATGAAAACCTGGCATGATATAAGACCCAAGTATGAAGGGTGCCTAGTGGCAAGAACACAGATTCAGCGCCTTCTCTAATACAATTTCTGGATAACCATGAACCTTCTACAGCAGCTCATTTAAGTCACCATTTCCCCCTGGATCTTTGTATCCACCACACCATATTTTATTTGTTCTGACTAGATTGATTGTGGGGGCCCCATGAAGACATGGACAAAAACATTCACCTTATTCATCACTCTGCTTGGAGGGCCTAGCACACCACTGAGCAGTTGGTGAATAAATGGAGGAACCACACCATACAGTGATGATACTGTAAAGTGGGGATGGGATTCTGAAAAAGAGAAACCTCAAGTAGACTGAAATGGGGCTCTGGGATATCTACAAAAAGCTGTATCAGTGTCGTGCACATAAACGGAAGAAGACTAAACACTTGGCAAAGCCTTGAGCTCACCCATCAGTTCTTGGTAAGCCCATCCCTTAGGGATGGGACCACCAATTGCATCATTTCTAAGCTGCTGCCTCTTTACTAATACACATTTCAAGATATTTCCCCCATTAGTCTCCTCCATTCCCTCTCTCTCTCTCTCTCTCTCTCTCTCTCTCTCTCTCTCTCTCTCCCTCCCTCCCTTCCTCCTTCCCTCCCTCCTCCCCTCCTTCCCTTGTCTCAGACATGCTAGGCAAGTACCCTACCGAAGAGCCACAACCTTGTCCCTTTTATACATTTTGAAATAGAATCTCGCTAAGTTACTCAGGCAGACCTTGAACTTGCAATCCTTTCACCTTAGCCTCCCAGGTACCTGGTATTACAACCTTAGACTATCATACCCTGCACGATCTTTATTTTCATTTGTCTGAACTCCCCAGGATTTAAATATGATGAAAATAGAATAGTTTGTCTCAGAGAACAGTGAGTTGTTTGTTAATATAAATCTTCCAGACAAGTTGGATAACTACCTGCTGTGTCTGATGTAGTGAGAATTCTTGCATTAGTGAAACATTGGTCAGGATGACATGTCACTACATCGATATCTAGGATCCTGTGTGTTTCAGTTTGAGTGTCAAAATGGGAAGTATGGGAGGGGAGGGATTGGGGGGATGACACATGATTTCTGCCTTATTCTCACCAATTTGGTGAAATTTCTTTCCTCTGTTTTCTCATCTCTAAGGGGGTGGTGATTGGAGTGGGAAGGAGGGTGTGGGACTCAGAAAGGAGACTCTCTGAATTTTGAAAGTGCAAAACGCCCTGTAAAGTGCTCTGCTCTTGAGGTGAAGAAGGAAATCTGGAAGGATCCATCTCCTGATGGCCATGCCGTTATTCTGTCAGTCTGAAACAGTCTCAAACCCCAGAGAAACCTTAGAGATAGTCTGTGTCTCTCCTCTTCCCTGCTCGGGGATAAGAAGGCTGTTAGCTTGTTTTTGTCAAGTCAATTCCCCTTGCTACATAATGTGAAGTACCCGTTGGCCAGAAGTTAATATATAATGTCTCTCCTTTCCTCCTCAGTACAACCAGTTAAATTATCCCTTCACGCACATTGCTTTTTTTTTTTTCTTCTTCAGTTTTAAGTCTTAAAATAGCATATTTTCCCCAACTGCTTTCAAGGCAATGAGAATGGTGCCTGGCATTGTGGGAGTTTAATGCAAATCATACTGAAGTTGGCCGGGCGTCAAGATAACAGGAGTGCCGCCAAACAGGCGATAATCAGGGACAGCCTGAGAGTCCCAGGAGAGCAAACTGCCTTCCATTTGCAGCCCTTAGGTCCATTCAGTCTCCTGTCACACCCATGAAGGTCAAATGTGAGCAAGAGATGTATTTAATTATCCCCATTTTATTGAGAGGAAAAATCAAGACACAGAAAAAGCAAGTACCTTTCCAAAGGGCACTTGGCTAGTGTTTTTCCTGAGTTTCCAAGTTTCATTTCCTATTGGCATATCACACTTGCTCCTGAGTCATCAGACAACACTAGAAGATTCTGCCTTTGCCAAGGTGTTTGTCTGATCATGGCACAGGAGCTTTCTCTCAACTGCTGGCTGGAATTGCTAGGAAGAAGGGATTTCTAAGACCTCTCTCTATAGGAGCATCTTTGAAGACACACAATCAGAACTCCCCAGTAAGAGTCCCTGTTGTTTCTTGTTTTTACCCTTCTGGCTCTTTGCTCTTTGTGAGGCCCACCACCCAGCTCCCAAATGAATCACACACGGAGACTTATTCTTACTTGTGAATGCCCAGCCTTAGCTTGGCTTATTTCTTGCCAGCTTGTCTGAATTTTAAATTTTCCCTTCTTCCTTTTGCCTCTGGGCTTTTTCCTTTTCTTACTTCTGTTTATCTTACTTTCTTTCACTCTTACTCTGTGGCTGGCTGTGTAACTGGGTGGCTGGCCCCTAATGTCCACCTCCTTTTCTTGCTCCCTCTTCTCCTCCCAGATTTCTCCTTCTATTTATTCTCTCTGACTACCAGCCCCACCTGTCTCCTGCCTCGCTATTGGCCATTCAGCTCTTTATTAGACCATCAGGGGATTTAGACAGGCATAGTAACATAGTAACAGGCTTCACAGAGTTAAACAAATACAGCATAAAAGAATGCAACACAGTTTTGCATCATTAAAGCAAATGTCCCACAGCATAAACAAATGTAACACAATTTAAAATAATATTCTACAACAAGTCCTATATTCTTGCAAATAATTCCTCTCTCTCTCTCTCTGTCTCTGTCTCTGTCTCTGTCTCTCTGTCTCTCTGTCTCTCTCTCTCTCTCTCTCTCTCTCTCTCTCTTTTAAGATTTCTTTATTTATGTGCACGGGTGTTTTTGCCTGTACATACTCTATGTGAAGGTGTCAGGTCCTCTAGAACTGAAGTTACAAACATTTGTGAGCCACCATGTGGGTGCTGGGAATCAAACCCAGGTCCTCTGAAAGAGCAGCCAGTGCTCTTAACCACTGAGCCATCTCTTCAGTCCCCTCTCCTCCACCCCTGAATCTTGTAATAAACTCTAATAAAGTGCAATGGGTCACAAAAATGAAAAAATCCAATAGAAAGCTAGGAACATGAAGGGGATGTGGTGTGGGAGGGAACAAGGGAGGATAATTGCAGTGCCTATGGTAAAATACAACATATGCATGCAACCCATCATCATGTAGAATTAACATATGCTAATTTTAAAAAGTTTCAGGAAGCCCATTGTGGCAGCACAGACCTTTAATCCCAGTACTGAAGAGATTCAGATAGATGCAACAGAAGTTCAAGACTAGCCAGGGCTATATAGTGAGAACCTGTTTCAAAACAACAAAAGGAGAATGGTCCAAGGGAAACTTGGTCCTTGGAGATTTTGTTTTGTTTCTCAATGTAGCCCTGGCTGGCCTGGACCTCGCTGTGTAGACCAAGCTAGCTGAACTCAAAGAGGTCTGCCTGCCTCTGCCCCTAGGGTGTTTGGGATTAAAGGTCTGCACTGAATAAATAAGATCAATCGGCCATGTGCATTCCAGGCACTCTGGGTCACTTCATGCAGTCCTGGTGACCATCCAATGAGATATACAAATGGGGAAGGGTACTCTCTCCATTCTACAGACCATCCCCTGGCATTGCATCAGATGTGCATCTAGGTGTGCAGCCCCACACCTACACCCTCTGTACTGCCTGTAGGTTCTGACTGGCCTGTGGCGGAAATCAAGCATTGACTGTCAATGTCAACAGGGAGATAGTTAGAAAAGGGAATGCCTTTTTGGATCCTCAGAAATAATAGCACAGAGGTCAACGTGGCCTGATGTTCTTTCTCTGGAAATGGCTGGCCCTGCATTATTAATAGCAAACTGATCTCCACAGCTGCGGTTTGAGGCAGGGAAGGTTCCCTTTCCCCAGATGAGACTCTTCCATGAGAACCCTCAAGGAAGAAAGCTTTGTTTTCAGCTTTTCCATTTTGCTAGGGCCCTCCTCACGCCCAGGGGGAGAGGGACTTTCCCAGGCAAGCTCTTGCACAAGAGCCCCCTACTTGGTCCCCGCCTCCCTCCTGCACTTTAATGGAGAATCAGTCACCGCTCCAGCACCCCTTCATTAGCAGAACCGACAGCCTGCCAGGCTTCTCAGAGAGCGCCTTCTCCGGCAGCAAACAGCAGGGCCAGTCGCCTGGCCAGTCAACAGCAGGCCTGAGGGGAGAGGAGGCCTGAGCCTCTCTCCGGGGTGTCACTGACAGCCAGCAGCAGTGGCCCTCAAGTCTCTTTGCCCCTCCCCCACCCCGAGCCCGGCCTTGTAGCCGAGGCCGCTAAGGGAACCTCACTACTCAAGCTGAGACAGGACTCTGCACGTTCTCTCTCAGCAGCAGGGCTTTAAATAGGATTAATGGGAGAGAACATGCTAAACACTCGAAGAGGTTCCAGAACAGGCAGCCAGCTACTTCCTTTCAAGCTGCCATTCTGGATTGGTTCCCTGATTTGCGCCCGCTCTTGCTCTTCTCCCTTCCAAGCAAGGGCCCTTGCACTTGGCAGTCTGATCAGCTCTGAACCTACCCCGGGGGGTTTCAAAGACAAGACAAGTCCCGTGGTCCTCCCTAGTAGCTTCTTTGACCACTCTGAAAGCCAGGAAGTTTATTCTGGCCACATTCATTTAATCATCTCTTCTGATAAAATTCAAAGGCTCAGGGAGGAAGAAGGTGGGGTCAACCAGAAGGAGGCAATGTTAAGCTCTGGCTCTCACCTGCCTCAGCGGGAAGGGGTCTATTTTACGGCAATCACTGCCTCTGAGAATTCAATTAGATGTTGCTTGTAGTCTCAGGTTTTTCAGGCACTGAAGCCTGTGGAACTATATTGCAATTTTTCTCTGAGAGGCAAGAGACGAGGCCAAGCTAGATGCCTGTTGAATACAAACTTCTATTGCCCCTCCAGGACTACAGAACCAGTGTTCCTTTCTTCATTACATCATGCCAGGACAGGCCATTCCAAAGAGAAGAGAGGGAAGGTGGAAAGACACCTCTGAGGAGAGCAGTGACAGAGCCAAGCGCTGTTATGCTTCAAGTGGAGTACAGGAGCACTCAGAAGCTGAGGCAGGAGGATTGCAATTTTGATGCTAGCTGGCCTAGATAGAGAGACTCTTGTCTCCAAAAAGATCAATAAATAAATTTTAGCAACAACAGCAAAAAGTATCAGAAGAAAAGGGTTTTCTATACCCATTGAGCATGAAAGGTCTGGCCTCAGCCTTTAAATATAGCCAAGGACGACCTTGATCCTCCTGCCTCTACCTCCCTAGTGGTGGAGTTACAGACTCAGCCACTATACTTTGTTTATTCACTTCTAAGAATTGAACTCAAAATTCAAACATGCTAGGCAAGCACCCTATCAACTCACCTAATCTCCATGGCAACATTATGTGGTAGATATAGAGCCATCCTATCGAAGATGCCAAAACCCACAGATGCACAAGTCCCTCACATGAAACAGCATTGTGTTTGTGTATATAACTTTGGCAATCCTTCTGTAGACTTTAAGTTATCACCGGATTAATTATAATAACCAATACAATTAGTGGATAATGACAAGAAAATCAATGTCTATATATGTTCAGAATAGCCACAGTATTTTTAATATTTTTAACTGCAATTGGTTGGTCCCCAGGATGTAGAAACCGAAGGTCTGAAAAGCTCTCTGTCCTCTCACTAGAGAAACTTAAGGAAAATGAAGTTTGGGTAAAATGCTTGCCACACACACAAGTGTGGTGACCTGAGTCCAGACCCCCAGTACCTATGCAAAGGGCTAAGCATGGTGGTGTCCCTTGTAAACTCAGCATTGGGGAGTAGAGATAGAAAGATCCCAGGAGCTTGCTAGCCAGCCAGTCTAGCCAAATTGGGCAGCTCTGGGTACAATGAGAGACCCTGTCTCAAAAAAATGAAGGTCTGGTTGTGGCGGTGTACACCTTTAATCACCCAAATGCATGCAGATGGGCAGAGACAGACAGAAGGCTGTGAGTTTAAGGCCAGCATGGGCTACATAGTAAGGTCCTGTCTCTAAAATAAGATAAAATAAAATGTGAAGAATGATAGAGGAAGATACTTCATGTCAAGTCCTGGCCTCTGCACATATGAGCACATGCGCATATACACCTACCTCCACACACTTATGCACACATTTGCACGAACACCTACATGCATACAACACATACACACAAAGAAAACTGGTGCTATCATCAAATTTTCTGTCTATGGAAGATAGATAGAAGGCAAAAAATCCTTGGAGGCAAAATTAGTTAACTTAGCTAAAGCCTCTTCTGGATATGAGGCACAGCTGTCCTGTTCTAACTCATTTTTGCTGGAGAAAAATGCTGTACGTAGCCTCAGAGGTTCCTCATCCAACTATCCATTGTATCCTCCCCTGGCCCTTCTGTCCCTCCCTAATATCCAGGTGATCACATAGAGTCCATTTCCTGGGGACTAGAGTCAGATCTGGAATATAAGCAAAATATATGGTCACAAATGGGAATTTGCTGTTTACGTTAACTCTGGGGGCATCAGAGAAGAAATGGGACACTAGCTCAGAGCCTAGAGACTGCAACAGCTCTGTCAGAAAGGCAGGTGAGCAGGATTCCCAAGATGAAGACAGCCTCTTTCCTCCCCCAAACGGAAAGGCAGGTGAGCAGGATTCCCAAGATGAAGACAGCCTCTTTCCTCCCCCAAACGTCCACAACCCTTAGAGAATATTAGCCTCTGGGTCTGGGACACCTTTGGCAGCATGGCAGACAGGACTGAGAAAATGAGTAAATTAAATTGCAGCCCACTGGGTCTCAGAAGCCTCTGTTGTTTTCTTTAACTCCCCTCTGGGAGGAGGAAATGAATGTGCTAACATTCCCCATAGGGGAACTAAATGATTCTCAGAAGCCATGGTCTCACATGCTCTATTTGTTTAAATGAGTTTAGGGTGCTGAGCAAATGTGAGCATGACAGGGCCTATTTGAAGAAGGCCTTCCTCAGAACTGACAAGGGTCATGCCAACTTCTTTGTCTGCATGCCATTCCTGAGCCCTGGGGAGAAATGAGCTCAAAGCCAATTAGCCCATTAGCCACCAACCATGTGCACAGGAGGAGGCTGAGTGTCACTGGGGAAGTGGTCTCTTCATTACATGTTTGTGGAATGCCTGTCATGTGGGGAACATTGAGTTGAACACTTAGAATCCAGTAGGAAAGGAAGTCCACCAAGTATACAATGGTTCATGGTAGTGTGTGCCTATAAACTCAGCACTTAGAAGGTTGAGGCAGGAGGATTTTAGTGAGTTTGAAGGCCTAGTCTGTGAATTCCTGGGCTACAGAGTGAAGCCCTGTATTTTTTTTTCTTTTTTACTTTTTTTTCTGTTCCTGTGATAAAACAGCATGACCAAAAGCAGCTTATAGAAGAGTTTATTGACATAGTACTTTTTTCCTTATGGTTGGGAAGTGGCAGGCGTGGGGGCAGGAGCAGGAAGCTGAGACCTCCACATCTTTAACAGCAAGCACAGAGCAGAGTGTGAACTGGGGTGGAGTGAAGGTTTATATTCCCAGACCCTCCCAGTGACGGACTTCTTCCCCAAACCTCTCCAAGCAGTGTACCAACTCCGAGGACCAAGTGTTCAAATGCCTGAAACTATGGGGGACATTTCTCCTTCAAACCACCGCAAGCCCTGTCTCAAAAACCAAACACAAAACAAACAAACCCAAAAAACAAAAAGGCGGGGCAGCGGTGGCGCACACCTTTAATGCCAGCACTCAGGAGGCAGAGGGGATCTCTGTGAGTTCAAGGCCAGCCTGGTTTACAGTGTGAGTTCCAGGACAGGCTCCAAAGCTACACAGAGAAACCCTGTCTTGAACCACCACCTCCCCCCAGAAAAGTCACGTGCTCTAGGCAACTAGATACTTGCTTTGGGAGCAGTGTTTAGCAGTTCAGGCTTTCTTGTGCTGGACTACTGGTGATCCTGGAAGACTCACTCTGGAGGGCTCTCTAGCTTGGAGAGCTTGAGGAGGTTCTCTGTTCTAGAGAGGCTGTGTGGAGGAAGAGAGAACACGGGCACAGGATGGACCTTACACTGTATGTGAAGTGTCACCAGAAAAGGCATATTATGGCCAGGCAGGGAGGGTACTTTGCTGCATGGCTGTCCACTTCTTGGCAACAAAAGTGATATACACAGGTATGGCTCAGTCTCTAGTCAACCCCCCTCTTCAAAGGATGGGCCAAAGTCAAAGCCAGTGCAGGTAACTTCCTTGAGTCCCCCACTCACTACTAGAGGACTGAATTTGTTGGGTGTCAGAAATGGTTTTACTGATTATAAGAGATGCGGGAACAAAGATCTTTTATTTCTCAGCCCAGCACAGGTCTAGAGGGTAACAACTAGACTGATAGATAATGTCAAATTGTCACCCTGAAGCTACCATGCTGAGGGCAAAGTTCTGATAGCCATAGAGCAGAAAGGGGAGTGAAAGACTGGAGCTCCCACCACTGTGAAGGTGTCACCCACGCCAGACATTACGCTCTGTGCTTCTTAGTTCCCGGTATGTTTTCTACTGTTTAAGCCAGGCTGCATTGGCCTTTTTAGCTACTTGCAAATGGAAACATCCCCATTGATTTATAGCTTCAAGCAAACTTGTCAAAAACCACTGCAGAGATACACTTTATAACAGGTGACATGCCAGGACCTTTCTGGGATAGGATGTTGAATTACAAATAATGTGCTGGAATATTCTACTGGAAAGAAAGATGGAGAAGTTTACCCAGGCCTTCTCATTTCTCTGTAGTCTGGCTTAATCTTGTACTTACATGAAAAGGCTTACTGGGGAATGATCACCCTCATAAACCAGGCACCTCCTTCTTGTAGTCCCAATGCTTGGGAGGTAGGTACAGGAGGGTAAGAAGTTCAAGGTAACCCTCCTTGACAGTTATTAGTTCAAAGTCAGCATGAGCCACAAGAGACCTTATCTCAATACCAATAATCATACATAAAAATAGAAAACACACATTCTGGTTGTAAATCAAACAGCAAGGAATACCCATGAAAATCTTTTACGCCAGAGAATGTCAAGCACACTCCTCTAAAGCCAGAGGTGGCTTGATAGGAATGAAAACCGACCTTTCTTATCCCTTCCTGAGGCAACTGGGAGACAGGGTGAATACAGCCTGTGGATCCCTTAGATCTTGGCTTGGTAACGTTATCATATCCTCTCTTCTACTTTTGGAGAGTTCCAGACTCATTTATATGTAGCCAGTCTTTCTTACCTTGCAACTCAAGGCCTTAGAGTTTATTTAGACTTAACATAATATTAAATGACCATGTGACATTTTATATTCATACTACCTTTGATTTTATTCATTCTTTACAGTGTCTGCATTGACAGAAAGATAGTGCAAGTGTTATTAGACCCATTTTGCTGATGGAAAATGGAGTTTCCAAAAGGTTATGGCAAGACAAAGTTTGAAGCAATCAGTCTAGATATGGATTTTCTGAACTTGATTCCAACCATTCCTTTGAGATACTGTTCTGTACATTATACTCTACACCTGAGAGGATTCATTAAAGGATTTTGTGTATGTGCTTGCTTTTTACATAGGTTGGATTTTAAAGATTTGATGTCAAGTGAAAAGGATGCAGTCTTAGAACAGGATACTTATAGATGAGACAAACTACTAGTTTAACTGATCCTGGTTCTATGTGGTCAGCCATGGGTTGTAGAGATGAAGAGTGAGATACCAAATCAGAACATGGAGCCTCTATCTTAGAAGACAGATAGGTGAAGTGGGTTTTTGTTTGTTTGTTTGTTTTGTTTTGTTGTTCAAGACAGGGTTTCTCTATGTAGTTTTGGTGCCTGTCCTGGATCTTGCTCTGTAGATCAGACTGGCCTCGAACTCACAGAGATCTGCCTGGCTCTGCCTCTTGAATGCTGGGATTAAAGGCATGCGTCACCACTGCCCGGCCTGGTGAGGTCTTTTCTAACCACTAACTTTATATACCAGGTTGGCCTACAACTCAAAAGCTCCCTTCCCTATCCTCTTGAGCCTTTGCCTACTCACATGGACTACCATGGCCAAACATAACAACAGATTTTGTGAGCCACCTTTCTAGATCTGAATCAGGTACAAGTGAGTGTGATGGATGCTGCCTTAGATGGATGAGGAAGAGGAGGATCGACTTGGAGAATTCCACTGGGGTAAGAGGGTGGGCATGTCTAGTCACTGCAGTACCATTCCGTTGGAATAAGGAGCTCATTGTTTTTGTCTTGCTGAAGGTCACGTTCTTTAGGATTGTGAGTGTGCAGGCATGTTACACACTACATTGTACAACCCATCCCGGGTTTCCTCTCATCCTCCACCCTCAACACACCTCACTGTTTCTGAAGCATGCCTTCCTTGAGATGTTTCTGTTGCCCCGTGATACATCTAGTTCCAAGAGCATACCCAAGCACGGCCCACCTTCTGCCCAACTGGGTCACAATAAGATGGTATGGCGCGCTCAGTGTCTCTGCCAGAGATGCCAGAGCTGCAGTAAGAGTGTCTGTCAGTCCTGGTGAGTCACTTGTAATCAATCCTAGCTCTCCGAAGGAAAATCTTGAGCTCAAGGCCAGCCTGGACTACTTAGGGAAAATATGTCTCAAAAAAGAAAAAAAAAAGGTGTCATCCAAGCCACCCACTTTTCCGAAGAGGAAACTGAGGTCTAGCCAAGGATATGACTTGTGTAAAAGCCAACAACTAGACCGTGGTAGGGTCAGAACCAGGAAGCTTAGAGGCTCTTTTGCCCAGTTCTCTGGAATGGACAAAGTTGAGTTTGGACAAAGTTGAGTTTGACCGAGGTCTGGAACCCACTGACCCTTTAGTCTACCTTCAGGGTCTGCTGTTATCTTCAAGTGCCAGATGGCTGTTCCTGTATCTTTCTCTTCAGCAGGATTCCTGAGACACATTCACGTCTGGGCAGACAAGTTTATGCCGGGTTAGTGAGTGGGACATAGAGTCAACAGAGGCATCAGTCAGCCTGTGGTGGTTGCAGAGGGTGAGGAAGGATGGAGCGCTAGGTCTGGAACTTTAAAAGGTACAGTTATAGAGGAGCAGGAGAAATCCGTCTCAGATGGAGAGGCGGTCTGGAATGAAACCGGTAACTCCCCTGTCTCAGTCTCCCCAGTGCTGGTATTACAGGTTATTTGTCTGTTTCTCCCCATGGCTGTGTTCAGGAAGCCTAGAATTAAAGAAATAAACAAAACCTAAAATCAGTCCAGGGTCAAGATCAGGAGGCAGCGGCAGCAGAGTGCCAGAAGCGTTCTGCTTCCCCCATTCTATTAGTGATCCCTTCTCTTCCCCTCCCCTTAACCAGCCCCTTTCAGGCCTGGACTGATACTTTCCGGGCAGCGCCTCGGCCTTCAGGCTGGCCTATTTTTCACAATTTCACCCTCAGTGGACCCTCAGACAGGAGGTGAAAAAGTGGGTGAATGGTTGCTGTTTTTCAGTAGTGGGGATCGAAACTAAGGCCTCACCCTCTAACACTGTGCTACTTCTCCAGGCCGCCCCTCGTCATATTTCCACTTTATATTTTGAGACAAGACCACACTTCAGTGCTTACTTAGGCTGGCATTGAACTCGTTTTGTGTCCCCCAAGCAGGCCTTGAATTTACAATCCTCCTGTTTCAGCCTCTCAAGCCTCTGTGATTACCGGCTCGCACCACCAGGCCCGGCTTCCGAAGTGGCAAAATTTGAATTGAAATTTTTGAGGAGTGGAGCGCAGCTGTTCTTGGCTCCAGTCTGTAAGCGGAGCGGGGTGAAGCATTACCCTCGTAACCCCTCTAGGCCGCTAGTTTGGTCCTTGAACCAGGAAATCCCAACCTTTTGCAGGGTCTGGGGCTGAAGTACTGGCGAAATCAGTGGTAAGAGGTAGCAGTAGCAGAGAAGACAGGACTGCAGAAAATGGGTAAAGGAAATCCGAAGGCGAACAGAATGCAGGTAGTGAAAGCGGGAACCGGGGAGATCGTGCAAGATGGGGAAAACATGAGAAAGCGAGAGAAAGGCGGAGCAGACGGGAGCCCCCGAGTGGGGTGTGATGAAACGAGAGAGAAGGAACTGCGAAGCGGGACCCGCGCGGGCTGTGGGCGCAGAGGAGCCAGGAGGTCGGAGCAACCCCAGCTGTCAGCCGGGAACAAAGGCCGGGGAGAGAGCAAGACCGGGCGCCGGCAGCACGGGCCAATGAGTGGCTCCGACGCTGGTCCCGCCCCGCCCGTGCCCCGCCCCTCCCCGCCCCTCCCCGCCCTCGGCTGGGGACCCGGCACAGAGGCCAGCGCGCCGGAGCAAGCTGGCGGGCGCTGGGCGGCTACTACGGGGTTCCAGTCCGAAAGTTTCTCTGCCCTTCTGCTGCTCCCAGGAGCGAGACTTGAGCGCTGGGTTCAGCAGCTCTACAGAAAAAGAGACAGGGACACAACATAAAATACACCGAAAAATCAAAATCTGCAGCCATTTGCATCTAGCCCCGAGGCGCAGGAGGACAGACAGGTAAGGTGCGGGTTCCCCGGGTCCTGTTCCTCCCCCGCAGAGTGTCTGCAGCTGTGCCCGCTGCCCAGACGCGGGGAAAGCTGCGCTCCCCGCAGCATGCCACTTCAGGAGTGCGTCCGCTCGTCTGTCGGTCTTTGTCTGTCTGTGCCTGCGTCTGTCTAGGTGTCTTTGTTTCTACATGTAACTGTCGGGCGGGCGGGCGGGGCGGGGGTCTTCTCCCCTGTCATTGCTGATCTGGCCCCAGCCGGGAGTAAATGAGGTGTGTCAGTCAATCGTCCTGTCTTTGTCTCTGTTAGACAGGGATGGGGGATTGGGGGGTGTTTCCTCCCAAACCTGAATTTGATCTTGGAAACGTGTTAGGTGACATGAAGGTGGAGGTGAAAAATTGGGAGGTGAAGGAGTGAGATCACAGGGACTGAGGCCCCCGAAAGAGGATCCAGCGGTTGGGGACTGGCTGGCTAGTGAACTTTACCTTGACGGTGGAACTTTGGAAGTGCGTTGTGTCTATCTGGAAGGAATAACAGTGAATAAGCTTGGACGGAGGGACACACACACTTCATTCACTCCTTTTCCTCACTCATCACAGGGGGTCTGATCCCCTCTGCCTAGGCAGCTCATTCTGCCCTAGCTTGACTGAGTAGCAACAGGCAACCAAGACCCAGATGATGTTTCCTTTCCTACTCCAAGTGGAAGAGATTAAACCCTGGGGCACGTGAGTATTCTGCTCGCCCTTGGGTTGCCAGGCCTGGGGAAGTGCTGCAGACCTGTTGGCTTCAGTCCTCAATTTCTCAAGCACAAGGGATGTTTAGGAATCCAAGCACCTATGCCTTCTGCCCTCAGCCTTCATGCATGGTCCTTGAGTTGCTTTTCAGCTAATAAAGTAGCACTGGGTTCTGGGCAGCCTCACAGGGGCTTTCCACCAAAAGGATCCCTCTCTTTGTTGGGGTCCCCGGAAACACAATCTACTAGAGTCTCAGAGCCCATCCACAGAGAGATAAGCTGCCTGCATGCAATTCCTCCAGCATGCAGAACCTGGCTGCTGGTAGGGGCATTTGAGGGTTTGTAACCTGAGCTTCCTTCAAGTTCAAAAACAATTTTCTGCAGGCAGGAAGGCAGAGGGAAAATGGAGGTATTTGAAAGGTGTATGCACATGGGTATTAGAGGTAGATTTTATAGGAGTAAGAGTGTTCAAGGTTGGCACAGAGCAGAGTGTGGGCAGGAGTCTGTGGGCAGAAAATACACCCTAATCAGGCATGGTCCACACCTTGTATTTATCCAGTCCTTTCTTCTGACTATTTTCTGTGCATCATAGACATTATCTCATTTGTTATCTCCTTTATCCTCACAGCATAACTACCAGGTTAGCATAAGATATGATTTAGTCTGTGTCTACCAGTGAAGAAACTGAGGCACCAAAAGGAAAGGGTGTTCCCCTGAGGTCCAAAGCTAATGAGGTCCAAAAAAGCAAGCACTCACCTGCTAGAGGTGAGAAGAAAAGTCTGTGGAAAAAGAAAGAAGAGCATCTTTCTAGAGAGTCTCTATGCAAGTTGAAGGATTGGACATTTGCTTTTGCTCAATATTTTATTTTTAATGTTTTAATGTTTG
Source organism: Onychomys torridus (assembly GCF_903995425.1). Taxonomy (NCBI): domain Eukaryota; kingdom Metazoa; phylum Chordata; class Mammalia; order Rodentia; family Cricetidae; genus Onychomys; species Onychomys torridus. The sequence continues at coordinate 60,608,329 of NC_050459.1, read as the reverse complement.
TAGCAGTCTTGGTGCACTCTGCAAGGCAAACCTGCTTTAACAATTCAGTCTGTGTGCTTTTGTGCCTGAAGGAGATATCCTTGTCTGTCTATCTACCTCTGATGGTTTTGCAGAAGCTGAGGCAGAAGTGTGCTGGGTGGAGTGGGCTGAGTGTGCCAATCCTCTGAGTGTGAGTGTGCACAATTGCCATGCAGTGTTAAGAAGCCAGATGTCTGCATGTATGGGTGAAGAAGTAGATAGAGCTGTAACGAGATAAAAATGGCCTTCTAATCCTGAAAACTTATTTTTATGCCTTTACACTTGTTTAACATTCATTTCACAAATTTTCATTGGATGCTACAAAATGCAAGGCTCTGGGACCTGCAGTGAAGCTTAGGAATGACTACCACAGGCTGGAGGTACAGTTTAGCTCAAAGAGTGCTTACTTAGCATGCAGGGGCTCTGGGGGTGAGCCTTAGCACTACATACAACTTCCTATGATGGTGCAAGATTGTAATCTTACTTTTCCCAGGAGGATCAGAAATTCAAGGCCAGTCTTGACTACATAGGAAGTTCAGGACAAGCTCAAACACACAAAACAAAAACAAACAAAAAAATCCAGTCAATAAGGTAATGACCACCTATTTTAAGCAACTTAAAGTCAACTCATGAATGAACAATATGGTAACCAAGTTTAACACTATCTACTGAGTGCCATCATCCCTCACAACATTGTTTAACCACAGGGATCTGCCACTATCTGTAGGATAGTCCCCCACCTATCTTTTCCTCAGGTCCAGATACCATACCTTCTGAGATAATTACTACCGTTTGGAGCTCTTACCACAGCTTCCCAAGACCTACAGTGTCTGAGGCAGAGATCACACAGTGAGTCCCAGCTCAGGGTGTCGTGTCTGACTGCTGGGACTGCTCTTAGTAAGTGCTTGCTCAGCAGAGTGTTAGGAAAGAGGGCTGGTAGGGAACTCTGGTTCCAGTGGTAGGTTTCTGCATGGGCACACTTCACTGGTACAGCCTCTCACTTCCCTTGCTATATTATAAGGTTCTGCCTAGATGAGCTTTATTTCATCCCAGGCCCTGGTCCTGACAGTTTTTAGAACCAAGAAAACCTCACTTTACCTACTCTGTTTGTCAACCCACAAAAGCAGATGTGATAGGAGAAGGTGCTAGGCCTGATTTAGACCTGGGGTCTGGAGTTTGTACATTCGAGCTTTGGGGCATATAGTTGCCCAACAATGATAAGGGTTTAAAAAAAGAAAAGTTTCCAACTGCCTGGGGTCTCCTCAGCCATTTACACCTCAGCTCTTTGAGTCTGCCTTTGAACGGATCTTGCTGCAGCTGCAGTTTGGACTGGACACTCTGAGGCTTCTTCTGAGGGATGTGATGTGAACTGCTGTGGTGTTTAGGGAGGTAATTTGGCCATGCTTTATCCAAGGCCAAGACTAGCTTCACATACTCTTAGCATTGTCACTCGGTATGTCTCGTATTTTGATGGCCACATATATATGCTCTCAGGGGCCCGTGATCATTTTAATTTTTCTTTGGAAGATCATTACTCAAGCTTGAAAATCTGCATTCCATTATTTTCTATTTAAGAATTGTTTTGAGACAGGGTCTCATGTAGCCCAAGCTGGCCTGAAGAATGACTTGGAATTTCAGAGAATGACTTGGAATTTCTGTTCTTTTAATAGTACTTAGATTACAGGCATGTGCCACTACACCTGAATTCAGTGCTAGGGATCAAACCTGGGTCTTCACGCATGCTTCACTAACTGAGCTATGCTCCCAGCCCTCATTTTGCTGTTTGTTAAATGGCTTGTCTGTGTGAGATGCTAGAAAAATGGATGATACTTTTGAAAAAGTGAACTAATGCTTAGAGGTTCCATTTGGTGATGATTAGAAAGAGAACCTAGCATTTATGAATTAGTGACAATCACACTGAAAATGGGATCACACCATCTTTAACACAACAGCTGTCTCAAGATGGAAGTGAATTCGAGATGCCAAAGAGAAGGTGGTCAGGAGCTCAGCCTGGAAGATGAACCTAAGTGGGATGTAAGGAGAGTAGGTAGAGCAATATAGGTAAGGTCAGTATTCCGTGTGGCATCTGAGAGCTTGAAAGAACCTCTTGGGGAGGCTGGGTCCTGACAGCTACCTCTTTAGATAGTTCCAGAGCATGATGGGAAGTTTGGGAGGTCTTGCCAACCAAGAACTATACAACTGCCTGGGAAGTGATTTATGTCAAGACGACTTCTTCTTCTTCTTCTTCTTCTTCTTCTTCTTCTTCTTCTTCTTCTTCTTCTTCTTCTTCTTCTTCTTCTTCTCCTCCTCCTCCTCCTCCTCCTCCTCCTCCTCCTCCTCCTCCTCCTCCTTCTTCCTCTTCCTCTTCCCCTTCCCCTTCCCCTTCCCCTTCCTCCTCTTCTTCTTCTTTAGATTTTATGGGACAGGATCTTATCTAATTGCCCCCCCACAGTTATCCTAGAACTGTATATGGTGCCAAAGCTAACCTTGAAACCCTGAGCTTCCAGGGCCCGACTCTCAAGTGCTAGGATTAGAGTCCTGTGCCTGTACACGTCCAGGTTTGCTTTTGAATGGATCCAGACTTCCCCAAATAATTATTTTATAGTTCTTTTATTTTGGTATAGAAGCTCCATTTTAAAAGAGGACTTCCTGTTATTATCATTGAAAACCTCCCAACTGCCCTATGCTGTTCCTTCTCTCATTTGGCAGATGAGGAAAAAGTCAAGGAATTCACCCAGAATTTTCAACTGAGTATTGAACCCTAAACCCAACTGACTTGAGTTCTAGTTGTAGCATAATTATGAGGCTATTGGGAGTCATTTTTTTAAATTTTCTTCTCCTTTTGTGGGGAGGGAATACTGCTGGATGTAGAACCCAGGGCCTTGTATATGCTAAGAATGTACCTTAGTTCAGAGCTAGTCTCTCAGCCCCTGGTCTTATTAATTAAACAGATGTATGCTCCCTAAGTTGTTGGCAAAGGCCTAACAAAGAAAGAAAGAAATATCTTTAAAATTTGGACCAGCAGGATGGTTCAGTGGGTAAAGGTACTTGTCACATAGCCCGACTATCTGGTCCTACATGGTGGAAGGAGAGAACTGACTCCTACAAGGTACCCTTGGCATCATAGCATGCATGCCTCAGTAAACAAACAAACAAACAAACAAATAAATATAGTTAAACTTCTTAATTGTAAGAGTTCAGCTGCTCTAGCAATTATTGTAAATGGAGGATGATAAAGGCCTCAAATTTTTCTTGAGTTTTATTGTGCTTCTCTCAACTCCTAAGAGCTATATACATATATGCCATATCTGTTAAGCACAAATCAAGCTAGGAAGTAGCTAGGGATATGATATCTATTTGGGGATTGCTTTAAAGAATGACTTTAATATGTTAGATTTAAAATTAGTTAATTCATGGCATTTGTTGATACAGTCCACATTGAAATTAGAGTCAATGCTTCCTCCAGAGAAGCTGAATTAATGATATGTAACTGGAATGGCCAGATTCATCTTTGCACCTTCACCCATTGCACCTTGTACACAACAGGTAAGTTCCAGAATAAAGCACGGCAGCAGCCTCTTTGCTGTGAGTCAATACACTGTGTGGAAGCCAGACTCCAGGGTTTATCTCCCATGGAAGCTTCCCCCAGGTGAGGGTGGAGTGTCATAGGAAGAAACATCAGTGGGAACATGGAAGGAGACGGCACAGAGAGGGGATGGTCCTAATCAATACAGTAGAAGGCTGATTCTTCTAAGTGACAGGCTAAATGGTCACCTAAGCAGATGTGCTGTGGGTTGTGTCCACTACCTGGAACAATGGCAGCTCTCTGCAGACACCAATAGCTTTGCTGTGTCACTTAATCACTGTGATGGAGATGCCCTCAGGGCAGCTACCAGAGCACATATTCTCTCTCTCTCCCTCTCTCCTTCTCTCTTTCTCTTTCTTTCTCTCTCTCCCTCCCTCGAATTTATTCATTCCCTAACATTGTCTCTCTTTCTGAACTATGCTTTCCTGTGATGCCCACGCGCGCGCACACGCGCGCACACACACACACACACACACACACACACACACACGCACAATCTTATCATGTGACACAAACCTTCAGTGACTCTCAGGATCTTCAAACCCGAAGGCCCACACCCTGTCTTCCTGAGTTGCCTCTCTATGGCATGACCTGAGGTGTGCTCAGTCAGCCCACTCCCTAACTCCACAGGACCTCAATTTCTATCACCCCTAGAGCAGTTGGAGGTTGCTATGGGTTCTTCCTAGCTGCAGTTCCTCCCAGGGGAGGGTCCAGTCTGGTTGAAACCCCCAGCTTGAGGGACATACAAGGGAAGCCCTCAAGTCGAACTGAGATCAGGGAAGGGAGTGGCTTTTGCTCTGTGCTCTGAAACCTGTGTGTGCACCTCATCCAGTCGACTTCCAGGTGGCTGGTGCTACCCCTGCCCCAGGCGCTCAGGGCAGGGCTGTGTACTTGGCTCAGTGACCTGCTGGCTCCGGGGGCAGCTTCACCCTCTTTGCTGTTGCAAAGCCATTTGATGCTAAATCACCCTCCTCCTGGCACCCTGGACTGCTAAATTGGTCTCAACTTGCTGTACTTCCACCCACCACCTTAGTCATTATTCGCTGGCAGCATTCAGAGTGGGTGTAAAGCAGCCGAACATTAGATCCCTGCTGTAAAGAGAGAATTGAGTATAGACATGCATCGCCAGGGGAGAGAGGGAAGGAGGGAAAAGACAGTGAAAGGGGGCAGGGAGACTTGGGGTTTCCAGCACCTTGTCCTGGATACCCCAATGACATTGGGTGGTGGGGCTGTGCCACATGTCAGGGAGATGACACATCTGAGGGGCTGTTCCTGCTGCTTTAGATGCAGGAAGGAAAGGGGAGACCCCCACCCTCCATAACTCTGTTCCTTGAATTCTGTAGTACGATCTTGCTGCTCCTCAGGTGTTAAGATTTAGCTTTTCAGCTCTGTCTTTCCTCCCAGCTGAGATTATAAACCCTTTGAAAGAGAACAAGGACCATGTGTCCAGTGCCCTGAGCACAGGCTGGATTGAACCTAATGACTGATGCTGTGGGTAGCCAGGTTTATGGTGGCCCTTTGGGTTTTCCAGTGCTCTCCAAGGCACACAGGAAGAGGAAAGTAATGGTGAGGAGCTTGGCTGCCATTTCATTGAGAAAGCTTCAGGGAGGGAAGGAATTACATAAAGATCAGACAGTACAGAGAAGCAGAAACTCTAATATGTCCCCTAAGGCAGAGAGGACTTCCTCCAGGACACACCTTATGCCTGGCCTTGTATTGGGGATTACAGAAGCTGAAGACCTGAGCATCTGTGGCTGCAGTAGGCAGGACAGAGCACTGGACAGGAGTTACTCTATGTTGCTGATGGCTTGGGTCTGGTCATCCAGGGAGAGGAACACTCTAACCCAAGTGGACTTGAGAGTTAGTATGCTCCTGGACCTGGGATTCTTCCTTCTTGCCCTCTGCTTGAGCAAGATAACAGAGAAATACTGAGAACAGGAGCCCCACATAGCTGAGGAGCACTAAAAACTGTCAAGGGAAAGAGACAAGGAGCCCCAGGGATGCACCTGACCTTCCACTTGACCCCATCCTGAGCTAGGTCCACCCAGCCCCTGAGCAGCAGGGTCATGGGGAGCAGTGTTCCAGAAGAGAAGTTGAATATGCAGGGCAGCTGTCTCATTATTGTAGCCTTCAGATGTTTAGCCCCAGAGCCCCTGGTGGGAGGTGGAAGGGCATCTCAGCCCTGCGAGGGGAGGAGGAGGGAGGATTGTACTGCGCTTACATCTTGAGACAACACCCCCTCTTCACTGATCAAATTCCCCCAGCCTTAACGCCTCTGTGGCGCCGGCAGACAAACCGCACACAGGCAGGTGGGGGAAAACAAGAGAAGCCTAGAGGAGTACCCCCACCCCCACCCCTCCACCTGCACAGTAAAGGGAACTGGTTACTGAAGGAGGCCCTGGAAAGAGTTTTCAGCTGCCTTGGGCTTCTCCCTTGGCCAGACTTGCAGCTGCTGCTCCTGCTCAAAGTCTCAACAACCACAGTGGCTGGTGAGCAGGTGTGGGCGGCACCCATGGCTTTTTCTGAGCCTTCATTTTCTCATCTGTCGGATTAGGAAGACTGTATCTCCCTGAGCCCTCCAATAGCACCTCCAGACCTCTGTGGACCTAGAAGCTTCCTGGAGTGATTTTACACAGGACCTACATTAAGGGTTCAAGTCAAAGGTTCCAAATTGTTCAGAGAACTGAAAAGCCGTCAAGGGTAGAAGGATTCCTCAATAGCACTCTATCTGCACCACTTGCCCCTTGTCCCTCATCATGCCACACCAGTTCTGCCCCACATTGCCTTTACTGTACTCAGCTCTGAGAAGTCTCAGCTTGAACCCTCAGAGCCCAGTTCATTTCCACTTAATTCCATTCTTAAAATCATAGACTAAAGGAGATTCTGGGTCGCAGGAATGTAGACATATACCTAGCCTTGAAGCACCCCACCACACCACCAGCTGAAGAATGCATATAACTGTGCCTGGACACCTAATGTGGCACTCCAGGGGTCACCTCCAACCATGCCATGCTGTCTGTCTCCAGGGAGAGTTCCCCTCACTCAGGCAGCAGCCTGCTGCCTAGCAGGAGAGTAGAAGAACCCTAAAGACATACGCACCAACCCTGTGGATCAGGTAGGGAGGTGGACATTGATGAAACAGGGCTTGGAATCAGGCAGACAACCAACAAACCAATTGAAATATTTAGTTTTAATTGTCAAACTTAACACAATCTGTTATTCACCTGGAAAGAGTCTCAAGGATTATCTAGATCAGGCTGGCTTGTGGGCATGCCTGTGAAGGATTGTCTTAATTACGTTAATGGACGTGGGAAGACTCAAACTAGATACATATATAATAATAATGTAATATATATATATATTGATATACATAATGATATATGTATAATAATAGTCAAAGAAAAAGAGGCCATCAATGTGAGAAGGAGTGAGGGGGGACTTGGGAGGGATTGGAGGGAGGAAAAAGTGGGGGTGGGGTTGGGGGGGAGAATTAAACATTTTTTTAAAATAAAAAAAAAAAGTGTATGGCACCATTGCCCGGCTTTTGGGGGGAGAATTAAACATTTTTTTTAAATAAAAAAATAAAAGTGGATGGCACATTGCCCGGCTTTGGGTCCTGATTTTGAGATGAGAAGGCAGAGAGGTTGGAATAGTAGGCATGAATGTGTTCCTTTTCTCTCTGCTCTTGACCATGAACATGAATGGCTGGTTCCAGCTCCTGCCTTGACTTCCCTCTAATGATGGACTGGGACTGGAAACTAAGTAACTCTTTCTCCCCTAAATTCATTCATCAGTGTATTTTATCACAGCAACGGCAATGGAGGTAGGACACTAGGTTTTAGAGCCTGGCTCTGCTACCTAGTGTCTGTCCGCATGCTTGGGGACAAGTCACTTGGCCACTCTGAGCCTCAGTTTTGTATTTGTGAACTGTATTATGTCTTATATAGAATTGCTGTGGGAGTCACATGGGCCAGTGTAAGCAAAGTCATGTCAAACATGATGGTAGCCCGATTTGTCTGAGTCCTCCCCATTAGTTTCAAAGCAAGCAAAAGGCCCAAAGCTGAGTTCCCTGTGTGTGAGAGAGGGTCAAGGAGGGACAGTGTTCAGGTGCAAAAAAGCACTGGCTGCCCTTCCAGAGGCCCTGGGTTCAATTCCCAGCACCCACATGGCAGCTCACAACTGTCTATAACTCCAGTTCCGGGGTATCTGACACCTTCACACCAATGCACATAAAATAAAATTTAAAAGAAAAAAAAAAGAAAATAAATTTCTTGCTCAGAATGGCTAGTGCAAAATGCCCATGAGAGGCAGTGGGTAGGGCGATAGGGTTGGGGACCATGCAAACCAGTTGGGCTTCCTTGCACCCCACCAAAGACCAGGTACTCCATCTCAGACAGGATATGTACAGACCCAGGGTAGGAAGAACGATGTCCCACCTGACAATTGTCTGGGGAGGGGTTCACTCCCCTCATTTTTCTCCTCCAGCCTCCTGCTTCAAAGCCAATGGCTTTCCCAGCTGATTGATTCCAGGACTATGTTGGCATCTAAGGACAGGAAGGAAAACGAATACAAAGGAACTTCTCTGTGTGTTCACCTTATGGGAGTTCTTTAGATTCGGGATGGCCCAGGTCTGGCTGAGTCTCCCCAAGAGGATGCAAAGCATGATGGGGTTGAAACCTGCATGGGAAGATGAGAAGCTTGTCTCTGCCTAAATAGCTTTAGACAAAATTGGGCGGGGGCAGACTGAGTAGGCCTAGGAGAAGCTGCTTCTATTGGGGACACATTTTCCTACCAAGAAAACATCCAAATGCTCCCACAGGAAATGTGTAGGCTGGAGTTTAATGCACCATCCAGGAGGACTTTGTATTGCCTTCCTTCTCCTCCTCACCCACCCCTTCTCACCCCCTCCACACACAAAGTGCAAGAAACTTTTCCCCGTTGAAGGTGTAGCTGTGTGTTGAGGTGACTCCCTTGGAGGTATACAGCTATTAAAGCATCCAATCTGAGGGTTTGGTGTGAGAAGCTGCACTGTCAGAGTACAGCAATCATTTCCCTAATGTGTTAGCATCTACTCGGGTGGTGTCTCTACCCACGCCGGGATTTCTTAGCTGCTGGGAAGACTAGACGAGGGATGCTGTACAGGCTGGTTGTCGAACTTGATTCTAGAACTAGGTGTGAGGACCATAGCTCTTAATGGACTCAGAACCCCTAGGAAGCCCAGGCATTTCCCTCATTTCCCTCCAGGCTGTCTCATCCCTCCCGCTTAAATTATAAACTATTCAGTGGTGGGAACCACCCACCTGTAGGCAGAGTTCAAAGACTGCCCTCTGCACAGTCTCAGAGATGACTATTAAACTCCCACTTGACCTTGCTTCAGAGATTCCCAACCTGAAGGGAGATAGGAAACTTGTTAATGAAGTACAAGGCAGCCTGGAATTGTACCCTATTCTCCTTTTGGAATGCCTACCAGAAGTCAAAACCATGGTGCTACCTTGAGGTCTCTGAATAAGATGTCTCCACTCAGAAAGGCCCCAGGAATGTGTACCCCAGCACAGGAAACGAAGAGATGGCAGCAAGGCACTGTCCTTCCCCTTTCCTGCCTTTCTCCAGTCACTGCAAGCTCCAGGACGAGGGACCCGGAGGCGGGCAAGGATCTCCTGGGAACTCGCAATTGTGGGGCTGGTTTAATTGCAGTGCTGGGTCTCTGGCCTTGCCCAGACCTGTGCTTCTGAGGCAGCTGGACTAGGCAACCTGAGGATAGAGTAAGGGAACCCTCTTTTGAGCAGCCACCTGCCTGCTTGGCCGTCTTGCTGAGAGGGGCTTTCTCGATCAGAGACTTGACAGCTAAGTCCATTTCAACCCTTCTGGAGGTGTCTGGCATCTCAAAGGTCTGATTCCAGGTCTCTCTGGCAACGTGACCAAACCCAGTGTGTGATCCGACATCCTGAGCCCAGCCTGGTAGTGCAGGTCTGGCATCCCAGCTTCTTGGGAAACTAAAGCATTGCTGGGCTGCAGAGTAAGTTCAAGGCCAGCCTAAGCCAATTTAGGGAAATCCTATCTCAACATAAAAAACACAACAAGTACTTGTGATGCAAGCATGAGATTGAGATCCAACCCGAGTTCAGACATGTGGTATACATATAGAAGGCCAGTCCTTGTCTAATCCCAATATGGAGATGATCTGACTTTGTCCTCTGGCTTCCACCCCACCCTCCCCTACCTCCACTCAACACCCTGGCTGGGGATGTAGCCTAGTGATAAGGCACTTACCCAGCAAGCATGATGCCCTAGGCTGAATTCCCCAAACAAATCTCCACTTGATTTCCTCCCTGTTCCCCACCTCTGCAAACCAACTCCTCACTCTTCTTGGCCCATACCATAGAGGGAAGAGAGGACCTTGCATACCTTCTGTTCTCCTCCCTCCTACCCTGAGATCCAGGAGAAAAGGACCTTGCAAGTACTCCTATCTAAACTTCCATTAGGTTTGTAGCAAGCATGAAGGCAGGGAAGAGGAAGCCAGCGTTATCCATGCTGTAGTCAAGAAGATGCTAGAGTGGGACGCAGCAGAAGTGCCTCTGGCAAAGGTGGATGGCAAAGATGGATGAGTGTGACCTTATCCACATCTGGGGCTGGGTTGCTGTTACCTGCCCGAGATTCAAGGTAAAGCAAGCAGAGGTAACTAGGAGACGGTTTCAACTGATTTTCTGGATTTCAGGCTCCGTAGCACAATGTGGGGACTAGGGATACTCTCTCCCTTCTCCTGAAGGGGCTTCTGGCAGTTCCTTGTAAGCTAGCCCTGAAGATGCCATAGTGAACCTGACAGGCAGCTGTCCTCTGGGAGTTTATAATCTATTGGCTAGATCAGTGATTGCTGAGCACTCTCCAAGCATTCTTCTCAAACAATGCTTCCTAATCTTTTATACTAATGCACTTCTGATACTATCTTTATTTTAGTCATCTCTAAAGGATCCAAAGAAAATGTTCTCAAATCCTTTTGATCATGAAAAGACAGGAAATGGAGCCCAGGGCACTGTGAACCTGTGAATCTGGAGAAAAATATATGAAGAATTTGAGCCTCAGTAATTCCACTAATGTCTTGAGTCACCAAGTCCCATATGTTAAGGAAAAAGGAAAAAGAAAGAAAGGGAAAAAAAAACAAAAAAACAAACAACCAGGACTCCAACTCTTATAAGTATACCCTGGTGCCTTCACAAATGAGATTCTTCCCTCAATGCTGCCCAAGCCCTCTACCCAAGAGGAAAAACATTTAGCTCCAGGTTATAGATAGCAAACAGAAACCCGGAGAAGTAACAGCAAGGTCCAAGGCTAAGAGGAGAAGGATTACAGGGTCACAAGAGTCCAGGATGAGTGGAGGGGAGAGCACTTAGGAAGGAAAAGAGGACAAGGCCTGGGAGAGAGTTAGGGTAGGGTCTGCAGGGACAGGAAAACCTACCGCTAAGGGGTAAGGATCAGGGTACACATGAACAGCACAAACCTGATGCCATTGTTTGTTGGACTGCCACTGAGTTAAGTCAACCACAGCTTGCATTTGAGGCACTGGCCAGACATAAAACTCAGAGCAATGAGTCACCTACTGCTGTCAGATGGGGTGAAAACTGTCCCTTTGAAAAGGGATGAGGTGTTCACTTTGCATACATCATGCTTTGTCCAGTACCAAAAATGCATAAGAAGCCCAAGGCAGCTAACAGGAAACCCTATCCCCTAGTTTGATGCTTCAGGTGGGGCATAGCCTAAGGGTGGGGGCGGAGACCAGCACTAGATTCCTGAGCTGGGGGAGGGGAGGTTTGCTGGCAACCTTTTCAGCGGAGGCTCTTATCGACTCCAGGTCTTGGTTCTTCGGGAAGCAGTGATGGAAGGCTTCCCAGCTGTGTGGGGGAGGAGGAGACAGAAGGACAGTCCTGCTTCCTGTCCTGCTGAGCTGCCAGACCAGACAGCCGCTCTTTGGGGGAAGAAGCTTGCTAGGTAGGGAGACAGCAGAGTCCTGGGGGCCAGAGGGAGATGGGAGTTGGTGTCTGAGCTGATACCACATGGAGTTGTGCCCAACTCACATCCAGTTTATATTAGCATATAGTTGATGGCTATGCCTGAAGGATGGGGTGATAGATAGCCTAAGTAGGAAGAAGGAGCCATCATAACAGACATTTGCTCAACCCCTTCATGTATTCTTTTCTACTTGCCCTTCTGGGCATAAGACTGAAGTTGGCTTGCCCCAAAGATGGCACTGATTTGGCCCAGCAGCGAGGAGTCAAGAGCTGGTGCTACCTGGGGTACAGAGAGGTAAAAAGAGCCAGGGTAAGTTTAGGAAGTCTATTAGAGCCAGAGCAGAAAGAGGGTACAGGAGGAAAGGGAGGTACAAGTGAGTGAGTGGTGGGGTATTGTCTCTGACTCCATTCTTCACTGAACATGCTCAGAACTATGGCTTCCAGCCCTATACTGACTGCAAAAATAAGTGCCCAACTTTGGTAACTCTAAGCCCAGTGAGGAGCTGAGCTAGACGTGTGAAAGAAATCAGATATAAAGGCAGGAGATGGTGTGTAGGAACACGGAGTCCTAGCTGTGCTTCTCATCCCTATGTAACACTACATGGAAAGATCCGTTTGGAGCATCTTTCTTTGCAAGATTATTGTGAGTAAAGTTTTAAATAAATGCATTGAAGTGTTTATATTTGTACATACAGGAATGCAAGTCACGAATAACAAGTTTTCCTATCAATAGTGTACATATCAATACATGAGGGCTTTAGCTGAGTATGGTGGGATACTAATCCCAGCACTCAGAAGGTAGAGGCAGGAGGAGCAAGGAGTTTAATGTCCTTTGAAGCTACCAGTGGATTTGAGGCTAGCCTGGTTCTATAAGAGATCCTGTCTCAAAATGAAAACAAAAGAGGGGGCTGGAGAGAGAGCTCAGCGGTTAAGAGCACTGACTGCTCTTCCAGAGGTCCTGAGTTCAATTCCCAGCAACCACATGGTGGCTTACAACCATCTGTAATGAGATCTGGCACCCTCTTCTGGCCTGCAGTCATACATGTTGTCTACAAAACAAACAAACAAATAAATGAAAACAAAAGAAACAAGAATTTTAAAATTAAACAAGAACAGAAACCGGTCTTGTTTTCCAGTTGCTAGCATGATGACCTATTTAAAAACTATATTTTTGTTTGTTTTATGTGTACACCAGAAGAGAGCATTGGATCCCTTGAGACTACAGTTACTGATGGTTGTAAGCTGCCATGTGGGTGCTGGGAATTAAACTCAGAACTTCTGGAAGAACAGCTAGTGCTCTTAAATGCTGAGTCATCTCTCCAGAACTATGGAATGGTAACTTTCATCTCTCTTACCAGCAGAATCACACCGTGTACTCCTTTGTAGGTGGCTGACGCTGTTGTATATGGGACACTATATACAAGAGAGGAAACACTCTCCTATTCCTCGTATGCTCTGTTCTATGAATGCACCCATCCACTAATAACAGGTATTTAAGTTTCCAGATTTTTCCACTTGGGGACTCCAAACACAACGCTGCTAGGACTCTTAGAGAGCATGTGACCACCTCTCCTAGTGTATGTAAGAATGGAACATTGGGTCATATGCTCAGCTTGAATAGACATTCTGCCAGCATGTCCAAGGATAGCCAAGAACATCTATACTATTGTCAACAGTGGTGGAGTTTCACACCCTCTTCATCCTTGGCAACACTTGATATTATCAGGCTTTTTCATTTTTCCATTCTAGTTGTGATCTAGAGGCCATTACTTATGGCCTTGGCTTATATTTTCCAGATAACTAATCATAGTGAACATCTTTCTTAGCCATTGTATATCCTCTTATTTTAAACAAATCACTTGCCTACATTTTTCACTCATTTTGAACTTGCCTTCTGTCTCTTTACTGAGAATTTGAGTTCAGTTTTGTGTGTATGTGTTCTGGCAAGTTCCTTACTAGATATATGTATTGTAAATATTTTTCCTCCACTCAGGGCTTTGTCTTTTTGCTCTTGATGGAACTCCTTGACAAAGAAAAACTCTTACTTACCAATATTTCCCCATCACAGTTAGTACATTTTATGCCCTGCCTGTGAGGTATTTGCAAAAATCAAGAAAATAGCCTCTATTTTTTTTTTTAGAAGTTTTGCATTCAGTATTCCTGGCTATAATCTTCCTGGAGTTGTATGTGTATATGTAGTGCTAAGTAGTAGTCATGATGAATTTCTTCATGACTTCATGGCTGAAGATATAGTTGGTATCATGATTGCCTACAATGCACAAAGGCCTGGCTTTGATCCCCAGTATCGCCACCAGGTGTGCTGGAACATGCCTATAAGCTCAGAGCCCCAGAGGTGCAAGTAAGCAAGAGGATCAGAAGTTCAAGTCACACTTGGCTACAGAGTAACTGTGAGAATAGCCTGACCTAAATGAGACCCCAACTTCTGTTTTATTTCGTTTTGTTTCATTTTTTAATGAGTTTCATAACCATTTGTAATCCCAACACTTGGAAGGCAGAGTTCAAGGTCAGGAGTTCAAATCTTAATTGCACAGCAAGTTCGAGGCCAGCCTCTGCTACCTGAGACCCTGTCTCACAAACACCCAAACCAATAATTGCTGTGGGATGTCTTTCTGTATGCTGTGAATATGTGTTGCTCTGATTGGTTGATAAATAAATCTGTTGGACCAATGGTGAGGCAGAATAAGGTTAGGTGGGACATTCAAACTGAAGAGACCTGAGAAGAAGTGGGGGGGGGGGGATGCCGGAAGATGTGGAAGTACCGTCAACCATGAAGTCACGTGACAAGACACAGATTAATAGAAGTGGGCTGAGTGAAGTTATAAGAGCTAGCTAGCAAGAAGCCTGAGCCATAGGCCATATAGTATGTAATTAATATAAGCCTCTGAGTAATCATTTTATAAGCAGCTGCAGGAACGCAGGTGGGAGAGATTCTTCTGGACCTCAGGGTTGGGCAGGACCAGAGAAACATCTGGCTACAAATAATAATAATGATGAATATAGATAGATGAGAGAGGGAGAGAGGTAGAGAGGGAGAGAGAGAGAGAGAGAGAGAGAGAGAGAGGATTTTTTCAAATGGATACCAGGAGAGAGAGAGAGAGAGAGAGAGAGAGAGAGAGAGAGGATTTTTTCAAATGGATACCAGGTAACTCAGAAGTTATTTTCCTGCTGCTCTGGGTGTCATCTCTGTCATAACTCAGGTGTCCTGTGTGAGTTTCCGTTTCTGAGTCTATTCTTTCCTGTTGGTCAGTCTATATAAATATCACATTGTCTTTTTTTGTGCTTGTTTTTTTTTTGTTTTGTTTTTTTTTTGTTTGTTTGTTTGGTTTTTTTTTTTTTGAGACAGGGTCTCCCATGCTGACCTAAGTTCACTCTGCAGCTGAAGATAGCTTTGAACTTTTGATTCTCCTGCTTCTACTAAATTGCTGGGGTCACAGGAGTGTGCCACTATGCACAGCTTGGCACTCTTTTGGTTATGTCTGGAAACCTACACGCTCCAGCTTTAGTCTTGGTTGATGTGGATGTAGTGGTGATGCCTGAGGGTGTGGTGTGGGGAGATGGGGAGATTGTGGGGACAAGATTTACCTGACCAGTAAATGAAGAATCCCCACGAAGGGAAAAGATGTGCAGATTATCTTAAGTAGACATTGAAGGAGGTGCTAGAGACCCAAATGAACTGGGTTACTGCCCCTCACAGTGTAGAAAGCCTGTTGACATTTTCTGTGTCATTGATCCTCACTGTGTGCCTATAGGGTCACCGGGGAAGAACTGTAAATCATTTTCAGAGATAAAGAAAGGGACTCTGGTTGGGGATTTAGCTCAGTGGTAGAGCACTTGCCTAGCAAGCGCAAGGCCCTGGGTTTGATACTCAGCTAAAAAAAAAAAAAAGAAAAAAAGAAAGGGACTCAGAGCATTGAGAGGCTTGGCTAACAAGGTCTCACAAAGGAAGTGAATGATAATTTTCACACATCACTTTTAAAGCTCCTAGCTCATACCTGTGTCCCACTGCTGAGTTGGAAGATGGGACAAAAAGGATGGATAGTTCAAGGCTAGCCAGGTCTACCTATTGAGACCCTATTTCAAAATAAAAGTCAGTCACAGCTTATTGATTCATGATGTCATGGAGAGGTTTTCTGAGACTATCAGGTAGTAGCTTGGGTCTTAAGGAAATGAGCCATGAGGTTATCAAGTGATAGTGATGAAGTGTTGAAACCTACGCTTGGAAAGACCTTTGTGTAGGAAGTTGGAGGCAGGGAAGCAGGCAGGCCATCCTCTAGGATGTCACCATTCACTGAGCAGAAGATTGTAGGGACCTGAAGTAGGGATGAGAAGCAGATGTGACACACACAGAGGAGAATGTGACTAGGGGCCTGGAATCCAGTCCACAGATCAGTCAGTGTATACCATACACACATGTCTGCGGAACACACTTTGGAGTTCTCAATTCTCAGAGAGAGAGAAGCAAAAAGTATTATTATTATTATTATTATTTTTTACTTTTTCTCAGCTAATCTTATGATTAAGACCAAAACAACAAAACCTTTCCCCTTCAGATGCTCTGCTGGACTCTCTCTCAGCTCTGTGGGTCCTAGCGCCTGTCACATGTGCTCTCATAAATCTTTACACAGGCCCCTGAGCTCTGCCTTTCTGAGATGTCTGGCCTTGGCCTTGGTCTGTGCTCAGACTGTCAGCTCAGTCCTTTTATCTGTCAACTCCTTTTCAAATGGCTCTGGCACGGCCTTGCACTCTCAGTGGGAGACTGTACTTGATGGTGGGTGAGTACACATGAATAGCCCTTCCTTCCTCCTCAGAGTGGGTTGGGTCACTGAGCCCTATAGATCTACCCAGTGCACTTTAGGGAGCTGTTGCCAGCCTGCCTGAGAGCAGATGACAAAGGGATCCCTAGAGAGAACCAACTTAGTCAAGGCCATGTACCTACCTAGTGACTAGTGTTGCAGAACAAGTCTGGTTGACTGACCGAAAGTCCATTATCATTGCTGTTCCACCATCAAGAAAGACAGGTTGAAGGCTAGTGAGATGGTTTGGTGGGCGAAAACACTCGCTATGAAGACTAATGCCTTGGGTTTGATCCCTGCAACCCATAGAAAACTGACTCCATAAAGTTGTCCTTGGATGTCTACACTTATGCAATGGCTTGTGTACTCCCACACCCATGCCTCACATACTGACAATAATAATATTTTTTAAAAATTAAGAAAGAGAGTTTGAGGTACTAGAGAGATGTAACAAAAGGCCTGTCATAATGGTATGAGTTTATAATCCCAGCACTGGAACGTAGAGACAAATGGATGCCTGAGGCTCATTGATGCCTAGACTAATTGGTGAGACAGTCTGGGGAATAAAAAGAACAGCACCTGCCTGGTGGTGGTGGTGCATACCTTTAATCCCAGCACTTGGGAGGCAGAGGCAGGTGGATCTCTGTGAATTTGAGGCCAGCCTGGGATACAGAGCGAGATCCAGGAAAGTCGCAAAGCTACACAGAGAAACCCTGTCTCAAAAAACCAAAAAAAAAGAATGTTCAGATAAGACTCAAAATGAGATTCGGTACCTAGGCTGCACCTGAGGAATTACATCCTAGATTGACCTTTGCCCCTCATGTACACTCATGCACATGTACACACACACACACACACACACACACACACACACACACACAAACACACAAAAAGAAAGAGGTTGAGCCCTTCAGATTCCCTCAGGTCCTTCTCTATCTGCAGATTCCTGCAGGTTCTACATCTGTGGATTTAGCCAATACCTTGGATCAAAAATATATAGGGAAAAACAGTTGTGTCTGTACTGAGCATGAACAGACTTAAAAAAAAAAAATCATGATTCCTTGAGCAATACAACAACTATTCACATAGCATTTACATTTTGGTGGGTGTTGCAATTAATGCAGACATGATTTAAAACATAGGAGACATTGCAATTGGTTCTATACAAATATACCACTTTATATCCTGAACTTAACACCGGAGGTAGCGGCATAATTCTGTAATCAAAACACTTGAGAGGCTGAGGCAGGAGGATTGTGAACTCAAGTTCTCAAAAAACCAAAGTCTGGGATGTAGTTGAGTGGTAGAATTCTTGTCTTAAAGAGGAAAAGGATGAAGAGAGAGGAAGAAGAAAGAGAAGAGATTTGAGTATTTGCAAATTTTGAAATTTGAGTGGATTCCTGGACCAGTCCCTGCAGAGGTCCAGGGATGATAGTGTTCCATTGGTTTTGTTCTGGAAGAAACCAGTGCTAACTTGGAAGACTCCCATTGGTTCTAGTTCTTTTTTTTTTTTTTTTTTAAGATTTATTTATTTATTATGTATACAGCATGTATGACTGCAGGCCAGAAGAGGGCACCAGATCTCATTACTGATGGTTGTGAGCCACCATGTGGTTGCTGGGAATTGAACTCAGGACCTCTGGAAGAGCAGTCAGTGCTCTTAACTTCTGAGCCATCTCTCCAACCCCCTGGTTCTAGTTCTTAAGGAAGTGCAACCTCCAGACTCAACATGCCCTATGCACATGCAAAGGAAGCCTGGCTCTGGACAAGCAGAACGGTCATGGCAGCTTAGGCCAAATGTATAGTGGGCATTCAGGACAGGCAGCTTCTCCTCTGTGGCCTGGGCTTGCAGCATACAGAGCCTAGATCTTTCCTCCCTTGCCCTAGCCATGCCAACAGACTCAGCATCTTAGCCACACTGTCCTTGTTGTCTCATCTAGCATGGACTCTATATCCTCCCAGAACAGCAGGGGCGAGAGAAAATTGAGACACTGCGGTCTCTGGGCCTCCAGCAATGTCTTACTCTGGTTGGGCTGCTATGAAAAAAAAAAGTTTGGAGTTGGGGATTTAGCTCAGTGGTAGAGTGTTGCCTAGCAAGCGCAAGGCCCTGGGTTTGATCCTCAGCTCCACAAAAAAAAAAGAAAAAGAAAAAAGAAAAAAAAAGAAAAAGAAAAAGAATTGTTATAGACCCCATGGCTTCTAAGCAACAGATGTGTAGATGTGTTTTCTCCAATTTCTGAGGGCTGATAAATTGAAGATGAAGGCGCCAGCAGATTCAAGGTCTAGTGAGGGTCCAATTTCTATTTCAGGGAGTGTGGGTTCTTGCACGGTCTCTGTGTGGTGGTGTGGGGAGTGGATAAAGCAGCTTTCTGGGGCCTCTTTGTATAAGGATACTAATCCCATTCTTGAGGGCTCTACCTGAGCTCTACCTGCATGGGAAGTACTAACTACTTGCCAAAGACCCTCATCCCATTGGTGATTAGGTCTCAGTATATGAGTGTGTTGGTCTAAATGTAATCCCAGGTACCTGGGAAACTGGATTAAGAGGATCATAAATTCAAGTTCTTGCTAGGCAGCAAAGTTGCTTGCTGAGGCTAGCCTGGGCAATTTAATAAGACCCACTCTCAAATAAAAACAAAACAGTGAAGATGTACTGAGCATATAGTCCAGTGCTTAGCTTGTGCTAAATACTAGGTCCAGCACCTCCAAAAACAAGGCAGCAGTAACAAAATTCCTGACCATAGCAAACTACAGCCCCCTTTTCCCTTCACACGGTTCCACATATACCCGAGCATCTGAAGATGTCTACTGTTTTTCATCCAGAGATTAATGAAGGCACTAGTGATAGTGCTTGGCTTGGATGCCTCCCCCAGAGCTCTTCTCTAGGCATTGTGGCACTCCACCCCAGGACAGTCCCTGGTGAGTGGATATGGAAGGAAAATCTACAGAATGTCGCTTAAAGTCTTAAGTGATCTAATATATATGGATCATTTCCTATGTACTGGATTGCTATGTGAGCTACCTACATATACCAGCATATATCATCAAATCTTTAGAAAAAAAAACCCAGGGTGGGTGTATCAATGGCTTCCAACTGAGGAAGATTTTGCTCCCCAGGGAATATGTGGCAATGTCTAGAGACATTTTTAAATGTCATTAACTTGGGGTGCGTGAGTACAAATACCATCTGGGGTGTTCTAAACTTGCTATATACACAGGACGACATCATCTACAAAGCATTATCGTCAGGCATTGTCTGTTGGCAGGGACGTAGTCAAGACATTTATCTATAGGTGAATTCATCACAGCGTGATTTAGATAA
This sequence comes from Onychomys torridus, assembly GCF_903995425.1. NCBI lineage: Eukaryota > Metazoa > Chordata > Mammalia > Rodentia > Cricetidae > Onychomys > Onychomys torridus. Next base: position 60,588,586 of record NC_050459.1, on the reverse strand, counting down.
ACCTAACAGTACAGGGCAGTCATCCCACACAGCTTCCTGCAATCAAGGGAAACATGAGGCTGCTATATATTGTTTACAGTGAAACTTTTTTTCTAGGTAGATAAAAGTATTGTATAACACACAAGCCATTGTATTAGCTATCTTTGCCCTTGCTGTGATGAAGCACCTGATAGATGAAGCAATGTAAGAAAGGGGAGCTTTATTTCTGGCAAGGAAGGCATGCATGGTCTAGGTGTGTGAGGAAGCTCATTACAGTCATCTGCAGTCAGGAAGCAGAGAGAGATGAATGTGGGTGCTCAGCCAGCTTTCTCTTTTTTATTCTATCTGAGAGCCCAGCCCATTGGTGGTACACACATGCAAGGCCTATCTTCCCACCTCATGTCTCCTGGGTGATTCTAAACTTGTCTAACAATGAAGATTTGCTACCATAACAGGTAGAACAATCCTTTATGATCAAGTATTAGGTACCATACATAATTGTGTGTATATTCTTTCATACAGCAGTGTTCACCAAAACCACATCAGTGATATGCCATATTACAGCTTTATAACATTACTAGATGATAAGATTTTCTCATCATTTCTACTATAATAAGACTTTTATTGGACGTGTGGTCCAGTGTTGACCAAACATTATTAATGTGGAGCATGACAATATCCAGTCTAATTTTTCAGCGTGTTAAAGCTGAGAAACATACAGATGCAAAAGGAAAACCTTGGGTTCCACACAGTTCAGGGGCTTCCCCAAGGCCTTTTGTCAAGGCAGATTTGGATTCTAACAGACTCCTGTGTGATCCCAGAGTCTCTTCGTCTTTTTAGTTACAAAACACCCCTGTGAAGGACCAATTGCCTCGATGGGATCTGTCCCGGAAGAGAAGACATTCTGGTGTTTTTCACTAGGCAAGCAAATGTCTGCTGGAGCCAATGTCTGCTGGAGCAGGAGCCAGGAAGGCCCTGAAACAGCTACTGACGGGCAAAGCCTCTCCTTTCAGGTGCTCTGAACATTTACAGAGACTGGAGTTCATCCTCCGCCTGCCCAACATTTGAAATCTCTTGAGACCACGAAGTGACTTTGGCAACACTGGCAGGGTATTGCTAAGAAGCCCATCGGCTTCTGGACCTGTGGGTCCCAGTTTCAACTAGGGAAGGGCCCTCAGTGAAGGGTTGGATTAAAATTGACCCTGGCTTAAACACTCTGCAGAGATGGTCAAACCTTAATGTCAGGGAGAATCAAAGCTGGTTCTGGGCACCTGGGGGTGGCCAGCAGGCACGTCCTTCAGTGGTCAAGTAGTAGATGATCAATAACACAGTCCTTTGGCTATTTTTCTCTTATTTCCTGTTTCATGGTCTTAGTTTTAGTTTGCTTCGTATCATCTATCAATCACCATCTTTAAAATGTCATGAAGAGCTGGGGACCTAATTTAGTAGAGAGCATTTGTCTGGCATTCAGGAGGCCCTGAGTCCCAGCACTACCCCACAAATAAAACAAACAAAACAAAAAGAGCAGAGGTGCTGGTTGAATGAAATGGGATTTAATGTAGGAAGTGGAAGACATGTCCAGGAAGTGTTAGAGGACCATGCATGCGTGATGGAGTGCGTCTCCAGAATGAGCTGGTTCAGGAAAGATGGGACCCTGCTGCAGTATCTGGACTCAAGTCCCTGACAGTGCTTTAAGAAGGTGGCTGCCAGGAATGCCCTGCCCCTCCTCCTTCTCAGCTCTCAGCAGCCATGCATTTTCCTGGTATTTCTTGAAATAACTTGAGTACAACAGACTCCATCCATTAGAGGGGGGAGTCTGTTCTGCATTCAGGCGACACTGCCTTTTATTTCAAGTGGCCTCAGCGCTAATAGGGACATGGGGTCTCAACACACGTGCACACGCCCCTGTGCATGTGGCTGCTGGAGGAATTATCCCCATGAATGGGAATGAATGGGCAGGGACAATGAGCTACAGTGAATGGGCAGTTGGAAGGGAGCCTTTCATGAGGCCTGAATGACAAGTGAACACCCAAGGAGGGGCCAGTAGGAACACTGACTACATCCAGAAAACCAGAGAGGACTTTTCTGCCTGACAGAACCAGACTGCCTGGGGAACCAGAGTCCCTCCAATTAGCAAGATGACTGGGCAGATGGAAGCCGGAAGAAGCACATACCCTTATTATGGGATGGCTCTGAGATCAGGGCTGCTAGTTCTTCCCAAAAAAAAGGACTGAAAACAGGAGGAAAGCAGGGCATGTCTTCTCTGCTGGAACTCGGGGTTAGGTGAGGGGGACAGTACCTAAGGGAACCAGTGTTTTTACCCCAGGAGAATGGTGTAAGGGCTCTTTTATCTCCTTCCTGTCTTAGTGGTACTTCTGCTTCTCAGTAGTATGTGAGTCAGAAAAAGAATGTTCAGTTTCTGAATCCACAGTTCTAACAGCAACCCACTAACATTTCTTCTACCAACCTCTTTGAACCTCTCTGATACCTTCCTCCTTCCACATCCCCACCCCCACCTCTGCATGCACAGTCTAGCTGGGTATATGAAGATGAATAAACTAGGGTTAGCCTAAAAGGATCCAAAGGCTTGTAAAGGGTGACGTACGAATAAGAGAACAAGTCTTTTTTTTTTTTTTTTTTAAGCTGAGGATCGAACCCAGGGCCTTGTGCTTGCTAGGCAAGCACTCTACCACTGAGCTAAATCCCCAACCCGAACAAATCATTTTAGAAATAACTGTTTTAAAGAGAAAGGTCAGACAAAGCGACATGGTAAATGTAGGAAGGTTTCCTAGAGGGGCATGTTTGATGTGGGCCAGGAAGACGAGGCTTTCAGTGGAACAGAGGTGTCAACCCAGGGGTAAGTTGTGGAGGAGGTTCTTGGAGAGCCAACAGCCTTAGCAAGGCCATGAGGTGGTATGTGCTGAGTGTTCTCAGGAGGGCGTGGGAAGGATTGATAGTAGGTGAAGGACTGAGCAGAACTGGAAAGAGTCAGGTGCTAAGATGTGATCCGTACTCTAACAAAATATCTGACAGGTCACCTTAAAGGAAAGTTGCTTTGACTCCTGTTTCAGAGTGAACAGTCCATCATGGCTGGGAGGTCAGGGCAGCTAGAATGGTTCCATACACAGTGCTGGCAGCTTGAGGTGGGTTAGGTAGAGTATCAGACCAGAGGTAGAGGCTGGGATAACCCATGGATTAGTGACTCTTCTTGCTGGACAATAAAATACCTGACAGATGCAATAAAACCACTCCTTTAGGAAGGAAATGGGTTCAGTTTGCCTCAGTTCAAGTGTATAGTCTGTTATGGTAGTAGAGGTTTGGGGCAGCTGGGAACCTTATATCCTCAGTTACCATTCAGAGAGCAAGCGACACAGGTGCTCAGCTAGCTTTCACCTGTTTATGTATTCCAGGATTCCAGGCCACATAACTGTACCACCTATATTTATGATAGATCTTTTCAGTTAAAAAATATCTAGCCGGGCAGTGGTGGTGCACGCCTTTAATCCCAGCACTTGGGAGGCAGAGGCAGGAGGATCTCTGTGAGTTTGAGGCCAGCCTGGTCTACAGAGTGAGTTCCAGGAAAGGCACAAAGCTACAGAGAGAAACCCTGACCTGAAAAACTTAAAAAATAATAAAAAAAAAAAATCTGGAAATATACTCCACGGATGTGCCCAGACATTGGTCTCCTAGGTGATTCTAGATCCTGTCTATCAATATTAAACATCAGGACCCCCAAAGGTCCACTTGTAGTGACTAACATCATGAGCCAGGCCTCATACCCCAAAGGTTCCATAGCCTTCAAAAGCAGCACTGTTAGTTGAGCATCACATGTTCAAACTTCTCAGCATGGGGCAGCATGTGTTTCAGACCCAAAGCATAACTTAGATTGTGGAGGGTCATGAGTGAGTACTGATGTCTGAAAGGGAAATCAAGGCAGTGACTTCTTCGAAGTTGCCAGAGTTCCCAGCTGGAGGGGATTGGGCCAGTGTTCTACAAATGTAACTTCTAGCTGCTGCAAAGTGTCATCCATTTACTCAATGAGCATTTGTTGAACTGTGTGCCAGGCGCTGTGCTCAGAGGCGTAGTGGTGAGTGTGGCCGTCGCCAGCCTTACAGTAGGCTAGCCTTTCTGCTTTCATTGTCTTCTACCGGCTCTCCTCCAACACCAGAATTTCCAGATTGCACCAAGCCGGAGTTGGCAGTAGGCATGGACGGCACCCTGGGATGGTGCCAGGATGCTGACAAACTCTGTTTCAGACTCTGGCTCTGTGTGGGGGTGGGAGTTTGGGGGGTAGAAACAGAAGAGGGTGATTTGAGGACAGATTGCACCCTAGGGTGACTGGGGTTTTAGACTCGCAGGGAAAGGTCCAGTTCTTAGATCATATTTTCCATGGTTGGTCCCATTAAAGATAAATACCTGCCTCTTATTCTTATACTCAGTTCTGACATCTAGCATTGGAGACATCTTTAATAATTAAGCCTTTGCACCTTTTAATGAGTCAAACAACACAAATCTGGCCTAAGATGACATTATTTCTTTGTTTGTTTTGCTTTTCCACTGGGAAGAGATACTCACTTACCAGCTTTAATTTTATTGCTTCGTACAAAAACGTGGGTTTGTTTTCCAGCCTGGTGTGTGTGTGTATGTGTGTGTGTGTGTATGTGTGTGTGTGTGTGTGTGTGTGTGTGTGTGTGTGTAGTTGCTTCATGTTGCCAGTTTAGTAGTACCAGGTGTGGTGAAGCACTCAGAGGCAGAGGCAGGTGAATCTTTATGAGTTCAAGATCAGCCTGGTCTACACAGTGAATTCTAGGCCAGCCAAGCCCAAGGAGCAAGGCCCCCATCTCAAAAAGTTGGCTATCATTTCTTTTTAATTCTTTACAATTTTTTTTAAAATTAGGCCCTGATGTCATGACACTTGACTTAAATCCCAGCACTCAGAAGGCAGAGTCAGGCAGATCTCTGTAGGGTGGCCTACATAGTGAGTTCCAGGCCAGTCAGAACTGCATAGTGAGATCCTGACTTTAAAAACTTTTAAAATTAACTCTTTTTTAGTTAGTATACAAGACAATGATTTTTCTGTGACATTTTCATACACACACACACACACACACACAGAGCACCTGTTCATGTCTTCTCCCTTCTCCCTTACTGTCCTTCCCTACCCTCTCCCATTCTCCCCAAATAATCCCCTTCTACTTCAATGTCATGCATGTATGTGTGTGTGTATAAATATATATCTTTTAGTGTAACATATGTTTGTTATGTCATTATATTTAAATCTAGATTCCACATAGAAGACATGCTTGTTTTTCACTTACTGTGATGATTTCCAGTTCCATCCGCTTTCCTTTAAATGTCATTTCATTCTTTTTTACAGCTGAGTCAAATTCCATTGCGTATGTATACCACATTTTCTTCATTCACTTATCTAGTAGACATATAGTCTGGTTCCATGTCTTGGCTATTGTGAATACCGCAGCAATATGCATGAATGTGCAAGGCTTTCTGTAAACTTTGAGTCATTCAGAGTAGTACACTTGATGTGGTTTATTTATTTATTTATTTTTTAATTTTCAAACTTTTTTTTTTTTTTGAGACAGGATCTTGCTGTATCTCAGACTGACTTTGAACTCATAATGCCTCTGCCTCAGCCTTCTGGGTACTACAAGCATGCACCAGCACTCCTGGCTGTATAATTTCTTGATAACTGGAAAGACCTATGTATCTCTTCCCTTGTTCTTTGGTAGTAGTGGGGAATAGGTAGGTGGCGATATCTGCCTGCATATGCGCTGCCTGTATAGACTTTTGTTACCATTAGAATATATATGCTCCAGTCCCTGGGAGCTGCCTGAAAACAGTCTCCAGGATTACTTTCACCCATCCTACAATGGTCTCAACACCACACCTCCTTGTTACGAAGCTCTGACTTCTTGGTCTGGTCACAGCTCACCCAGCATTGTGACATACACACAGAAGACACCCTACTTCAATATCCAGCAGCAGTGGTACTACAACGCTGTTCTCACATTCAGTTTACACCTCTACTTTGGCCTCACACTCTCCACTTCCATGCCTAGCTCTGGTCCCCTGGGGTCTTCATCACAATCACCTCCCTCTTCTGAGTCCCAGACTAGGCCTCCCTCTCTTGCTATTCATCTGCACCCAACAGGCTCTTCCATCTCCCACCTTTCTTCCTGCTCCTCCCCACAACCCCTCTCTTCAGCCTTCCTCCCACTCCCTTCCCTCCCACACCTCCTTAGACTTCCCCCACCTACTCAGGTTCCCTTCCATTCCTCTGCCCCACCCTTTGATGTCTGCACAGAGGCTTCTGCAGGAGGCAGAAGGATGCGGATGGTGCTATCCCTTCATGTACTACTTACTCTCCCTGCCCCCAGCTTAATGAATCACCCACCTTCTCCAAACAAGCTCCAGATCAGGTCTTGAGAGGCAGCTCTATGGAAACATCCATGCAGCTCCTGGATCTTTCTATTTGTTAATTACCTTACCCCGGCAGGCTACCTGATGAGGGAGAGCTAAGGGTAAAATCAGCAGATCTTTGTTGACTAATTTTGTCTTCTGCAAATCCCAGCTTCCTCCTTGTGTAGGCCTGCCCTCCAGTCCCAGTGATACTGTGAGTTTATCATTCCCTGGGACTGAAGTCTTATGCTCCAAGAATTCCAAGTCCCCAGGCTAATTAGGGCAGCAGGGTGCTCAGCACATCCGAGGTCCTTTTCCTGAAACACAGCTTGGCATTCACACAAACCCATGACTGCACCTACACCCTTAAAGGGGTGAATCCACAGCAGGAAGGTCAACACAAGTCTAGATGCCTTCCACAGCCTCAGCCTGACCAGGGGTATAGGCTAGAGTACCACCAAGGTCCATGTGTCGGTACTGCCTCCTGTGACATTGTCAACCTCATGGGAACATCATCCAGGAGATGGCAAGGCACACCTTTTCGTGTGTCTGTGGGGAGATTTCCTGAAGGAAGAGGACACACCTTGAATATGAATGGCACCACCCACTGAGGTGAGTGTAAGGGAAAAGCCAGCTTCCTGGCATAAATATCTTCTCTGTCACAATGAATTGAGCCCACTAAAACTGAGAGGCAAAATAAGTTTGTCTTCCTTCTAAGGAGTTTTGTCAGCTGTTGGTCACAGCAACACAACACTCTTATCTAGTGCATACTGAGGCCTGGTTTGTCACAGCTGTGCTGGGGCTACTGAATGCATTCCAAGGTCTCCCTTAGGATGGGGTAAAGGACGAAAACATTTGCTGTTTTGTTGTGTTTTGAGACAGACTCTCTAGATAGCCCTGGCTGTCTTAGAATTCAGTATGTAGACCAGGCTGGCCTCAAACTCAGCGATCCACCTACCTCTGCCTCCTGAGAGCTGGGATCAAAGGTGTACACCACCATATTGGGGCTGTTTTCTTTTTCTCTCTCTCTCTCTCTCTCTCTCTCTCTCTCTCTCTCTCTCTCTCTCTCTTTCTTTCTTTCTTTCTTTCTTTTCTCTGTCTCTCTGTCTCTCTGTCTCTCTCTCTCTTTCTTTCTTTCTTCCTTGCTTTCTCTTTCTATGAAAACACTGTAAACCAGGTGTGGTGGTGCATATCTTTAATCCCAGTACACAGGAGGCAGAAGCAGGTGGATCTCTGTGAGTTCAACGCCAACCTCTTTTTACAAAACAAGCTCCAGGACATCCAGGGCTGTTATACAGAGAAACCCTGGCTCATGGAATCCTATTTCTAAACACTAATACTATGTCCTGAGCCAGGAACTGTGCTAGTCAGAGGTTGGGAATACAGAATTGCAGTCTGCCAGAGGAGATGATAGGAGGAAAGAGAAGCTTCACTGGGCTGTGATCGATGGATGCTCTTATAAGAAGGAACAGAGGAGCTCGACATGACAGCGCGTGCCTTACCATCCCAGTATGCAGGAGGCTGAGGTTGGAGGATTAGGGCTGCAAGGCTAGTTGGGGCTACACACCAAAGTCTTATCTCAAATTAGAAGAGAAAAAAGGAGCAGAAGAAGGTGTGTGCCTGTCAAACACATAGTCATCTTCCCTGTGGAAGTGCTGTCTGAACAACCCCAGGGCTTAGGCACAGGAAGCAGAGAAGCCCGAGATGACTGTGGCAGAAAAAGAAGGATCTGCAGAGAATTCACAGGGAATCGAGTGGGAAGAGAGGGAAGACGGTGACAGCACCGGACGTGGAGGCTTTTGTTTGGTTTTTGGTTTTTGTTTTTCGAGACAGGGTTTCTCTGTGTAGCTTTGCGCCTTTCCTGGAACTCACTTGGTAGCTCAGGCTGGCCTCGAACTCACAGAGATCCGCCTCCCTCTGCCTCCTGAGTGCTGGGGTTAAAAGTGTGCAACACCACTGCCTGGCAGGGACATGGGGTCTTAAACTGTGGATTGCAATGCTCTAGGAGGATATATAATTGAATGTGAGGGACAGTGGTCAAAAAATCTGTCAACAGTAAAGAGTTTTTTAAAACACTGTCATAAATGATCCCAGATGTCCAGTGCCATTCCAGCAGTGCCAGTGACTCCTTTGACTGTGGACCAAAGGCAGCCAGCATAGTGAACATAGCTTGGATAATGGGAGATGAGCTGGGAGGAAAGAATGATCTTGAATGGGGGCTTGAAGCCAAACAACCCTGCCGTTTTCTCATGTAACTTTGTTTATCTGTAAAAGAGGACTTTGTCCTGCTCACTGCTGTAGTGACAGGACCCTGCAGTGACCACACATTAGGTGCTTGATAAATTCCTTCAATGCTATGACAATGCAGTGTTCCTGGCAGTTAATTCCTCCCAGGACACACCTGTCTCCCTTTAAAAGTTGCTATAAAAAAAAAAAAAGTTGCTATGATACAGGTTCTAGAAGGTAGAGGTCAGTAGTGCCTGCCCTACCAGGTACATCATTCCAGGGCCAACCCTTTTCTTGTCTTGGCTGCCCCATGAGGAGGCCATGGTCAGGAAGAGTGTGCTGTGGCCCGTGAGCCAGAAATCCCAAGTTCTAGGATCAGCTTAAGCTGCGGCCTCAAGAAACCCTGTCTCTAATACTGTGAGTAATGCCTGCCCAGGGTTGTTGTAGAAACAGGTGACAAGGACCAAGCCAGAGAGCACATGAGCAAGTGATGTGTTAGCTGTGGTACCCAGCTTCCTGGTTGACTCCTGGCTCTTGTAGTAGGCAGGATGTTAAACATCTGGGGCTGAGGATGCAGCTTAGTTGGTAGAGGGCTTGCTTCGCATGCATGAAGCCCTGGATTTGGTATGCAGTATTGCATAACCCAGGCATAGTGGTACATAATTCTGTAATTCTAGCACTTGGGAGGTAGGAACAAGAGTATCCAAAATTCAGGATCATTCTCAGCTACATAGAAAGATCAAGGCCAGTCTGTGACATAATCCCGGTCTATTACAAAAATGGTGATCCTAAACTTCCTCCTACATCTTCACCCATGTTGGGCCCTTATTGGAAGAAACATGGCTTACCCATGACCTACATGGTAAGGTGACTATGCATCCCAGTGTTTGTCTGTTGGCCCGGTGGAGCTAATTATTCTGATGAACTATAATTACAGAGACATCCAACTCAAATTCACACACTTATCTAATTTCCTAAGGAAAATAAGATAAGATGCCTACTCCCAAGGAGCTGGTCAAGCTGTGACTAATAAAGTGATAGAGGTGCAGAAAAAATACCTGAACAATGAATGGGTCTCCAATGTCAGTGGGCATCAGCAGCCTCAGCTCTGAGCAGCCTTACAGGAGCCTCTGTGCACCGGTCGGTCCACCCTGAGCAGCCCCCAGGCAGTGGAGGCTTGTGATCTGGGATTTGATTTCACACAGGACTGGCATTGCTTTCTTCAGACACAGCCAAGCAAGGCAGTGGTGAGGGAAAGGTACTTCTCCACATTCCCTGCACCTGCCTGAGCAGCCTCAGTGGGTCAGAGAAGGTCATTCCAGCAGAAAGATGAGCACGTGGAAAGTTACTGAGAAGCCGCGATGGCATGTTTGGGCAGCATCACTGGGTGGAAAGTGCAAAGAGGTCCTGGGGTGTAGCTCTGATAACTCCCATTTCCCTGGTCTCCACAAGCTTTTTCAGGGTGTCTTCATGTGCCTCTGGCTCTGCCCACTGTTAACCCCGCAGGAAGGTTCACAGGTACCAAAGGGGGAAAAAAATCAGAGACTGAGGTGGCAACCTGCTGGTGTCCTGGGCTTCTGAAGAAGTTTGTGCTTTCACTTTCCCATTGGGTACTGTAGAGCAGACACTAGGACCATATGCAGAGGGGTCTCAGGCCATTTGTTGAATATGAGACTCTGGTTTCGGCAAGGCTGAGTCCTAGGAGAAGGGTGAGGGGAGACAGCAGGACAGAGGTGACGGAAATCACACTCCCTGAATAGACATATCAAATGGTACTGAAAGAAGTTTCTCACTCGTCAGGTAGAAACATACCAGGAGTGGAACATGCAGTACAGCGCACTCAGGTGCACCCGCTGCGTAAAGGCACCTGCCTCAAGGGCGCAGACAAACCTACCGAGCACCAGGACTGGGAGTCTGAGCTGAGCTCTCTGCCAGGGCTTTGCAGCGCTTCCTACATTTTGTAGTCCACCAGTTAGTATCTCTCTTGTGTTCCCCACTCCAGAACACGCACCCACTCCCACCCGGCACAACAAGACAGAAGCAAACACCCATGACAAACATAACACACAAATATCATATCCGCTCACCACATACCCCCAACACTTGTGCACATACCAGCACACGCGCACATGCACACAGACATACACAGACACACACACACACACACACACACACACACACACACACACACACACACACACACGGTAGGTATGAAGAAGGAGCCAGCATAGGATAGGGATGAGGAAGTGGCAGAGCGTGGAGAAACAGAACCTTGCAAGGCAGCTTTCACTAGCTGCTCACTTCATTGCCCCCTTCTTCTCCCACACCGCCCACCATTCCCACCCCTGGAGTTACCCTTCCTCCCTGTTTAAGGCAGAGCCCCCCTCAGGAGCTTGTAAGTAACCAAGGGATTTCTACCTTTTCCTGTTTCATCTCTAGTTATGTTACAAATTTCTATCTGGCCTTCCTCAAGGTTGTTGACTGATGATGACATTGGAATTCGCAGGTTGCTGGGGTGCAGCCTAGGCACCTGATCTCATTTTGAGTCTTATCTGAACATTCTTCTTCTTTTTTTTTTTTTTGGTTTTTCCGAGACAGGGTTTCTCTGTGTAGCTTTGCGCCTTTCCTGGAACTCACTTGGTAGACCAGGCTGGCCTCGAACTCACAGAGATCCACCTGCCTCTGCCTCCCGAGTGCTGGGATTAAAGGTGTGCGCCACCACCGCCTGGCCTGAACATTCTTCAAATGTTACCTTTCTGCATGGAACGCCATTCCTACCCAACCCTTTATTCTGAAGTTAAGGACAGACATAAGCAGGAAGCAGGCTTATGGTGCTGGGCTACGCTTCTGCCTTACTGATGGCCCTCAGACAGTCATGGACCCTGCTGTGGCTTCTCAGTGTGGAAAGCTGAAGCATTTCTGTGCTTAGAAGTTCTTCCAGAACTGGTAATATAGCTCAGCTAGTAGAGTGCTTGTCAAGCAGGCTGGAAGTCCTGGGTTCAATTCCTAGCGCCACATAAAGGAGATATGATGATCAGTACCTATAATGCCAGTACATGGGATTTAGAAGCAGGAGGATCAGATACTGAAGGTCATCCTCAGCTGTATAGTAAGGTTAAGGCTGGAAGTTTAAGGCCAGTCTGAGCTACATGAGACACTGTCTTACTTATTACTTATTTATTCATTTAAATATTTCTCCATCTGTCATTTCATCTGCAACCTGGGGCCAAGTTCTTTCTGTGCCTGCCAACTCCCAAGGCCTCTTAGCCCTGTCTGCCAGATGCCAGATGGGTCTCAGGCCCATGTTGGGGAGGAGTTGCCTCTGTGATGTCACAGAAGGGACCCCAGCAACCTCTGTATTCAAGAGATGTCTTTAGGAAGGAGCTCCTTGCCTCTGGCTTTTCTGATGGAAAGGCATGGATAAGTCAGTAGAGAGGATCTCCATGTGAACCCAGAAACAGTGACTGGAAAAATCACAATGTTGAAGAGAACCACAGAAGCACTCCTCGGAGTCATTAACCTTCAGGATTCAGGGAGCTTGAGATGTATCCAGCCTAGGATGAAGACTTGGGGATATCTGATTGGCCAAACGCTGACCAAATGCCAGCTCGAGTGCCCAGAGCCAGGAATGTCACGGTGCTAACAGTATGTCAATTTACCCCTTCCCCAAATCCACAGTTGTTTCACCACTGGTTTTTCAGATCCTTACCAACCTGAACTTTGCCTCAAAATCATTTCTTTCTGTCCACATGAGACAGCAAAGTACTTAACCAGCTGTCCATTCCTCCTTGCTGTTCTCACACATTCTGTTCTCTAAGATCAGAATCTCCATTCTTTTGTCCATCTGTCCAACTGTCTGTCCCATGGCAGTACTGCCCAGCCTGCCAGGCATTGGCACCCAGAGCACAGAGAGCTGTGTATGGGAAAGAGAATGCCTTCCGCTTGCTTTTGTAGGAGCAGCTACACCAGTGGCAGTGCGGTGAATTTGCCTGAGCTTTGCATGTAACTGGGGCTTTATGTTTGGAATGGAGGAGGTTGGGATTGCAATCATGTTCCTGAGGAGCGGTGTCAATCAGCTGCTGCTGAGACACAAGCTACCCACCGGTGTGGAGGAAGAGTCAGCTGGGGGCAGAATGCTGCCGACCTGCACACAAAAGGCTGCCAGGCAGAGTGGCTTTCCATTCCTCCAGAGCAGTGAGAAGCAGAATTGCTTCTGATTGTACGACGGAATGACTCAGCCTGCCGGTGATTACCCTTTCCCTTTCTGCCTCGTCTCTGCATCCAAGTTCACTTAATTGAGAGCTGTGTGGGCCCTTGCTCTCAACCCACCAACAGCCTGCTCCCCATTAGCACTTCAGCACCCTCAGCCTTGCCTCTCAACACCTACGCTCCCCACCCCTTCCTCCTCCATGCTTGCCTCTTTTTCATTCATCTATTCACTCGGAAAGTATGTATTGAGCTCTGCACATGGAGCCCTCCAGGCATCTGAAGCTTGCAAAGTGGGCTCACCCCTTCCCTAGCCTTGCTCTGCATCCCTACCTCACCCCACCCCCAAGCAGAAGAGAGCAGGGTCAAGGGCAAGGAGCTGAAACACTGGGAGGAATTCTGGATAGGAAAAGCTGAATCAGGCAGAGCAAAGCACATTGCTTGCTTTGGGGGTGGGTGTCATTAAAGGGTACTCAATTAGCCCTGGGCACATGCCCCTTAGCCCTTGAGAGACCTCTTTTAGAGAGGTGCCTAGAGGCTGGCCGATCAGTCTGGTGCAGCTGACAGATGCCTGAGACTAGTTTCCTGGGCCTGTGAGGTTGAGCAGCCTTTCTACTGGAGGCAGAAGCATTTCTGCCTAGAAGATGCTGTGAACTCTTCCCCAGTAGCAAGGGGGAATATAGGGAGACCCTTTCTGAAGGGCCTGTGCATGTGTGTGTACTGATACATGAGTATGTGTGTGGTATGCTTATAAAAGTCAAAGGTTGATACCAGGTGTCTTTCTCTGTTGCTGTCTATTTATTGGCAGAGTTTCTCAGTGGAGCTGGAGCTGATTCCTGAGTCCATTCTGGGTTTACAGGTGGCTGCTTGCCTTTATGCAGCTCCTGGAGCTCCAGACTCCGGTCCTAACACTTACACAGTGAATGCCTTGTCCACTGAGCCGGTTCCCCAGTGCCAGGACTCACTCTCTCGATTGAAGACATCTGAGGGTGGAGTTCTTGTATCTTTCCACACTCCCTCCTAATTTCGGAAGGTCTGATTGGCTGCTGCGGTATTAGTTTCCATTGCCATTGCTGTGGCAAAGTACCTTGACAAAAGAGACTTCAGGAGGAAAGGGCTTATTTGGCTCCCAGTTTGGAGGGTTCAATGAAACGTCCTGAAGCAATCCGTATTCTTTCTAGTTAGTTCTGGGGTAGAGGCAACTGGGTTGCATATCCAGATGGGAAAGAGGAGAAGGCGGCACTTACTGCTCTCCCTGGGCTGTGTGTGACCGGGAACGTGTGGGGAGACTGTGTGTGTGTAGGGGAAATCATGGCAGCTGCAGCATGAGACAGCCGTCACATTGCATCTACAGACAGGCAGGAGAGAAGGACAACACCGGTGCTTACTTTCTCCTTCTCATGTAGTCAGGGGCCCTTGCCTATGAAACTGTAACCCCCACATAACTCAGGCTAGAACTCTCTGATACACATGTACCTGGGTCTTTCTCCTAGAGGCTGTCAAGTTCACAGTTTTAGCCATCACAGTCTGCCAGTGTTGTTTTTTTCCTTAATTTTGGTCAATATGTATCTTTATAATTTCCTTTGATGTTGGTGATGGCTGGAGTTGCTATCAGCTGCAGATATCCGACACTCAAGGAAATGGAGATCTGACTGATAGTGGTTCTTCTACCAGATGGGAGTGGGTCTGTCTACCTGTGGTCCTTTGTGGAGAGCGGGTAAGGAGTGTGGTGATGGGCGAGCGTGATGAATGGAACTGAGTGGTTTCTTCCTGTGCACTGTTGTTTGCTGCCAGCCAGGAACAACAGTGAGCAAAGTCTGGAAGGTGAAATGAGGGGCCCAGAGGTGGAATGAGGCAGAACCCAGATCAGTTCATGCTCCCTAACTTCCAGCCTGGCATCTGTCCATTGTGTGGCTCCTCACAGAGAACAGCTGTCCTTCACACTGGACTCTGAAGCAAAGGGTTAAAGCACAGACTGGAAATGGTGGCCTGGCCAGACATACAGGGCAGACAACTGCAGTCTCAGCATTCACCTCCTACACAAAATCACGGGAGAGCATTTCTACACTAGGCCAGAGGGGCCCGGGCTCTAAGCAACTTGGCAACCTCAAGAGTCTTGGCCTTTCAGCTAAATCCGCGTTGCTGTTTAAACTCCTACTTGGGTCTGTACCTGGCATCTCTCTCAGATCCTTGGAAACAGAAACCCAGGCTTAGATTTCTTTGTCTTGGCCAAAGACACTGAACGGGACTACTTTGGGGTGGTAGAGGGTAAATCCACTTCTCTCTGGGGTGATCAGTTGACTCAGACATCTGCACAAGGAGACAGGCCAGGAGGGGGTTTCATCTTCCTTTATAGAGGAAATGGCCTTGAGTAGATGCTAGTCCTCCAGGAGAACTGTGTTCTCCACCATGCTTGTCCATGCTCTGCCCCAAGGGACTGTGTTTATGAATGAGTCCTGGAGAGAGAGCTGAATATAGGAAGAATAAGGATGTGGTTCCAGAACCAAAATTAGAACTTTTTTCTTAGAGGGATGGGCAGGCTGGGGCAGAGCTTTTACCCTACTCAGAAGCTACCAACCATACCTGGAGATAGGACTCACAAAAAACGATCAGATTCCAGCTCCCACTCAAATTCATATGTTCACATATATACACACTTGCTCACATATTCATACAATCATGCCTGCTCTGCTCTAACTCATGTTTGCACATGCATTCATGCATGCACATGCACTCATGCACATAGTCACACATAGTGTTGTTCACAATTATACACACAGTCACACATGTGTTCACATTTGTGCATATACTCATAGTCACATGCTCATATATGCTCTCATACACTTTGTATTCTAATTGGCATGCACACACACACACACACACACACACACACACACACACACACCACACTTATTTATGTATCACCCATAAAGAGTAGTTGGTGCTATTTCTGAATTGTCCCATCTATAAATGGTACCCAGCTGGCCTTGCCCCATTAGTATCTAAAAAGTGTGCTGTAGACCTGAAACTTGAAGTATATAACCTGGTATAGTCCCTTCCCACTTGACTCATACATCATGATGTAGCCTTTACATCATGAGGATTTACACACAGGATGTCCAAGGTCTCTCTAGCTCCCATGTTATGGAAGGTCTCATGGACATGCTATTTGTCCCATCTGGCTGCTACAGGTTTGCTGAGATTCTTCTGACTGAAGTTTCTTTACCCTCAGGGCTCCTCCCAACCCCTCCACAGTGACAACATCTCTTAAGAAAAATCCAGCTACAGATTTGCCCTGCCATAAAGTGACTGACCCTGCCCTTGCCTGGGCAAAGTGTGATTTGGGGGCTTTGTGTCTCATCTTCCTGCTTTCCTTCTTGGCTAATAAGGGGCTCAGGTGTCAGCTGTCCTGGAGGGATTTGGCTAAAAGACTGGGGGGCTTTAAAACCTAGACAGCTTTCAAGACCTCAATAGAACAAATTTAGAAAAACTCTCATGTGTGCCAAAGTTGCCATATATAGGAGAGGTTTTGCAACACAATGGCTAGGTCTGAGCAGAGAACATTTGCAAAGTGAAGAACCAGCTCCCCACAGATGCACCGAGATGGTAGGTGACCTAGCCCTGTGCCTCACCATGACCTGAATGAACGGCAAGAATAGGAGTGAAGTAAACAGCATAACATTTGAATAAGAACCACATAGCATCAATATAGAATACATTACAGTTGTTTTTTTAAAGATTTATTTATTTATTACGGCCAGAAGAGGGCACCAGAGCTCATTACAGATGGTTGTGAGCCACCATGTGGTTGCTGGGAATTGAACTCAAGACCTCTGAAAGAGCAGTCAGTGCTCTTAACCTCTGAGCCATCTCTCCAGCCCATGTTAAAATGTTTTATGATCCAAATATGTTCCTGTCAAATTCATGGGACTGGCTTCCCTTGGGGAGAGAGCTTGGGGAAAATGTGGGAGGGGAGTTCAACTCTGTCATGTTTTATTTCTGAAACCAACATGTCAGCATTTTAACAATTGTCCATACTTCATGGAGTGCTTGAGTTAATTTTTTTAATTGTAAGATTTATTCCTGTGAATTTATTTCCTGTGTCTTGCATACATGCTTGTGTGTGTGTGTGTGTGTGTGTGTGTGTGTGTGTGTGTGTGTGTACGTGTACATGCTGTTTGTGCACCTGGGTGCTTTTAGGGAGTCAGAAGAAGGTTTGGATCCCCCAGAACCGTAGTTACAGACTGCCGTGTGCCACTGTGTAGGTTCTGGGAACTGAATTGGGCTCTCCACAAGAGCAGAACACGCTCTTAGCCTCCCCAGCCCTTGGGTTAGCTTTGAGCGTATTTCAACTTTTAAAACCCTGTATTAAAATAAGAATGAAGATGGCATCGTGGATTGCCAGGAACCAGACCAGCTAAGTTGAGACACAGTACCCTGAGCACTGTGACCCTCACTAGGGGGCCTCCCAGTCTAAACACCTGGTGATCCTATCCCCTTTTTAATTTTCTCGAGACAAGGTCTTGCTATGTAGCCCAGGCTGGTCCCTAATTATTCTCTTGCCTCAGTCTCCTAAGTAGTACACCATCATGCCTGGCCTAGACATTCCTTTGGAAGTCGGTCTCAAACACGCCCATATCTTGGGAACTAGGGCAGCTGGGCCTGAAGTCTGGAGGGGACTGAGGTCATGCTACTCAGTTTCTTTGCTTTGTCACCCTGTCCTGCTCCCATTTCCCATCTTTCTAGTCCCCAGAGGGAGGCAACAAAGTCAAGTCCATACACCAAGGCCAAACTTTCTCCCCTGAGTTCATGTTAGAGTGTGTATTCATGTTTTTAAACTAGGTCAATCAAGGGTCAGGCGCTGATGGCCAAGGAGTCCTCAGAAGTCTTAGGCAAAGAGCTTGTAGAGTGCATTTTTCTGATGAGGGGACAGTAATTCTTATTAAATGCTTGAGAAGCCTAAAAACACAAAAGTGAATCAAATTCAGCCTCATGTTGTGATTGGAAAGTGAGCCCAGGGAAGACTTAAGGCAAGAGAGCATTCAGCCCTTGTACTGTGGTCTCTACCTGCTTCCAAGTTTGGACCCCATATGTGGGGTCTATGTGATGCCCTGTGTGGGGACTGCAGCACTGGGTACTTCTCACAGGAATAGCATTTCTAACAACTGTTCCTGGAAACAGCAAGGGGTCCATGGCATGGCTGTGAGTGCCAAACCAGAAGCCAGTTTGTCCCACCTGCCTCACCTCTTCCAGCCCAGACCCCTCCCTCTAGAAGAAGGGGTTCCAGATGGAAGGAGGGCTGTGGGAGCGAGAGAACCAAGTGAGCAGCTAGAGGCTGCTCATCCTGAGCTTGGCCTTCTCTGCTGTGTGGGCAAGAGCAACAGGATACATATGCATGGATGCTCAGAACTTCTCTCCTGGGCCTGAAGCCTGTGTATGTTATGGGCGAGGGCCAACTGCTTTACTCCATGGGAAGGAAGACCATTGGTTTGGAATTCAGACAAACACCTTTCAACTCCATGCTTCTCCTTCCACTTTCTGGAGGGGTTAAACAAGAATGTGTCACATCTGTTTAAGCCCCGATTTCCTTTGAAGAGGAGAGTGCAGAACAGGAGTGGAGAAAGAGTGACCGAGGCATCCCTTCCTGTTCCCACCTAAGGGTCAGAATTTTGGGCTTTGGTTATCTTGCCCGTTTCCTGTACTAGTGTAGTAAAGCTCAATGCAGGCTGGGGCTGGAGGAGAGGTGAATGTCAGTGCTGCTGGGGAGCAGGGAGGGAGTTCCTGAATTTCCCCGGGTAGGGATTCTGAGAAATGGAGGCTGTTTGGGGTTCCTGTCCTCTGCAGAGCTCCTCAGACATGATGTTTGCTACTAACTCATCTGTGAAGTTCCTAAGAGCTCGTGCAGCCTAGGCTACCCTACCACACTCAGAGTGGCATCTTTCCCCTTCTTTCCCTCTTCCCAAATCTCTTAAGATCTATATATGGCTCTGGCTTTTTCCCTTGGCCAATGAAATCTTGTTTCCCAGGCATTGGAAGGTGCCCTTTCACCCTGTCCTTGAAGAGGAGAGAGGCATCAAGTCTGATGGGGGTGGCTGAGAACAAGGCTGAGTTACAACCAAGTTTGCTTGGAATGCTCTCTGAGTTGACGGTAGAACAAGTCTAGATACTTAGGAGTAGTCAGCTTGGTTTCAAGTGGATCTCAGAGAAGCCTGGAACTTGATAGCTCCCTGAATGGTAAGACCTGAGGGTCTACAAACTAAGGGAGAGGACTGTCCTTAGGACCAGAGGCATCTGTCCTTTGTCCACACCTCTCTTTTCTTCTAATGCTCTTTGTTTTCTCTCAATTCTGAGCACCCAGTATGAAGTTTGTGCACAGCAAGTCAGAGTCACCCAGGCTGCCACTCAGGGTGCCCAGAACCTCCTGGTATTTGTATTTAAAGGAAGTGAAGATGTGGCTGGAGGCTCTGGTCCTTGTTTTCTCCTCTAGGTTCTCTTCCAATTTTAGGGTCTCACGTTGGTGGTCATTGGGACAGGAGCTAAACATCTCTGAGTCATCCTCAACAGCATGTGATAGTATAGAGCTATGTTTAGCTAACAGATGGTGACATACAGATCTAAGTTCAAGGCCCCCATTGCTCAGGGGTGAGCTGCCTGACTGAGGCATTACAGTTGCTCTCTGAGCTGCTGATTAATCTTCCTCAGTTTTGTTCTGGTTGCCACAGATGACAAAGGATTTGTTGACACAGAATTCAAATATGGTGGAGATATGTGCAATAAAGTACATTTTAAAATAAGAGTGTTATAGGCGAAAGGGATTATTAGATGGAAAATAAGAGGGTTGGTTGTGGAAAGCAGTGAAGGAGCTTTGCCTGTCTAGGATACCAGGAGGTGAGTTGAGAGCAAAGGGCAAGAGTCACGTTTATGGAGGCTAGGCAGGCCAAGAGCAGGTGAGCGTGCCGAAGTGGACAAAGCCTCTTGTGCTTGCTGCACAGAGAGAAGCAGTGCGGCTGTGACTGTGGATGTCAGTACAGGGCATGGGATGTGGAGAGGGGCCTTAAGATTGACTGTGAGCATGATGGGAAGCCTGCAAGGGTTTGCACTGTAGATACACAGCATTTGTGATGTGTGTAACAAACAAATGGGGAAAGGCATTGGCCATCTCACCTTTGATGCAAGAGCCAGGGGAGAGGAGATGGCAGGCATCACAGCCATACACAGATCGATTCACTTGTATGTTTATCACTGGCCTTCCTTGCTGCTGCACTAGAATACCAGACAGAAGCAACTTACAGGAGGCGAGGAAGGTTGATTTCACCTCAGAGTCTGAGCGGGTCGCACAGCCTGTCAAGGCAGAGAAAACATGGTGGCCAGGGTGTGCAATTGGGGCTCCTCACGGTTTTTGTTTTGTGGGTTTTTTTCCGTCTCTGTGTGTATGTGTGTTCACATGTATATGTGTACACACATATGGAGGTGCACAGGTATCCATTTGTACCTGGAGGCCAGAAGTTGGTGTCAAGCATCCTTCTTCATCCAAGCTCTGGTATCTACCCCTCTCTATTGAAACCAGGTCTCTAACTTGAACCTTGGGCTTGTCGATTCGAACCAGCTTGCTCTGAGCATCCTCCTGAGCACTGGAATTGCACGTGCGTCACCATGCCTGCCCTATACTTATGGATTCTGGGAATCTGAATTCCAGGCCTCCCACTTGCATGGCAAGCCCTTCATCCATGGACCCATCTCTGCAGCCCTGCTGCTCACGTCTTGATGGATCAGGAAACAGAGAACTCTGGATGAAACAAGAACTGGCTATGTCCCTCTTGCTTTAATCATATGGCCTGTCAGATCCCAGTCCAAAAGGTTCCACAACTTCCCAAAACAGTGCCACCATCTGGGACCCAAGTATTCAAATACATACGCTGATGGGAAGCCATTAGCATGCAAACTTAATACACACATGCCCCATATTGCAGTTACACTTCATCTGTCACTGGCTTTTGAAGGCACCATGCTGTCATAGGCTTCTGTTTATCCTAGACATATCTGTAGGGGCGCACATCCAGTGCCAAGCATCACACTGCACTCCATAAGCATGCTCCATCTTCCTACAGTCCCTATTTAAGTGTGGACATTTCAGCCAGGCTTGCTGGTTCATCTGTGATCTTAGCACTTGGGAGAGTAAGGCAGCAGGATTGACTTGAGCTTGAGGGCAGCCTGAGCTGTCTAGTATCAACTCAGCCAGAGCCACACAGGAAGACCCCCAAAACAATAAAAGTTGGTTTTCGTATTGAAATTTTTCTTAGCCAAAGCCAGTGGACTGGCCTTACAACATGGCATGTATAATCCTCACCAATGTATACTTGCTCTGCAAGAAAGAAGGAGCCATCTGCCCAGGAGGTATAATGGGAATGGCAAGGTGGGTCACTGGGTAAAGGCACTTGCCACCAAGCCTGAGGGCTCGAGTTTGATCCCATGAATCCACACAATAGAAGGCAGGACCTAGTCTTGAGTAACACAGTGTGCAGAATGCAGGAGAGCCTTTTGACTGAAGGTCCTCCTATACATGGACAGCCTCCGCTCCCATCGTCCTCCCTGCTTCCTGGGCTTGCTCCCTGAACCCATCCATCCCCAGACTTGTCTCTCTGCGGCTGCAACTCCTTATCAGCTGTCTCTGCACACTCACACCTTTGCTGTAAATCTGCAGCTCCGGTGCCTCCCTCACTGCCTCCAGCCTACTCCATCAAGCCCAGGTACCCATCAGCTTTCACAAACCTACAGTCTCAAACCAACCCCTGTTCTTCAGCTCAGCTCACCTACAGTTGCTCAGCTTGTGATCTTTCTTGTTTCAATTAGTAACAAATCCTTGGCTGCTTTATAAAAACATTAACATTAAAAAAATTAATTCTTAAAGTTATTTATTTGCTTTTTCTATTTCTCTCTCTTTGTTTCTTCTTTCGTGTGTGTGTGTGTGTGTGTGTGTGTGTGTGTGTGTGTGTACACTCACGTGCATGCTAGGGAGAGAATCTAGGTCCTTGTGCATGCTTGGTAACTTCCCTACTGTTAATAGAATTTAAAATAAAAGCCTGGGCTTTGGCAGCCCCAATAAGCTAGGCTCTGCCAACCATCCCCAGGATACCAATTAAAGAGACAAGCACTAGCGAACAGTCAGAGAAGGGGATTTATTTAGTGTGGACGTGTGGGGAGGAGGAATAGGTGAAGGGTAAGTGGTACTCCTGTTCAAGTCCATCTCCAGAGTAACTGATTTGAGGTTTGACCTGAGGGCTGGGATAACACATAATTAAGCAATCCTGGTAAAGGGTTGGTCCGGTCCATCATGGACTTAGTCACTCCTGCAGGGTGCTCCCATAAGTTGTCAGAACTGTGTGAAATCTCCTGAGAGGCAACAACCCTCTCTGGCTGTCAGGAGGGCTTCAGATCCCACCCCTCAAGATTCCTAGGGAAACTTTAATTCTTTGAGACCTTTTGTTTCAGTGTCTCTCTAGAATGTCTTCTCTGTTGCCAGGGCATTACCAATGAAGGACATCCTCCAGCCTCCGTCCTCCCAGACCCCACAGGGCCCTCCTTGACTTCTCTTTCTCTCACTCACTTTCCTAAGTCCGTCTGCAAACCCTGTCAGATCAGCCTTGAAAGTACACATAAAACAGTACCCAGTGACTCCGGCCCACCTGAATCAGTCCCTACAACAGCTAAGCCCCTCTGCAGCCCCTTTACCCAGCTGCCCCAGTGGTCTTCCACAGCACAGGAAATGAAGTTGTCCCTTCCTTACATTCCTCTCTGTCTCAGTAGAGCTAAAATCCTGGCCGTTGCCCAGCTTCCTGCTCTGTGGACCTACCTGCGGGCTCTCTGCCTGCTGCTGATGCTGCTTCTCCAGTTTGCCTTACCAACCTCATGGCTTTCCAGTCAGGATGGTGTCCTAGCTGGCCCCAAGGACAGCCTCGGGTTCTCAGGCCTTTTCTACCTGTAGCTTCTTGAAGCTTTGTCCTTCCCAGATTCCCATGTCCTGTTTCTCAGGTTTTTGAGATCGCCTCTAAGGAACTCGGACAACATCATTGTGGCTTTAAAGGCCATAACTAGAATAATTTATGAAGAATATAGGCATGTTCAGCTCCCAGTTGTGAAGCCTAAGAAGTTCAAGAAGGTTAGGACATTCACATCTGGTCAAGTCCTTCTTTCTGTGAAGAAGGATGCTCTACCCCCTGGGGTGGGGGATTGTACAGGACAGCACATTTCCAGATAGAGAAAGTGTCCAAGTATGCACATTTCCAGATAAAGCAAGTGTCCAAGTATGGACATTTCCAGATAGAGCAAGTGTCCAAGTATGCACATTTCCAGATAGAGGAAGTGTCCAAGTATGCACATTTCCAGATAGAGGAAGTGTTCCAGTATGTACATTTCCAGATAGAGCAAATGTCCCAGTATGTATCTTTCTTGTTCCTCCTCTTCCTCTTCCTCCCTGTTCCCCCTTTCTCCTTTTCTAAAAAAATGAGTTCTGACTATGATGTAGCCTAGGCTTTTTCTGTTTATTTAATGCACAGCCCAGGCTACCCTTGAATTTTCCATCCTTCTGCCTCTACCCTCTAAGTGCCGGGATTATAAGTATGTGCTACCACACCTGGATTTACTTCCTCTTACAGAGCCACTAATGCTATCATGAGGCCCCCTACATCACAATCTCATCTAAAACTAGTGAGTTCAAATCACATTCCCCAATACCATGAGCGTATGTCATTGGAGATGGATGCGTCTAAACCTCAGTACTCCCTGGGCATACAGAACTCTGTGCCCCTCCCCATAAACATCCTGACTTCTCCTTAGCATAGTATTTGAAATGGGTCCTGTAGATTAGGTATGGGCTCTCTATCCATATGGTGATACATGGGTAGTGACACATGGGTTCCATGATCCTGTACAGTGTTTCAGCTTCCACTGGATGCCACTGCATAGGATGACACCTAACTCTGGCCTGTTCATATCATCAGAATGATGGAAACACTCATAGATGGAAAGGCAGAGCTAGCATCTGACTGACACATTTCTCTACCACCCAGGTTTCATGGTAGGAATAACATTCCTGACATCATCATGGCGGTGCTGTGTCTAGGTCTATGATCTCTCTGTGTCTCTTTCCAGGTCCATGGCTCCCCCAGGCTCTGAGAGGGTTTTGCTCTGACTACAGAACCCAGGACTGCATTTTGCTGCTACAGTGTCTCCAGGCCCCTGTTGTACCCTGCCGGCCCTTGGCCACGTGTCACCATGGGTAGTGTCAGCAGCCTCATCTCAGGCCACAGCTTCCACAGCAAGCATTGCCGCGCCTCACAGTACAAGTTGCGCAAATCCTCCCACCTCAAGAAGCTCAACCGCTACTCGGATGGGCTGCTGAGGTTTGGCTTCTCCCAGGACTCGGGACGCGGCAAGTCCAGTTCCAAAATGGGCAAAAGCGAAGACTTCTTCTACATCAAGGTCAGCCAGAAGGCCCGAGGCTCCCACCGCCCAGACTACACAGCCCTATCCAGTGGGGACATGGCGGGGCAGGCTGGGATAGATTTTGACCCAGCCACCCCGCCTAAGCTCATGCCCTTCTCCAATCAGCTGGAAATGGTAAGTGAGGTTCTTTGACAAAGGTGTCTGGGGGAGTTGGAACAGTGTGAGTAGCAGGGATGAGTACCTTGATCCAAGCATTTAGGCCTTCAAGAGGCCAGAGAAGCAGTGGAAAGAGCAGAAGTATTTGGCCTCACTGCAGAAATCAAAAGTCTATCCCCTAAACCAGAAATTTTAGGTTTGCCCTGCAGCAGAGGCAAAGGGGAATCCCAGCCTTCCTGGACTCTGCTCTGACATAACCTGGGTGGTTCAAGTAGGCCAAATGTCAGCCAGTTCACAGGCTAGGGAAGAAGAGGGGCTCTTACCCCCTGGAAGAGCCAACAGGAGGAGGAAGATGCTCTCTAGAGGCTTCTAGGAGGTGAGCATTCTCACCCTGCCCTACCTGTGGTTTGGTTTCTGGTCCCCCTTGGCTGGAGAAGGGCCTTAGGATTTTGTTCTTGTCCAATGAGCAAGGATGCCCACAAAGAGCCCTGGGTATTTAGAAATCTAGCCCTCCAACAGTTCAGGCTCTCATAAGCCTCACTAGTGCACATTGGAAACAAGTTCCCTATTTAGTCCCCACGGCCACTCTGTGGCAGAGTCAATCAATGGCTTGAAAACACAGGTTAAATACCCCTTACCCAAAATGCTTGGGAACAGGAGTTCCAGGAGTTTCAGGGTTGTTTTCCTTCAGACTTTGAAATATTTGTACAGACCTAATGAGACATCTAAGCACAATATTCATTTATGTTTCATATATGCCTGACACACAAAAGTGGAAGATGATTATATAATGTTTTAAATGATTTCTGCACAAAACAAAAATCTCCTAGCGTGTGTCTTTTTTCTCCCCACTCTTGGAATCTTTGTCTGAACTCAAAGCCTTGCAGATTCTGGAGCATTTCAGATCTGAGATTTTTTAGGGCCAGGAATTCTCAACCTAGATTAAGAAAGATACCCGTGTTTGCACAGAGCTTTCCAAACAAAGGCCTTGTGAAGGGCAGAGTCCTCCTCTGAGGGATACTGCAAGTTTTAGAATACTTCCAACCTAGACTGGAAGTAGTGATTTACAGTCTTGTGCTAGGCTCCGTGGAAGAGGCGGAGGGGAAGTAGGTGCTGAGTGGATGCAGCCTGCTGTCCTAACTGTGTACCACATCTCTGTCCCCACCCAGCCTCTCTAGAGGGCAGGACCAGGTGGCAGTGGTTGCTGTTAGTGCCTAGGCCATCACTGAAGATGTTCTTAGGTACAGAGGTTGTGTGTGTGTGTGTGTGTGTGTGTGTGTGTGATTGAGACAGAGTCTTACTATGTAAGCCTTGGCTGCCTGGAATTCTCTATATAGACCAGGATGGCTTGGAACTCACAGAGATCTGCCTGCTTCTGCCTCCCAAGTTAAATAACTAAAGGCATATGCATTCATGCCTGGCCTTAGAGTGTTTTATTATTTTGTAAGATTTGCTTATTTTAATTTTTTTATGCATATGAGTCTTTGTCTACAGGTATGTATGTGTACCACGTGTGTGCCTGGTACCCACAGAGGCTGGAACTAGAGTTACGAAACAGTTGTGAGCCACCATATGAGTGTGAGGAATAGAATCTAGTGCTCTTAACCACTGCCTCCAGCTCCCTCAGAGGGTTTCTTAATCACGGTGGACTGAGGTGGGTGAGATAGCTCAGCAAGCCTGACAACCTGGCTTCCACATGGTGGAAGGAGAGAACTGACTCCTTCCTATAAGCTGTCTTCTGACTGCCACCTGTATGCTGTGGCATGGATGTACACAGACACATACAAGTATACAAGAGAAGCATTCTATACTCGTCCGGTCCAGAGCTAATGACAAGGTTTGGGGTGGCTACCAACCAAGAAGGGTGTCACTGGGGCTCCTTGCTCAGGTGGGCTCATGAGGGTGGCATATGTGCACCCACAGTGAGGAAAGGTGAGATGAGTCTGGAAGGGACATTCAAGCCTGTGTGGTCCTTTGTTTCCCTAGAGCTCAGACAAGGGGGCAGTGAGGCCCACTGCCTTCAAGCCTGTGCTGCCACGGTCGGGAGTCATCCTCCACTCTTCACCGGAGAGTGCCAGCCATCAGCTTCACCCCATGCCTCCAGACAAGCCCAAGGAACAGGAGCTGAAGCCGGGCCAGTGCTCAGGGGCACTTTCTGACTCGGGCCGGAACTCCATGTCCAGCCTGCCCACACATAGCACCACCAGCAGCTACCAGCTGGATCCTCTGGTCACCCCCGTGGGGCCTACCAGCCGTTTTGGGGGTTCAGCCCACAACATCACACAAGGCATCATCCTTCAGGACAGTAACATGATGAGCCTAAAGGCTCTGTCATTCTCTGATGGGGGCAGCAAGCTGGCTCACCCAGGCAAGGGAGACAAGGGCTCGTCCTGTGTGCGTTCCCCGCTCTCCACGGATGAGTGCACCATCCAGGAGCTGGAGCAGAAGCTGCTGCAGAGGGAAAGTGCGCTGCAGAGGCTGCAGCGCAGTTTCGATGAGAAGGAGTTCGTCTCTGGTCAGACCTTTGAGGAGCGGCCAAGGCGAACCCGGGACGAGCTGGAGTGCCTGGAACCGAAGAGCAAGCTGAAGCCAGCCTCGCAGAAGAGCCAGCGCACACAGCAGGTGCTCCAGCTGCAGGTGCTGCAGCTGCAGCAGGAGAAACGGCAGCTACGGCAGGAGCTCGAGAGCCTAATGAAGGAGCAGGACCTGCTGGAGACCAAGCTGCGTTCCTACGAGCGGGAAAAGACCAACTTCGCCCCTGCGCTGGAGGAGACCCAGTGGGAGGTAAGACCCCACTAGTCCTGCCCAGGCTTTGCTGACAGCTACCACATCTGTGCAGGCAAAGCAGCATCAACACCGAGCGCTGGGCGTCTGGGCTAGAGACAGCTTTATGTATGACTAAGGAAGGGACTTCTGAATGAAGTAGCGTGGGGGATGCTCTGAGTCAGTTCTATGACTCCTGCTCGGTCCATCATCATCCTCATGGCCCCCAGTCATTGCATTTACTAGCCTGGTCTTTGGTGGGTAAGCCAAGACCCGGACAAGGGAGGCTCAACTGGGCTGCCTGAGGGCTGAGCTCACGTATGGAAGACTAGAAAGACACATAGACATGCCGGTGTTTGTTGGGTCTGAGGACGCTAGAGAAGGAATGGGTCTAGTTGGTGCTTTGGGGGAAGGGGCCCTAACCACTGCCACGAGTGTGGGTAATAAGGGATGGAAAAGCCCCTCCTTGCTGAGGTGTATTCTACTTGATCAGCTGAGATTTAAACATGGGGGAAGAAGAAAAAGGACAAACAGATTCACAGTCACACTTTGGAGGCAGATTTTGTTTTCTTTTGGTTTTTTTGTTTGTTTGTTTGTTTGTTTGTTTTGTTTTCCTTTTTGTGTGTGTGGGTTTGGTTTTGTTTTTTGTTTTTGTTTTTTTGTGCTGGAGATTAAACCTATGGCCTCAAGTTTGCTAGGAAAACACTCCTTCACTGGTCTATTTCTTCAGCGCTTCGGTCGTTTTGGAATCAGTCATGTGAACCCGGCCGGGCTGGAGAGCAGTCAGGATCCCCTCATGAATCCTGCTAGTTGGAAAGTAACTTTTCTTCCTGAGCAGCCCTCATGGGCCAGGCAGGCAGGCAGGGTGTGTGCACATCAGTGCTGCTGTTCAGTCCAGAAAATTCTATGTAAGGAAGGAGAGCAGCTGTTCTATTTGGATGGATTAGCATCAGGCCTGGATGGGGTAGCCCACCATCAGCAGCCTAGCCATAACTGCCAGGAGCTTCCTGTCCTCACTCTGTAAAGTCACAAGTAGTCACAAGAAGGGTGAAGAAAGGGACCTTTTGTGCATCTCAGAGATAAGTAGTGAGTGTTGGCCTTTGCCATCCATCCTTAAGGTCCAGTCTGGAACCAAGTTGGATATTGCAATGATTTTGTTCCTACCTTGGCTAGTCAGGATACTTAGCAAAACAAGAAAAAAAAAGTAATAAATAGTGACAAATATTGTTATAAACCCATTTAACTTACAGGGAATTTAGAAAGTGCCGTGTTCTCCTATCTAATCCTTATAACCACATTATGAAGTAGATATGTTACAGTTTTTCAGTTTATAATTAAGGAAACGGATGCACAGATCAGTTCCGATAGCATAGAGCTGGCTAAGTGACTTGGTTAACATCTGATACATATGAAAGATCAATGCTAGGATTTAACTATAAGAATGTGGGCTGGAAGTGCTCTTTTTATTATTTCTTTATGTAGGGGGTGGGCATGTACATGCTACAGCCCAAATGTGGAGGTCAGAGGGGAACTTTCCGGAGTTGGTTCTTTTTACCGTGTGGGTCCCAGGGACAGAACCTAGCTCGGCAGAGTTGGAGACAAACGTGTTTATCCCGTGAGCCATTTCACCTTAACTCTCCACAGAGTTCACACATTTAATTGCTTGTTGCCTCCATGCTAATGTGTGTCAGCTTCACCTGGTGCAGAAGTGAATCCAACCAGGATTCGAAGCCCGCGCTTTAAAGCGATTGTCCTAACTCCCTCTATCAGACTAGGCTTGCTATGCTTTTCAGGTTGTTTGTTTTGTTTTTTGTCTTCGTAACAAAATGCACAAGAGGTGCCATTACAAAGAGGAAAGGTTTGTAGTATTGGAGGCTTCACTTCATGACCAATTGTCAAACAGACTGTGATGAAGCAGCATGTCATGATTGGGGCATGTTGTAGCTGGAGGGTTTCTCTCCGGCTCCCGCCAAGCCCCTGCAGTCCCACAGCCTCATAAAATAATCACTCAGACTCTTATAAAATAATCACTCAGACTCTTATATTACTTTAAAATTGTATGGCCATGGCAGGCTTCTTGCTATCTAGTTCTTATATCTTAAATTAACCCATTTATATTCGTCTATAAGTTGCCATGTGGCTCGTGGCTTACCGGTATCCTAACATCTGTTTCTCATGACAGCAGCTGGCAGCGTCTCCTCACTCAGCTTTCCACTTCCCAGACTTCTCTCTTTTTGTCCTGCCTGTACTTCCTGTCTGGCTACTGGCCAAACAGCATTTTATTTATTAACCAATCAGAGCAACACATTCAGAGCATACAGAACATCCCACAGCAGCATGTGGCCAAGTATCTGTCACCTCACAGGCGGGAAGCAAAGAAGAGATTAGCGTCCTGCAGTCCCCCTCAAGGGTCAATGACCTAAACATCTTCTACTAGGCCTTAGTGCTAAGAGGTTCCTCTACCTCTCAGTGTTACCACATTGGAAACCAGGCTTTTAACACCTGGGCTTTGTGAGACATTCAAGGTTGGGCTTGGCCTTGTCAAGAAATTCTGGGCTCTAGCTGTGCCTGGTGGTGAGGCTAAGTGTTCTTCTTTACATTAGTCAGAGTTTCATTGGGAGCAAAGCTTTACTGGGAAAGGAAGAGGGGAAATACAGGGGTGGTGGCCTTTAGTTTTGTTCCAACAGTCTATTCTGTGGTGCCAAGCCCTGGCCTTCAAGTCTAGCTGGCTTTGGTCACCAGGCTTCCTTTTTTGGTGGGGGAAGGTTCATGATGGGAATCAAACCCAGAGCTTCATGCATACTAGGCACACATTTTTTTTTTCTTTTTTCATGCTTTTTTTTTTTTTTTTTACTTGGAGATGGGAGGAGGTGTCTGAGACAGGCTTGATATGTATAGGCTGGTGTGGATGGACCACGACTTCAAACCATACCATGACCCTAAATAATGCTTATGACCCCAAAGAGCCAAGACCCCAGAGACACACTGATCTGACTTCATTGTGCTCTTGACCCAATTTTGATGGCCAATGGGTGAGGTAGTTGGGGAAGCCAGGAAGGGAGAAAGACCACAACTCATCATTTGGCAGATGTGTAGTGGACACTGCCTGTGATCCCACATTGGATGGCTAGCCTTTGAGGTGCAGCAGGACAAGGTGAAATAGTCTTACCCCAGAGGTGAGTGCAGGGGTGGGTACATACAGGTGTGAGGTCTGTGTATTTGCATCCTGAAGCCGATATCCCCAGTGTTGAAGGTAGGTGATGGAGCTAAGAGCAGTATGCAGAGTAAGCCATTGATTATTGAGTTGCATATAGCCTTGGGTTTGAGCACAGACTGGGATGTGGAGCCTGAACTGGAGA
Organism: Onychomys torridus; assembly: GCF_903995425.1. Lineage (NCBI taxonomy): Eukaryota > Metazoa > Chordata > Mammalia > Rodentia > Cricetidae > Onychomys > Onychomys torridus. Next base: position 60,558,038 of record NC_050459.1, on the reverse strand, counting down.
CGAGGCAAACACTTGGAAATGCGGGCAAGGAAAATAGATCGTTTACATGCACGAGAACTGTGTTCAAGGCACTCTGTTAGGAGCAGCCTCAACCCTTTAGGAAGTGGAAATGTCATCTTGGTTAGGATGCCAATCACTGCTGGCACCGTGTCTCATTCTTTCTCACCCCACCCTTGGCAGGTGTGCCAGAAGTCAGGTGAGATCTCTCTTCTGAAGCAACAGCTCAAAGAGTCCCAGATAGAGGTGAACACTAAGGCCAGTGAGATCCTCAGTCTCAAGGCACAGCTGAAGGACACCCGGGGCAAGCTGGAGGGCATGGAGTTGAAGACACAGGACTTGGAGAGTGCCCTGCGAACCAAGGGGCTGGAGCTGGAGGTCTGTGAGAATGAACTGCAGCGCAAGAAGAACGAGGCAGAACTACTGAGAGAGAAGGTGAACCTTCTGGAGCAGGAGCTGCTGGAGCTGCGGGCCCAGGCAGCCCTGCATCGAGATGCTGCCTCCCTGGGGCCTCTGGGGGTTGGGCCTACTTTCTCAGAGGACATCCCTGCCCTGCAGCGTGAGCTGGAGCGGCTTCGGGCTGAGCTGAAAGAGGAGAGGCAAGGCCATGACCAGATGTCCTCAGGCTTCCAGCATGAGCGGTTGGTGTGGAAGGAGGAGAAGGAGAAAGTGATTCAGTACCAAAAGCAGCTGCAGCAGAGCTACTTGGCCATGTACCAGCGCAACCAGCGTCTAGAGAAGGCCCTGCAGCAGCTGGCCCGTGGGGATGCGGCGGGGGAACCCTTTGAAATTGACCTGGAGGGAGCTGACATCCCCTACGAGGACATCATAGCCACTGAGATCTGAGGGGCTGCCTAGGGGATGGAGGGATGGGGACTGGACCCCAGAAGGCAGGGAGGGCTGAGTATGTTCAAAAAGGCATTTTTGAGCCCCCCCTGAGAGAAGTCAACTCTGGGGCCCAGACTCAGGAGTCCCCAGTGGTGGGTAGGGGTCACCACATAGCCTTTGCTCCCCTCTTGCCTTTTCCAGTCTAACTAACCCTGCTGCTTATTGAACCTTGATCTCCGAACTCCAAACTCTCCTAGAGATGTGTTCAGGGAGCTTCATGTACTGGTTGATGTTTCCTTCAACTTTGGTCTCATTCAAAGTAGTGAGAAAAGCAGTCCACCAGGGAAGGGGGCAACTGCCATACAGGCCAAATGGCTACCCAAGGACAGACACATCTTCCCTGTCATCCCCAAACCCCTGTCATCCCCTAGGCATATTGGGATGCCTTGACATAGAAAGAAGCCATGCACAACCAGAAGCCTTGGACACTCTTCACTATGGCCTGTTCTCCGACTGTGGAGGTCGAGGGTTGGGCTGCCACGCAGTTTACCCAGCAAGCCATGGGACGAGGGGATGGATGGACAGTCCTACATTACAGACCCTCCACAGGCCTCACAGAGGTCAGAGTGAGAGGGAGAGGCAGAGAACATGGCAGACAGAGGGATTCAGAGTCTCAAGTGAGCTGCACAGCCCCTCTGACCTCAGCGGTCATTCTTTTTAAAGCCATAGACATTGGGGTCCCAGGTAGGGTACAGGAAATGACATGAGGCATAGCTTCCCGGCTGTTCCAGGGGAGCCTGCTATTTCATCAGCCGAGGCCAAAGCAGGGACTTCCTGAATGGTTCAGTTGACCAGCAGCCAAGATGGAATCTGCCCCACTCCCCAACATCAGGCTCTTGCTTGGATCCAGAACTTAGTGTGTGTGGGAGCTGGGCATTAGCCTTCCTGGCCTATAGCCCAAGACAGCAGCAGCTCTTCCCCTAAGGCATCTTCAGTGCTACATTATGAATCCTCATAGACTGGGAAGGGTCACCAGAGTGCCAAGTGGGTTGGAGTCGAGGCGGGAGGGTACATACACAGAGCCTTGTGAATAGCCCGTGCCACTCACTCTCCTCCCTCCATGTGGAGCCCCATGCTGCAAAGATTCAGTCTAGAGAGCATCATGTGATCCTGTGGGAGCCTGGATTTAACCTTTGAAGATATCCAGTGCTAGGGGCAGAGGGAAGTACAGTTGCTTAGTTCAAGGAATTATCTTCTTCTCTCCCTCCCCCTCCCATTCTGTATTTCCAAAGCAAGCCAGATTAAGCAGGCAGCCAGGCTGCTCCATATTCTATTTTTGGCTCTTACCACAGCTGTTGTCGGTAGGACACCCAGCCCTTGTTGGATTCCTGAGCCATGTGCTTGCCTGGTGGGCGGGACCCAGGGAATAGAAGATGTAAGGGAGCGTCTGGGTGCTTGGCAGTCCAGGAACCAAGTCTAGCTCTACCTCCCTAATGCTGGCCCCTAGAGTCTCTGGGTGGACCCCAGCCCGCTGTCCTTGTCTTTCCGTGGGCTTTCTTTCCTGCCTAGTGTCTGCAGGCTAGGCGCCTCCCCTGTAGATGGCACTGCTGTCTGATCCTGGGGTTAGGCTTGGCTTCCCCAGCTGACTGCCAATGTCATACTGTCTTCTGGTCTACCATTTCCCATAGTCACATGCTTGATTTAAACCTGGAATCTACAGGCCAAAGATGACATCCCCCACTTGCAGGGTCATACTCTCCACTGGGCACAGTTCACAGCCCAGATAAAAAGTCCATGGCCCTCAGTCCTTCGTTCTCTACCAGTCTGTGCCTTGTTTGAGTCCTCCTTCCCAATGAGACTGTCTAACAGAGGGGAACAAGATGAGGGTTAGTTAGCTGCCCCTCCCTAAACCGGGGGACTTCACCTTCTGAAAGAACAGTCAGAAGCTCAGTGCTGTGCCATGGAGTCCTTGTCCAGGAAGAAGCGAGTGTCATGCCTGGAGCAGGCACACAGGCACAAAGCTTGCACTCTGTCTCTGTGCTGGGTACCTTCTACTCACAGGGAATTTTGCCCACGACACTGCCCAGTGGCCCTGCCCCAGGTCATCTTTGAGACCTTTGCATGGGACTTGTCCAACAGTCAAGATGGCAGATACCCGCCCAAGATGACTAGGCCCCAAGGCACCTCCAAGATGCAACTGTGCTGTAACCCAGTAACCTTGCCTTCCTGTGGGCTTTCTTTCCTTCTCTGTCCTAAAGCATTCTCGATATCTGTGGTCCATGCCCATGTTGGAAGACTTAGATTGAAGAGTCATTGAGTGGGGACTGGGGTGTGTGGACTCAGGGCAGACAAGTAGCCAGCCATGGTTTGTCTCTCAGATCCATGCTGTTCTCCAGATGTGCCTGGCCTGGAAAGGCGGCTGCTCTCCGAAGGAAGAATACCAGCCAGCATCGCCTCACAGAAAGGGCCTGCCTCAGGTCTTGTAATGCCCAGACTCCCATGGGGCAATACCCACAGTCATATGTGTGTATGTGTACTTCTATAT